>NC_070608.1:20908750-21535000 GCF_027172205.1 Podarcis raffonei | reverse complement strand
TGAGAAATTTGTTGTTTACAAATTCTGATAGGAAATGTCCTGTTCTAAACCTCCTAGACCAATGTAGGATTGAACCCTAGTTATTTGGATTTCACACTTCTCCCAAATTTTGCAATGCGTTTTTATTGGATCAAAAAACATACAAAATGCATATTTTAGGAGAAAATACATTTATAAATTTGCACTTTCACAGAAAATATATTTATAAATGTGTATTCTATGAGAAAGTAAGTTTCAAAATAAACATTTAAGGACAAATTTTTGTGTGCTGATTTTTTTAAAAAACCAAAAAAATCAGAAACGGGACAAAACAGAGTTATCAATGAACTCTAAAACTTGACGTGAACTTGTAACAGGACTGATCAGTCCATCCATAGTCTATACCTATCGCCTTGCAGGAGAGATACTGTTTACAGTTCTAGCTAGGTAGCCATTTCCTCCAGGATACTGTAACAAAGACTGAGTGACCATGAGCTTTTTTGAAACCATTAGTGATCGCCTTGCAGTTTGGAGACTTGGACCCAAAGGTTTCACATGACCTTCCATCAGTTGAAATGGCTTCTTAATTAATCCAAAAATTACCGTCTATTCAAAACACAGTAGTCTGTTGAAGAGTACATTTTTATATCGTACGCATGCAATATGGATAGTTATTAATTATCATTAATATTTAGATAAGTTGATTTTATCTATCTCATTAATGAGTATTTTACTTACTGTTTTCTATTTAAAGCTATCTTTAATTTTAAACCTTTATACAAGTTTGTTAGTCATTTAAATGTTAATTGATTTCAGTTAATAAAATCATGGAACCATAGAGTCATAGAATTGTAGAGATGGAAGGGACCTTAAGAGTTATCCAATCCCCTGCAATGCAGGATTATTACTTAAAGTATCTATGACAGATAGTCATCCAACATCTGCTTAAGAACCTCCAAGGAAGGAGAGTCCACCACCTTCTGAGGGTGTTCATTCCACTGTGGAACAGCTCTTGCCGTCATAAAGTTATTCCTGATGTTTAGTCAGAATCTCCTTTCTTGTAACTTGAATATATTGGTTTGGGTCTTTTCCCTTCTTCCTTGACTTGCTTGCTATCAAAAACTTTTATTCTTACACAACAGATATTGCATCAACAGAACAATTTTGGCCCTTAACTGTTTTGTATTTCATACTACCTATTGATCAAAAGATGATTATATTAACTTTCTGTTCATAAATACCCTGTTCCAGAGTCCTGTAGCATATGTTCCAAATTACACACTGCCCCATTACTTTCAATAGAAGCAGAGGCTTGCCTATGTAAATAAACCACAAGCACCTTGCTAGCTCCACTGAAATTAATGGGACAGGCCTTATGGTCAGGGGGATGACTCAGGGGATAACTACAAACTAGAATAAGTCAGTTAAGTAAAATAATGCCACTCCAACATTACTGGAAGATGGGGAATTGTAGCTCAGTGGTAAAAGAGTGTCTGCTTTGCATGCAGAATGTCCGAGATTCAATTCTCTCTGTCTCTATGTAGACCTGGGAGAGACCCTAGTCTGAAATCCTGGATAACTGCTGCTAGTCATTGTGGACAATACTGAGGTAGATGGACCAATGTTCCTGCATACAAGGAGTACAATAATACAAAGCACAGTTGTGGTTTACTGTACTCCCAGAACATTGAAACATCCACACAACTATTAATCCTGATGTTAGTATCCATATTCTTGTACACATTTTTTTATAACCAAATACCTTCTTTTCACACAATGATCTTGGTAATGAGGCGATTAAACAAACCTGTTAATATTGTGCCCACATAGGAATGATGTGGCGTTTTTGCTGTAGAAGTCAAAGGCTTTTCACAAAACAATATATGAAAAACACTGCCTTAGTGTTAGCATGGCTTGCACAATCTGGCTGTTTTTATTTATATTTGCTGTTGCCTTGTGCGGTTAGGTGCCTCATAATTCATTGCTTCACTTTCAATGAGTTATGGTCCTCGCCCTCACTTACAAATCTTAATAATAAATATGGCATTGGTCTTACATGCATTCTCTGTCTCTGATGCATGGATATGCTCACAGAATCTAGACCTGTTGTTATTGCACGGACAGGACTCCCTATAAATAGTATTTTCAATTTAACCACAGCCCAACTTTCTGCAGGGATCTGATTCTGTGCAGTGGGAAAATCACATCACAGGAACATAGGAAGCTGCCTTATACTAGATCGGACATTTCCCTCATTTAGTTCAGTATTGTCTACAGTTTGGAATATCCAGGGTGTTGGCTGAATGAGTGTCATCATACAAGGCTATAATCTGAATTGTTTTCCACCCACCCCGTACTAAAGGAAGGAAGGAAGGAAGGAAGGAAGGAAGGAAGGAAGGAAGGACAAGTCTACCAAAGCAAACTTGTGATTTTGTTATTTTATTGTAAGTTTTAAAGAGGGGCACATAAAATGTCTAAATAATAAAAAATGAGATAAAGATGGAGGTAAAAGTAACGAGTAGCAAATTAAGCAGTATGCTAGATCAGTTAGCATTTTTCTGCTTGTTTTGAATTACTTCTTCTTCTTCCAAAGTATTTTGTATAATGATAACGCAAAGCCCAATTTTAAATTGATACTTGGACAACATTCCCCATACATCAGAAATTTGGAAAGTACAGTATGTGGGAAGCAACTGCTTCAGGACGAAGGGGTCACTAAGCTCTTGACTAAAAAATGAATGGAATCTTGTGGCCTGCCCCAGTCCTGATCCCACACTGATGCAAACAAGATTTTTCCCCCTTCCAGAACTTTGCTAAAGTGTATTGTAATAAAAGCTTGAAGATGTGTGGGTTTCTGCTTGAGTGACACTGCTCAGGGCAGCAAAAGAGCTTCAGTGAGCCTAGGTAAAATTTTCTGTATAGCCCTAGTGCAACAGAAGCAGGAAACATCAATGGCTCTCCCAAGTCAGACAACTAAACACAACACTACAGGCATATGGTGCCCCAACTTCACTCAAACGAAGCAGTTTACATCTGGTTGGGCAGCTGAAGTGGGGACTGCCTTATTCCACTGCCATATTTCATGGATCAAAGACAGGATATCAATGTAAATAAATGAATGCATACATACGCCCCGATCCCATTTGAGGTTTATATTTTACAATCAGTTATCCAACCAAGAACGCCATAATGGAGAATGTGAAATTCAGGGAATGCCCATTTACTTAAAGATGCAGATCATAAGCTGTCATGTGGATTATTTCTCTATTTAGGCTACTTGAAACCTGGCCTGTTGATGGCAATGTTCTGGGGAGCACTAGGGACTGACCCTGAGAGCCAGCTAAGGAGGCTGCCACTGGCACTCTTTTAGCTTTGAAACTGGGGTGTTTCCCCTGGTTTGTGAAAGGGGAGGGACCCAGATGGCTCCCATGCGCTGAAAGATAGTGTGAAGAGAGCTGCAGGGTTCACCACTCCTTTGCTGCCATGCCTTCATCCAGCATGCTAAAACATCAGTACAGATGTACCCACCTCCCAGGCCTGAAGGAACCCTAGCTCAACAATAACTTACTAAAATCATATGGATGAATACTAAATAAAAACCCGCAAAAATAATCTAATGAATCTTAAAATATTCTTGAAAGCATGCGAGAACAGAGTAGACTTCACCTGATGACTAAAGGACATCAGAGATGCTCCAAACAAACGTGACTCTAGAGATTACACAATTTGAGTGTCACCGCAAAGAAGGCCTCCATCTTTTCCAAGATGTCTGAATATATTTTTTTAAATACTTTAAGTATCTCTCACTGACTAAACCATGCACTATTTTAGTCAGTATCTAATAAGCCTCAAATTCATAAATAATGTACAAGAACCAATCCTGCCTTTCATATTCCAGCCAAAGAAAAAACAGTGATTAAAGATGGCTGAGCAGGATCATCCTCTTATTCTGAGTGCTGATATTCTTGAAAAGGAAATGTAAAATAAAAGTTTGTCAAGCCATCTCTTTGAATAGAGTTCCTTGCTAAGCGGGGGGCGGGGCGCTGAATAACGGTGTTCTTTAATTATGGTGAAACCTGTGGCCTGTCTTTAATATTGCTAATACAAACTCTTTTGTATATCATCCACTGGCTATACTTAAAAAAAAATCCTTATTATCCTTCATGGTTCCTTGTTGCGTTTGCTTGTTCTGCTGGTTTAAAATATTAGAATGTAACATTTCCAAATTGCTAATATATTGATTACTGTTCACTTTTTCAGTACCAGTTAACCTTAATGTTAAATATGAAGCAGCAGCACTTAAGCCCATAGAAACTTAACCCTTCTTTAATAAGACCTAAGAGTAAAGAATAAAGAAAGCATTTTTCTTCTTCCTCCTTACAAGAAGGCACATGAAATGTTCTCTGAGTTAAGTTTTACCATTCATAATGAATGCAGTCTCGCCATTCAAATGCGACCATAAGTACACAGAAGATAAGAATTTAATTAAATGTAGATTAAAACCAAACAGGAAAACACACTCGCTGATAATTTTATCCCATCCTCTGGCCATATTTTTTATACTTCCTTCTTGTTCTTCTTTGGGCTACAGCTTATCAACATGCCGATAGTACCATAACTCATTACATCTGATGGTGCAGCTGGAATGTGCAGACTTGGTGCTTGAATTTCAGAGGCACTTAAAATGCAAAGCATGTAAATGCCTATGTTAAATATATTAGTGTGGTAATGTTAGTGAAAGAAAGTGATTTCTAACAAATCCTTGCACCTCACATTAAATGTTATCGTTGCCCAGTTAGAAAGGCATTTCAAAATTTCTGCTTAATCTTTCCTTAAAAACTACAGAGTGACACCCACCCCCCTTGCCTAATCAGGTTTTTTTATTATTATTGTCAGGGCAATCACAAAACTATATTATTAAAACAAAAGAGATGCTGTTCAGGTGGGTGGTTTGATCAGCTTATGCTATAGAGCTGATGATCTGTGAAGGAAAGGTGCGAAACTAAGGATTCTCCCCTTCCAAGATTATCCCTGGTTTGGGTTTTTTTTAATCACCTGGTCTTGTGCTGGTTGCGCTTCAGAAGCGTTAGGAATTCTGTTTTTTAATTGCCGCATTTTGTGCAGACTGCTGTGCATGCACAGTTTGTTGCTGCTTTGAGTTCATTCATTTCTTTCTCCCCTCCTGCTCTTTATTACTGATGTGTGCTCATAAAACTCAGGCGGGAGCAATAGATTTTGGGTATAATATTGAATATGATGCGTGGTTAAAACTGTGGAATGAAAATTTAAAATTTACAGCTTGCGTGGCATTAAAAGAAAATGTAATGAAAATGTTGTACAAATTGTTATTTGACACTGGTAAAATTGGCTAAAATGTATAGAATGAATAATAGAATGCGTTGGAAATGTAAAGAGAAGGATGGATATTTTGATCATATGTAGTGGACATGTGACAAAATAAGATGTTTTTGGGAGCTGATATGTAATGAACTTAAAAAGATGTTCAAATATACTTTCCCAAAAAACCCGGAAGCATTTCTGCTCGGGTTGATGGGGGAAGAAATGGCGTAAGCAGATCAAAGACTATTTTTGTATGCCACAGTTGCGGCAAGAACTTTATTAGCCCCAAAGTGGAAATTACAGTATATACCAACGATTGTGGAGTGGCAGATGAAAGTGATGGACTATGCTGAACTGGCAAACCTGACTTGCAAAGTGAGGAACCAGGAGGACCCAAAATTCCAGAGAGACTTGAGTAAATTTATTGACTACGTTAATCATTGTAAAAGTCTGAAGACATTAGCAGGACTGAAAAAATTCCTACGACGTGGACTTTATAGTTTAAGTTATAAATGCGATATATAGATTGGCAATAGAAAGCTTGTTGAAGTGGGGGAGGGAAGTCTTAAGCTCGGCAGAGCGTGGAAGGACTGGATTGGCGAAGTAAAGTGAAATTATTGTTTGATGAGAAAATGAATAAAAATTATATTTTTTAAAAAACAAATCTCAGGCAGGTGAGGGAGCAATCTTCACATGATTCTGTGGTATTTACATGTTCATCAGTAAAACACTGCAGCGGAAAAAAATCTTAATGCAGTCATATACATGATCACACCCAGATTGCTTCCCCGCCCCCTTTCTTTTGTGCACGGCGGTGTTTCATCAACGAGCATAGCACATGGGCCCACCATAAAACAAAAATTCCAGGGGAAAATATTTATGCAGTTAATGTCACATCCAGATTGCTTTCATCCCCTGTGTTTTATCAATGAGCACATGTGCATCTCTAACGAGACAAGGGGAAGGAGATGGAAATGAACTGAAGGAACGGCATCAAACAATGCATGTTTCAGTTTCCACAATTAATTTTAGAAATTCTCAGAGTTAAATTGGAATCAAGCAAGAGTAGCATGCAGGCAGAGTGCTGTCCAGATTTGCTGAGGTTGGGCATGCTTATTGTCTTCCTTGGCAAAGCATGCTATTTATTATCATCACAACCTGGGCAAGTAAGGACATATAGAAAATAGAGGGGGGCATAGAAAGTGAACTTGAGCATGTCTGTAATTAGGTGGAACAGGGCAATTGGGGGACATCCCAGGAGAAATTGGACAACTGGTGGAAATGGGAACTTCTGTTTGCCCAACAACTTTAACTAGAGTAGAATGGCCATGCTTCAGCTGAACACAAAGGTAGTGGGTAGGGGTGTGGACACACAAACATATCACACACTCCATGGACATCCAGGCCAAATTCCCAGTCAGTGGGTTTAGGAAACAGGGCCAACCCAAGACATTTTGCCACCCGAGGCAAAGAACAAAATGGCTCCCCTATTTCATGTGCAGAAGGTGACTGGATTGTCCGTTTAATCTTAATTTTATAGTGGTAATTGGATCGCATCCTCTAATGAACTTAAGGGCAGTAGACTAATTTAGGAACTGTATGACAGACATATGGCACACATGGCTCTGATCTTCAACAGGGGTAAAAGCCCAGAGGGCTCACAAGAAACCGCTGGAGAGGGCTGCCACCTAACATCTGCCACCTGAGGCACTTGCCTCACTCAAATGGTAGGGGCAGCCCTGTTAGAAGAGAAGATCTACCCACCTTATTTTCACAATAACCTGTTATTATTGAATTTACCTGTAAAACAACCTTAGTTTTAGACTATTTTCTCCAGCACATTTTTTGCCAACCACAAACAGCTTCTAGGAAAAATGATACAGTTTAATTGCCTGAATGTTTACGGTACTATGCCAGCCTCTAAAAGTAATATCCTTGCAAAGAATGTTAGGAATTATGGCTATGAATCTGCAGGTGTGACTTTCTGAGAACATAGAAAACTACCTTTCATCATTGGCCCATCTAGCTCAGTATTAGGGTTGCCATATTTCAAAAAGTGAAAATCCGGACAGCTTTTCTTGCAAAATCATAAAGAAATTAGACGTTTTTGAAATTGGACGTTTCCCCAGACATTTTGCCGATTTCTGCCCGGACACTCTTTGCAGCTGCAGTATTCCAGATATGTCCAGGAAATTCCTGACATATGACAACCCTACTGTACTCAGTGTTGTCTACAGTGGCACTCCAAGAATTCAGACAGGAGTCTTTTCCAGCCTTACCTGGAGGTGACAAGGATTAAAGCTTGGGCCATTTCCAAGCAAAGCATACTCTCTACTCTTGCTCCAGGGCCCTTTCCTCACATTGTTTTTGCTGGACCAACAGTCTGTTGTTTAAACCAAAAGTCTGAGACTTCAAAAAGAGTTACATGAAACTCGTTCTTGGTTAGTGCCAGAAATTCCAGTGGGATTTTCACTAGAGAAAACAGTTTGCAGCATGAAGAACAGATCTTAACGAATGATTTTCCAACAATATTTTCATGTATTATGTGTCTTTAAAATGAGAGAGAAGTTCCTGGATATGCCTCCTAAGCACTAGCATGTAGGCAACTGTGCACATTCAGAGTCAGAGTGTGAATCGAGGCAGAATTGGGAGTCTAATTGGATTCGGAATGGGATGACCAGCCTAATCCTGTATCATTTCAATTTTGCTGGCACTCAATCATAGATGTCTTCTATCTCGTTTTGTGTGGATATTCTGAAAAAACACATGAAAAGTCTGCATTTCAATTGTGTTCATTTTGTATGTACCTTCTACGTAACATAGCAATTTCAGTGCTTTCCCCTGTAAAATACAAATTTTATGTGCATTTTAATGTAAAAATATGTATTTTTGTGCACCCCTTCCTCCACCCCTAAACTACATCCTGGAGAAGTGTGTAATTGGACAGAGAACTGCAAGTTTTAGAGCACTGAATCAGGTGGGTCTACTGCAAAGCAGAGCAAACAAATTCTTTCTCCATCCCTAAATGGGAAGAAACACTGAGGCAGATCCAGAAGAGGATCAGTTTGAAGGCAGAGTTAATTGTGGGCCCTTCAATTTATGTCAACGTATGGTTAATCATTACATTCTTGATGAAGTTTCTAATAAGTCATGTGCTGTAGAAGTTAGTGTTATAACGTTGAATTGAATACACCGTTACTGAGTTTATCATTAATATGTTTGTTCAATTCCCTCGCCCCATGCATTCTGTTTTATGGGGACATACTAAACCATTTAGATCTGTGGAGGTCTTGATGGAACAGACTCTGGACCAAGCCTAGCAATTCAGAGATCAAAGTAGTATCTTTAGCATTGGTCTTGTTAATTAATTATTATGCTATGTATTATTTAATATGCAATCTTGATTTATTAGGCGCCATTAAAGCACAAGGGAAATCGTTTTTATGTTCATGCTATCTTATATTTATAACTGAGGCCTGTAAGAACTAGAACATCTTTTCTGTGCTGCAGGAATAATAAGGCAGTAGATTTCCTTCCATTTAAAAACTGTTATTCTTGCATACATTGTGAGTAGAAGGGAGCCGTGCTTATTACCACATACTTCCATGAGATGAAACTAGCTATAATTCTACTATTCTAGAATGAACTAGCAGTGGGTTGGGCTGAATGTCACCATTTTATTCACTTAGGAATGTACTGTACGTACATACATACGTAATTTTATTTGTATGCTGCCTTTCTACAATTCAAACCATGCTCAAGGCAGCTTACAACTTGAAAATATATATAACTGCAACATAACAAAAGTAGTCATAAACGATAAAAACATCAAAAAATATACAAGCAAACTGAACAATTTCCACCTCAACCACTAGATCTAAAATAAATATGCAAAAAACAAAAAACAGCAACAACCATACTCTTATGCTTTTAAAGGCATGAGTTTATGACTCACTGGACCAAATACCTGTCTAGCATAGAGTGGATCTGGCACTGAATTGCAATGCTCCTGTAAACCACATGCAGGGTAGTATGCAAAATTAACACCAGTTTATTTGCCAAGTAGATGAGTTTGCATTGATATCCCCTGGCATGAGACATTTTGAGATATATGTTGTTGTTGTTGTTCTTTAGTCGTTTAGTCGTGTCCGACTCTTCGTGACCCCATGGACCAGAGCACGCCAGGCACTTCTGTCTTCCACTGCCTCCCACAGTTTGGTCAAACTCATGCTGGTAGCTTCGAGAACACTATCCAACCATCTTATCCTCTGTCGTCTCCTTCTCCTTGTGCCCTCCATCTTTCCCAACATCAGGGTCTTTTCCAGGGAGTCTTCTCTTCTCATGAGGTGGCCAAAGTATTGGAGCCTCAGCTTCACGATCTGTCCTTCCAGTGAGCACTCAGGGCTGATTTCCTTAAGAATGGATAGGTTTGATCTTGCAGTCCATGGGACTCTCAAGAGTCTCCTCCAGCACCATAATTCAAAAGCATCAATTCTTCAGCGATCAGCCTTCTTTATGGTCCAGCTTTCACTTCCATACATGACTACTGGGAAAACCATAGCTTTTACTATACGGACCTTTGTTGGCAAGGTGATGTCTCTACTTTTTAAGATGCTGTCTAGGTTTGTCATTGCTTTTCTCCCAAGAAGCAGGCGTCTTTTAATTTTGTGGCTGCTGTCACCATCTGCAGTGATCATGGAGCCCAAGAAAGTAAAACCTCTCACTGCCTCCATTTCTTCCCCTTCTATTTGCCAGGATTGAGATATATAGCCAATGCCTAATTACAAGGTGAGAGCATGACAGAATCCTATAATGACTGCAGAGATATTAGCCACATTTGTACCTCATGCTAAACCATAGACTGAGCAACTGACCATGATTTCTGAAGCTGATTTGTTTAAACTAGTTGTAATTAATGTTAACCACCGCAGCTTCTGGCTAACCCAAAGCAGAAGCTTCCAAACTTGTTCTCCCAGCTGCGTGGGAGGAGGATGGGGAAAGGTGGAAGAATTCATGCCCAAGGCTCATTGTGGCCCTTCTCTGCTCATACTTGTACCAGGCCATCATATGTATAAATTGTTGTGTAAAGGTAAAGGGACCCCTGACCATTAGGTCCAGTCGTGGCCGACTCTGGGGTTGTGGCGCTCATCTTGTTTTATTGGCAGAGGGAGCCGGCGTACAGCTTCCGGGTCATGTGGCCAGCATGACTAAGCAGCTTCTGGTGAACCAGAGCAGCGCACGGAAACGCCGTTTACCTTCCCACCAGAGCAGTACCTATTTATCCACTTGCACTTTGAGGTGCTTTCGAACTGCTAGGTTGGCAGGAGCAGGGACCGAGCAATGGGAGCTCATCCTGTTGTGGAGATTCGAACTGCCAACCTTCTGATCAGCAAGTCCTAGGCTCTGTGGTTTAACCCACAGTGCCACCCGCGTCCCAAATTGTTGTGTATATGAAGCCAATTAACATATATGACTTCTCTAGTAGATGTGCATAGCTAAACTCATCCTATTTCATGCTAAAACCAATATTGAATAATCTGTAGAGCTTTTTGTCATGCGCGCGTGCACACACAAAGTTAAGTAGAAGGAAAGGACATTATAAAGAGAAACATCCAGTGCCAAAAAAGAAAAAAAAGGAGGGAAAAAGATCTCACAATGCCCCAATGCTGCTTTGTTGTGGGCATGACAAAAGTCAATCCAAGGACTCATGAGACAATGAAATATAATGAGGGAACATTTATTGTTACCACAGCACAATCATTATCAGCTTTGGTTTGTAATACAAGGGTTTCATTATAAGGCAATATTTGTCACTTCACAGATACGATGGTAAGTCTAATGTTTCCTTTTCTAAGTACAGGATATACAGTATTTCCTTCAGACTCTGGTAATAAAGGGGCTGCTTCCAGAGCATCTAGTAGTGCATGTTTGAAATGCAATTTCTCTCTTCTCTTTGTTGCGACCCTTATTATCAAAATTTAGATTGTAAGCTTTCGAGGGCAAATATTTGCCTTTCTTGCTTATATATTGATGATGCCATGTGAGTGGTTATAGTTATACAAATCTTCATTCTTTGCCCTTGAAAATGGACGGTTTTGTATGGTTTATAATTACTGCCGTATGTGCAGTGATTAATCTAAACTGTAGTTAAGGGAAGCAATCCAGGATCACAAACCACAGTTGGCTTGTATATTCTAAGCTATAGTTAAGACTAACCAACCCAAAACGGAAGCAAACATTCCCGCTTTCCTGCTCACAACTGCCCCAAAGGAGAGGGGAGGTGGGATTGCCCACGCCCAAAGCTCATTCATGTAACCCTGTGGTTTAGCATTATTTCTGAAGGCAGTTATTATTTTCTCTCGTATCAGCATGGCTGGCAGAAGCACAACTCTGAGAAATTATGTAGTTTCATGAAATGTGTGTGTGGCATCCTGTGATGTACAGTTGGGAAATAAAGTTGCAGGGTTTTCTGAGGAATCTGGGAAATAAAGTTTTGTTCTCTTATTAGCTTTGTTGATACATCACTTGCCTATAGACTATTGGGTTTAGGGAGAAGAGTAAGGCTGCACTTAAAATCGCTCTGGTGTCACCCCATTCAGCCCCCCGCTCTGCCCATGTGTTTTATATGGCTGTGTAGAAGGAAGTCTAACATATGACCTCTTGCTAGCAAGTGCAGCGATTCTCAACCTGTGGGTCCCCAGATGTTGTTGGACTACAACTCCCATCATCCCTGAGCTCTGGACTTGCTAGCTAGGGGTGATGGGCGTTGTAATTCAACAACACCTGGGGACCCACAGGTTGAGAAAGGCTGAAGTAGGGGCTTCACATGAACAGCATGCCCTTGGCCCTTGTGCCTGACTGCAGGGAGCCCCTACTCACAAACAGGAGCTCATGTGTTCGGCTCTCTTATCACAGAAGGAAAAGAGGGGTGACATTGGGGTGGGAGCTAAGAGTACAGCCCATTTCCTTTCACTAATATATGTGTATTTCAGAGTCTACAATAATATTTGATGGGCTTCTTATACTCTCCCTACTACAGAAAACCAATGCGGAATCTCTAATTTGAGAAAGGGGATTTGTAAACAAGTTCATTACATTTATTTGAAATAAAGCACTATTGATTTCAGTATGCAATGGTACATAGGGCAGGGTGCAAGTTTTCCAGTTACTAGGCTGGAAGCACAATACTGTACATAATTACTCACAAGCAAGTCTCACTGTATTCCAGTAATGGGGAACCTGAGGACCTCCGAATATTCATGAACTCCCATCTTCCCTCACCATTGGCCATGCTGACAGGGGCTGATGAGAGTTGGAATCCAACATCTTTTACATCCCCAGTGTATTGAGTGGGCCTTGAGCAATGGGGCTTACTCTTGAGTAAGTTTGCTTACATATATTGGTTTTGACATTTGGATGTACATGTCTTTATACATGACTTATTGGTCTTGGGTGCCATTGAAATACCAAGTATTATGTCCTACATATGACAGTTTTTTACTTGCTGCTTTGGTTCATGGTCTGGCCAAAATTCAGGTCATGCAAAGGCAACACTAACAAGGCTGCACATGTTAGGAAGCTTGCTGGTATTTCATGCAGCAACATACAAGAAAACTAAGTGCATCTTGCCTTGTTGCGACACCAAAGAATTTTCCTCTCCCGCAAGGGAACTCTACTAAGCACAATCCACTGCTGAACACTTGCCCATTTAAGGGAACTCCACAACCGAACAGAAGAGTGCCGGTAGACCATAATAAAATTAAATGCCAGGAGAACCTCTGTTTGCCAAAACGTGGTGGAATATTTTGCTGTTGAGAAACATTTGCTTGCATGTTGTACCAGTGACATTAAAGTGGACATTAGAAGCAATGCACTTTTTTTTTACCTGTAAACCCTTTGTCCCAGAATGTAGCTGACAGTTGTGCTAAGTGATTTCTGCCTCCCATAAAATATTTATGCTTCTTCTTGTATAAAGATGCTTTCGTACACATTGAGCGTTATTCTGACTAAGTCATCAGTTCAGCGTGAATAATTTTCAGGGTAAAGACTTGTTTAGATTGGGTTGCTTCCTGAAAAACAATCCAAAAGAAGAAACCTTGGGTGAGCAATAGAACAGAAAGAAGAATCTGTCTATTGTAAATATAAAAATAGCTGCGATTACTTGCTTGCGTTGTCAGCTGTGCACCCATGTGGCACCGAAGGTCATCCGTTTATTTGCCATGCTTGGAAAGTGGGTACTCCTAAGCCATCCTTCTTTCTCTCCATCGCCTCTTGTCTGCCTCTTTCTCTTTTCAGAAATACCAGCTTACGATACTGAAATGATTTTAATTTTTTTTATTAATGCATGCAGCTACAGTGCCAATGCAAAATATACTTGCGTTCCTGACAGATACCTCGCCGGCAGTATCTGCTTCACAGCACTGAGAGGAAATAACATTGGCCAGTCATTAAATAATAATATTTTAATAAAGAGTAATATTTTAAATTACTCTCTTTCTACCACACTGCCTGAAACCTGAATTCAGACAGAGGCTTGCACATATTGGAGCATTAAACAATAATGCATTCTTCCCAAGGGGGAGCTCACCTAATAAAATGGCAAGTGTAGCCAATGATGCTTTAAGCACCGATTCTGACCTAAAGACTTGCAGTCTTGCTACAGTTCATACTACACATGCCTCAGGTGCAAAATTGGGGTAGAGAGAAAGGCCGACCAATGTGTTGAATGTAAACTTTAACACTTTCCCTTCCTCCCATGTTTTTATTCAGTCATTCTCTTGAACTATCATGAGTTCTTTTAACGCAAAATGGGCATTTCTTGGTTGCTAGTGTGGAGTCTTTCTGCTCAGTTCATTACAATTAAACTCTGAGTCAGTTTCTAAATAATGCCATCCATTTTCATCAGTTACAGCATTTGGAATTATAACACCCATTTTCACTCCTTTGAATACTGCAGCAACATTCTTGCTTCCCTGTTTCTTAGGGGCATCAGAAATAAGCAGAAATATTGTGTGTAATTACTTGATTGTATTATTAAAATTTTATTAAAAGATTTAAATTAAAAATCAGCAGAACAGTAATGCAGCATATACTGGATTAATTCCAAGTCCCTTGATATATCAATCGTTATATACATACATTCAGATTATTGATTCCTGTTTGGTTTTCCTCGTACCTCAAATGTTATGTTAGGTCAACTGAATAATTTTCAAATTTCTGCAACAATTATTTGACTATTATATATAGATATTTAAAACCTGCATTACCATAACATATAAAACACTGCTTATTGGACATTTTCCTGAACTTAGATATTATTTTCAGCACTGTGCTGCTGAAGTATCCTATAAAAGAGAAATACTGTTTACTGCTTTTGTAATACCCCCCCCAAAAAAAACCCTACTACAGTACTTCTAGGGTTTATGAAATGGCAGTAGTTTTCTAAATTTGTGATTCTTCTGTGTTCTGCAGTCAAGAACAGTTGTACATCTGCTCAGCACAGACTTTAGGAGACTATGAACTTTAATTGAGGAAAAATAATGAGGGTTCAGGGACCACTGATACAGTGTCGGTTGGTAAGGCAGGTGCCCTGCTGTCAGATCAATGGTTTATTTACTTCTTTGTCATAAACAAGAAACAGTTGGTTGAGCAGAGAGGCTACATTTATATTCCAAAGACAGGCTGCTTTTTTTTTTTTGCCATGTAAATAGGCAGAACTTTAAGTGCTTCTTACAATGTGTTTTTCAAACTTATCCTTTGCATTTTATCCTGGAGCTCACTCATAATTACTCTTGATGAATTCGTATGAATGTCTAGAGCGTGTGCTTGCACTATATATTTATTTTTTTTACCCATAATGTAAAATTGTTTCGTGTTGTTCCACGTAGAAATTAGCTATATGTTTTTAAATGCAGGGTGCTCACAGAATAAGGAAAAACCCAGTCAACAAAATCCATTTATCAAATTATTTTTTCCCCGTAAGGGAAAATTAGATGTGGGGGGAGAGAAAGTGTGGTGATTGAGAGAGGGAGAGGGAGAGAGCGGGTGCCAATCTTTTTGCAGTCTGAGCACTATAATGATAATGTTGTTTTGGGGATGGAGTTTATACAAATTTTACACACCACTGAAGTGGAATTTTTCTGACACTTTAATCAGAAAGAAGATGCAGATATGCATTTCCATGTGAGTTAAACAAGCAATTTGAGGTTTCAATAAGCATTCTTAATCCTGTGAGCTGTGGGTGGGGGGAGGAGTGGGATTGGGTGACGGGGGGGGGCTGGGGGCTATCTTTACATACCTGGTCGGAGCCTTAAAAGGTCAAGGTCAGCTACCAGAGACATATTTTCCTCTTAATATGTATTCATTAGCAAAGCAAACAAAGAGCAGTGGTGCACAGCAATCCGCAATAAGCTTTGAAATCCCTGCTAACAAGTCACATTAGTTTTCTATAAAATGTATTTCATTCAGGAATATGTGGGTGCCTAAATCCATGTAGGTCAGATGTCACGGTATTAAATTACTGGTAATGGGATGTACACTAAGAAAAATCTGCCTTTTCTTTCTTCAGGGAAGTTTATATGCTCTGGAAAAGTCTGCTCAGAAGCATTTAATTCCACATTTCGCCTCTTTATGTAGCCAAATAAAGAAACAACACATTTGTTTTCCTCACTTTTACACTTCTGCCTATTACGTTTTAAAATAAATATATTTTGTATCCGAGCTATTTTGTCAACCGCATGCCAAATCTTGTATTGACTAGTGGGTTTGCCCTTAGCACATATCCCAAATTATTTTAATGTATTTTTCCTTTATTCTTATATTTATATCTCACCTTTCTTCTGTCATGGAACAATAGGAACATGGAACATAGTCATGCAATATGTGGTTTTCAATGCTACCTATCCAGATCTTGACCTGCTTAGCCCTTCAGTGAAGTGATTGCCTCATATGCCTTGAGATCACATTGTCAGAACAACAGGCTGCTTGGAGTGACTATTTCCTTTAATAGCCCATATAGTCCGGGGCCTGCGTTCTATTGGCAATTTCTCCTTGTGACTGTTAGGAGCAAAGGAAACTGCTTTATGCCAAGTCAAACTGTTGGGTCCATCAAGCTCAATATTGTCTCCACTGACGCAGCAGCTCTCAAAGTGGAGAAGCTGGGGATTGAACCAAGGACCTTTGATGTGCAAAGCAGAGGCTCTACCACTGAGCTACAGCCCTTCCCCTTCCTAATTCCTCAGATCTACATGGTTAGGATTAGGAAGGCACTCCTCTGTGTCCAGCCATTTACAGAGGTGAAGATTGTGAGGGCATGGAGTCTCACCTTCTCTATGGTGATCTCCCATTTTTGAACATGCTCCCACTGAAAGCATGTTGAGAGACTCCTCTGCTGGTGTTTTGTTATTCACTCAAGATCTGCCTCTTCAAGGAGGCATTTGATACTTCTTGAAGAAGATTGGACTTTTTTCCTTCTACTGTAAACATTTAGAATGTTTCTATGATTATATTTTAAGGATAGTCATCATGAGTTAGCTCTTAAGACTCTGCTTAATACTGATTCAAATATTATCCCATTCCATCTGACTTAGTATTGTCTACTCTGCATGGACTAGTTGTGGCTCTTCATAGCTTCTGACAAGGGCACTTTCCAGCCCTACCTGATTTTCATAGAATAGTTTTTAAAACTTGTGATTTACCTTGATTTTATGTTACGTGTGTATACATATATGCAGGTGGCAACCATTCTACACAGGGGTTCCATTCCTGGCCTTTGCATGCACCGAATGTAGTACAGTACTGGAATATTTTAAAAGATAAATAACACTGCAATCTTATGCATGTCTATTGAAAAGTCACATTGAGTTCAAATGGGATTGCTCCCAGATATAGGATTGCAGTTGAAGAAGTTGGTAATTTAGGCCTAGCCTAACTTGCCGTAAGGATCACTTACATAATGTGAGATACTTTGAACACTCTAACAGGATGTTTTATTCTAATAATCATGTATGTAAATTAATTCCTTTGATATTTTGAATCCTTAATTCTAAATAAATTACAGGGTCAGCCTCTAATTATGAACATGGAAGCCATTACAAAAAGTTGTTCTATATGAGAAATGGGTTCCATCACCCACCAACCCCAGGAATGCAATCCTTAGTTACTAAATCCAGTTGCTTAAAACTGAAGCTAATACTAATTAGATAGCACAAGATGCATTCTTTCTTTTATGGAAAACATGGCATCAATTGTGAATAATAACTTTTTAAAAAATACCATAGGCTGAAATAAATTAATTGGCCACCATCCAAAGCAGAGTTATGCATGCTTCAGCCCATTGAAATCAGTGGGTTTATGGGCGATTAACTCTGAATTAACTCATATTTGACTGACAATATTCCTTTATTAAATTCAAGAATTTGTGTAATCCTTTGAGTCTGACTGTTCAAATTTTCTTTCATCAGAGAGAATTTGTAATAGTTTAATTCATGTTAATTCAAGTCACCTTTATTTAGTTCAAAATCATGTAATTGGTTGTAATGCATGCAATTAACCAACACACGTTAACTTGTACAATTTGCTTGAAGACATGCAAGTCACTTAACTCATAATTTACTGTAATTTGTTTACTTTTATCTTTGAGGGGAAAATAGGTGCAAAGCTAATACAAATCAGCTGAGTATTGTTTAATCAGATCAAGCACCTTGGAATATATGACCATTTCTCATGCATAGTAGTGCATGATATTTCATTCCACTACATCTTAAAGAATATTTTTAATCTGTTTCATTTCACAAATAAAATTTTCAAGTGTAAAGACAGCCTCATTAAATTCATTAATTTGTGCTGTATTACCATTTGGTTGAAACTTGCTTCTACTTTTTCCACAAAAGACAAATTCATTTTCATCAAGTGAAAAACTATTTTTCATTTCCACATTATTTTTAAGAATGCAATCTTTGGCTAAAATCAAAATCAAACTTCTTAGACAGTAAATCCCATTCAATTTAGAGGAACTTATTTCAGAGAAAAAACTATGCTTAGGACTCCAGTTACTGATTGTAAATACAGGGTGATTCATAATGAAGTATACAGTTTCCATTTATAGTAAATGGAAACGGTATGCTTCATTATGAATCACCCTGTATATTTACACATATAGGACAGTGGCTGTGGAAATGAAGGCTAATGACTGTGTTCATCGATTCTGCCTTACTATTGTACATCACCAATTCCTCAGCTTCTGTATGGAAACTCCCATTGATTCCCAGCTTCAGCTGGAACGTGGTGGGTGCCTTTTTTCAGCCGCTAGTTCAGTTGTGCAAAGGAGAACTTTTGTGTGGTAGAAACCATCAGAAACAGATCATGAACAAGAACACCAATACCTACGATTGTCATGCTGATAAAAAGTCACTGAAAGGATAGTCAGAAGTGTAAAAGAGTTTGCATAGTCTTGACTTAAGTGGGGTGACTATAAAATTTATTCCATGATAACAATTGCTGCACAATTATAGAACTCTTTAAAGGCCATTCTCAAGGCATACAAGATATCCAGGATCAGCAGGGCAGAGGATGTGGAAGGCGAACCAGGTCAACCTCAGGTTTCTCAAAAACAGGTTGTGTCAGACTAATCTTATTTTTTAAATGGAGTTAAAAGCTTGGTGGATCACAGAGATGCTGTGGATGTGGTGTATCTTGATTTCAATAGGGCTTTTGACATTCCCCCATTATATTCTTGTGGAGAAGCTGATAAAATGTGGCCTAGATGATGTTGCTGTAAGGTGGATAAGTAGCTGGCTGACGCCCTGAACCCAAAGGGTGCTCCCAGTGGTTCCGTTCCATCCTGGAAAAAAAGTGATGTTAAACATGGGTGCCGCAGGGTTCTGTCCTGGGCCCTGTTGGTTGGGAAAATTGAAAACTGAGAGAAACCAAAATGGACAGATGTGCCTGTCTCTAGCTGTGAGTACCTCAGATTACTCTGCTTATTAGGATTCTTGTATTCTGCTCCAAATGTCTCCATGAGACACGTGGCCAGTGTGACATGAGGTAAGAGCAGCCCTTCCCTAGCCCATACCCTCCATTTTTTGGGGACTACAGCACTCCTCAGGCTCAGTCAGCATTACCAAATTATCAGGGTCTGTGGGATTTGTAATTTAAAACATTGGAAGGACATCAGATTGGGGAGCCCTGTCTTTCAGAGTGATGCAGCAGCAATTTGAACGCCTACATCTGCAATCCTATACTCACTACCATGAGAGTAAGTCCAGCTTGAAGTCAGTGGGTAGATTTTGTATAAGATTGTGCTGTTAAGAGTATTTATATTTTTGGAGCATAGATCCATCTAACTCAGTGCAGTCTATGACTGTCAGTGGCTCATCAGTGGCCTTCCCAATTCTCTGATATCAGATCCATTTTAACTAGAGGTGCCAAATGCTGATTTTTGGATTTATTCTTCAATTCTCCTCTCCAATATTTCCCTTAGTAGGACGACCTGGGCAGAGGAACTTTTGCCCATGGAAGTTGCTGTTGCAATCCTGTCATTTTTCTTATCCTAAGGCAGACTGCTTGAATGAGCAGTGCTTGAGTACAGTGGTACCTCAGGTTAAGAACTTAATTCGTTCTGGAGGTCTGTTCTTAACCCGAAACTGTTCTTAACCTGAGATACCACTTTAGCTAGTGGGGCCTCCTGCTGCCACCGCACGATTTCTGTTCTCATTCTCAAGCAAAGTTCTTAACCCGAAGTAATATTTCTGGGTTAACGGAGGCTGTAACCTGAAGCATCTGTAACCTGAAGCATCTGTAACCCGAGGTACCACTGTATGTTGATGTGTTTAACATCTGAACCAACCTGAAGACTCTGCTCTGAAATATACCCAAAGTGTTCCTTTGCGCATGACGTGCGCATGGAAATTAGCTCAGAGTTGATGTGGTTCACCTAAACAGTACTCTTACCATTTGTAGACTTTAGAACTCAGTGAAATACGTTCTCCCTGCGCCTTGGTAACTGATGTTTATACTTTCCCTGTGATTATCTAATAAAAGCACCTGAAGCTATAAATATGATAAAGTGAGTTCCTGCTGGGTATTATGTAGTCAGATATTTTCTCTCCTGTTTTTAAACTGACTGCTTATAATTACAGTCTAAAGATTCATTTAACTCTGGCTTGGTTGGGAGAAACAACTTTTTTAAAAATAAAAATAAATACTGTGATGTAGCAGAAGCTTCCCACTCTAAAACAAGTGGCATCAGAGACGTAGGAACCAGCCTTACCAGCCACCACAGATGACTGTTCCTCCCAGAAACAACTTCACGCTTACTCAGCAGCAAGTGTTTCTTTTTCTTGTAATGAATAAATTCATGACCAACATTTGGTTGGTCATGAACAGAGTGGAAGTATGAATTTGGATCTATGGTGTGCTACGTGATACATGTCCTTTTTCTTTTTATGCTCTTTTACAGTAAGGAGAATGGGCGTAATTGAACCATTGATTTCATTGTGACCATTTAGCACATTGTTAAACCTTTCCTATTGGAATTTGAAGTCCTTAACTTTGTTGGATTGTGGCCAGTCTTCTTACATCTGAAAGCTTACTAATGAGATTGACCTCAAAGAAACAATGGCCACAGTCTACCCCTTACATAATACTGGCAGCCTCATACCCAGCATCTATTGGAAATTCCAAGAAACCAAAAAAAATCAGTGCAAGTTTAAAACCAGTGATTAAAATCAATGCAGTGTTTAAAGATTAAGTCTGCCATCTTGATTTAAAATGGCATCAAGCTGTATCCAAATATAGATGAAAACTTGCTTCTTGATCTCAGGGACCATCAGTTCTCCCACTGATCCCAAAGCTTAAGGGCTCATACTGCAAGTTAGATCAGGCCTGGATATTAGCTGTCCCTGATATACTTTCCATTACATTAACTGTATGTGAGATCTGTAATGGCAAAGGCATCCGTTTTGTTAGGATTTTACTCTCCCAGAACTATCTGAGATGCTGTATAAAACTTGGCTCTTAGTAGAAAGGTCTTTAACAGCACAACTAACGACATCATTTCTTTTAAGGCATGGGGTAGATCTAGTTAACAAACAGAATTTATATTTTCAAAAATGGAGAGCAGCCACTGCATCCCCCCCCCAAAAAAACTTGGTGTGTAACCTGTAGCACCTAGGAGAGACTTATTTAGATAGCAGTCAACAACTTCGGACTGAGCTACATTGGTAAAGAAAATACGTTTTATATGTGTTGTATATGCGATATAACACTGTGACACCAGATGGCGCTGTGGAGTCCTGTCTTACCCTATCAAATTTCCCTGTATGAGTTTACAGCGCGTTTAACCGAATCACTTCTTTGACGTGTCTGGATCCAGCCTTGGAATGGAGTCAAGAAGTTGACCTTATAATGACAACATTCAACCTATTTTTTTTTACATTAAACAACAACACCCGCTTTGTGAAACATCTTCCCTGATGAAGAGTTCTGAAGTGTACTCAGAAACTTGACAGTATTTTGTTACATTTTGGTTAGTCTTAAAGTTTTGCTTGACTGTGTATTTTGGAGTTACACTGTAGATCATTGATCTGTTTCAGATATATCTGAGAGGAATGCTGTACAAATCCATTTCCCTCAAACCTTTTCAGATAAAATGCAAAAAAAAAAAAAGTTTTTAATTCAGTCCTAAGGCTCAGTATTAACAGAATTCAAATGTGTACTAGGATGGAACCTTCATGGTTGTGATGCTCAAATTGTGGAAATATTTAAGTGTTTTCTCTTGCGGTTGTTTTTTTATCATTTTAGAATTATATTTGTTTCACTGTATCTTAGTCTGTAATTATATTATTATTGCCATTATCATTGTAAGGAATATTCAGGTTTTCATGGTAAACGTGTCATTTTCATGATCTACCATGGTCTTCTACAGCTGCCAGTAATTTCAACTATACTTGCCCAGGAGATGTTCCTGGAGGAGTAGATCACAGTTTTTCTTCAAAAACTGTGGTTCAGAGTTACTACAAACAGCTTCTCAGTTTAAGAACGGTACTTAGATGCTAGACATTTCACTTCAGATATACTTTTGTATAATGTTCTGGAAAAAAGCAAACCCACCGTTGTTGGTGAGTGATCTGTTTTTCTAAACAACAAAAATGTACAGTATACAGAATTGGAATGTTAAAAGATTTCTCTCTCTTTCTTTTTGATAGACGCTATTAGTTACAACACAGAATTAGAGTGGGATCCAGTAATGTATTATTCATAAGACTTTTTCTGTAGCCAAATACATTAGAGTATATAGTTATACCAACAAATTAATATTTTAGAGCTAATTGAAATTGTTCTTCCTGTAAAGATTAAGCTTCTTCCCTCCCCCCTACACACTTCAGTCATTAAAATAACACTTTTAATGCCTTGTCTAAATGATGTCTCATATTAATGCAAAGCTATATTAAAGCACTCAAATGACCAGTTCTTTTGTAATGCATTCTATACGATCAGACATTGGGTCAAAGCTGGGCAGTGTGTATGAAGTGGCATCAAGTGGGAGCTAATTAAAATATATTCTCTATAGAACTTTACAGAAAAAAGAAACCAGTAATCATCAGAAGGTAGAGTCTGGAAATGGCATTTCTGAAAAGCCTGCAGTGAGCTTTATTCTATTTGTATAAGGATATTTTGGGGGAATAATGGCTCAAATAGATGGCAGAGAATACTTCAATTATCAAGGACCTCGCCTAACTCTTGAACATTTCTTTCATAACCTGATCTTAATTTTGTCCCAGTAATTTATGCTTTAAGCTTCCTCCATGGGGTAAGTACCTTTTCCAAAGTTCAGCCCCTAAAATATATCAATAATCTGACAATGCTGGTAGCTGTAGACCAACATATTATGACACGGAAAATATGTAGAATGATGCCTTCCAATAAAGTTCCTGTTTTTTCTGATGTCCATTTCTACACGCAGGGTGAAAATAGGTACGAAAGCAGCAGTACAGCATTCAGTGAAATATACTTTTATCTACAGACAATTCTCTTGATTTCAAATTAATAAATTGGTTGCTGTTACTCCGGTGTCAGTGAACTCTGCCTTTTGCTCATGACCTCTGAACTCAGAGGTTGTGATCTAGCAGTCAATTCACTCAACTTGTGTAGAAGCTGATCGTGTTTAAAATGTATTTGCTGTTTTTATGTTTTCAATGATTTTCAGTAGCCTTTTGAGTAAATGATCTCAAAAAGGTGATTGTTTAGAAGGTGATTAATATATCAATGATAATGACAATAATATACTACGTTCAGGGAAAGCTGATATACCCATGTTTATAAAGGTGCTCATTATTCTGTCCAGGACTGAGTTCACTACACATTTCATAGCTTAGTCTCATATTTTCCTGGCTCAAATCTATCCCTAGTTAAAAGTAAACTCTGTGAATCTGCTGGTGACGAGTTATATGGGGAATGTTTCCTCATGGACATTTCCCTGCACATTTTGTTGTTGTTTTTTTAAAAAAATAGCATATCAGGGAGAAAGCTACGCTAGAACTCTTCCTCCTGACATTTAGTTTTCTATCTCCACATTGCTATATCTGCTGGTTTTTATTTTTGACACGGGAGAACATTAAATTGTGTCATCCCCAGCAGCAGCCTAGCTTTCAGGAACTGTGCCATCTTATATGCTGTTGGTATAAACTAGGACACTGAGAGAGGAGAGAAAGATGTTGTTGGCGCCATTCTCCAGCCTTTCCGACCATATGTCTTTGTTCCTGGTACCAGCATATATCCCACTCAGGAAACGGGCTCCCACAATATTAAAATCTGTTAAAATCTGGCCTGAAGGTGCTATTCACCAGCTGCAGGACTGTTTTGAGAGAACTAATTGGGATATTTTCGATCGTTCAGACCTGGAGGAGCACACGGCGGCAGTTCTGTGCTATATCAATCACTGCACAGACACTGTCACAGTAAACAAATCCATCCGGTTTTATCCCAATCAGAAACCCTGGATGAATAGAGAGGTCCAGGGCCTGTTGCGGGAAAGGAACAGGGCTTTCAGGTCAGGCGAGGTGCAGCTTTACAGTGTGGCAAGAGCAAACTTGAAGAGGGGTATTCGACAGGCAAAACGGGATTATAGGCTGAGGATTGAGGACAATTTAAGGAGCAACAACACAAGACAGATGTGGCAGGGGATTCAGCACATTACCAACTACAAACCTAACCTTGGTGCTGTCGACGGTGACCCTTTGCTGGCGGAGGAGCTTAACCTCTTCTTTGCTCGCTTCGAGAAGGAGCCACCTGAGACGCCGGTATTACAGCCACCAGCCCATAGGGGCCCCTCATTCACGGTAGAGGAGCATGAGGTGAGAAAGGTATTGAGGATGGTGAATCCGAGGAAGGCGGCTGGACCTGATGGCATCACTGGAAAGGTGTTGAAGGGCTGTGCGGATCAGCTGGCGAGGGTCTTTACTAAGATCTTCAACAAGTCCTTACACCAGTCTATTGTCCCACCCTGCCTGAAGTCGTCAACTATTGTCCCTCTGCCTAAAAAATCCACAATCAGTAGTTTGAACGACTACAGACCAGTTGCACTGACTCCAATCATCATGAAGTGTTTTGAGAAACTGATGCGCCGTCATATTATTTCCTGTCTTCCATCAACTTTTGACAACTACCAGTTTGCATACAGGGCAAATAGATCCACAGAGGACGCTATCACCACCACTCTCCATGCTGCTCTGTCCCATCTGGAGCAGCCGGGGAGTTATGTGAGGCTGCTGTTTGTGGACTTTAGCTCAGCTTTTAACACTATCCTCCCCCATAGACTGGTGTCCAAGCTAGAGGCGATTGGACTCTCCAACTCCACCTGTCTCTGGGTTTTGGATTTTTTGTCAGAACGTTCTCAGAGGGTTAGAGTAGGGTCACATATGTCCACAGCCCTTAGCCTTAACACCGGCTCACCACAGGGTTGTGTGTTGAGTCCCCTGCTCTATGCTCTCTATACGTATGACTGTACAGCCACCTATTCCAGCAACAAAATCATCAAGTTTGCTGATGACACTACGGTGGTAGGGCTCATTTCAGGAGGGGATGAGTCCGCCTATCGGGACGAGGTGGAGCGGCTCTGTGTTTGGTGTGGAGAGAACAATCTGGCTCTTAATACGGCTAAGACCAAGGAATTAGTGGTGGATTACAGGGAAAAAAAGGCGGACATTCAGCCCTTGCATATCAATGGGGAACGGGTGGAGAGGGTGGCGGAATTCAGGTTTTTGGGAGTAACTATCGATCAGGGCATGACTTGGAGCGCAAATACCACTGCTCTGGTGAAGAAGGCCCAGCAGAGAATTTATTTCCTCAGACTTTTAAAGAAGAACAATCTGAGTGAGAGACTGCTGGTGTCCTTCTACCGAGGCTCCATAGAGAGCATTCTTACATACTGTATTTGTGCTTGGTTCTCCAGTTGTACAGCTAGGGAGAGGAAGGTGCTCCAGAAGGTCATAACCACAGCACAAAGGATTATTGGTCAACCTCTCCCATCTTTGGAAGAATTGTACGGTTCCCGTTGTCTTAGGAAAGCAAACAACATCCTGCAGGATTCATCTCACCCGGGATACAGTCTGTTTGCACTACTGCCTTCTGGCAGGAGATATAGAAACATCAAGTCAAGGACAAATAGACTGAAAAACAGTTTTTACCCGAGAGCTGTGGCCCTTTTGAATGCTGTAACTCGATAGTGTGACCTGGGAGATTGATGGGTGTGGGTGTGGCTGGAATGTGGTTTGTTGGTTGTTGTTGTTGTTTTGCTTTTGTTGTTTTTAAGGGATGGCATCCAATTTCGTTGCACTTGTGCAATGTTGCACGTGTGTAATGACAATAAAGAATCTATCTATCTATCTATCTATCTTTCCACACCTCCCCCTTTCTCATGTTCACTTTCAGATGCAAGAGCACTAAAAATGATCATTTTGTTGAGATTATATCACAAGAAATGTGCAACTGGAAAACTCAGGTGACATAGCTTGAATACTTTTTGATATATATTTTTTTGTATTTAAAATATATCTTCTGTAACAGAAGTCAATTAAAACGGCGGTTTAAAAAATGTTGGGTGGGTGGGTGGGTAGAGAAGTTGGTTCCTTTACATTTGTGCTGGCTGACTTAGCAAATATTTTGAGAAGGCTAGGGGAGGCATAAATGGCTATTTTGATCTTCTGGGTAAAGTTGATTATCTGGATCCATTTCATTTGGAGTTTAACACTCAGCTATGAGATGGAAATGGGCTTGATCACCCTGGTGGATGGTATTTGTTGAGAACTTGATGAAAGACTGCATCCCTATTGGTTCAGCTAGAGCTTGCAGTGTCTTTCCATACCATATTCCATGGTATCGTTCTGGAGCATCTTGCCAGAATGGGGCTTAGAGGCACTTTTTTCACAGTAGTTTTTGGTCCTTTCTTAAAGGAATGATTTCAGAAGGTAGCGCCAGGGGCTGCTACTTCTGACTATTTGAGCCCTACCTGTGGGGTTCCACAGGACTCTATTCTGTCCTCCATGCTTTATCATATCCACATGAAACCACTGATAAAGATTTTCTAGTTATAGAATAATAATAATAAATGTTATTTATACCCCACCCTCCCTAGCCAAGACCGGGCTCAGGGCGGCTAACACCCAATATAAAAACAAATTGATTGAAATACAACTTAAAAACAAGATTAAAATACAACATTTAAACATTAAAATACAGCCTCATTTCAATGGAAACTCAAATCAAAAACTTTTTTGGGGATGAAAATGTCAAGTCTTCACCAAGGCTAACTATCCAGACTGGTCCTACATGGGCCAGAAAAAAGCCAGGGAAGTCCCCAAATAGGAGTTCCATCACAGGAGGAGAAAGGAAAAAAGAAGAGGGGGAGGGAATCAAATTGATTCCTAGCCAATGTGGGCAACATCTAGCTATAGCTCTCATTTTTGTCAGATTCCAGAGAGGCTACTGAAGTTCTGAGCCAATGCTTTGTGTCAGTAATGGACAGGATGGTGGACAACAAGTTCAAACATATTTTTGACAATACAGAGGTGTTCCTGGCTAGTGGGGCAATTTGTCTTGGAGTAAGGATTCAACCTGTGCTATATTTGAAATCAGTTTGTGAGTGTTGTGGGACCTGGCCTTGACCTTGGATGCTCAGGTGGCAGCTAGGGCCAGAGATGGTTTTGCCCAGCTGAGGCTGGTATGTAAACTACATCCATTGCTGCAGAATGAAGATCTGACTATAAAGAATCATGCCTTAGTTACATAACAACTGGACTACTGTGATGTGGTCTGTACATAGTTACCAATCTGGGTGCAAGAAGCATTGAAAAAAACAGCTGTTTTGGCTCCCATTTGCTTTCAATTCAAAGTGTTGGTTGTGATCTTTAAAGCCCTATACAGTTTGGGACCAGAATACTTGAGAGGATGCCTTCTCTAATATGAAATGACCTCACTTGAGCAGGCTTGTGTGTTCCAAAATCACAGCAGATCAGCATCAGAGAATTGATCTTGTTGGTGGTGGCCCCAGGACTTTGGAATTCCCTGCCTGGGGAGACATGCCTCTCTGTTTTGTTGATGGTCTTCCACCTCAGGGTGAAAACAGACATTTTAAAGAAGACCTTTGGCTGGTGGCTTTTCTCTGCTGTTCTTATTGATTTATTTTTCTGATTTTTACTGCTCTGCTTCTTTCAAGTCATTTAGTATAATCTTTCTCTCTGTCTCTGTCTTTCTCTCTCTCTGTGTGCACATGTGTGTGTGCACATGTGCATAACTTTTGGAAAGATGGGGTATAAGTAGTTTATGTATACATACATACATATAAATTAAGGAAAGTCAGGAATACGTTTTATTGATTTTATTAAGTCCAGGGCCGTCTTTACCCGGGGGTGCAAGGGGTGCGGGGCACCTGGGCACTGAATCCTGGGGGAGGGAGGGTGCCAGGCGCCTGCCATTGAAGCCACCTAAACTGTTAACTATCTACCTGTTATGAAATAATAAATAATTTTGATCAAGCTAGAAAAACAAAATACATATATACCTAGGTATTACTGAAACCTACTGTTTCACTAAAGGACTTTCACTAAAGGACTTTCGACTTTGTGCACTCATTTACCAAAGACTCGCTGTGTCAGTGCTTGTCATTCACAATGGTGCCGTTGGGAAATTAACTCTTACATCAAAATATTATGTATTGAGCTGCTATGCGGCAGTGGGGTCAGCGGAACCTTTGACACAACTCATTTTTCTCCTAAGTAGGTGCCTAAACAATACTTATAAGTTTAAGTCTGGTGGTGTTGTATACTTAAGTATAAGTGTACTTTAAATAAATGAGCAAATAAAAAAGTTTGTTTCTTTTTCCTCCCTTCTTTCATAAATAAGAGATAAGGTGTAAGTGTGGTGTCTAACATAAGCATAATAAAAGTTAATTTGGGGGCTAAACTAAATTTGGGGGTGCTGGGCGGATCTTTGCACCCCGGTGGCGCATATGCTAAAGACAGCGCTGATTAAGTCCACACCCAACTTTCCTTCCTTCCTTCACTTAATCCTGTAATCCCGTCCCCACTTACCTGGGAGAAAGCCCTATTGAATTTGAGTTAGAAGATTTATAGGATTGCATTGTTATTTCTTTTCTTCTAAGACTGCTCAGTTGGCCTGTGGAAGCTTGAAGGTATGGACACAATTTGAAGCACAACTCCTAGCGTGATCAAAAAACAGGGGGATACAACTGCAACTTAAAACAATGCACATTTGTAATAGATTTTACGCAGCCGTTGGAACTGGCAGTATTGCAAAAAGAGATGTATTCTGTCGTGCTCTGTTTGATCAAGTGCTAAACTCATGTGATCAATAGAGAGACAGATGTCGAGTGCAGATGGCGATGCCGTGATACCTGGGGCAGAGTCGGCCTGCCAGAATGACAGAATGAGAACAAGGAAGAGCAGCAATGCAACAGAATGTGACAAATGAAATTAGGGTTTATACTAGTCGATAATTTACAACTAATGGAAAGTGACAGAGTTTTTCAACATACAGCACATTTTATTGTATAAGTAATTTGAGTTAACGATGCAACTTTTAAATGCTATGGGCAGGAGCAACAGTTGCGATTCTAGTTTTACCTCATCTTTTAGTTTGCCTCAACAATGCCCATCATTTCTGAAATAGAAGAGAATAATGCTGGTGCCACGTAGGGGCCAGTTATGTGAGAGGATATTAACACCTCAGATCTGAAATGAGTTAATCGCCTTCTCTGATTGAGTAATGGGCTCATAAATGGAAACTGAAAAAAGATTTTCATTCTGTTTATGTGAATACAAAATCGAGGCCTATTTGAGACACACAGATAAGTATTGAATGTCTGATGTTAATGGAACTTTTGAATTTGTCATCTTTGTGGTTTTATTAATTAAAATTAGCAGACAAAAATAGACTGAAACTTCTTCTATATGTTATTGCCTAAAATGTGGATTTAATAAACTAGTGCTTAGAACCAGGTTAGTTGATAATTTGGGCTCATAGCATTAGTTTTAAAGTTATAATTTTTTTTGTTGTTGTTCTCCCCCACCCCCCCACCAATCTGGTTCCACAGAATTCCCTAAACTGGAAGAGGCAAAACTGACATTAAAATTAATGTTAATACATTCAAAGTAAATCATACCCTGATGCTCAAGAGTGCTTCTCCGGTTTACCTTGCTTCCACTCATGTCAATAAAGCAGAGCTTCCAGCCTATTAAAATCCAACATATGAAATTTATATTTATGACTGAAAATGTAATGCCGTGATAGAATCTTTTATTGTGCAGTTCAATGCTTTCTTTTTACTGGAGAAAAGACATTGACACTTTTGCAGTCAAAGAGCAATTAGGCCCTTTTCTCAGGCAGTAGTTTCACGGGTGTTGAGAAAGGAGGATCAGCAAGTTAAAATCCATATGAAAATTAAACATTCACAACGCCTCCTTCTGTTTCTACAAGGGGCAGGAGTATTCATAATTGTGTGCTACTGTTGATTATTATGTTCATAAATGAGCACTCAGGGCCAAACTAGACATGAAGTGGGAGATCCATGATCCCATGTTGTTGATTTTTTGAAAGTTAATATTGGCTGTGTGCCTGCACAAATGTGAACTGGGGGTGGCTGGGATTCAGGCTGGGCTATGGTGTGCTCTCCCTGGACTGACTTAGCAATTAAAATAGATCCTAACAACACTGTGATTTTACTTACGGTTCTAAGCATAGGGATACCAAATGGGGCAAATAGGAAGTGGGGAGGTGATTTTGATTGGAGAAAATGTAATGGAATTACTTGGATGCCCGCTCCATGGTCCTGACTGGGATTTCCCACATCCCACATGCCACATCTTTCATGTTGCATCCAGTTGAGCCCTAAGACTCACTGTTATTGACAGCTATCACTGATAGCTCACTTCTGTGAATGTTGTTAACTGTTCACCTCTGCATTGTTTTACCTTAAGGAGCAATTATTTCTTTGCAGATGAGTTAAAGGAAGCCTTCATACATCTCAAAGTGGGCGATGCATAATAAACAGCACACAAGTGTTGCGCTACATTATTATTTGAGGCATAAGCAATGCACGCGTTATCAAAGCCTTTTATAAATGGTGTATCTGTGCTCTGATCTACCTCATCTGCCACTTAGTTTATTCTGATTGGAAATGTACTTGCCGGCAAAAGGAAATTAAAGTGCTCGATTTCAAGATAGCAAACAATTTAAGGTATCAAAAGAGCGCCAGGGACTGAGAGCTAAAGAAACCATAGACTGGTTTATTTCGCGTTTGCTACCCATAAGAAGATTTATTATATGAATCAGATAAAAACACACTACTATCTTGCACCTAGGCTGCTTTAATCTCAATGAAATCAACAGGAATTAAGCAGCCTAAAATGTGTAGGATTGCAGCCATTTTACCATAGATGCCAGGACTTAATGGAAATGTAATTTAATGGTCTTAACGGAAACATAATTTTATAAGTACCACACCATTTCTAACCCCAAATGTCATGGCTAAAATATCAGGAAGCTTCCAATATGGCTGATTAACCTCAGCTATGGCACTGATTCACCTGTAGTTACGTTGCAGTAGCTCTTGGGGAAATGACATCTTCCATAGCCTTGCCATACGAAGTCTTACACCTGGCGTGTTGTGTAACAGGGCACCAGGGGAACGAGATACACAGGGCAAAGCCAGAGGTCTCCATTTCCCTCTCCTCACATGCCAGTACCTGTCCCCACCACTGCCACCCAGTGAGAGTTTTCCCAAGCCTTTGGTTCTCAGATGCTATTGCACTGCAAATCCCATAATCCCCAGTTGGTATGGCCAATACTTAGAGTTAATGGGTCCAGCGACAACTGGAGACCCGAAGTTGAGGAAAGTTTCTGTAATGTCTGGCTTGGGGGGGGGAGTGTTTTGGGAAGTGGAAGAGAGGGTGTTTTGCAGATCAGGGTGGGAAGGAAATTAGGAATTATTTTATGACTCAAATTTCAGGCTTTATAAAATTTACCTCTTCTTTAAAGCAGGTTTTTACAAGCCCATGAAATTTGTTTCTGGGCTTGAGTTCCCAGAACTTCATCTGTATCCCTAAATAGGATAAATGGACCAGTCTAGGAGATCTGAGTTCCAGTTCCAGTTTGCCATCCTAAGATATAGGATTACATATTATTCTGAATGGAAATGCCACAGTTCTCAAAATAGCATAGCAGTATGCTTTTCCACAGGGTTGTTATGACGGTAAGAACAGCAGAAAGTGGTGAAGGATTTTGAAGATGGTGCATGTTACCTCAATGAGCAGTAATAGTATATTAAGTAGCAGTTCTAAGCAGTGAGGTTCCTTTTTCTTGTGAATGTAGAAAAATGTAGGAAAAGTATTAACTGGTCAAACAGATTCAAAATATTCTTCATACTCCCCCCCACCCCCCAAAAAACTGAATTAAATAAGGCAAATCCCAAAGTTGGGATTATTAGGAAACAGATTGAAAATAAAATGGCTAGTATAATAACACCCTTATTTAAATATATTGTACGGCCTCACCTGGACTACTGTGTATAGTTCTAGCTGCTCTGTTGCCAAAAAAAGGGGGAATTGTGAGCCCACATGCTAAAACCCCTGTCCTTGGAGCCTCCCCCCTCCCAAGAAAGAGACTAGACACCAAGGTATGGGTTTAAATTAGGCCACAACATTATTGAATTTCAGATGTAGGAAACTTGGCATAGGCCTTGGAAGGTAACCCTCTCAACCTGCCGAGGGCTGAGGATGTGCAGGGCAAACAGGTGCTGTGTGAGGGAACCGTAAAGCATGAATTTACAGTGGTGCCTCGCAAGACGAAATTAATTCGTTCCACAAGTTTTTTCTTCTTGCGAGTTTTTCGTCTTGCGAAGCACGGTTTCCCATAGGAATGCATTGAAAATCAATTAATGCATTCCTATGGAGACTGCCTTCAGACCAGGTCCGGGGACAGTCTGTCCCCGGACCTCTTCTGAAGGCTGGCGGGGGGAGAAGGACTTTTCTCCCCACCACCAGCCTTCAGAACAGCCTTCTGAAGGCTGGTGGTGGGAAGAAAAGCCCTTCTCCCGCCGCCAGCCTTCAGAAGAGTTCCCCAGGGCTGCCTAGACTGAGGATAGCAGCCTGCTGCCCGGCGCGAGGGGCGCTCTGCTTCAGAGCGCCCCTCGCGCGGGGCAGACATTCGCAGCTTGGGGAGCCCTGCAGGACTTCCCCGCAGGGCTCTCCAAGCTGCGGATAGGGGTAGCTGTTCTGAATGTTGGCGGTGGGGAGGAAAAACCCTCCTCCCACCGCAAGCCCCGGGAACAGAGGAGAAACCGCCACCCGGGGCCTCACCGCCAAGAAACCTACAGCTGAAAAGCAACCCTCCCTTGGTCCAAGCTCTGAAAACTCAACTCAAGTCGACCCTGCTGTCCAGCCAATCCTTGAGGCTTTGGCACACGTCGTGCAGCCAGAGGAGTCAGATGCACTCCATCTGCCCTGAAGAGCCCCACATTGTCCAATCTGATGCTTGGGTGGGGGATAGAGATGCCACCAATTTGGTGTACGGTATTACACATGGCCCTGTTGGTTTTTTGTACCGCATAATTGATGCAAGAGGGCCTACTGGCCCCTCTCCAACACAAGCGGGGCTGGAGTTTGGACAAGCAGATGGTCATTGCTGGGTGCATGGCATGCAGTTTTGGATGTCCGCCTTTGCAGCCAGAGTCAAGTTTATGCCTTTTTGACCCACCAGGTCATTCTCTCCCATGTGCAATACCAATACTTGCGGTGGGCCGTTCAAGTCAGTGGCTTTGAGCATCATGGGCATCAGGGCCTGGCAACGCAGGCTGCGCCGGCCCATCCAATAGCTGTGTACCTTAGTGTGGCTATCAAGATTATGGCCCCATACATGCAAAGAAGCATAGGCCACAGCTCAGTGAATGACGCTATGCCCCACAACTCAAACCTTCGTGCTGGGCAGACCTGCAAGAAAAATTAAATTGCAACCATTAGCGACAGTGTGCAAGGACGAATGTAGCCCTTGTAAGCCGCGGAATCCCAATGACCCAGCTCCTTGATGCGGGAAGGGTCCCACCCCTGGTCTGCTGCTGAAGTGGCAGCCCCAATACAGAAGGCGTGACCAGAGTATTCCCGGGGATTGCCGCCACAGGACGCCATGACTTTTCGTAGAACTGCCGTGAACTGACATTGTGTGAAGGGCCGCATGGATAAGGAAGGGGCCCTTGAACTTGGGGCGCAATCTGAGGAACCGTTGGGTGTCTCGCCATGGGCATGCCCTCCCTGTTCTGCAGGAGCCAGGGTTAAGGTGACCCCTTTTCTTAGTTGATCCATTTTGGGAGACCGAATCCTGACTTTTACACAAGACCTGGCAAAACGAATATTGGGGTCTAACAGGCCTGATTGGGGAGAGGAGGAAGTACCAGCCACGCATTTCCCAATGCGCAGGGCACCGAAAAAGGCTAGGGAGAATGCTACTTGGAAGAGGTGTGTTTCATAATTTGACCAGCAAACTTCTGGCAATATTTTTCAAATAAACCTAAGTGTGTTGGCAGTGATAGGTTTTCTGCCAAGTTGGGGGGGGGGGGCGCGCCGCAACCCAGCAAGCAGCTGCTGCTGAAGGAATTTCCAAAGAAGGAGATGGCTGCCCTGTGAAGCAGTAAAGTCTTGATGGCCAACCCTTCGCGCTTATGGTGGACCAAGAATTGAAGCACATCTGATTCTGTGGTGCGCCTGGAGGTTGAGCCACAGAAGCGCTCAAAAGAGGCCCAAGCTCTGGAATATGAACTCCTAGTGGAGGGTGCTAATGCCAAGAGTACTCCCTGTGCTACTTCACACTTCAGATCTCCCACAGGTCGTTTGGGAAAGCATCCGGTATCTGGGCTGCCTCTGGTGCCGATTCGTGGAAACGCTCCATCTGGAAACAAGAGTGAGCATTGGCCAAGGGATTGGCCCCTGTACCTGTCCCAGGCCACACCCTGCCAGCAGCCCATTGGTCTGCCAGGCCGAGGCGGGCCAAGGACACCCTGTTACCAGTGGGTGGCACCTGGCCAGATAGGCCCCGTGCAGGGTCACAAACTCCACCCACCAGTTGGGAGGGAGTAAGCGGGAATTGCAGAACTATAAAAAAGCAAATAAAATAATCAAGGGGCTAGAGCAACTTCCATAGTTGGGGTACATGAAAAAGATGGATAAAATTAGGCATGATCTGAATGAAGTGGAAGGAGGGTTTTAAAAATCCATTTTCCATGATACCGGGTCAAACAGTGAAAGTGACTGGGAGCAGATTCACCACAGACAATCATTTCACACATTGTATATTTACCTCACAAAATTTGTTGCATGAAGAACTGATGGTGACATGAGCTTTCAGCTCTAAAGGGAAGTTGTACAAATTCATAGAGGAGGGATCTAACAACATCTATGACCTAGGATAGAAAAATGAAACCTCAATGTCCAGAGGCAGTGTATGCCTTTTCTAACAACAACACCCCAGTTGCTTTGGGGGTCAAACAACAGCAGGGGTGTTCATTTACTGTTTTGTAGGGTTTCCTCAAACTGGCTGGCTGGCCATTATTGGAAAAGGCTTGTTTAACTAGGACTGATCCAGGAGGGCTCTTTTATTTTTATTTTTTCATTTTATGTTCTTTCTATGCTTCCCCAAGAACACATGGCAAGGACAGATTATGTGGTTACTTCCCATGCCAACACTGCTGGCTCTTGCCGGTTGCTTCTATGGCGACACAATAAAAAATACTAGCTTCATAGCAAATCCTGATTAGCTGTGATCAGAGTGTAATTGTAGATTAATTATGCCATCCATGTCCTTTCGTTTTGTTTTTCTTTACCACAGAAGATTGAAGGTACCATTAGAATCCAAAGGCTGAATGAATTTTATTGCAGAGGCCTCAGTGTTGATATTCCTAAATCTTGAGCCATTTTATTATTATTAAAAGCAAAAGTTTCTCAAAAATCAGCACGAGTCACAAAAGTGTTAGGAAGGGCCTTATTTCCTTAACAATCTTAGGGGCTTTTAGCAGTTTTCACTTGGTAATATAAAATATGCAATCATTTAAACAATGGATATTTTGGGTTTTCATCTGTTTGGACTACTTTGGACCGTCTTTGGCACTCTGAGATGAAAATGCAGGCTGATTCAACACAAGCTCAGACTCTTTTGCTGAGGCGAGGCAAGTGTTTTCCCTCATTACCTATTCCCCTTTAGGACTCATTTCCTTTTGGAAGACACAGCTTTAATTTTAGAGGACTTCCTTCAGAATTGTAGCCCCAAGACATTATGCTGATTCAAAGTTTCCTTGGACATTCTGGACTTCCTACCCCTCATTGCGTGCATTTTGGGCCGCATCGTTTAAAAGGAATTGGTTCCGAAACAAGTGTGGCTAGTTTCCACCATAACAGCTTTTGTTCTGCTTCAGGGCTTGGGGTAGAGTCTGTTTGGCTGCAGTGACAAAGTGGATCTGGCCAATTGCTTTTATCTTGATGACAAAGGAAAACATCTCAAATGTGAGATTTTGTTTTGAACATTTAGGTCTCATTTTCCTCACCAGAAAAACACAGCCTCAGGTTTTGGGGGGAGGGTTTGTTTTGTTTTTTTAAACCATCTGCCTATTTCAGAAGTTCCCCATAGTAGTCACCCTCAGATCTAAGCTTTGGATTTAGATGTACAAATTGCAGGGACTTGTATAGATATAGTTACAAGAATAACTGACGATTTCACAAAATCATGGATATGTAACAGTAGAAGAGATATGTAAATGTATATATGGTCCTAAGCCAGGTTTGGAGCTTGGAATTATGCTCAAGATATTTCACACCCATTTTTTATAATCATTGTTAATTTTCACTCCCATGGTTTAATCTTTGAAGGAATTAAAATGATGGAATCTGGGAATACAGAAGTCTTATTCTTAATGGGTCAACCAATAATTAAGATTCAGGGCCAGGCACTTCACACATTGTTATGGCAAAACATATGTTTTCCTACAGTGATTTGTGCTGCAGGAAGCTGAACCACCCTCAGGTTCTCTGAATATTCATATTAAAAGCGCCACACACCAAACTGGCCATTACTTTATTGGGATCACTGAAACAGTGGCACAGGGTCTCCCTGATTGCTGTGTGCCATGTGTTCTGACTGGAAATGAGGTAGCTTAAAGAGAAGAAGAATTAAGGCAGAAAATGGCATCTGGGTGTATAGGTATTTAAGTAGTATTTATACTATGTATGGGGTGTTAGGAGAGGGGTAGTACCTCTGGTGAGGTACATTCTGCTTCTTCTGGGGTAGTTCATTCACCTTTGGTCCCCACATCAGTGAGGCTGAGAGCGGAGGAGTCCTGTTGTCTGGGCAGTCCAGCGCTTCCATGCACACCGCCCATACTTGTGCCTAGGAGAAGTCACTTTGGTGCTGCTAGCTCAGCAAAAACAGATTGGGAGACACCAGAAATAAGTTATCTGTCTCTGCAACCATAGCAGGTGCTGTGATTCTCCAGTGGTTCAACTTCACCCCCGGAGGCACACTCCATTGTCTCACACGACAAACGGATGTCAGGAATACTACTTACGAATAAGTAGTAGGGGGGTATGTGCTTCTGTGGAGTGCATGCAAGAAGAAGCCATGTTGATGCATCAGATATGCATGGTATATAAAAACCAGCTGAGAATCTCAAAATGAAGGTGTGAGGGAAGACACTACAGTGGTACCTCGGGTTACATACGCTTCAGGTTACATACGCTTCAGGTTACAGACTCCGCTAACCCAGAAATAGTGCTTCAGGTTAAGAACTTCGCCTCAGGATAAGAACAGAAATTGGGCTCCGGCGGTGCGGCAGCAGCAGGAGGCTCCATTAGCTAAAGTGGTGCTTCAGGTTAAGAACAGTTTCAGGTTAAGTATGGACCTCCGGAACGAATTAAGTACTTAACCTGAGGTACCACTGTACATGGACAAGCTAGAAGAGGGGCAATATTTCTTAAAGCCTAACATTCCAGTCAGCCCTTGCGGAACAATAGCCTAACTCCAGTGTTCATATGGACAACTTTTTGCAACATGTGCATGTTTTGGCCTTTGAGGTTTGACCTGACAACCATAACAGCCAAACCACTACTGCAATTTCTTCCAGTACACGGGATCCAGTGCCATGTGGACAGGAAATATCTGAAAATAGGACCGTGGGTATTAGGGCTTTCTTTTAAATTATTTGAGCATGTTTTCTAGGAATATTGCCAGACCATATAGCATGCCACTTTAAAATCACTCATCCCTGTGCTCAGTTAGATCAGTGTCCCATAGTGTTGTGTAAAGATAATTTCAATTAGACATATATCAGTTGATACAGATGCTATTATGGATCTATTTCTATTCAAAAGCAGCACAACCATTCTTAATTTCTTTAGACCCTGCATTTTTCTTGCCTTGTGAATTACAATCTATATTTTGATTCACCATGAAATCTGTTTGAAACTTTTCTTAATATTTTATCTTGGAGATTCAGCTGTGTTATCTAATGTATTTTTCTTTGATCTTAAAGAGAGAATTGATGTTCTAGTCCTCTAATGAAGCTAGCATGACTATCTGCAAAAAATAAAACAAAAATGAATGTGAGACCAAATGGTGGTAAAAACCCTAGAAGAATTTTGTGCTTTCCCTTTGGCCCTAAAAAATTCTTTTGGTTAAATGTATTGACTAAAGTCGTTATCATTATTCTCTACTGGACAGTTTTGACGCTGGATTTTCGGTCACGTTGACTCTGTGTCGAAATTCAACAGAACCTTGGTGCCAACTAGAAAAGTTAAGCGTTGCTAGAAGCAAGAATAGCACGTTCCTTTTCAGAAAGAAAGCTTAATCATTCTTTCTTTTCTTTTTGCTCGCAAGGCAACTCTTACACCCTTGAGGGAGCAAGAAAGACTTCTTGTGACTTCAGAAGCACTTTTCTATTAGCAGAAGGTACTTCTATCTTCTACCGATTTTTGCAGCAAATCCCTCCAATATTTTTTTCCTGCTCTCCTTTTTGCCTGTTTCTTACAGCTTCTGCTGCTGCTGGACAATTTCCCCTCAACTTTGGGTTATCAAATATGAATCTAATTGGAGGATGCTTGGAATAAATATTGTTTTATTTTTTGAGCATACAATGACTGCATTGGGTCATATCACCCTGCCGTTTTCAAAATCTGCTTGAACTAAAAGTGCATGTCCAGAATCTTATTTTTCATTCTGAGCAGTGGAAGGCAGTCACAGAAAAAAATGATGTTCAATTTATACTATATATCCAAGCATTACTACAAGCTGGGTTTATTCATATTTTGAACTAGACAGTTAAGAACTACAGCAACATCACTTAGTTTCTGCTGAGATTGCAAACAAATAACTGGCAAAGCCCATGAGCTAGTGAGAGTTTTGTGGCATCGGCTTGAGCAGATCACCATACAGTGGTACCCCGGGTTACATACTCTTCAGGTTACAGAGTCCGCTAACCCAGAAATAGTACCTCAGGTTAAGAACTTTGCTTCAGGGTGAGAACAGAAATCATGCTCCAGCGTTGCGGCGGCAGCTGGAGGCCCCATTAGCTAAAGTGGTGCTTCAGGTTAAGAACAGTTTCAGGTAAAGAACGGACCTCTGGAACGAATTAAGTACTTAACCTGAGGTACCACTGTACTTGGCTGGCAAAGAGCATTTGGCTTGATGCAGGTATGCGGAACAACTTTCAGACTAACTGCTGGATTCAAACCTGATGAATCTTCCAGGGGTTGCATTCTAGTAGTGGGTGGGACCAAAATGAGTAGAGCCCTGTTCAATTCCTTCTTTGTTGTGGAGGAATTGTATGAGAAACATATGAATTGTATCTACAATATACGTAAAACTGCTTTGTTAACCACTTGGTGTTTGGTTTTTTACACTCAAGTAGTGTATAAAGTCTATTAAATACATACATACATACTTGCACACACACACACAATAAAATACATAATAAAATATATTAAATATTAAGTTCAACCCTAGGAAAACTACCAGGGTTCTCCAGAAACCCTCTCAGATCTTGTATAATGACATATGTCTAACGAATGTGTGCTGTTTTAATAGTTCATATTGTGATGACTTTTCCATCTAAAACATGACTTCAGGATCTGGCCTTGGAGGTGCCAGAATGAGTAGGTTTCCCACTCATTTCAAGCCATGAGTATATATAGACAATACTCACAGGTCAAGTCTCAATTTGAGCCCTATTGGTGGTTTAGGGTAGTTCCATCACCCAAGTCAATATTTATCAAAGAAAGTATACACTGAAATTTAGTTTGGGACTAAAAAATTGCATTTGCTTTGTTTCTTTTTTAGGATTAGAACTCAGTACCCATCAAACCATAATTGAAGAGGCATTTAAAACAGGCTGATGTTGTTTGTGTTCCTGTCGCATCCCACATTTAGGCAAACACCTGAAATGCTGACTCAGAACTGGAATGAACCTGAGTTCCTCAGCAGTAATGAACTGTTTGTATTTGTGGGTGGATAAAAATCAGCGTTTTTTTATTATTAAAATAAACACATATATTTGTGTTGACCTATTTTATACAAACATTATTTGAGAGGATAGGAGCAAATATTAAAGAAAGTGTCGTGCCCGTTTACAAGTCAAATATCACCCCCATTTACGTAGAGTACTACGTGTGGTAACTTTTTAAAATTCAAATGAGAAACATGGGCAGCAATGCATGCAAAATGTTCATTCATTGTAGTAAACTACAAAAATATTGCTTTTATGCAATGAGAATGCTATTGTAGAATTTTAAAAGGCACAGAAATAAAAGACTCGGGATTGGAGTTATTTAAACAAACTTGCTAGGATATAGTAGATGATTAAAATACAATCTATAATTACATTACGCTGGTATCAGGTAAGGATAAAAGCCTATAAATACACTGGGGTCAGGGTAAGCATAAAAAATGAAACAGTTATTTGAATAATCTGAGATCAAGTTGCAGTAATTAAAAATGAATGTATTATTCAAATGAAGGAATTAGGTTACAACACTTCTCATGAAAATATTATTGTGACAGGCAGAAATAAGTTTGAAATGGGTTTAATAAAAAATTTTTGGAGAAGGAATATAATGACTTATATGTGGTAGGAACAGGAGTAAGCAATTACTCCACATCAGAGTATCTTTGGCAAGCTCATACACACCTTCAAACATACATTGGCTGCTCTCTTTTTCATGGCCTTGTCCACAAGGATCACACCATCATTTTTATCTTCTGAAGAATTCTACATCTTCCAGCTTCCCCAATTAATTCATGAAGTGTTAACTTGATGTGACTGCTCACAGCAAGTAAGGAAGTGAACAGTAACTGGAACAGTGTGGTTCTTCAGGGCCCAACTAAATGTTGGGATACTGCCAGGGAGACAAAGTCCATCTGAGCCCCCAAGCCGGCTGCCGGACGATCCATCGATCTCCCATAGACACGCAGTATCAGCAATAGCGACACGAAGCCTCAGAAATAGATTGCCACATTCTTAGGCTGGTGCACACTCTATCAGCAGAATTCACACAGCAAAAGATGCACAGCAGGAGAGCATATTTACAGTTTATTTAGCGTTGGTCAGAACAAAGAAAAACATGACCGCCTGCTCCGGTCTGCTCAGGCAACAAGAGGAAAACGAAAGCAACTGAAAACATAAACATCCTGTGAACAGGAAATACGCAGACTCTGTGACTCACAAAGCCTGCTCCCTTTTAAGGTGGAACGGAAATATCCTAACACTAAATAGGATGTTAAATCATAGAACTGTCGAGGTGGAAGGGATCACCAGGGTCATCTAGTCCAACCCCCTGCAATGCATGAAACTTTTCCCCATGTGGGGCTTGAACCCCTGATTCTGAGTTTAAGAATCTCATGCTCTACAAACTGAGCTTTAAATGTGTATTTGCTTGTAACATGCACATTTTAAAAAGAACGCAAATAGCGTCTGTAATGCTGGAACACAGGAAACTGCCCAAGTCAGACCACTGTAGCCCATTATTGTCTACAGTGACAGGCAATGGCAGTCCTGGGTTGCAGACAACATATATTCCAGGTCCTGCCTGGGACCTTTTGCGTGTTGAGGCCCCCAGGACACCCCCAAATAAAGACACAGTGCACACCACATTTTTGTTTTGGTTTTTGGCATAATTTTGGCCACAACTTTATTGATTACAGTATGTGAGTGGTTGCTTAGGCATTGGTTAGCAACTATCTGTTCCCACATAGAGGTAGGAACAGAACTGACAACCACAAGCCTGTGGAACTCAGTAAGGGTAAACATTTTTGGGGAGAGAATAGAGCTGGGCGCCAGGCTCTCACCTCTCCCCAAATGCTCCCAGGGGCTCTTGCGTGGCCCTAGCCCCTTGCCATGGGTTTGGACAAAAGCATGGCGAGCCCCTGGATTCCTTCAATGGAATACCCTTGCAGTAGCAGCATTGGAGGGGCAGGCACAGCCAACTACATCCCCTCCACCAACCAAAATTAACCAATGCCTAACCGCAACCTTACAAGTTGTGACGATTTGCTACGCAGTAGGCAAAACCCAAATGGCACCAGCCAATCGGCCAAATGGTAAAAAATCCTACCAGGCCCCTTGTCCAAAGCAGATTACCCCATGACAGGCATAGCAAGGTCAGCACGAACAAGCCCTAAATATTAGGGAGGGTGGGCGGTGCCAGAATGAGTAGGTTTCCCACTCATTTCAAGCTGTGAGTGCATATATAGACATTAGTCACAGGTGTGCACAGGGAAAAGAGGAAGCTCAACGCTGCGCACAAGGAATAAATAGCACCCCCATCAATCAAAACAATTTTGCAACATTAAATTCTCCCCAGCAACAACTGGAGATGCCCTATCAAATTTATGGCCATCCATATTAACCCGCCCAGCAACAGGGGATGTCATGGTTGTCCCCACTGCAACATGTGGTCTCCATGAAGGAGAACCCGCTTTGTGTGAAAACAGATGCTCTAGCACTCAACCTAAGCCATCAGGCAGTGGTTATTGATCAATAGCATGGTTTGAAGCCTGCCTCTTCTGTCCTGGGGGGCAGGGGGACATCTCTGCCACTAGACAACGAGGAAGGGGCTGGGAAAGTGACATAGAATCATAGAATTGTAGAGTTGGGAGGGACCCCAAGGGTCATCTAGTCCAACCCCATACAATGCAGGAATCATCATGATCCTTTTATTCACAGGATAGTCAGATCTGAAATGGGTATTTTTTCCCCTTGCCTAGTACAATGGGGTGGGGGCAGTTTCTGAAGCATATTAGTTTGAAACATTAACATTTTAAAAAATTCACAAAATAGAACAAGCATGGTATGTGGGGAGTTGCTTATTTCTAGTGAGGGTGCTAACCCGTATAAAAAATTATGGCACAATCTGGAAGTGAAGAAGAACCACATTTTTCTGGCAACGCAATATTAATTGCTTACATATCGGGAAAATATAGTGTCCCTGCAGCAGAGGTTTCCTGGAGAAAAATAGAAATGGGTGTCGCACACCAAATAATAATCAATCATGTATTCATTGATTTAGAAATGGATAGCTAAGAAGGACCTTTCTCATGAGGCTATCTGACAGAAAGACTAAAAGATACTTATCGGTGTTTATGGGCAGCAAGCATGAGGGCCAAACTGCATGCTATGTGTGGGTTGTGTAATATGTCTTCCAGCGTTTATGTAACTGGAACAAAGTATGGGGAGCAGAAATCACAGCTAGTTTGTTTGTAGCTATCGAGGGGATAATAAAGGAGTTTTTAACTCTCACCCACTATTTACCTGCAACTTTCCCTTGTCAGGCAAAGAGCACTTTGGGTGTGTTTGTGCAATTTTCACACCAGGAAAACAGCTCGGGTGGAAAGGGTTATGAAACCCCTTCTTTCCCCCAGTGTTCTGAAAAGATGCATTTCAATTAAAAATAAAACCAGGATCTCCCACATGACAGGTAGTTTGACTCTTAACCGTGCCACACAATGCTAAGCCAAAACCGTGGTTTAGCCTGAAAGGGAAAATATGTGGGCTCTCAGAGTGGTGATGGAGGCCAAGTCCTGGTTACACCTGATGGTTTGCCTGGAGAGGGCTAAGTCAAGAGTCTGGGCTCAGCTAACTCAGTCAGCTAAGTCATAGCTTAGCGCAGCAACCAAAAAGAGCAAATCAGAGAAGAGCAAAATGGCCATGATCTCATTTCAGGGAGTCCTCACTTTTGCTCACTCACATTAAGGCTTTTCTTGATGTGTGAACTGGGCCTCTGTGAGCCTAACTTTGTTTTCTCAGAAATTAGTTCCTGTCAAGTTTGAGCGAGAGTGTGGGATTGCAACCTAACAGGGAAATCACATTGCATGTCTACTCAGAAGTAGGGATGAGGGAGACATTAAAGTCATTTCACAACCTAAGGCATATTTACCAAACCAGCACTTTTTGAAACAATATGGAAACCCAAACACAGCTATCCTCCAAAATTTGCATTCTTCCAAATTTTGCATTGCAGTTCCCCGACTAAATTATGTACACAAAATGCATATACAGGGGTAAAGTGTGCAAGAAATGCATAAGATTAGTAAAAAAACAAACAAACAAAATTAAAAATTCATTATAATAGTGGAAATTGCTTTCAAAATTTATAGTCAGAACTGCATACAAAACTGCTTTTTGGAGAAATTTGCACTAAAATATTGATGAATTTTCAAGGAGGATTTTTTTTTAAATGCCACTTGTTGCAGAAATGTTAGAGAAGTGAAGTTAAGATTAGAAAAAAATGAGAAACTTGGGCAACAAAAATTGACATATTTGTCCATCTTAATTGTGAGACCTGCTGAGTTCAGTGGGCCTTATTTCCAGGTATTTCTAAGCTATTTATCAGCAAAAGGCACAATTCAACAAAAATAAAGAAAGCCCAATAAAGTTCAGGAATAAAAATGGAGGTATGCTGTTTACTCCTGTTGGGACTATAAAGTGCTTAACTTTGGACTGTGCCCTGTGTATTTAACACTATTAAAATGCATATCCTTATTCATAGGCATACTGCATTTAAGCATCCAAATAATCATTATGCTAATGGATGTACAATGGCTAGATTTTTTAAAAATCCGCCTTCTAACCTGTTTGAATGTCTTTGTCATTGTTACTACTGAATGCACAGAATAAATGTGAAAAAATGTTATAAGCATTGTTACTCATGTCTGTGGAAAATGCACATTCCCTTATAACCACCAGCCTCAGCTGATCCCTGATTGAAACTAATCACAGTGTTACCAGTTTAATTAACTTGTGCTGCTGTCTTGTCCCCATAGAAATAAAGAGTTCTCCTGTTAGCTAGACTTCATTCATAAGATTTCTTGTCAGGAAGCACCAGCGTTTTTCACGACTTAAATGCAAACTGCAGACACATGGCAGGTGTGGTTATAGAACAATTTTGTCTAAAACAAATATTTTGTTGGGCAATTTGAAACCAAGTCCCTTTCACTTTAATTTGCTTTCCTTCTAAATGTGAGGACAGCATTTTACATCAGCTGAAAGGAACACTAATCAGTTAATATATGGAAACTCAGAAAAAGAGAAGTATTTTGTGTGTGTGTGTTTAATGAAATCAACATGTAAGATTACAAAAGTGAGAGGGGATTTGTCACTAGAGCAAACATCACAAAATATTACACCTGCAATCCATAATTTGAATTCAAGGCGACTTAATCCCAGTGGCACTGATTCTGCAATCCTTTATCTACTTACCTAGAAATCAGTCCCACCTTTTTAAAAAATGCATAGGGTTGTTAGCCATTTAGAATTCAAATACTATGGAACAAATGTTCCCTCATTCCTCTTGGACTTCCGATTGAGGGAATGCCAAATCATATGATCAATGGATTAAATATTCAGCCAGATAATAAATAAATGCTAAAAGTGGAACTTTTTATGATTGGAAAGAAATATACACTGGACCTGTGGGTTAAAGTCTTCTGAAATGTCCAGCTGTTGCTGTTTTTGAAGACAAAATAGTGAGTTACATGGCCAAGTGCTCAGATTAAATGAAGATGTTTATCCCCTGCTCTGCCCGCAGGCAGTCTTTTCACACTCAACTGTGAGTAAACTGTGGCGCTTCCTTAGGAATTAAGGTGCAGGGGTTTGCACTGTGTTGCAAGAAAAATATATCCCCTATCCAAACTTCAGCCTACTAATCCAGCCCCACTATCAGCTCAACTCTCTGCACATCTGCTCAGAAGGGAAAGGGAAAGGGACCCCTGACCATTAGGTCCAGTCGCAAATAACTCTGGGGTTGCGGCGCTCATCTCGCTTTATTGGCCGAGAGAGCTGGCGTACAGCTTCCAGGTCATGTGGCCAGCATGACTAAGCTGCTTCTGGCGAACCAGAGCAGCGCACGGAAACACCGTTTACCTTCCCGCCAGAGTGGTACCTATTTATCTACTTGCACTTTTTGGTGTGCTTTCGAACTGCTAGGTTGGCAGGCGCAGGGGCCGAGTGACGGAGCTCACCCTGTCACCGGGATTTGAACCGCCGACCTTCTGATCGGCAAGCCCTAGGCTCTGTGGTTTAGACCACAGCGCCACCCGCGTCCCTGCTCAGAAGAGGGGCCCCAAATCCAACAGGGCTTAGTAAAGTGTTCGAAGGATCGCTGCCTGAATAAAATAGGCAAAAGCTTTTGTTTAACCTGACCTCTTAGCCATGTAACCCAGTAGCCGGTCTTGAAAAGTAGTCAGAGCTGGAAATCAGTCCAGAGATCACTAAATGAAATTATACTTTTGACATAAATAAAATAATGCATTAGGCATGAGGAAGGAGGTGGGCACGAGGCCATTAAATCAGGGTCAAAAAATAAATAAATACCCAGCTGCACCACGGATACAGGAAAATAAGATTTTTATCCACCTTGGTTCTTTTTGTAATACTTTAATAACCCCCAGGCTAATATTCCCCCCATTACGACATCTTAGCAGCAACACACCTCTGACACTTTGCTAGCACAGGCTGTTGCCTTAAGCTCACTGACTTAAGGGAAAGTCCAGCTGAAAGCCACTGCAACTTACTTCCAAGTAAATGAGTTTAAGGCTGACATGTTATCCTGCTGGAATCTTGAGGCTTGTAGTTGAGATTCATTTTGATTAAATGTGCTAGTAAAGCAAACAAACAAGTAATCAGCCCTGGGATTTTTAATTTTTTTTTTAGTACAGAAGGATCTGCAAGAGTGCTTAATTAGACTCTGAAATCTCTCACTTTTATCAACTGTATGGGCAACAAAGTAAACGTTCAGTGTAGTGTTAAATTAAATAAATAATAGCTTCTCTCTCCGTTTTCATACAGAAGCACTCATGATATGCATAGGATGCCATCTGCAGGCAATCCAGTTATTTTTCTCTCTCCAAATGTTGGTTGTTGTGTTATAAACGGAGAGCATTTCCCACCCACCCCGATGTTGATTGCTTGAAAGTCCTTGCTAAACTCTGAATATATGCAAATTGATTATAAGGAAAAGAGCACAAATCACATTATTCTTATTAGCCTAGCAAAGCAATGTATTATTTTCATTTAACAACTTAATCCTCACACCGTTTCGGGAGTGTTAAAACAAACAAACAAAGCAACTGGTCAGGGAGTAATTTGGGAGATTATATCTCCACCAGTCTACAGACCCCAAACTGTATTTCCAGACATCCTGCAATTTTTGGAAGTTGAAGAAGTTGATGACTTCGTTCTGACAGCTTAACTGCTATTTTTTGTGCGGCTATCAAATGCTTTATCTTTGAAAAGTTAATGTAAGGAGAAATAAGCCCTCCCCTGCACCATCTGGCTGGTTTTGCTGCACATGGGACAAACTGTGTTTTTGGCAGGGATTTGCTCCATGTTGGAGAGCTATAGCACCAGCAAACGCAAATCATTGATTAATTTATGCTATCAATAAGGCTAGAAAAGAAAAAAAGGGGGAGGGGAGGAAAACACCTCACTGTCGTGCTAAAAAAACATTGCTTCTTTTCAGCACCTCTGTTTCCATATGGATGCCAATTTCCTCCTCACTTTCCCTCCCCCTGTAAAGAAAACTTGAACTTCAGGAAGCATAAATTAAAGGATTTGATGGACACAGGCAGCGTGCTGCACACAGGGCAATAATACCTTGTACAGCTTCAAAGACACACATGTGTACACTTAACAGTTCGTAAAATTCCATTGTGGCTCATCAGAATGAATGGCTGCATTCACACTGTCCCCCCCCCCCCGTGGAACAAGAGCTGACCCTTTGAGGTATCTGTTCAAGGCAGAACTGCCTTTCCTGATGCTCACTGCCTGCCTGAAATGTCGTACAGAAAGCCTGGAATATAAACTCCTGAAATAATATCCTTGGGACATGAAAAAGGATGAATTATTTGAAGCAGACGGTGCAGGGAATTCTGGATCCCGTATACTTAAGTTCACCAAAATTGTAGCCATGCCGTTTTCCTATTTCTATTACACCGTATTACATTAGGTTGCCAGAAATACATTTAAGTTGTAATATAAAATAGTTGTGAAACAGAAGAGTGAGTTTTGGAACAGAGGGAAAAAACAACAACACCCACATACCCCACAAGAAGGATGGGGAGGGAAGGAGATGGCGGTTCACAGAATCAAGGCCAGCACAAGCATTTGAAGAGAAGTGTTTGCCTATGGGAGCACCCTTCCTTGAATGCCTGAAACCCTTAATTAACCTCTTCCGCCAATTATTCCCCCCTCCTCCTGCCCAAACCCCCTTCCCTTACCCACTGCTTCCAGCCCCGTAAGATTTCACATCCATGCCGTTGAGGCAGACGTGTCCAAAGCCCAAACCTTGACGGGAGAGGAACAAGCAGACAGAAAGTTCAATTATTCAAATCCCCATTCAGCCATGGTCAGCTGGGTGACCATGGGCCAGTCGCTGTCTCTCAGCCGAACCTACCTCACAGGGCTGTTGTCAAGATAAAATGGAAGCATGTGCATCGCCTCGAGCTCCTTGAAGGGGTGTAAATTAATTAATTAATTAATTAATTAATTAATTAATTAAAATTTTTGCCATCCAAAATTTTTGATGATTTGAAATTAATAATAAATATTTGTAGGGAATGAGCCTCACCCACAACTCGGTTGTGCAGCGTGGTTCCTGACGCTTGCTATACCTTTCAGACACTACAAAGGAAGGCATGTTTGACATTGGGATGCCTCCTGGCCCAACTGTGCAACACCTGTCAAAACTGCTGTGACTTGTAGATGATTAAAAACAGCTAAGAGATTATTAGACTACCCAAATGTATTTGCGTCAGTGATTTTTTTTTAAAAAAAAAAGATTCAATGGCATTGAAACTGACACAATTTATGATTCAGTTTTAAAAGTGGGCAAAACTTCGCAGAGGGCAGTATAGCTTGATTCAGTTTGCCATAAACTTATAGGAATAGTTTCCCCTGCAAAATAGTTTAGTGGCATCCAACTGGAACATATGCATGGCTCAGAGGCAAATATATGGAGAATGCTAAAGCAAACAAACAGTCTGAAAAGTGGAGAACTTCCTTTTCAGACTTGTCCTTGAAGGCACCTTCTATGAGAACATTCCTGCAGAGTGACTAAAAGAGAAGTGTTGATATAATGAGAGGACTACAGTGGTGCCTCGGGATGCGAACGGGATCCGTTCCGGAGCCCCGTTCGCATCCCGAATGGAACGCAAGACGTGACGGCGCGTGCGTGCGTGCGTGCTGCGTTTCACCATTCTGCGCATGTGCATGATGTCATTTTGAGCATCTACGCATGCACAAGCGGCGAAACCCAGAAGTAACGTGCTCCGTTACTTCTGGGTTGCCGTGGAGTGCAACTCGAATGCGCTCAACCCGAAGCACATTCAACTCGAGGTATGACTGTACAGTGTTGTTGTTTTTCTCCCTTAAGAAGCATATTTTGTACTCGGGAAATAAATACCACCCAGCAAGGGAAGTTAAGGGTATATACTATACCACCTATTAGTTATAATCAGATCGGATCGTTGCACGGATTATTCGTAACATGCCAGTATCTTACATAGTTGCTAGAGTTTTTCCCCCGTCTGCTCCTGTATCGTGATGAAGAATGGTATTTTAATAGGCAGATGGTAGAGACAATTACAGTTTGGGGCTCAGCTGGGAGTTACGTCAGTTTATTGCAAATTATTAGTTGATAAATGCTTCTGTTTACAAGCAAAGTCTTAGGCAGCTTTATAATCAGTTTATCAGCTGCAGCCTGATTTTTGACAGCTTGCCTGAAGGGGGTATGCAAACACATTTTCCTTGGTCATTTACAAATCCTGCTGACCATGCAGGGATTCAGCTAGGCAGCCCCTGTGCACCTGTAGATTGCTTAGTGTATGCTGTTCATCGTAATAAAGGTTGTTTCAGGAGATGTTGGAGGAAGAATAAAGCCAAATCTGCTTGGTGCTGCACAAAATCTGACAAGAGAGGCATCCCTTTCTTCGTATCAGATGCTTATAACTTACAGTTTTAAGTAGAAAATGCCTGATTGGTGCGAAAAACATTTGTTTCAGTCTAATTAATTCTTGCACAGGAAAGATCGGTGGTGTGCATGGAAACCTCCCATGTTCCTAAGTGCTTCCATGTTTATTTTGATAAATATAGATTCCTTTGCCCTCTTTGTTTAAATGCATGGGCCAACCCAAGGGCACAGTTAGTGACGTTTTCCTTCCAGGCATTGTAAAAAATGTATTTCCAATATGGAAGAGGGTTCAGGTGCAGAGGTCTCTTGAGAGTCCCATGGACTGCAAGAAGATCAAACCTATCCATTCTTAAGGAAATCAGCCCTGAGTGCTCACTGGAAGGACAGATCATGAAGCTGAGACTCCATTACTTTGGCGACCTCATGAGAAGAGAAGACTCCCTGGAAAAGACTTTGATGTTGGGAAAGATGAAGGGCACAAGGAGAAGGGGACAAAAGAGGACGAGATGGTTGGGCAGTGTTCTCGAAGCTACCTGCATGAGTTTGACCAAACTGCGGGAGGCAGTGGAAGACAGGAGTGCCTGGCGTGCTCTGGTCCATGGGGTCACGAAGAGTCGGACACGACTAAACAACAGCACAGGTGTAATGACAAATGTGAACACTTTGGGCACACCTATATAAAATCAATCCAAGTATTTGGTTATCAAAGTGCCTGGAACCTGAGTTCTAAACCCCAGCAGTTGCTATTTAATCCACACTTGCAAGAAATCATGCCAACCCAGCCCAAGGATGTAATGAAAAACACTTCCTTCAGCATAGTTGTTGTATCAGGGGTGGGGAAGCTGTTGCTGCCGGACTACAGTCCCCATGATCTCTGACCACTGGCCACGCTGGCTGGGGCTGATGGGAGTTGGAGTCTAACAACATCTGGAGGGCCAACCCTGAGTTAGATAAATGAAGAAGCTACATCTTCTGACTGTTTGCAGAACAAGGTCACTTTTAAATCCCAACCAGGAGGCCTAAATTTGGAAGACGTAGGAGGATTTCGCCCCTTGAATTCAGCTGCTTAAAAGCAAAGGTTGATATTTGTGCCAAATATTTAATAGTTTTGTAGTCTGGACACTGGTCCTCTAGGAGAGATTTCACACCAGACTTTATTTTATTTTTACAACCTCCTAATAGAAAGATGTGTATTGACTCCGATTAGCTCAGGATTTGAACTAAGGTCCCAGAAGGAAACCTATAAGCCTCTTAAGATGCACAGAACTTCTAAGAATACGAGTTTAACTATCTCCCCCTGTGGTAAATAAGCTGTGACAGCTCAATCAAGGGGGAAAGGCAAATAAAATTTATCACATTATTTTTTTTCCTGCGAATTCTTTATTCCCTTCTTCTGAGCACTGATGTAGTTTATGTCTCTATCTAGTGGAACTTTACATTAATTACTACACTCCAGCACTCACATGAAAGACACAGACTCAAATCCTTATAATCATAAAAGATAGCCTGCCAACTAGGTTAGAAGACACGTGGCAAGATACTTTGGTTCTTCTTTAGCGACGGGCAACTTCCACTCATTTTGTCAAGCTGCTTTTCAGTATTATGCACGACGGGTTTCTGGGCAGTGGTAAGACGTACCTTTTTCAACAGGCAACCCTTTGCATCCAAATAAAGAACTTGTAAAATGACAAATACAAGACTTTTGTGTTTTCTTAGCCACATGCGACTGTTTGAAAAAAACGGATTACTGAATTAATTCTATTCTCTCTCTTCTTGTAAAAAAAATCAAGGTCATGATCCAGAGATGCATGTGTGAGAGTTCTGAACATGCCATGGCTGTTTTGTTTACCTTTGCTGAATTGTAGCACTACATGTCATATTGCTGTTCAAACTTGCACCAACCATGTCTATGTGAGTAACACTTGAGATGTTGTTTGGAGGACTTTCTGTTCAGGAAACAAGCTAAGTCCCTGATGGCCTGCACCCAGTCCCTTGCATGCAAGCAAGCATCTTCCTGGTTTTGAGGCCCAGTGTGCCTGCTTGACTGCCTTGCTACAGATCTGAAAACTGGTAACACAGAAGAGTCCACATCCACAAAAAATAAGAAAAGGCAGCTTGTTCTCTTAATGTGTGAACGGATGATTGAGTATTTATAGTGCAAAGAATAAAAATGGATTTCTTCTACCTCAAAGGTGATCAGCACAGTAAGAGTGAATCCATTCTACAATACTATGTTGCGTGGTCCTTTTCATCTTGCTTCACACATGCGTAATAGTAATATTTCCATTACAGTATACTAATAAATATATTGGATTTGTCATCGGGCATGTGAGAGACAAATGGCGCTGTGCTGGACAGAGCCTAATCATACCAGTTTCTACATTGCCTGCCACTAAAATGTGGTAGAGTTTGTATATGCAGGAGCTAAGATTAGAGGTTGAGTATCATTTGACAGCATCCTTTGATCGTAAACAAGGAAAAATTACTGGGAAATTATGGGATATCATCTCATTAATCCTAATGTAATACAGCAAACCCTCTCCATTAATTTCATAGAATTTACATGAACTGTTGCTGATATTCTCTATGTGAATGGGCCATTCAGATAAGTATATGGAGGAGGGGGGAACAGATGTCCCATGGAATATTTAGGAGGTACATATACAAGTGAAAAATGTTGAGAATTGTTTAGCAACAGGAAAGACTGTTCACAAAATGCCTTTGATTTATTGCTGTGTATGGTGCAGATCCCTATCGGTTTTTTCCTTACATTATTTTATTCAAAAACTTGTATAAACCATGAGTTGGCATGTTGGAGAGTACTGAAAAGGCATTAATCAACCCAAATAAACAAGTGCACAGATCTATCTAACAACTGTGAAGTAGTTAATAAATTTTTAAGCAATTTTATTATAGAAAGAAGGTCTAAAAGAGTAGTGCTTAATTATCTGGACTCCTCTGCGCTGGGCTCCCTTTTGATTGTATTAATGAAGCAGCTGGTCCATTGTTTCTCTTTAATTCCTCTATTGTTTTAAGAATATGTCAAAGCTCTTTATTCTTTTATCAGGTACTGTGCAGAAGGAACCACACAATACCTCATATTCCTACTGTATTTGCAAATGCACAAAGAAACCTCCAAAGCATTTTTCAAAAAAGGGGCACACATAATTTATAAGTTCTATTCCTTGCACTACTCTACTGTCAAGAATTTCAACAGTATTGGATTTGAATTTATTATATTTTTTCCCCTCCTTATTAAACAGTGTGGCTACATATAGATATACGCTCTCTGTTAATGTCAAAACCCAGCGATCCGGACTCGCACCTAGTAGGTATTAACTGGGATGTTCTTTGGCACGGGGACATTGTTCTAGCTAGTCGAGAGAACGCACTCACCTCCCCATGGGAAATATCTGATTGTGGGTTTGTGAATTCCCTTTAAATACTTTAAAAAGCGCGAATGCAAATAAACATATTATTCTCAGGGCTGCTTTAAAAAAAAATATTTTTCACAAAATAGAAGCTATTAATTCAGATTGCAGTGAGTCTGGCTGTGCCTGGGTGTCATTTTAAGTCTGTAGACTAATGCAAGTTGTCGATTCAATGAGCTCCGATACTCTTCTGACCCTCCTTCACAAAAACATATGTACACAGGAAATGGACACTTCTGCTTCTACCGCAGTGACAGTCGAAGGCATTACACACACAAATTAGAAGCAGAAGGGAGGAGGGAGGAATCTGCATAACTTGGTTGCGCAGTAGGCTGTTTGCTGAGAATGAATATCAACCAAACAGAATTTCAAGAGCAACTTTTTCTTGGTAAACATCTATATATCGTATGCTCACATGGCAAGAGTCCCATTTCAAGTAGCATATCAAGCACGGTTTGTGCAATAGGGTGGAGCGTGAATTCATACAACCATCAAGACAGAAGAGATCCAGAGCTGACTCTGTCTCTAAGATACCCAAATTCCAGGAAAGCGGGTCTGTCTTGTATTTTGCCACTGCCTTTGTCTTAGGAGGGAAGTTAAACTATTTTTAGCAATTCCCCCTGGAATGCCGGTGCTGATAAAAGCAATAGATGGACTAATCGGAAGCCATATGGCACTACTGATTTTGAAGGGAAACTTCCCAACTGGAGACAGCAGGGAATGCTCTTTTAAAAGCAATGACTGTATGCAGTCCTTGCATTTTGGATTACTCTTAAAGCAAGCAAATAGTATCAAAATTGCAAATACAGGTGAATTGTTTCAATAAATTATCTGTAGGAATTAATTGCAAATGAGGGAGGAGGCATTGTCGGAATAGGTTCTTGTTTTTATTTGTAACCATGTTTGCTACATCGTCCTTGTCAGTTACAGTGACTGCAAACAGAATACAGTGGTACCTCGGGTTAAGTACTTAATTCATTCCAGAGTCCGTACATAACCTGAAGCACCACTTTAGCTAATGGGGCCTCCTGCTGCTGCCGTGCCGCCGGAGCACAATTTCTGTTCCCATCCTGAAGCAAAGTTCTTAACCTGAAGCATTATTTCTGGGTTAGCGGAGTCTGTAACCTGTACTTCTGGTCCGTACTTTATTCCACACACAGTTTTGCATGTGCTACTGTGCAAGCAGCCTTCCTTGTGGAGTCCAGTGTTGGGGACAGCCTTGCGTGATGGTTGTACAGGCAAGATGGCCCCAGCGTAGATTTCACGGGGGAAACCTTTTCTTGTGCAAAATGCACCTCCCATCCCTGTAAGAGAAGCCTCTGAATTGGGCACAAGATGTGAAAATGAGGACCAATGAGTACATCTTCTCTGCCAGTTTAGACAATGAACCCTGAAATGACAATCCTTTTGCATTTTGTCATGTAGTTGCACCCCTTTGAACTGTGCTGCACCACAAAGGTTGGAACTGCTGCAGAACTGTGTAGTGTTGCTTCACACAAACCACTAGCCACATGGAGCTATGCCCATAACTTGCAGTTCAAGAAGCAACCAGGCCGCCGTGTAAACTAAGCTGTCCTTTTCTAATGTGTTTTGGATCAGAATGTGCATATTTCTCGATCTCTTGAGTAAGGGTTTCATTGCCTCCATTTCCCACATATATATATATTATGCTGAGCCAGGTTCCTATTTTGAAGAGTCTGGTATAGTTCTGTGGTTTACAGCTCTCTCCTGCTTGCATTTTCTTGTTACCAAAAAAAGAAATCTGCATCAATCATAGTGCATCAAATAGATTGTTTTGTTTTTTTGCAGTGCATTGTATAGTTATTAACCAGAGTTTTTGCCATTGTGAGGAGCCATGGATTTCAGCTAGCAGGGCTGAAGTTATGTGCTTTTACATGAGATACATTTTTCTTATACATTTTCTTATAGGTAAGGCCATACAATATAATCGAACCTTTGTCAGTGTTATAGCCTAGTAACTGTTAGACTATTGAATGGTTCCAGTTGACAGGGAGTGCTTCTTTTGTTTATCATGTTTGCAAATGATGGGATCTTTTCCAATGGACTTGTTTTAATCTTAGAGTTTATCGGCAAAAGTCTGCATGACATTCTGCAGGCACTGATTCCATAAATAATAAAAAAGAGCACTGGCAAGATTCAGCAATATTTAAGGCAACTGATTATTGTAACAGAAGCATGAATTTCCATTAAAAAAATAAATCAAATTTGAACTGTGACTCTGTTCTTTACTTTCAGAATTTACAGTGCAAATTTGCTGCAGCTCTGACAGCAATGATGAGGGTCATTTAAAAGCTTCCTGTTAGGAACCAGATCTGTTTCCACAAGAGCCCAGCTCATAAACATTACAGAAAACAGGCAGGCTGGGCCACCTTTGGTACAGATTTTTTTAAAAGTTGTTTATTCTGAAAAGGTTGTAGTCGTACTGGTGGAACACCAAAGGGGTAAAAAAAACAGAGTGGGAGGAAGACAGAAGAATGGTATCCAAATATAGCACTTCCATGTGATGCAAACTGAATTAATTACTGCCTCAAGTTTGGACTCCCAGTGCCTACTCTGAGATCATGCCCTTTGAAGCAATAAAAACAGCAGCTGTTTCTTCCCCCCACTCCATTCCACCTGTTCCTTCCCCACCCTCATTTCCCACTTGATGACTAAAGCAGAAATACAGGAGGGGCACATGTGTGTGTATGGGGGGGGGGGCAGGAAGAGAACCTATAGAATAAGAATCAGAGTTGCTGCTTCCTATCTCGTTGTTTCAGATTGTTTAAATGCACAGGAGATGCGATCTCAGGTGCCAACCCCAGCCTTGATGCCTGGTTTTCGAAATAATGACAAAATGCTGGGCAGATGGAAAGCACCAAATAAAAGAAGGATCCTAACTCAAGGAGGGTGGAATTATGTTGTGGACTGCTCTGTGGGCATAGGGCAGCGTACAAATTTAATATAAATAAATAAATAAGCCCAAGTAATAGGTAGGTCCTCGATGATTCTATGAAGCACCCAGCACAGTATGTCAAATTGTAGCTCCATACAGACCATCACTGAGCAGCCAGGCAAGAAAACATACCACAAAAGAGGTATACAGGAGCCTCCTATTGTCTATCGTGTGTGTGTGTGTGTGTGTGTTTGTGTGGTCTTTTGATTAAAACAAAAAATTAAAAATAAACTGAAAATTCACACTGTGAAGGAGCGTTCAGCCTGTGTTAGCACTGGTGTATAGCCTTTCTCTTGAGACCCAGAGTTGTACCACTTGATGAAATTATTCACCAACAGTATAAACTGCTTAGCATCATTATGGAAACATAACTTATTTTAGGGGAATAATTTGAAAACTTAACACCCGCGCTGTAAATGTTCAGGGATTCATAGAGCATGTTTTTGTCCTTATTCAGGGTTGTGTGTATTCCGTGCATGAAAGAAACATAATAATTCAGCAATTACAGTAAATGATTTGAAGTAACTAAATTGTCAGCATTTTCTTATTCTGCATTATTTTTTCTGCTTTCAAGACTTCCCTAAGAATTTGGCTCCCCACCCCCGCCCCCAGCAATAAATTGCCACTGTGAAAGTAGCTTTCGGTACTTGGAGTGCTCAAAATCTTATTATAATGGCCATAATACATTTGGTTCCAGTAGTTGGCCAAATCCTGCTGCATTCCTAGCAAAGAGTGAATGTGAGAAAAGTTTTTTCTGCTTTGAAACTTCTGCATCACTTTGAGGTCTAGGAGCCCTGCCTTGGTTTCCCCCTCTCAAACATATTGTGAGTGATGCTGTTTTGTTTTCTCATCTTTGAAAGCTAATAGGACTGGATTAATTAATTGTCCAAGATTCCTCCAAAACAATGTCCTAATTCTTCTATTTAGCTGTTGCATATCATACACTGTTGTTATCTCTTCCACCAGATTTTTGCAACAAGTTGTTTTAAAACTGTAATCTCTTTGAGGAAGGGGGGGGGGAATGAAGTGTAGTTGAAAAGGCAGTTATGCTGAAAGATAAACACAGCAATATTACTTATCAAAATGGGTACCCAGTTGTGTTTGTGTGTGTGTGCCTTTTTTCTTGCCTAATTAATACAGCATATAGCTTTTGCTATATATACAAAACCTATAACAGAAAAAAGCTTTATAACATGTAAAGTATGTGACATTATTTTAGCCATAACTGTACTGGATATGTATCTAGGCCTGAGAGTAGAGATAACACAAATATAAGTGCTCTGCCTGTCTAAACATGTTAAATAAATGAGCGTTCGCTATCACATTCAAATACATTAGTGCATTACTTGCATAGTTAATTTTCTTTTTAATGCTTTCCCACGTGATACTTGCAGCACTGAGCTATAGTATATCTCACTCTTTGAAGAAAGTTTTCCTTTTAAGCCAAGCTCCGCTGTTTGAATAGGGCTTTATGAAACACATCTTTGGCATATCTGAACAGGAAGTTCAGTGGGCATTGGGACAGCCAATGCAATGATGCATGTATATTATTGCATAAAGGATTCCCCCTGGAGACAGATGGCAGCAAATCCCAGCAAGCATTAAAAATGACTTTATGAGGGTATCTGAACCATGTTTTGCATTGGGGTATTATTTGTTTGCTTATGGTTAGTCCCTTGGAATGCACAAATATTTTACTTAATACATGCGTATACAGATAGTAATATGGTTTGTGGAATGGAGAGGAAGTTGAACAAAAAGTCCGGCTGGATAGCAACCAATGAAAACAAATATATATCTATACTGACATTCTAGGAATGTCCACTGCCTAGTGTTGCGTTTGAGACAATGGATTGCAGAAGAGTTAAAGAGGTGTTGCCTACCATTCATTTGCGGTATCGCTTGTGCAGCTTCTGGCGATGCTTTCAGCATGGCTGCCTCAAAGCATGGCACAACACTCCCGTAAAAACAGAAAGAGAGCCTTAAAGGCAACGGGTTTCCATCTTTCCCCAGCAAAATGCAGCTCCCCTAAGCAGAACACGGTGCTGCACAATATAATGTTTGCCTGTTAAGCATTTCTGTCTTTGTGTATGTTTTCTGCACAGGAGGCCAGCTTTGGTGCACGACGACAAAAATCATTGCTGAGGGTGAAGAGCTCATTGCCTTCGTTGTGGATTTTGACTCAAGGCTACAAGCTGCCAGTCAGATGACTCTTACTGAGGGGATGTATCCTGCTCGATTGTTGGACTCGATACAATTGCTCCCTCAACAAGCCGCTATGGCATCCATTTTGCCTACAGCTATTGTCAACAGTGAGTGCACTAGTCCAATTTATACCTAAACCATTATTTAAACATTGCGATATTCTTACCACATCATATTAACAACACCTATCTGTTGGGCTTAGGATTTCTCTGAATTCACCAGCATAGGCTTTCAAGCCAGGAAAAACCACAGATTACCAGGTTCCTAGACCATGGGTAGCCAACGTGGTGCCATTTTTCTGGATGCCAACTCCCATCAGCCTCAGCCAGCATAGTCAAGAATGATGGGAGTTGGAGTCCAGTAACATCTAGAGGGCACACCATTGGCTACCACTGTCCTAAGCTGTATTTTTGCAGATGAGACTGCAGAATCATCTGCCCCGGAAAAAATGTGACATTCCATTTTTTCTTGTGAGAGAACAGCAGCCAAAATGACTGCCACGATCTCATGCAATTTCAGGCTCCACTTTTGGGGGGCTTGGCACCAAAAAAACCCTCGCATTTTGAGGTGCCACACAAGATCACTGCCCCCCAAATGTGCTTTTTGGGGGCTGTGATCTTGTGTGGGTCACATGACTCCCCTGGGAGTGTAGACCCAGAAGATGGCATCCGGGATTTGGGCCGCATCATGCTGGCAGGTACGCTTTATGATTGAATGCTCTCCCAAATAAATCACTCCCTCTGCTTAGAAAACCAGATATCGGTGAAAGGATCTTGGCTTAGCCTTTTCCTTGGCATGCTAGGTTTGTGTATGTGTTAAGTTCCTGCTTTTAATCTTTGACCCCCTCCCGTCAATGGAGGATTAAGTTCTTCAACTAAATTCTACCGTTCTCACAGCCAATGACCTGTTTGTTTGTTTGTTTCCTTGGGAAAAATTTTACACAATATTTTCTGATTGAGGTTCCACTTGAATGGTTCCCTAATCTGGCTACCAGGGGAGAGGGAAAGAAAATACATGAATGTATAATACACACAGGCTGCATACCTGTTTTCTTGACTCCAACTGCAGAGAACATGAAAGATAATTGTTAGATAAGTGAGCTGTGTATATTTCGTATTGATGCCCAGACCCAGAATTTACAACAAAACAAAAGAGGGGGTGAGGAATTACTTCTCGCACCTGGTTTCCTTTGAGCTGTTATGTGTTGTTTATTAATCATGCACTATGCTGCCACCCTGCTGTTAAATGGGTACTTTTAAAATAAGAAGATCAGGCAGCTTAAACTTGTTGGACTAAGGCTTGTCGGCTGGAGTAAACTATGGCTTACTCACACCTGGTTTGTTTCCCCCCCTCCCTTGTAGAGGACATATTCCCCTGCAAATCTTGTGGCATTTGGTATCGGAGCGAGAGAAATCTGCAGGCTCACCTCATGTACTACTGCAGCGGGAGGCAACGAGAAGGAGCTCAGCTTTCGGAGGAGAATGACGACAGCGTTCAGCAGATATCCAGCATCTGCCCTTTTCCACAGTGCACCAAAAGCTTCTCTAACGCAAGGGCCCTGGAAATTCATCTGAATTCTCACAGTGGTAAGTGAAATATTTGCTCCACTGGAGTCAGCTTTCCTTAAGACATTTCAAACTTAATTCTTTTTTTCCTCCTTTTTAGCAACGTGCCCATGAGAAGTTGTAAAAAAGGTGAAGCCACAAGCACTCAACTCAGTGATTACTGGCTTATGCTGCAGTAATCACCTGTTCTGTTTAAGATATTAAAGTATCACAACTGTCCTACCTTTTTCTGAACTAAATGGGAAGATCAGACGAGGCAAAAGCCATTCATGATATGACGGATGCTTGTTAGGTGATATGAATGTCAGAACTTAAGCCTTAACTAAATGGTAGTCCTGGGACTGGTGCTGTCATTGAGATAAGCTGTTTGCATAGCATCATTCTATTATCCCCATAAGGCTGATAAAGGTGGGGTCGGACCTTGCCTTGAAGACTGCCAGGCTTAGAGTCTGGGATGAAGGGGAGAGGGTCTCAAAAGTCCATGCTGAATGTCCTTTGTCCTGGTGTGACTCATGGTCACAGAATGTCGCCACATGGCCAGCCACCACATAGTGTTCTGTACTGACCAGCATGTGGGTGATTTGGGAGTGGGTAATTTATGTGGTCCACGTGTCATGGCCAAATAATTTTCTACTCAGGTTTAGGCTTTCATCTGCTGCTTCTCTCTGCTGTTGGGGTGGTGGACATATCAGGATTGTGAGCCCCTGGGTGACGGGATGTATGTGATGGAATTTAAGGGATTCATCATAAGAGTCCTTAGGGAGTTTTCTGTTGGCACGGCCAACACTGCTCTTGAAACCCTAATTGGTTTATATGATGCAGACATGGCTTGGGTGGTTGCCATGATTGCTCTCAAGCCTTCTCCCACAAGACACAGCCTGTTCATCTTATTGGGGGCAATAATGCAGCCTGAATGCAGGTAGTGGGAAACTCTGTGTGAATCTTGCCAAATATAGGTAAAAGTCCAGCTTCAAGAATGTCCTGGGGTTGTGATGGCAGCAAAGGAAAGGTATCCAGCAATGCTCTTCTGGCCATCCGTTTGAATTTGGTCCCCTTAAATGGCACATGCCTCCCCGACATTCCAGGGGATTTCACTCACCTGAGCGTTAAATCAAACAGCGTCCTTGATTACTTGTTGGTCTCTAGGGATCTACTTAAGTGTATTTCCACTTTTAAGATCGAGAATGTACAATTTAGTGATCATCTTCCCCTTGTTGCTAAGCTTTCCTTGAACTGGCAGCTGGAGGCTCATAGACATCCGACTCAGATAGTAACCAACGAATCTCTCCAAGTAAGAGGAATCAAATGGTCGGAGACACAGGCCCAAAGGTACCTGGAATTCTTTCAAAAAGAAATCCTCGGGCCCCATCCCAACATAGGCCCTGCCTCAGACGAGCATAGCATAGTGTTGAAGCGCTTCCACCATCATATGACTGATCTTACGTCCTTCTTCAGGTTACCACCCAAAAATTTAAATCGAAACGAGTATACTTACGGTGCCCCCTGGTATAATTCTCAGTGCAAACAAGCAAGACAGCGCCTCCGTGCTCTTCTGGGTGCTCTTCTGCCTTATTCAGCCTGGCTAGCAGAAAGGGCCCATGGGTAACCTGCTATGACTAGCTTAGTAAGCACTCACTAAGACACTCACATCTCATTCATATCTATCTATCTGTCTATCTATCTATCTACACACACACACACACACACACACACACACACACACACACTTACTTTTGTAACTGCCCTGGGAATGTGAAGTGTGCATTATAAAATTCAGAAGTAAGCTTATAAGGATTAGTAATTGCTTTCTGTTAAATATATTCCGGCAGACAAAAGATTCAAATTAACTTGTTGGGGTTTTTTTTGTTTTTTGTTTTTTGTTCTTACCCCTTTTGCAGGAGTAAAAATGGAAGAATTTCTTCCCTCCGGTTCTAGCCTGAAATGTACAGTTTGCAACTACACCGCAGACTCCGTGATTAACTTCCATCAGCACCTGTTCTCACATCTCACTCAAGCTGCCTTTCGATGCACACACTGCCATTTTGGCTTCCAAACTCAGAGGGAACTGCAGCAGCACCAAGATCTACATGTCTCTGGCAACAAACTTCAGAGAGAAAGTGATACTGAACACTCTCCAAGTGGCAATGAAGAGACTTTGCAGGCAACTACAGATCTGCTGAACAGGAATGACGGCTCCCAAAGCCAAAAGACAATGCAGACAAAGGATGCAAGTTCTGACACCGAGCTCGACAAATGTGAAAAAAAGACCCCCCTTTTCCTTCCAAATCAGAGGCCAGAAACACAGCCTGTCACAAATAAGCAAAGTTTTTCCTACACAAAAATAAAATCTGAGCCATCTAGCCCAAGGCTTGCGTCCTCCCCAGTCCAGCCTAACCTGGGTCCTTCTTTTCCAATGGGACCTTTTCTTTCTCAGTTCTCTTTCCCCCAGGACATCACCGTTGTTCCTCAGGCCTCTGAGATCTTAGCCAAAATGTCCGAGTTGGTCCACCGAAGACTGAGGCACGGAAGTAACAATTATCCCCCCGTCATTTACAGTCCGCTCATGCCAAAAGGAGCTACCTGTTTTGAGTGCAACATAACATTCAACAACCTGGACAACTACTTAGTGCACAAAAAGCATTACTGCAGCAGTCGATGGCAGCAAATGGCAAAGTCACCAGATTTTGGCAGTGTTTCGGAAAAAATGCCAGAGGCTGTGAGCCCCAACAACGGTCAAAATTCTATCAACATTTTGAGTAGTACGCCTCACACTTCAGATGCAGAGAATCAGCTCCTTCAGGCTTCCTGCATCAACTCCTCCACTGTATTAGACATGATTGGGCCAAACAATAAGGGGCATGAGAAGGACTTCTCCTCACAGGTGAAAAAGCTGGCTAGTGCTGCCAACAGTGATGAGAAAATGAACGGGAAACCTTCCGATAGCAAGAACTCAACGACCACTCCTTTAATTGAAGGAGAAAGTGATCCCAACAAAACCACGTGCGAAGCTTGCAATATTACCTTCAGTAGGCATGAAACTTATATGGTCCACAAGCAGTATTATTGTGCCACACGTCACGATCCTCCCTTGAAAAGGTCTGCTTCCAACAAAGTGCCTGCCATGCAGAGGACGATGCGCACACGCAAGCGAAGGAAGATGTATGAGATGTGCCTGCCGGAACAAGAGCAGAGGCCACAGCTGGTCCAACAGCGTTTTCTTGAAGTGGCTAATCTCCCCAACCCATGCACATCTTCTCAAGAGCCGACAGATGGCCTCGGGGAGTGCTACCACCCACGCTGCGATATCTTTCCAGGAATAGTCTCAAAGCACTTAGAAACATCGCTGTCCATCAACAAATGCATCCCGGCCTCAAAGTGCGACACGCCACATTCCACCGTTTCTTGCTTGGAGATGGACGTACCTATCGATCTCAGCAAAAAATGCTTGTCCCAGTCTGATAGGACATCTGCTTCCCCCAAAAGGTTGCTGGACTACCACGAATGCACAGTATGCAAGATCAGTTTTAACAAGGTAGAGAATTACCTGGCGCATAAGCAGAATTTCTGCCCCGTCACTGTGCATCAGCGTAACGAAATGGGGCAGCTTGACAGCAAAGTGTTTCAAAACCCAGAAAGCGAACGGAACAGTCCCGAGGTCAGTTACGAACGGAGCATAATCAAATGTGAGAAAAACGGGAGCTCGAAACAGCCTTCTCCCAACGGAAACCTGTTTTCTACGCACTTAGCAACTCTTCAAGGACTTAAGGTCTTCAGTGAAGCTGCCCAGCTCATTGCTACAAAGGAAGAAAACAAACATTTGTTTCTTCCACAATGCCTTTATCCAGGAGCAATAAAGAAAGCTAAAGGAGCAGACCAGCTTTCTCCATATTATGGAATAAAGCCAAGTGATTACATTTCTAGTTCCCTTGCCGTTCACAACAACGATGCAGATCAAAGTACCAATGCAGAAGGTGATTCCCTGAAGGGCCAGACCCCCTCCAATGGGTGCCCAGTCCAGAAGAAAGAGTCTCTGCCGTTGCTGCCAAAAAACAGAGGCATGGTTATAGTGAACGGCGGACTGAAACAGGAGGAAAGGCCTGCGGCAAACCCTCAGCAGGAGAACATTTCCCAGAATACCCAGCAGCATGAAGATGGGCACAAATCTCCATCTTGGGCCTCTGATAACATTTTAGCTGCCAATGAAAACGTCTCTCCAACCATTCCTGCAGCAGAAGAACAGTTGTCTAGTATAGCAAAAGGTGTGAATGGGTCCACTCCGGCACCCACCAGTGGAAAGTATTGCCGCCTGTGTGACATCCAGTTCAACAACCTATCAAACTTTATAACTCATAAGAAGTTTTATTGCTCGTCACACGCAGCAGAACACGTCAAATGAAAGCATTTGGCCCCACCTTTGGTACCTGTGTTTAGCATATTGTTCCATATGAGTCTGAAAGAGAGCTGTTTGTATTACTTCTGGACAATCAGGCTTTAATTCATCATTGCTGAGTTAAAGACTTTAAAGGTGTACTTCCATTACAGTCCATTAGTAAAGTGTATTCTTGGTGCCATTTTCAAAACAATTAATTTATTTTACCAGCAGTATTCATAGCTGTAGTTTATTTTTTATTTAAAAAGAAACAACAACAACTTTATATTAAAGTCATTTGTAATGTTATTGTATAGTTATTGTGTAGCACATATGGTTTGCACTGTATAGTAGATTTTAAAGAAAATAGTCACAAACTATACGGAAAAGCATTTTAGAAATAGCTTCAAAAGCACCTGTGTATCCTGATTTTTTCCCCCTTATATGCTATTGCAGATATATGTAGATGCTAAAATATAACTTGCAAAACGTTTCAACTATGCTGTAAAGTTCGCCTTAAAATTTCAATTTCAATTTTTTTTTATTAAAAAGAAGAATTTGGCTCAATTTGCACTTTATATTTTAGCAGATACAGTACCTTAGTCACTAGGCTTTGCATTTGTATGTAGCAGTATGTTTCTGTCTACTTTCTTAACCCGAAACGTCCGTTAAAACGAAGATGGCAATTTCCCTCCTTGTATAGTACTTGTATTTTCTTTTGCTGATGCATCTCTGTCTCGATTTTTAAACCTTTGCTGTTAAATGCAATACTTTATAAAGAATGAACAAAAATTACTGGAAGCAGTATTGTAAGTAATGAGGTCATATCTATCAGTTTTATCTTTTGAAAGGCACAGTCAAAATGAAAACCTTAACTCAATGCTGCAAGTATGAATCTAATTCATTTATAAGATATATTTAAATATAAAAGTAGCAATACTGCAACTGGTGATCACAGAGATAATGTTCTACTTCTGATAGAAATAATTTCTCAACAAATGTTGTTACTATGCATGTATATGGATGGAATAAAATTCCACATCGTCGGACTGTTCTGGCAGTAATTCATTCATTTGCAAGGGCTTCTTAGTATATTCATTTGGGGTGTGTGGAATGTACCAACACAACACATTCGATTGTAGAGGGTCTGTGTCCTATGACAGTATCCCATCAAATAACATATAAGGAGGGGGATGAGCAATCTAAAGCTGTTCAGGAAAGGAGTATTTCTGGTCCCAGTCACTTAAGCCACGTAATTCGCTGAGTGAGTGGTGGACCCCGGAAAATACTCATCTCCCTGAATTGAGTTCCGTTCTCACCAAGGCACACTGAAAGGGTTGTGACACATATACTGAAGTTCCATGTTTCAGACTTCAAGTATATCACTGAAAATAGACATAAATAGTGTGTTGGGAACATAGGAAGTTGTCTTATACCAAGTTACACCTTTAGCCAACCTAGCTCAGTTCTGCCCATGCTGGTTCACAGTGGCTTCCCAGCATTTAAAGGAAGCAAGTTTCCCCCCCAGTCCTACCTAGAGATGCTGGAGATTGAATCTAGAACCTTCTGCATGCAAGACAGCTGCTCTACCAGTGAGCTACAGGTCCTTCCCCCTAATTTGCATCAGCTTGCTTTTATACCACCTTGCTAAAGCCCAATCCATGCAAATCTCAACAGGTGCATTGAGCACCCACAAGCCCAGGAGCACACACCTGTCGGATCTAGAACTCAGCTCAAACTCGGTCAAGGGGTTAATAATGAGATAGGTGGCGTAAGCACCGTAACCTTAGCAAATTACACACCAATAATTTTCCAGTTTCATTATTGTGGGGAGCAGAGGTGGGAAACCTGACTCCCTCCCGATGTGCCTGGGCTGCAACTGCCACTATCCTGACCATGGGCCATGCTGGCTGCAGCCAATGGGAATTGGAGTCAAGCAACATGTGGGCCACAGTTGAAGCCTTGGGATCTATGACCTCTCTTTCCTCTCCTCAGACCTCAGTAAACTGTTCAATTTATTCCATTCTAGACCAGTTTCTTGAATTCTAAGTGTAGCCATCATACACCTTGAAATGGTGACTGCTAACCCAATTTGGATTAACCTAGAAATGGTTTATGGTATTCAAGCCTTTAATAGGCAGCTTCTTTACAGTTTAGGAGCACAAAATGGCGCACCGCCATGTAAGGTACTTTGTGTATGGCTTTAAAAACCTCCTACGGAAATACGGGTGAATTTGCGGAGTTTATCTAAGAAACAAAACAAAACCATGCGACAACCCTACATTCACAAGGTTCAGTTCTTTAATGTTACAGCTGGAAGGATAATGCGGGAAATGTAGATCCGAATCTATCAGTAGATCATTGGAGTGATTTGTAGTAAGATTAGCAAGCATTCCGAAACTTTTTTTAAATAGCCCTAGTCCTTCACCTGTTCAGATTAAACTGCTGAAATGAAGAACTTGGGATACCAGGATCTAATTTTTGTGTGGAAGGACAATAAGCTCTGTTCAGTTCTGGTAATCAGAACAACTTCCTCCATTCTTCACTGGGCATGAATTTTGCACTAGGCTCCGGTGGGTGGGTCCTGGAGATCTAATATAAAACCAAAGCAGATTCTGCAGGCCTGAAGTCTGCCTACCTTGTATCATTCCACCTTCCTGGACAGAGATATGAGCCACAGTAACCTGAACCTCAATACAGGAGACTCTATTATTTGAATTACAGGATACCATCCGACATAAGCAGAGGGCAGGAGCAGGTATGGGGTAACGTGCCAATGATGCTTAAAGGACAAGGAATTGGATTTGTGAAATATGAGCAGGTGTTCCAGGTACAAAAACCATGCATTGGAGGGAAAACTAAAAGAAGCCCATTGTTTCTTTGCAGAAAATTTGCTTCAGCCTCTCAACAATCTGGCAAACTGGACTCTGCTATTTAAAGAAGAAAGTGTAAAGACACCCACTGCAATTTCCCTTGGGAAAGTGTTCTTATTTCTTTAGCTGCTATCCTCAGTTGTGAACATCTCTGATGCTGTGCAGGATGGACGAATAGCTTCAGGGGGAAATAACATTTTCCATTCCCACTGGGCCACTGTGTAAGCACCAGCTTAAAATTTATCATGCAATATCCTCTATAAGTGAAGCCAGCTGAGTTTTTAAACTAATGATATTCTTTGCTCCCATGGCTATTCTAGGGTGATTAATCCAGAATTCCACATCTCCAAGGACAGATAGGAAATTTTATAAATGGATAGAATATATCCAATTTTTCTCTGCACCCATTAACTCTCTCATTTTCAGGTTGGGTATGCAAATATTTAATAGCAAGATGAGATTACTGAGATATTGGCATGGAGTTAAGAGCTCTTAAGGGAGAAGAACAAAGAGAAAATGTAGTACATTTATAATCTTTTTCTGTAAAAGACAGGTGTTAGCTATTGTGTGCAGGCCTCACATTTAAAACGAACTAGTTCCTCTCAAGGGAAAGAAAAAGATACAAGTCGGATTTACTTGCTAACAGGATTTGCTTTCAAATTATTGCATTCAGGAAATGAGTTTTGTATGTGGCCATTTCAATTGTTAAAATGGTATTCAGAAAAACCCTAGCAAAAAATTCTTGGTCCTGCCTTAATGTGTCCCTTTGTTCATCATCTTTGACTTTCTACAACCAGTTCCCTTATTCCTGCAACCTCTTAATCGCCCACTGATGTTGGCAGAGGTGACAAAATGGGGGAAAAACATGCGTGTGTGACCTGTGTGTGCATGTGTGTGAGTATGGGGTTGGGCACACCTACCTTTGGGCACACCCATTGCTCCCATGGTGCCCCCAGAGGATTGGCCAAAGGTGAACGCAACCCTCAGGCCAAAAACAGTGTTAACCACCCGGTGTTCTCCTGGCTCCTGCTGGTTCCCCATCCATCTCCACCTCCATCGTTCTGCCCGGACACTGAGGTCCAGCACCGAGGGCCTTCTGGTGGTTCCCTCACTGCGAGAAGCCAAGTTACAGGGAACCAGGCAGAGGGCCTTCTCGGTAGTGGCACCCGCCCTGTGGAACGCCCTCCCACCAGATGTCAAACCAAATTTTTAGAAGACATCTGAAGGCAGCCCTGTTTAGGGAAGCTTTTAATGTTTAATAGGTTATTGTATTTTAGTGTATTGTTGGAAGCCGCCCAGAGTGGCTGGGGAGACCCAGCCAGATGGGCAGGGTATAAATAAATTATTATTATTATTATTAAAACAGTGAACCCCTTTAGCAGTTGCTTGTATTAGCTCCAAGGGAATTGGCAATCCAATAAAAGATGTGCCATCATTGACTTGTGTCTGTTGTTCTCTGGGACTAATACGTTATCAACGATAAGAAGCACATTGGTGGGTGGCAATCAGCCATGAGACATCAAAATGGTTCCATTTCATAAGAGTCCAGTATGCAAATAAGGTGGGTGAGAAAGAGCAATAAGTGGTGATGCTCTCTCTGAGTATCTAGGTACAGGGCCTGAGTACGACCCTCTTTTCCACTCTGCCTAGGTCTTCAGACTCCCAAGCCCACACTCCCACCTTTACCCACTTTCTGCAGACTGCACTTCTCACATGCCCTGCTAGCCGCTCCCTGTGAGTGCATTTGGCTGTCTGGAGTATGTCCTTGAACTGTGACTTATGCCTCTTGCATTCTTGGATGGAAGATGGAGAATTGGGTGTGTGTGCTGAAACCTCTGACTTTTACTAGACTGGCATGTAGCCCATCTTACAACATTGGTTGCTGGTGCCTACTGGGACCCATAGGGTCAAAGGCAGGGAGACCAACAGGAGCCAATGGCTGGTGGAGCTAATTCTAGCCTTGATCCCATCTTGCTGAGTTCTACAAGAGGCAACTTCGAGACGGAGGAGGAGAAGGAGGAAGCCGGCAACCAGTGCTACATCCTAGTCCTTGTACAAGTAGGAAGGCATCCAAGCAGGGGGGCTGGCCGAGGGCAGACTGAGCGTGGTGGGGCAAAGATCCATTTGCTATAATGGACCAACCTCCACTGCTGAACAAAGGTAACAACCAGCAGCACATCTGTGCCTCTGGGCCATGTCCTCCACTGCCATGCAGCAACCAGAAGGTTGTCCATGATGGATGGAAGAAAGGCCCCCACCTCTGGTCTAGGAATACAAACGCGGGAATTAACACGGATGGGTTATATCTTAACATCTTTAACCCTCCCAATGTTCTTGCAGTCAGTTCTGGTTAAAGAGCGATAAAGACGTGCAATTATTTCAGCACACTTAACAGGTGAAGCGGAGATTCTGATCTGCACTAATTATTGTAGGGATGCAACTAGGGAATGGTCTGCAATCCAGATTAATTAAAACCAAGTGCAAAAACACAGGGAACAGGGTGTAGGGTGGCACGGAGAAGGAGGAAAAGGGACGGGGATCCTGCAGATGTAACGGAAGAAAAAATTCCACCAGGTGTCGCTTGTCATGCATGACACCTGCCGAAATCCCACGACCATGAAAGGCGCAGGGGGCTGTGTCAACCTTTGCATCTGATCACCCTAATGAGATGTTCTGTGTGCATTTTTGGTGGAGCCAAATCGTTACACAACAAAGATGTAATAGGCACCTGGGTTATTATTATTTTTAAAAATGTAAAAAACCGCAGGAAGAATCATACCTGAATGCCAGAAGAGTGCAGAGACAGGTTAATATGGTCCCTTGCAGCTGAGTCTCCACCCCTCCTCTGCCGCAATATGAAACTCATGCTTTCCCATGGGCTGGAAAAGCAGCTGAGGAGAGGATTTTGCATTGAGCCAAAGGAGAAACCAGTCCTCTCACCCACTGTTTGTTTTTACAAACTCACAGCCCCTTGATGCTGCTGTTCATTAAAACATAAAAAGCTGGCTACACACGTCTGCCATGTAATATTGTAATATGACCCTAATAATCATATTTTTTAAAATAAAAAACCAACATGACAGCTAGATTGAATTTAATAAACAGCTGCTTTATTATTACAGAGGAGGGGAAGAATGGTAATCCATTTGCAGTGCAATCCTAACCATGTCTACTCAGAAGTAATACCAGTGAATTACAGGGCTTGCTTCTAGGTAAATGGAGTTTGGACTACAGCCTTCAATGCAAATTATTATCCAGCCAAACCAGTAAAATAAACCTTCACAAAGTTAAATTTCATATACATGTTGTATTGGGGCTTTTAAAAATTTGAGGAGGGGATAGTTGCTCCCTTTGAACTACAAAACACCCGCTGTTCTTCAGTGGATATTCACCCCACGTAAATAGGGAACAAGCTTATTAATATTGGTTTCCTTCAAATGTGATGAGGAAAAAACTGATTTAAAGAGGCCAGTTTAATTAGGTTTGCCCTATTTCAAAAAGTGAAAATCAACGAAATTTGTTGATTTTTTTTGGCAAAGTTGTTTAATGCCACTTTCTATTAAAAACAAAACTTCAAGAACACATGCAGGAAGGTTTTTGGTTTTCTACAAATCACTCTAATATATTAATTTTATTTTAAACTGGATGTATTTATTTATTTAGAATGATTATAATTGAAAAGCACATCAGGTGGTTTCTGCCCAATCCCCTGCACACACACAAACTCTCAGGAGGGAACTTTACCCTGAGGTAAAATCCTCACAACTCCTTTTGAAATATCTCTGTTTTGGAAGTGGCTTCAATGTCATGTGTTCCCTTCAGCTTTTCCTGAAAACCATCCCCACCCACTAAACATGTCAGTTTGAGCTGGGAAACAGGTTAACCTCCAGTGATTTTGTGACAAACTGAAGAGCTAAATAGAGGAGCGACTGTCAGAAGGGACATTAGCGTATTTGTAACATAATGATCTTACAAAGGATACTAGAAATGTTTCTTTAAACAGTTGAAGAACAACCAATAGCCAGCACTTGCCTATCTGTCTCACCAGTCTGAGGATAAGCAGCTGACAACTTCTAGGTTTTGGGGGGACATCATGCCAGCAATGGAATGCTAACAGTGAAACTTCTGTGAGGGAAGTGAAAGGTCAGTTTACACAGAAAGGCTCAGGCTGTAATGCAATGCTTACTTGCCTGAGATTTAAGCCCCTTGATATGCAGAGGATTGGGTTTGAAAGATAGCTGTGGCTGAGGAGGAAAGACGGTAGAACAGTTAGCAGAAGTCTGGAGGAAGGGAAATAAGTCCAAACTGAGAGTTCACACTGAAGGAGAATGCATGGTGGGAATACACAAGTTCAATGCTCATTCATGTAGTAACTAAACAATGGTTTAGTATTACAAGGTTAGGGAGGCCAGCAGTTAAGTCTGCTATACATCCCTCCCATTTTTATATACTGTAGGTTTCTGAAGATCTGTTTGTCTGATAGCTAAGCGATTCAGTTCTTTATGCTTAAGCCAAGAAATTGTTTCTATAACTACATTTAGCACTAATAGTCACATTAATGGCTCGAGACTACTGAGGAAGCCCAGAAAACTGTGCTCAGGGAATGGGCTATCAGCCAACCCCAATAAATTGGCCCTGTCAGAGGAGAAATAGCAGCTCTTCAACTTTGTGGACTGCTAGGGCGAAACGGGGATAGAACGCTGGCACCCTGTCTTCCATCTGCACTTCACAGCCGCCGGGAACATAGTTGAACTTACCTACCTTCTTCTTGAACTTACCTAAAAAACAGGAAAAAACAAAAATTGAGTCAAGAAGTTGTAAGAACTTAGTAAAATCTGACACTGCAAGTTCACTTTATTTTAGAAAGCTTTTAAGTTTTCATGGCACTTTGTAAGTAGTTCCTTATTCTCACAAATCCGATAAATGGTGAAAAATTGTTTTTGAACAAGAATATTAATTGTGTGAATAATTGTCGCCTATGTGCTGTACGGGTTGCACAATCATTATTAACAGCACAGGTTGTATTTCTTCAGCAATGTTAACAGGAGTGGCAACACTGTCCATACAGTTCAATGGGAAATGCACCTTTAGAGTGAATGGGGGGGCACTTCAGAGGCCTCTCTTGTATTATATCCATTTTGCTGCATGACAGGTTAAAATAAACAGTATGATGCTGTCCATGTTTACTCAGGACAGGAGTAAGCACCTCTAAGTCCAATGAGACTTATTCCCGTGTAAAAATGCATCGATGAAATCCTCAGGCTGCAACTAGAGAATACCGCAGACACACACCTGCTGCCCCATATCTCTTCTGCACCTTGCATTATGTAGTGATAATAATAATAATTTATTATTTATACCCCGCCCATCTGGCTGAGTTTCCCCAGCCACTCTGAGCGGCTTCCAATCAAGTGTTAAAAACAATACAGCATTAAATATTAAAAACTTCCCTAAACAGGGATACAAAACACAAAAAGTGATGCAAGTATTGTGTGCTTCCCAACACCCACACAAGTCCACTTCATTGGCTACCATTTTCAGGGGAGGGAAAACTTGCAACACAATGTCCTTATAACACAAGGCTTACATAACAGACAAGCAACAACACTAGGGAGGGTTAAAAGCAAAGAGGTGGCTGTTGTGGCCCAGAAGGTTGTGTAGCCTGGGAGGAGTCAGATAGGGAGGTCTGTGGCGGGCTGCATTTTGACCTCTGGCCTGGGGTTCCCCATCTCTTACCTTTGCCAATACCCCTGTGAGGCTCTGCCATTAGAAGCTTAGGTTATTAGGTTAGCTGGAGGTTATCAGCAGAAGGAAGTAAACTCCTAAACACCACTGAAATAGCTATACTAACAGTGGCACATATTGTCCTTATGGGTCTATCCTAAAAATATGTCTCCTCCTGTCTCTGTTTTCATTTTGCACTTCTCTGACAAGCCGCATCAGTTGAAAATCACAGTTATCCATGCGTAATTCCGACGACGACCTTCCTCAGGCCACAAGAAATGGAAATCATTCTCCTAAGCAGCCCTATTAAAGTAGAGTCCTTTTTCAAACGGTTAAAAAGCCAGGGTTTTGTTTCTGGTTTCTTTGCCAATAACCAATGGGAAGCCGAATTATAAGTCTCCCCCCCCTTTTTTTCTTGTCCCATAAGGTGAAAAAGTAAAAATAAATAAAACGAAAATGAAATGTGGTGTTACTTTGTCCCTGTAGCATTTGCAAGTTATTCTGGCATTGCCCTCATAAAGATACAGTTCAGGCTTCTGAGCTGATATCAAAAGACAGAGTTCAAGCACATTTTATAGACGTTTGGAGCAATCAGCAGCAGTTGAATGAGAGATGTGATCCAGTCGCTGATAAAACCGAAATGATTTGTTTCATTACAGTAAACATTTTGATGCAAATGGTTAGCATTCTGGAAGCGCGAACAAGGCAGCTATCAGAAGCCGGAGTGAAGTTAATACCACCACGTGTACCAAAGACCATTCTCACTTCTTTCTTGGAGGGAATTACCTACTTCATCTTACAAATTCCCCATAAAAATTCAGGTCAGGCATTGAGGACCTTGGCTAATACCAACACACCTCCCATTGAAATGAATCATGGACTCACTCGCTTCAATTGCAGCTTTTAAAAGAACGCCAAAAGAGTCTTCTTGACCTTTCAGAGGATTCTATTACATTTATATACTCTGCAAACCACACATTCTGTGTTTGACATTGCCTGCTTTTCATTGTGCAACGGTTGTCTTCTTATGTAAATCAGTGAGAGACAACAACAGCTAGGCTGGAGGCCCCTTCAGTCATAGGCACTGTTTTTTGCTGTGTACCTTGGTTAAGTCTCCTATCCTCCCAAACAGTATATATACAGTATATACACAGCCCAGGTGATGCATTCAGGTATCCAAAGCTTTCTGCACATAATTCTCACGCCAGCAGAGGACAGGTATAGGGAAGCCTGCCCTGATCTGCGACAATTACATTCATTAATAAGCTTGCCAACCGTCTCCGGGGACAGCTCCATAAAAGAACAAACCATGGTTACATGTCATCGTTTGTCTGAAGCAAGACAAAATAATGAACCTGGGTGTGGATGACACACAAAGCCAAACCATGGCTTAGCTCATAGCAGCACAGCAGCAAGAAGACCAGTGGAGGAGCCACGATCTCCTCCCTAGGAACCGTCATGTTTTGGCTAGAGTAATATATGAACCAGGCCAATATCTGAACATAATTCTAAACCATGGAGTAGTGAAGCATAAGCTAGCCTCATGCCTTTCTGAAGGCTCTCCTTCCCCTCCCACAAGGATGAGAGTTCAGAAGCTTCACTGCAGCTTTTAGTTAATCACAGCTTGCCGTGTTGCCTGAACCAGGAATTGTGGTCGTTATTAACAATGGTTAGTTTAACAGACATTTGCAAACCATGGTTTGAGTTGGCTTGTTTTATAGCAATCATAGTTAATAATGACGCAGCACACTGTGGTTAACTCAAAGAAAAAGCTGAAGCCATAGTTAAAGAAGCAGCCCAAACTTCTAAATGCTAAAATTCTGTGGGTGTGGCTTCTACCACATCCACAGTCCACCACTTGTGCCAGCCAAAGTAGAAGTTGAAGGGCAGGGGGAAAAACACCTTTACTCTTCCAGCTCCCAGGCTAGTGCAGTTGCAGAGGCCTAAATTGTGATAAAGAGGTCCTCTGCTGTCACGTGATGACAGCAAGACTGACCCAAAATCCCGTGGATCTTGGGCCATGCCAGTGCTTCCCCTGAAACACCCTGTTTCGGGAGTTTTTGCAGGATACTCCCCACTCACTGGTGATAGCTTCCTTTTGCCTGCCATTGGGCAGGCTCCACTGGGTTTCAGTGCAGCAGTAGCAACAGCTGAGGTGCCCCACTGCCAGAGGCCAGAAGATCTAGGCAGGACTGGGCAGAGGGACACCTTTGCCTCATCCAAACCTGTTCCAGCATGGCGGCTCAGGGGCTAAGATTGCTCCATTAGCATTATGTCTGAATGCAAGCAGTATGGTGCTAGGTTTAATATTAGAATGCCTTTTTATTTTGAGGAACAAAAGGAAGGGAGGCTGGTCTTGCCAAACATCTTAGCACAGAGAAGAATTTCTCCTCTTTTTCCGACCAGCGATTTGCTAGTGGCCTCGGCAGTCGAGTAATTGGAACGCCTGAATCATTGGCTGGCAAGCGATTGTAATAATGGCGGGTGGGGTTATGCTAAGAGACGCTCCTGATTACTGAGGGATGTTCCAGTCAACGGTTTGTTTTTAAACTAAATGACAAAGGGATTTGATCACACTACCTATCAATCAAGCAATTCAGCGGACAGATTTATACTGCTAAATTTGCATTTTCCCTCCCTCTCCCCTTAATCTGACTTTTATCTTTTGAGAATGGCATTGGACGTATATGGTTATCCTGAAATGAATATTTTGTTTATGTATATGGATTCTTCAGATTGCCCACATTAGCGACTCTTAACCTTTAGACTGATCTATAAACATGTAAGAATAAATGTCAGCATTCATTTGTCATCTTGCAGTAAACTGTCAGGACTCGTTTCTCAGCTCGAATGGAGTATCTGCTTAAGGATTTGTGCTGGGCTTCATAATAAAAGCAGATAAACATCCACGCAACTCATCACGAAAACTCGATACCAACCGTATACACCCTATTAGCACCTTAATGCACATTTCAGGTTACATCTCGCAGAAACCAAATGGATTCAGTAGAACTTGTTGCTGGAAAATGTGCGTATGACTCACTCCGAAAATGGTAACAAGTAGTACATCATCAGGGAAAGAAAAACACGGGGGTCCCATAGTATACACTCAGCAATGGTAGGACAAGTTGCCACAATTTAAAAGCAACCATTTTGGTCATTCATTCGTTTTTAAAAATGTATAGCCCACCCTTCACTGGTACTGATGCCAGCATAGAAACCAACATGGGAAGCTGACTTATTCCATTGGCCCATCTAGATTAGTATTGTCTACAGTGACTGGCAGCTCCTCTCCAGGATTTCAGGCAGAGATTTCTCCCAGGTGTACCCAGAGATGCTGGGGATTGAACCTTGCACCTTTTGCATGCAGGTGCTGTGTGGCTGAGCTGCAGCCCAAGCATTCCAGAGTGGGTTACAAGGTAAAGGTAAAGGACCCCTGGACAGGGGTCACAGGGGTTGCGGTGCTCATCTCGCTTTCAGGCCGAGGGAGCCGGCGTTTGTCTGCAGACAGCTTTCTGGGTCATGTGGCCAGCATGACTAAACTGCTTCTGGTGCAATGGAACACCATGACGGAAACCAGAGCACACGGAAACACCATTTACCTTCCCGCTGCAGTGATACCTATTTATCTACTTGCACTGGTGTGCTTTCAAACTGCTAGGTTGGCAGGAGCTGGGACCAAGCAATGGGAGCTCACCCCGTCGTGGGGATTTGAACCATTGACCTTCTGATCGCCAAGCCCAAGAGGCTCAGTGGTTTAGACCACAGTGCCACCTGCTGAGCTGCGGCCCTTAAGCATTCTAGAGTGGGTTACAGTGTAAAAGAGATTATATATTTTTTAAAAAGAGCAAAACAATTTTTTTTTAAATCCCTGCTGGTTGGTGGCCAGGGTCTGGATTGCTCCCTAACAAATGCCAGTGTGTTACGGTATTAGGCCTCATCTGGTCCCAATGGGTGTTCTACCTCCAGCCTGGCTCAGCAATCATCCTGCACCCCTCTTCTGCCCTGGTTGCTGTGCCCAGCACAACTATAGATGTGGCTCTGCTGCCCTGTGAAGCCATGCCAGTCAGCAGGCTGGGTTTAGATTGCCTCCTAACATTGTACATACAGATGCACAAATATTAACACTGCACAGGCGTGTCTGCATATAGCATTGTTGTTGGCTTCCGTCAACATGGGGTGCATGTCTAGGTGTGAAGTCAAGCTGCTGCATTATCAGCGCCAAAGTGTCCTCCCCGGGGTGTAAGCCTGGACAGTGTGTAGGGAGGTCCTGGGTTGCCTGGATGACAAGACCTCATTGATGTAGTCCAAAGGAAAGTGGACATTTCTGCAATTTCCATCTAGACGCTGTTTATGAGGGCTGAACACTGGCTATGTCTGGGAAATTCATTTCAGATCATTGCAGAGTAATATAAATGAGTGATTCTTCATGGATCACTGCCTTGCCGTGGCAAAGGGGCTTGAATAACTCAGAGAAGCTATGAGCTATGCTGTACAGGGCTACCCAAGATGGACAGGTCATAGTGGAGAGTTTTGACCAAACGTGATCCACCTGGAGCAGAAACCAGCAAGCCACTCCAGTATCCTTGCCAAGAAAACTCCATGGACAAAGACAACAGGCATATAACTAAAGATTGAGGGCACAAGGAGAAGAGGACGACTGAGGACAAGATGGTTGGATAGTGTTCTCAAAGCTACCAGCATGAGTTTGACCAAACTGCGGAAAGCAGTGGAAGACAGGAGTGCCTGGCGTGCTCTGGTCCATGGGGTCACGAAGAGTCGGACACGACTAAACAACAAATAAACGAGCAACGAAGGATGCCCCCTGTGCCCCAGAGATAGGAAAGTGTCAGAAGGGAGATGAGCCCTAGGGGACGTGTGTGGCCGGCTAGAAAGGGAATGTGTCAGGACCAAGACATCTAAAATGACACACATGAAGGGATGGGCAGACTGATTTCTAGTCCGCAATCACTGAACATGGCATCTCTTTCTAGGAAGAGGGGAAAGCTCTAGCCAAAGTTTTACAAAGAGCACAAATGGAGGGACTTTTTTTTTTTTTTACAATTAACTGAGTACCCTAGATCTTAATGTGGCACTCATGGTCTTGGGCAGATTAGTGTGAAATTTAATTTCTGCTAATCTGCCCAAGACCAGGGAAGCACAAAATATTCTCTGTGCAGTGTTTACCCACTTTTCCGAATATAGATATATGCATGAGCAACAAATCATGCAGCTTCAGGTTTACTAGAGTGAATATATATAGTCACATTAGGCATGGATTGAAACGCTTCTTTTTTTGTGAAATAGTAACAAGACTTCGACCGTTAGCAGAATATATATATATATATATATATATATATATATATATATATATATATATATATATGTATATATAAAATTAATAGAAAACAAGTTTAGATACCCCCTCATGGAATGCCTCTCCTCAAGAGCTTATTTTAACTTGAGGTCTTAAGACAAATTCAGGAGAAATAGGTTTATCTACACTGACTGGTAAATGGAATCTCCTTGGCCAGTGTTGGGTGACGCCAGGGCTCAGTGGGCTTGTCTACCTTCCCACGTGATGCAGTGGCACTCATTTGAAGTGGCCAGAAGCCAAGCAACCACCAGTGATATAGGAGAGGCCTTTTTTGGGCCAGTGGGCACATTTGGAATACTGAAAAAGTTCTGTGGGTACCAGTCACAAAATGGCTGCCTTGGGGGTGTGGGTGTGACATAACACAAAATGTCTGCCACACATGAAAAGTAGCAGAAGTAAAAAGCAGAGGAGGTATTATTTCAAATAAACGAAACAAATAAACAGTCACTGGCACAAAACTGTTTACTGCAACTCAGGGCAGTATGGGGTGAAACATACTCCTTCAGGTACCTGAAATCTAAAACATCCAAGAACCAGCTTGAAAAGGGGGCATAGAGGGAGAGAGAGAAAGTTCTGTTTCTGCTGAACCTCTGCCACATATGAAAGAGCAGAAAAGGAGACAGCAACACAAAAGGTGTGGGGACATGCCCCCCCATCAATACAGAACAGATAAGAGAATAGGTGTCCAATTCTTACATCAAATTAAATATAGGCATGTTTAAGAGTGTATTCTCAGCTGAACCTGGACATTGGTGTTCCTTTAACTAAAAAGGGTGCAATGCTAGCTTGCATGAAAAAATAAAGTTCGATTACGCAAGCAGGGTCTTAATCCATCAGTGAATCAGTAACTGTTTCTTGAATGAAATTCTGATAAAAAAGTTACTACAGCAAAACACTAGTTGTTTGTCCTTAATTCAATTGCAAGCAGTTTGTTCACCAGTAAAATAAAAGCAGAGAATGGCTGAGACAGTGATAAAAGGATACATGGGTCCAGAGACGGTTAGCAGTTATGTTGGCAATCCCGGTCCATGTAGAAACAGGGGCTGCCCAGTTGCTTCCAAGAATATTATGGGTTAGATTGATGTTTAGTGCCAAAGCTGGGCTTGAGTGCTTTTCCATTAAGTGCCTGGCAGTTCTCTACCTTGACTTTCCTATCCAGGAACAATTTGCCCCCCAATTCTCTCGTTCAGTATAGTCAAGCAAAGTGTCGTGAAAGCTTTCTGAATGGCAGCGGAGATGTTCTATGTGAATAAACAGGTGTCCCCCACACCCACTCCAGATATCCGAACAATGTGGATATTTCCAGGAAGGCATGATCCAAATTGGCCCACTGAAAACATGGTGGGATTTTATTTAGCAGCTACTAAACTGTTATGGGGTCCCATCCTAAAACCACGTTCCAACTGGTTGGCGTTGCTTCAGATAAAGAATTCAGCCTGCTTGGATTGAAAGCAGGGCCCTTGCTTCATGTTGGACCTTATAGGTAGAAAACCAGCTCCGCTCATTCATAGGTAATCCACAGAGCCGAGCTGTGACTTGAGACAATCACGGCGATGGGATAATAACATTGTTTGCATTCAGACTGTGTCAAATGCAGATTTCAGTTCTGGCTGCTACGGCAATAGTTGTGGCTGAATTAGAGTCCACACCCCACACCCGTTAATCATGTACGGCCAGTTGACCAGCTGTCAGTTGCTTTTAAAATTATGCCCATTTTCTGGTAGTACTTTCATGTAAAACTAGCAGTCACTGCTTCTGCAGGTTGGCAATGCTAGGGCAAAGCCGATAAAGGTATATATTTATAGGGTGGCCTGTCTGGTCTTCAAGTTTCAAGGTGGGTACCATACTTAGGGTTGCTGCACCAGTGCAGGGGCTGCCAACCTTTTTGGATCACCGGGAACATTTTGAATTTTGACAAAGTGCTGTGGACATCAGTCAAAAAACATCTGCCATGGGAGCATGGCATAACACAACATGTAATTCATGAGAATGTTTTAATATTTGTTATGTATTATGCTACCCTACTTTTTTTTGGTAAACCACCCTGTGACCAGGTGTAGCTATAAAAGTATGTACCCTGGGAACGTTGTATAACCTGGTCAAAGTCAGTGCAAATTTTGGCTCTATGAATTTTGCAGAAACCAACCTAGTTCCGCATGGTCCCTAGTGAAGTAGAAATCCGGGTTTGTTAGGTAATAGGGCACATTTTGATTTAAGCATGCTTTCTGGGGCACATCTGCACCATGCACTTAAAGCACATTCCCAAAGGGTCGTCGTTTACCTCTCAAACAGCTACAATTCCCAGCACCCTTAATGCACTACAGTTCCCAAGATTAAGTGGGGGGAGGGGAGAGCCTTGTGGTTTATATATGTGGTGTGGTATGGATGTGAACAGACAGAGCTAGAAAGTGCAACGTTTGGTCAAACAAACTGTAGGTTTTTTGGGTGCCTTTCCCACAAGATGACTCCTAAACAGAAATGAAATGACATTCAAAAAAGTGTAACCTCTGCGGTATAAGCAAATTGTAAAAGCTTTTTCTAAAATCTTGCCCTCTGTCGCTGAAGGGATACGGGGATTCCTGGTGCCACAACCTATTATTATACACAGGCATTGGGGAACGGTCCCCAAGCACAGCATGCAACTAATCTATGAACTGCACATAATTTATAGTCAGAAGGAAAGCTATGGTCAATTTCCTTTGCCCATCAAACCTTCCCCCCTCCCTGTGAGTTTCTACTTAGGGAAAACTCAGTTGGTGTGAGAAGTCCGCTGTATGATATGTGAAGGTTTAATTTGATATGAAGAAACCCAAAATGCATAAAAAGGAGATGGCCATTAATATTACACATATTAGTGAATACTTACTCTACTGATAAATTGCTCTGTCAAGGCTGACTTCTGTGCAGGACTGAAAAGCTTGAGACTTTAAGGCTCAACCAGGGACAGCAGAGACTCTGGTGACTGACTTGGGTGATTAAAGGTGCTCTTCTTTCTTTCCCTCCTTCTAATTCTTCATGTGGTATTTGTTTGCAGAATTTAGGGTCCATTGATGCATTGCAGAGCTCATAAAGAACAGAAGTAGGCAGTGCGCTGCCCTACAGATATAATCTCTCATGCGCCCCTGAGCATTGGCCATACTGACCGGGACTGATAGGACTGATGGGAGATGCAGTCCAGCAACTTCTGGGGGCAGCACCACATTGGACAAGTGGGAAAAGAATGAGAGAAAAGGTGGCCGGTGTCATCTTTTATATGCTGTTCCGTTATATTTGTGACCGCTCTGCACCAGATTGTTTGGTCAGGCGGTTTGATACAAGTAATCCTTCAAGTAACCTGGCCCCAAACCGTTTAAGGCTTTAAAGGTAGCTCTTGAAGGTAGCACTAGCACTTTGTAGAAAAGCACCAGCAACCAGTGTAGCTATTATATGCCTAGATCTGCAGCCTCATGAAATGCATATACAGTGGTACATCAGGTTACATACGCTTCAGGTTAAAGACTCCGCTAACCCAGAAATAGTGCTTCAGGTTAAGAACTTTGCTTCAAGATGAGAACAGAAATTGGGCTCTGGCGCGGCAGCAGCGGTAGGCCCCATTAGCTAAAGTGGTGCTTCAGGTTAAGAACATTTTCAGGTTAAGTATGGACTTCCAGAACGAATTAAGTACTTAACCTGAGGTGCCACTGTACAATTGCTTATACAAATGGCATATACCAGCCTCTACAGCAGGCTAGTAAAAATAAAATAAAATGCATACTGATGATTTCCATTAGCTTATTGACAAGGCTCAGCAATACCATTTTGTACAGATGTTCTTCAGGAAAGTGAGAAACACTTCAGTCATTTTAATTCTTATTTCCAAGGGCCCAACGGCTTGATCACATGTTGAGTATGTCACCTTATTCAATCATGAAACTCTACCTCTCAGCCTAGTCTACAACACAGGGTTGTTGTGAGGATAAAATGGGGGTGGGGACCATGTACACACCCTTGAGTTATTGGGGGAGGGAGGGAGGTGGAATATAATTTTCACTACAAAGTAAGTCCCACTATGCTCAGGTACGCCAAATTCTTAATTTATTCCATGTCACTTTAGCTTTTGCTTTTCCAATAAGGGCTTCAGTCAAACAAATGTAAAACAACAAACTGGCTATACAGTTCATTTTTTTCCAACCAATAATGGGCTATTCTTGCTACCTCTTCTCAAGCAGTATGTTGAGGTGTGCCGATTCTGAAGGTGTTCTCAGCCATTCGAGAAGGCTCATCATCACACAGAAGATTGATCTGAAAAAACAGCACCAGGCCATTTCTTCTTGGTTCATTTCTTCATAAGCAAATCTCTTTCCGGACTCTCTGAGGGCTTGTTTAATAGGCACCTTGCCTTCAAACCAGCAGCCTCTGGTCTCCCATGTACAAGCAACATGCCCTGCCAACAAGTTTTAAGGCCAACTATAGTTAGATTTTTCATTTAAATTTTGGCACAGTCCAAAGTCACTCCTCTTACTTCCAAGCGCTGTTGCCATTGTATTAAAAAAAAAAAAGGAAGTAAATTTGCTGCAGAGTTATTTACTGCCCAGAAAATCCAGCTGAAACCTTCGACTGCCAAATTTGAGGATTCACTGTTGGGCCAGGGACTTTAAATAGCTTTTGCTACTGAGGATTTTCTGCTGTCTAGAAGGGGAAAAAAAAAGAACCACCCTCCGAAAAAGCACGATAAAGCTTCAGTTTGAAGGATTGGACATGGATTGTTAGAAACTGAAAATTGCCACTTCTGGTGTGGTTACTACCTACCCGGCTTTTACGATTGGATCATCTGTCTTTAAGTCTAGATTTGGTTGCCTGGTGTTAAGGATAAATAAAACTAATTTTGATCTCTCAAGTGACACAGAAAGGAAGAGAGGCTTCTTCTTTAATATGCAGTCTGCTTTTTCACTCTTTCTCAGCCGGGCCACTGCACAGTCTTGGTGCAGTGGGGTTTAGGTAGCTGAGCAGAGCAAGGTAAGGAAGACGAGGCAGAAACAGAGAAGCCATCTGCAGCCAAGGTGAGTGGGCTAGTGAGCCAGCAGACCATGCAAGTCAAACCCTGAAAGGGCAAGTTTTGAAGGTCGCTTAGAAGTTGCTCAGATAGTAAGGAAGAATATATGGGTAATGGAGGGCAGAAATTTCACCACAATGAAACTCGAGGCAAATTTTACAAGTTCCTTCTCAGGTAAAACATAGGGAGGGAGGAAGGACTGATAAAACTGCCAGTGTTGTGTTTCTAGAAGATGAGGTACCAGAACTCACCATGAACGCCTCCCTCTTCTCTTATAATGGCAATGGCTCCTACATGAGAGGGGACGGAAATGAGTTCTGATGCGTTTCAGCTGGAAAAAAGGCCTGTTCGCTGGATTCCACCTGAAGGAAAATTTGCAAAAATTCAGGACTTACGACTTCCAGGTTAGCGCCATCGGCGAATGGCGGATTCCCTCCGAGCTCCGGAGGGAATCGGCTCCGCAGGATTTGGGTCTTCCCGCTGCGGCGACGTGGGGCCCCTTAAAAATCACAGGCGGTGAAGCCTGTGAACCTGGTGACTCGGTGGGCACCATTTGCGCCCCCCCGACCTGCGTAGGAGCCTTTTTAAAGGCTTCGGAACGGGGGACGGGGTGAGCGGCGCGGTGCTGAGAGTCGACTGCTTCTCCTGCGGAGTGAAGCCGCATTGCCATGGCCGGAGAGCGCTGACTTCTTTTTGTGAGTAATTGGACTTTAAAGCAACAACCCGTGAGTAGTATGGAAATTGGATTTGCAAAGAAAATTTTTTTTAAATTAGGCACGATCGGGGAAGGCGCAAACAGGAAGTCCGTCTCCCCGTCTTGTAAATAATCTAAAGCAAGGACCTGCTAACTAAGGTCGAGAGAATCTTTTCTTTTTTATTGGGTAAAAGACATTAATTTCACAATTTGGCAGTATAAGAACTCTTACTGGAGGATAAGAGCTAATTTTGGGAGCTGAAGTGCCACCCCCCCGGACCCGGGAGTGATCCGTGAGAGAGCCTGTTGAAGAGGTATTGAAAAGTTTGACAGCTGTCAAATTAGCTGTCAAGACTGAAAAAGAGAGCTTTGTTTCTGTTGTCTCTGATGGTTATATTTGTTACAATTTGGTTATAATTTGTTGAAAACAAGGAAGAACTGATACAAACTAACTTGACTTTTGGATTTGAACTGGAAGGAATATTAAGTAACCAAAATCCCTCTAGAGGGGGTTTTGGGACATTACAAGAATGGCTGAAGGAAGGAAAATACAAGCTAAATTGGACAGAGTTTTTGTTCTCTTGTGAAAGTTACAAGGCCAAATTGATGTTTTGGCTACAAATGTTGCAACTCTGGATTTAACAGTAAATAAACTCATTGACTTTGATAAGGACTTGACTCAGGAAGTCCATGCAGCTGGACAAGAAGAGAAACTTGAGAGCTTTGAGAGTGTGGAGAAAGAGATATATGTTGTTCCTGAGGAAAAGGAAGGAGGAGCTGTAATGCTGCAGATGACAAAGGAGAGCCAGAGGCCTGACATGATGGCTACAAAGGAAAATAAGAACTTGATGTCGAAAATCTGGTTTGAATTGGAGATTGAAGAATGGAGAGATCGCCTTATGTGGAGATCTGAAGATCCAAGGATTACAAATCTGATTAAGGTGGAAGTTGGACCTTTGGGGACATTTGGACTTGAAAGGAGTAAGAAACAAGATTCGGGCTCCACTTTTAAGTATGGAGGTCTGGCTGGAAGAAACATGGATCCCATTCGGCAAGAGCTTCTCCGAGATCTGGTGTTTAATATTAAGGACCATCAAAAAAACCGGCAGAGAGGAATTGAGAGAGAATTAAGAGCCTCGGACGTGAGATCTCCAGGCTATAGTAGATTAAGACTGATGGACATTTGTTGGGGATTGAAACCGGGAAAGGGGGGGGTGGAGTTTGGGAATCCAAAGGGTGCATAATTATAATCTGTTTTTGTTTTTATTCTGTTTTGTTATTTGTATGAAGATTGGGGAAGTCGTGGAAGGGAATTTGGGTCGACTTTAGAAAAAGGTTTTAAGAATGAGTACTGATGTATAAATATTGATGTTTATAAGGTAAAATTGGCTTTTTTAAAATGAACTAAATAGAAAAAGGTAAAAAATTAGGGATAAGAACTTGCTGAACTAACAATTTGAATTGGAATATAAGAAGGGGAGGTGTGGGGAAGTCAGGGAAATATGTTATAGAAAAATAAGGATTGTGAACTCTATGTGTTTTTAAACTTTTTTGTTTTCTTTTTTGATTTTTTAAAAATGTATTAAAGTGGAAAATTTCAATAAATATCTTTAAAAAATAATAATTCAGGACTTACTTCCTCCAATGAAGTGCTGTAGCTCAATGGTAGAGCACCATTGTATGCAGAAGGATCAAATCCTGGCATCTCCAGGCAGGGCTGGGAAATAATCCTGTATGGAAGCCATGGAGAGCCACTGATAGTCAGTGTGGACAATACTGAGATAGATGGGGTGGTATTCTGACTCCTTATAAGGCAGCTGCCTAATAATAATCCTATGGGGGTGGGAAGGGGCTTTAGAAGGAAGAGGAAATGCAGGCTTCCCTAACCTGGTGCCTCCCAGATGTTCTGGACTACAAATCTCATCATCCCTTACCGCTGGTTTCGCTGGCTGGGGCTGATGGTGGGAACACACTGGCGAAGCAAAACGCCCTGCAGCCAGCAGGATTGAATCCTCCGCTCATCAGCTGGTGGGCAGAGGGTTTGATCCTGCTGAGTGCTGCTTTGCCAGATTGTTCCCCAAAGGGAATGCAATGGTGAAGAAGACCCCTGCCGTTCAACTTTGACAGGTGGACAGGACTGGCAACCTAGCTGCCAAAAGTTGGCCCCTGGGGGAGTTCAAGATCTGGCCCACTGGGCCAAAATGTTTCCTCACCCCTGGTTTTTGGGGAAAAGACCATAACCTAAAGGCAGAGCACATGCCTTTGCAAGCAAAGGACCCCAGTTTCAGCTGCTGGCATAGATAGACTTTTGGCCTAATTCACCAGGTCCCTTCTTATGTTCTTATGATCAGAATGGGGCAAATCCCTGCTCAAAATCCTGGAGAGCTGCTGCCAGGTTGTCTAGACCAGGATTTCTGAAACTTGACCTCCAGCAGTTTTTGGACTACAATTCCCATCATCCCTGACCACTGGTCCAGCTACCTAGGGATGATGGGAGCTGTATTCCAAAAACTGTTGGAGACCCAAGTTTCGGAAACCTTGGTCTAGACAATTCTGGGCTGGCCAGAGGAACAGTCTGGCTCGGGATAAGTTTTTTCCTGTGTTCTGTGTGCAGAAGCACTAATGCATATTCTGGCAACCACGTGGAGCAGGTGTCAGGCAGCAGCAAGATACAGCTGTGGCATGCAAACCGTTATTTGTTGGTTTTAGGGCTGGGTTTGACTAGCTGGGCGGGAGATGAAGTAGCGAAGCTCCTCCATAAGCCCGATCTGCTTGTTAGGAATAACCTTGGCCGAGATGGATGGGTGGGAAGAGTGCAGGTGGTCTGAGGAAAGGTGCGTGATAAATCACGAAGCGGAGCAATCCATCACAGGGATATCTGCTCGCAATATCCAGAGAATTGGACCCATGTCCATCTTGGCTGGCTAATGCCAGCACAGAAAGCTAATCTATCGAATCCAGCCAGGAGCCACGGAGGTATCAAAGCTGATGATAGATTTGCAATACGAAAACAAAAAAACCCCAACAACTGCACAGATACTTGTAGGATACCATACCAGGGTACAAGCAGTTGCCAGAGATCTCAGTTTTTGCTTTTGTTTCTAGGTTATGGCAAAGTTACTGTCCACAGTGAGCAAGGGCTGCCATTTTAGGTTTCGTGGAAGGGTAATTTTTTAGCTTTCAACGCAGGTCGAACTTAAAAAACAAGCAAAGGGATCTGTGCCTTTAGCACACACCACAGAGGTCTATTCAATAGTTTATAACAACCACCAGTCACTATGAAGGGAGAGAGTCTGTGCTGGCCTTCAGGCAATGGCTTTTTCTACCTGTCTTGCTCCTCTGTCCAGCTCTAGGAGCCTTTCTCAGACCATGACTGGGAAGAGAGAAAAAGAGTTCAGGAATATATTTCTTTAATATATATATATAAGTTGTGTGTCCTTGTTTCTCAGTTTGATCCTTTAACATGGTTTTGTATGTTTTGTGGCATTTTATGCATTGTGACTTGATGTTATTTTTATTGATTACAGTTTAGTCATTCTTTATTATGATTGCTAACGGCAAACTTTAATTATTATTTGCTGGCATTTAATTTTACTGTTTACTATTATACTCTAATGGATGATTAAATATTGCTTTATTTGATGTAAGTTGTTTATTTTAAAGTTATTGTAACTTTTTTGGTATTATATCAGATTGTTATTACGTGTGTGATCTTTGCTGTCTATTTTGTTGTTTCTTCATCTTGTAAACTGCCTTGTGTGTAGAAAGGCGGTATACAAATTAAAAGTGAAATGAAACAAGAAGAAATTGTGTAGAATCAGGGGCCCCATAGGCAGAAGAGGCAGCCCTCAATATTCCCCCATGTGCTCAAGCAATGTGTATGTAAGCTTATTTGGTTATTTATTACATTTGCATCCCAACTTTCCTCTGAGTAGCTAAAGGTGATATACCTTGTTTGCCCCCCTATTTTATCCTCACAAGAATCCTATGAGGTAAGTTTGGTTACCTCGTGGTCCCTCCCAACTCTATAATTCTATGAGTTGCCATGCAGAAGTAATGAACTCTGGTTTGGGTAAATAATAACAACAATCAAGGAATTTTGGGACGTAGTGGGGATTTGAACACGAGCCTCCCTAAATTGTAATCTGACACTCTGTTATTCAAGATTTCAGATCACATAAATTCTATGTATGTCGGTTTCCCCTATTCTGAGAGAAGATGAAATTGCCAGTGTGAGCCATTTCCCCCTGCCCTTTTATGCAGCCATTCTGTGAAACGCTATTTTATCTCAGGTTTATTTCCCCCACTTTTATTTCTGCAAATTTGTATCTTATTGTGAGCCTGAGCAATGCAGTATTAATAATAATAATACTATTAAAATACAATTTAGGTCCCTGTAATAAGCTTTTGGCCACAAGAGGGCACCAGCTCAACACATTCAACTGACTATACAAAGATGTAAACACTATTGCTGTCAGAATGAAAAGTGCCTGGTTAGGAATGAGCTGCTCCCTCTATGGGGGAACAGGAGTTATTCTGCATTTGCATAACTGGATGCAGGACACCCTTTCGTAAAGAACTGCAAAGTGGTCACAGTCAGTTAGGCATTCCTTCTGTGCTAACTGTAAGATGCTTAAGACTTAAGGGATGTCGGCCTATATTCATCACATTGAAAAGGTTTCGAAGGGCCTCAGGATGCAGTCTACTCCCTTACCCCAACTGTACAGATTTTGAAGTGTGTCTACCAGAACTATACAAACTATTCCAAGTGTGCTTGTGCTACAGATTCTTAAAACAATAGCATTATGGTATTGGCAGTTTTATTTTCAGTTGCTTTCCTAACATGACTTCATCTTTCTCTCCCAACAGCTGCTGCACCCTAGGTCAGCATTTTTATCAAGCTAGCTATCGTGACCCCAAGATCTATTTCCTGGTCATTCACCATTATTTAATAAAAATGCAATGCTATGCATAAGTTTGTGTGCTTGTATGCGCACGCATACAGGTGTGGACACCCATGTACTCGCTGAAACACATGCAAACTATCTTTATGTAGCTGTATATTTAGAAAACCAGCTTCCAGCCCGTAAGAATGAGCATACAACTGGAACCCCCTCCCCCTTCCAGTTCAGTGGAAGAACAGCTGCCTTGCATGCAGAAGGTCCCAGATTCAGTCCCTGGAATCTCCAGGGCTGGGGCTGTTCCCTGCCTGAAACCCTGGAAAGCTGCAGACAGTACTGTGGTAAATGGACCATCTTTCTATATTCCTAACCATCTTAAAACATGTAAGGGGAGAATTTCCATACCCTGCCACCTGTAACTTAAATATTGTGTCCCGCTTTCAGATTTAAGGCTGCCAGCTTTCAGTGCAAATCCAACCTCTTGTTGTAAAAACACTTTGGCACTTTTTATGATAGACAGGTATACTGTATACGTATTTTTATAAATAAGACTGAAAGAGACTTTGCAGACATGGGACAAAGTGGTCAAACATCGTAACCTAGCAGGCGAGCACCTGAGTTTCTCCACAACACATTTTCCTGTTTATTTTTCTTTCTTTTCTTTCTTTCTTTTTATTGAAAATTTTATTTGCAATATAACATAAACCTCACCCCCCAATACAGAAATACAGTAAGCATAACATACAACAATACAAACAACCAAATAAAAGACTTCCTTTATCCTGTATCTGGCCTCCTTATTTACTTCTTATAAGCTGTTTCCTTTATGAATAATTATTAAGATTTTTCTAATTATAACCTAAATATCCACAAAGTCTCCTGCAGACATTAACCGAAAAAAGTCCAGGTATGTATTTTAGGGCACTGTTTTGTGAAGTATTCTCTGCATTTCCCCGTTTATTTTTTAACAAGAACCAAGGGCGGTTCTGCACAGATTTTTGAAGCTCCTAATGTGCTCTTGAAACACTAGTTTGTCCAAATCAAAGGCGATTTTTTATGCTTAACATATATGCCCCTTGTTCTGTGGCAGTAGCATGGCTACTAGGACTTTTACTCCCCTGAGTAAACCTGGCCCTGAAGTGAATTATAGAGGTTTGGATGGTTGCTTAATATCTGTTGCTGCAGTGATATCATGCGTCCACTGGATGGTGCTACTGAACTTTGTTTGGAGCAATGCAGGAGGTTGTGGGAGGGGGAGAGATTATGTGAAAAGAAGAGGGCAATTTGACCCAAGTTAAAAATATATAAAATGAAACACACACTCTTTGTATATATACGATGCTAGGTTATAGTCACATACAAAGTACGGTGACCAGATTTCCTGACAAGTATAAATGGAGCTTAATTGCAGGGAACAAAACTGTCATAAGAAGGTATTGCCAGAAAGTACAATCGACTAGGATAGGTATCTTAACAAATCTACATGAGAGTAGCTTAATGGCATATTTCAAGCAGGGAATTCAACCTTTTCAATTTCGAACAAAGGATTCTATTTCATCCAAATCTCATCAAGATTAAAGCTATCCATTTCGGACTAAGTGATGTAAGTAGGAGTAGTGTTAAATAAAAAAACAGGGGGAGAGGTCCATTGTTTTACTGCCTGGGGATCAAAGGAGGCAGAGGAGAACAGCCTCTTACACCGTCACTCATCCAGAGATTGAATGGGTGGGAGGAAAGCACTCTCTCCTGAACAAGAAAAGAGCACAAATCGGGATGCTGACACATCGCCTTCTTTGTACTTTAGTTTTTTAGGTCACTGTCCTTTTCTGGTAATGCTGGAAATTATCCCAAGTATTAATATAATCCAGCACACTCACACACAAGCCTCGGCTGAATGGGAGGACTAACGAGCGTGTTGCAAAGGAACTGCCTGAACCTCTGCCGCCCCACCCCACCGCTGAGACTGGCAGTCACTTCATAATTTATTTTAGACATTTATATCCTGCAGTTTAGGAACATTGGGAGCTGCCTTATGCTGAGTCAGACTGGGGCCCATCTAAGTCAGTACTGTGTACATTGACTGGCAGTGGCAGGCCAGGGCTTTAGGCAAGGGATTGATCCTGGCAACTACATGGACTTACTCGCTGTGGGTTAAACCACAGAGCCTAGGACTTGCCAAACAGAAGGTCGGCGGTTCGAATCCCCGCGACGGGGTGAGCTCCCGTTGCTCGGTCCCTGCTCCTGCCAACCTAGCAGTTCAAAAGCACGTCAAAGTGCAAGCAGATAAATAGATACCGCTCCGGCGGGAAGGTAAACGGCGTTTCCGTGCGCTGCTCTGGTTCGCCAGAAGTGGCTTAGTCATGCTGGCCACATGACCCGGAAGCTGTACGCTGGCTCCCTCGGCCAATAAAGCGAGATGAGCACTGCAACCCCAGAGTCGGTCATGACTGGCCCTAATGGTCAGGGGTCCCTTTACCTTTACTATGAAACTAACAAAGCTTAAGTTTCAGGGCCCCTAATCCCAGAGGGGCCCCAGAAGCCAATTTAGTCCACATTGCTTAACATTTTTGGGGTCTGGTAGACCCAATTTCATCATTCTATGATGCATCTCATGCATGTATATAACATTTCATAGTTTTATGAGTGTGTGTGTATGTTTTGTAAAATAAACTTAATAATAATAATAATAATAATAAATAGAAGCAGCTATGTTCATATAAATGAGTTCAGACTAGAACAGTGCAGTCCCACGAATGCTTACTCAGAAGTCAGCTCTGTTGGTAAGTGTGCTTAGTCTTGCAGCCTAAAATATGTAAATCAATGCAAAAACAGCAAAAGGCATCACAAGGAGCCAGCAATTAAAAACAGAAGGCTGTGTTTTTAGAAGACAGAACAATTCAAAGATCTAAAAAACCCAGATGAAAAAGCAAAGTCCTCTTGGCATCAAAGGAACCTCCACAGGGAGAACATTCCAGAGTTGTGGTGCACAAAGAACCCAACCCCCAGACATTTCTACTGCATGTTCATACACAATCCCACTTCCTGCAAAGATTTGGGAATGGTCATACCACATCATTTCCAATCAGATCGCATCATGTAACTTCCTGCTGAAATTCCCCAACTTTGCATACGAGAAATATTCTGGGTTTTTGTGTTGACTTTGCCATGCTTTTGTTGCACTATAGCTGTCCCAGAGCAGCACTGGGGAAGCACTGAAGAATGAATGAAGCAGACTAAATCCACCCCTAACATACTATTATTGTGTCAGGAACATGTTGCAGAATATACCTGCAATAAAAGGCCATTCTCAATGGAAAGGCTGGATCATGAAACACCACCCAAAAAGTGTGTGTTAATCAACATTCTGCATGTTATGTACTGAAGTTCTCACTCTGGGCCAGCAGGGGGATACTGTAGATAGTTATGCAAATAAGGGATCGAAAGTGACATTCAGTGATTGGATAGTTTTAGAAAATTGTTACAGTTACATTGTACTGGAGCTCTATATAAGCAGGCTGACTGAACCCTTCAGTTCAGTTCTGTCCTGGCATGTGAATAAACAAGAGCTGTTTGAAGAATCGCTGTCGTATGATATGTTCACCCACAACTTAAAAATGCGATCTCCACAATTAGCAGGACATAGGCCACTTCCCACAGCAAGCACAAGCTTGTGTTGGGTTGTGGGAGCAGCAATGACTATACCCCCTCTAATTTTGTTGTGCCATTCTGCCCATGACACATCGATTTTGTGTTATGCCACACCACCGAGGCAGTCATTTCAAGACTTGAGAAAGTGCTGCAAGAGCCAACTTTGAAATGTCCCTGCTTATCCAAAATGGTTGTTGGCCCCTGAGTTAGAAAGATGTGCTTCAGCAAAGCATCTTAAATTTATAATGCTTATAGGCAGCTCCAGTAAAAGCTTCGTAGTGAGTGGAAAGCTAATACCAAGGAACACGTTTTTTTTCCTCCTTTTTATTTTATTTTTAAAAAGACAGGCTTTAGATAGGCTTCATGTGGGCATGTCAACTTTCTGTTCATTAATGCAAAAGGCACTTAAATTGAACAGCATTTTGAATGAGCACATGCAGACAAAGAAAACTGGAAAGGTCACATGAATGTGCTCCTGGTCCTCATGGCCTGTGGAGTTTCTGGACCCTATTGGCATTCAGCAACTTTGTGAAATGAATGCATTAAAAAAATATTGCTGCGTGCCACCCCATCTCTGCGTGTTTTGAGATTCCAGGGGTTCCAGGTGCTTAGCTAGGGTTCGTGTTTGCTTCAGAAATTTGGCAGAGCAGAGACTGTGGTGTCTTTATGATATATGGTTGTATTTGCACATATATACCACCTGCACCTAGATGGAGGGGTTGCAGAGCATTCACATCACATGAGAGCCTTGCCTCAGCTTTAAGGGCAGCATTGGATTCAAGGGACAGCAAAAAGCCATCCAATGTGTCTCTTTGCTCCAGCCTGTCACCACCAGTTCACCTGGAGTTCTGTCGCTCCTTCTCCTTCTTGCTACTGACTCCAAGGACCTTCCCTCCAGTCTATGTCATTCCAAGTTGAAACCCTAAACCTGGCCTTTGCCTCTGCCCACTAACGAAGAAGTGGGATCATTACCCCTTGCCCGGCAGTCTTGCCCTCTGAGGGTTCCCTAACTTATGTCCCCTGCTAATGTCCCATCCAGTTAGCTCTGATGAACTGGTTGGCTCGGCTCGTTAGAATATCTAAGTACAAGAGGTTTCCTTGTTTTGCAAAGTTTAATAATAATAATAATAATAATTTATTATTTATACCCCGCCCATCTGGCTGGGTTTTTCCAGCCACTCTTGGAGGCTTCCAACAAAATATTAAAATACAGTAGTCCATCAAACATTAAAAGCTTCCCTAAACAGGGCTGCCTTCAGATGTCTTCTAAAAGTCTGGTAGTAGTTGTTCTCGTTGACATCTGGTGGGAGGGCGTTCCACAGGGCGGGTGCCACTACCGAGAAGGCCCTCTGCCTAGTTCCCTGTAACTTGGCTTCTCACAGTGAGGGGACCGCCAGAAGGCCCTCGGAGCTGGACCTCAGTGTCCGGGTAGAACAATGGGGGTGGAGATGCTCCATCTGGTATTTTAATCCAAATTCTAACTTTTACTAAATCCATGGGGATGATCTGGCACCCAGGAACTTAGGGGGGAATCTGCCCCCCCCCACAAATCCATGACAGTATCATTGACAAATTTTTATAACGCAAATACTCCATTCATGAAATGGAGGTGAATTTGAAGCTATGGAGACCAGCGCTGTAAAGTTTGTGGAAGCAAAGTTTATAAATGATTCAAGAGAAAGAGACAACAAATGAATTTCATTGCAATTCGTTTCATTTACGCTGTTTATATAGACACCCCATAACAAAAGCTTTCTGGGGGGGGCTTATAAAGCAATAAAATAAAACACAACGTCCCCATGCTTTTGACCCCAACCTTCTCTGGAATTAGCTGAGCCCACTTTGGAGCACTCTGTTGCTGGGGAAAAGCTAAAAATGCAAGGTTTTTTTGTCTCTGACATCATATCTTACTTGTCTGCAAATGTCAGTGCTGCAAAATCTCAGCTGAGTGCGTGTGTGGGTGAGATTAATGACTGGGAACTCCGAAAGGTGATGAGACAGGCATATGAAAGCCACTTCATCAAAGTGTGGTATATAGTTCAGCTCCCAAAGCGACCTGATCAGGCTGGCTCAACACCAGGTACGTATTTGCTGTTGATCTGATAACATACTTGAAAACATAACAGCGAGGGGATCCGATGGGATATTCTTCACCTGCTATGAGTGCAGCCCCTAGATTGAAAACTCAGTAACGCTGAGATGAATGGTGTTTGGCAAGTTTACATTTTATTCTAAGGGCACTTATAAAAAGCAACCTGTGTGACTCATTTGCAGACATCATCTATTGCAGTTAATTACCAAGGGGACAATAGCAGCAGCTGTATTGGGTTGTTGTGGTGGTGGTGGGGATATAACATCCAATACATTGCACAAGATGCAGAAATTCAACGGATAAAACTTTCAGACATTGACCTGAAGTGAGGGGAAAGCTTCACCTGTTGAATTTGTTTGCCATACCCATTTTTAAAAAGTTGTAAAGTAAGTCAATGATGGAACGAGACTTCTAAATATCCTAGCCCGGCTAGGATAAAAAAATGGCCTACCTTAGCAGTTACTGTTCTGTGTTGGCTCAAACAACTGCACGTTATTTTGTCTTCTGGTGGAGGCAAAATGAATGAAGTACTTTAAGTCAATGGCTGCTAAGATTTGCAGCTGGTAGACGTTAAAATGCAATTGGTGATTAATGAAGGTTAACCTTTTTTCAATTACCAATTGACCAGCAGGTTTGTAAGGCCATGTAAAAAGCAGGTGAGGGAATACAAGGAATTCGGATTCCAATGAAATTTAGGGCTGCTTTTATGTCTTCTACTTTAACATATAAAACTTTTCTTCTGTAAAAATACATCTTCTGCCTTATTGTGCTCCAAGAGTTTCCTATTTTAAAAAAATAATGGAGAGGAGATAAGCAGCTGAAGCATGAAAAAAAAAATTAGAGCAAGATTATTCTGTTTATGATAGATTAAAAAAATACATGGACAGGCAAACAGCTGGCAAAAACATTATTGATCTGACACTTTTTAAAAAAGCTTTCCAAGCTACTTGGTAATTCTTGTTTCCCCCCCTCAAAACCACTCTATAGTAGGCCAGTATTTCCATTTTACAGCTGAACAGTTAAGTCAGATTACAATTTACCCAAGGGTACACTGAGATACAGTTATGGTGTTGGTGAGATTTAGGGCTCTGACTGATAGAGCATTTTGACTTGGGCGGGGGGCAGGGTGTGTGTGTGTAAATGTTTGTGGATAAATAAAGTACAACCACCAGAATTACAAACACAAGCTAGGTGTGTATTATTCTAACTGTATTCTCGCAGTCTATGGCTGTCTACACAGTCTATGGCTACTCTGCATCCGGTAAACTCCCACTGCTGGTTTGGGAAGTGGCACCACAAATTATATTTAATGTATTTATGAAACACATTGTTTTTATGTGCATTTCCCTAAGCCAAGCTTTGATCCGTATTGAGAAGAAGAATAATTTGGCCGGGGGTGCATGGCTTACTTGACCATCCTATAAAATGTAGTCAAAAGGCTACAGAAACTTGCAACGGGAAAAACTGCAAACACAGAAATGAGAAATACAGCAATGACGATTAATAAAAACAAACAGAACCATTCATTAGGGCCAGTTAATTGTCAAGCTAGAAGTGGGGAGCAAGTGCAAGCATTGTTTGAGATCTTGGGTGCTGTATTTCAGTAGTGGTAAATTCATTATTGGAGTGGATAAAACAAATTATAAAGTAACTTTTTAATCGCTGCCATCTGGTGGCTATTCTGAAAAGTGGCTGTACAGAAACAAAATCACGTGAAGAGGGCAAAACTGGAATGCTGTTGGGGGAATCTAATAGGACATAACATTTTAAACCCCCCCCCCCCACAGATTTTGTTTTGAAAGCTATGCGCTTCCTAGTGGCTTGTGAGTCTTTTGTGTTTTTCTGGAGGAGTCTTTCCCAATCTGGTGCAAAGGCTCAGGCACGGAAAGGGCTATGCAGACAAATTAGCTGCGAAAACCATAAACTTCCTTCAGATGAGGAGAGTCTGAATGTTTTGCTGAGTGTGTGTTCCCCCACCCCAATCAAATTTGCTGCATATCTCTCAGCTGCTGCTGCTGCCGAGAAGCAAGTGCTTCAGTTCCCCATCCTCTACTTTTGAGGAGACCAGTTTGCCAATCAGGTTCTTGAAGGCACACTTGACTTCCAGTATGTTGGTGATGCTCTCCGTGAGCTGCTTGGTGCAGTCACCGGGGTCTTCTGGGTCAGCAATCTGGGTGCGCCTTTGCTCCATCTCTGTTTGGAGGTGATGGACTGCTCCATTCCCAGAGCTTTCTGGGAAACCAAGTGCATCTTGTATTTTGATGGATGTCCCCAGCATTTCACTTCTCTTTTATATACTGTGATCCTTTTATGTGAACCGCCCTGAGACCTCTGAAATGCCGGACCTTCATATCCTTGGGTCCCTTGTGGTTACCTTATCAGCTATAAGCTATCAAATTCTATGCTCACTATTATAAAGAGCAGGTGCCTGCTAACCTATGAAAAACAAATAAAGCATCTTGTAATGGTACTTTTATTACTTCTACAGTGGTACCTCGGGTTACAAACACTTTGGGTTATAGACTCCGCTAACCTGGAAGTAGTACCTCGGGTTAATAACTTTACCTCAGGATGAGAACAGAAATTGTGCCAGCGGCAGCAGGAGGCCCCATTAGCTAAAGTGGTACCTCAGGTTAAGAACAGTTTCAGGTTAAGAACGGACCTCCAGAACGAATTAAGTTTGTAACCAGAGGTACCACTGTACTACCATTTTGGGTGGCTCCCAACATAATATTAAAAATAGAATCAAACATTAAAAACTTCCCTAAACAGGGCTGCCTTCAGATGTCTTCTAAAAGTCAGGTAGTTGTTTATTTCCTTGACATCTGATGGGAGTGCATTCCACAGGACGGGCGCCACTACAGAGAAGGCCCTGTAACCTTACTTATTGCAGTGAGGAAACCACCAGAAGGCCCTCAGAGCTGCTCCTTCAGGTATACTAAAAGCCATCATTAAAACAGAGAATTAATGTAAAGGTTAAAAGCTGCTTAGAATCAAAGAGTTGCTTCCCATTCAAAAATGGTGTCTATAGACTCCATTGATTGAAACAAGCATATTTAATCAAAAGTCTTAATAAAGCCTGGTTATTTCATAGAAAGCATGAAAAGACAACATATTTCCTACAGCAACTAGTTGTGTGCCCACCCTGGTCTTGGAGGAAATAATAGAGCAGGAGATTGTGCCTGGGAGACCACCTTCAGAAGTGTTTCTTCTCAGCCTGTACTTCAATTAATGAAGACTGCTGAAAGTTGTGGGGGTTGGCTTAGGAAAGAAAACCTGAATTGTTGTGATGAATTGAAAGTGTTGATTTTATTTTGTTATAAAAGAAGAATGCTTTTTTTCTTTAAAAAAATGTTTAGGGGCACTCTCATTTTGACTGAAGAAAATAACCATTTTATGGTTCAAAATGGGAAAAATAAATACAGTAAATGGACAAAAGTACAAAGATTTACAAAATGTTTAGGGCTATGTGTACCTCTGCGCCCCCCCAGAAAAAAGCACTGTATATAAGGCAAGTGTTCTCTAATTCTAGTTAGCCAGCTCCTGAGAGATCCATTCCATGACCCTAGCCCTATCTTTTTTATTCCCAGGCTCTCTTAAAGAGGGAGGCTAATCTATGCCAGGTTTTATAACTAGCCTGGAAAGATAATGCATTCTGGGAAGCCTTATATAGGTGGGGCTGGCTTTAAGTTGCCTGCATGTTTTGCAGAGAGAAGGGCAGTGGGAGGTTGAGGGTGGTCGTTTCTCTAAAGCTGTTAATACACATGCAATAGGGTGGCGTTTTAGAAATAGGAAAGATTATCGAATCAATACAATCCAGGCATTGTATAAAGAAACCTTTGAGGCTTGTAAAACAAAATGCTGTTTTGAATTTTACTGGGCAGAAAAATGTAGTGCCTTGAAACCTCCAAAGTTTCCTTTTACATAGTATGAAGGTCAGTTGGTTATTCTTGAGGGAGAATTTGATAAAGGAAATAAGGGGAAATGAGGCAGACTAACATTCATCAGAGATAGAAAAAATGGCGATTGAGAGTTAGTTGTTTTAAGCAAAAATGCCCCCTGGCTCAGTCTGTCTCTTCTTTTTTTAAAGTTTTGATGAACTTAATTTTTTAAAAAACTGTGCTTTGCCTTTTGGGAAACTCGGCCTTCAAAAATACACTTAAAAACTGGATATTTATTATAGAATTTAGTCAATATTGTCTATCATTGATTAGGCAAATGTAGCCATGATAGCATGCTAGAAGAATATTTTTATTTTCATAAAGCAATGTAAACAATACAAAACAACAGAAAAAATGCTTTCTATTTTCACAAAATCAATGTAAACAATACTAACAAAGCATAATACAGAAAAAAGTGCAGAGGTTTACAGCCATTTTCAACATGCAGTTGGACTTTATCTTTAATTCTCAGTCTAGCTTTTCTTTTTACTTATATTTTGTGTTTTGCATGCATGTAAAAAATTGCTCTTTTATAATTATAAATAAATGAAAGTTAGGTATACTAACACCATCCAATCTATATGTATATGTTACTCAGTATCTGCCTTTGTTAAAGTAATCAAGAAACTTTTAAGTAAAAGGTACTCATTATTGGATAATATTAATAACAATAATAATTTATTATTTATACTCTGCCCATCTGGCTGGGTCCCCCCTGGCACTCTGGGTAGCTTCCAATAAAACACTAAAATACAATAACCTATTAAACATTAAAAGCTTCCCTAAACAGGGCTGCCTTTAGATGTCTTCTAAAAGTTTGGTAGTTAACTATATTAATTATATTAATTGGTATATGCCTTGTCTGAATTCCTGTTGATCCTTTGACAAAACCATATTATACTGTTGAGTGTATCTATTTGGGGAGTGCCCAAATTGCATTTTTTTTGTCCTTTTTGGTCTTAGGTGTGCTGAAAAACTCTACACTTATAACCATTTAAATGATAAATTTTATTATCCCATTATGTGTGATGGTAAAGTGGGCATTTTCCATTATCAATTTTTTAAAAAATACTGCTGATAATACTGACCAATTCTAAACTGATTTTCTACTCATTTGTTTTCCTGCACAATTTGCTGGGTCCCTAGAAAGTAGAAAATTATGCTTCCCAGTTTTTTGTTTTATAGAATACCTTTGTTATATGGAGATTTTCTGTTAGTTTCTGATGTTCTCAAGTTGGATATCAGTTGTAGATCTGCTAGTAAAATTCACTTTTTAAAAACACTGGATGTCAACTGATAGCTTGTTGGATTCCATCAGTAACCTCATTCCAAAACCAGCTGGAGGTTTGCACTAAGTCCAGAAAATACATAAAAGGTCTGTTTTGTAAGCCTAGCATCTCCATTAAATCAGAACTGCTGCGATAGATTTTACTTATTTTATGTGGGTTAAGATGCCCCTTATGATTTGGGGAGAATTTTTTTCCTATGTATGCTCAGCAGTTAGTGCTACATTGCTGAATTGTGCGTTCAGAACAATAGCAATATATAGCTATAAAAACTGCAGAGGAGTAACTAAACTGTAAAAAGGGACCACTTTACAAAATGCTGGTAAATATTAGTAGCCCAGCATTTTTAAGGACTTTGAGAGACGGAGAGCCAACATGTACCAGGCTTATATAATTAATAATGGGAATAGCCCACAATTGGTGTTTTTATACTAACTTAATTTACACTGGCATGCTTTATGACAACTTCCTGTACATTGGATTGTTCCCTAATATCTTTGAAAACACTCAAAAACCACCTGTGGATGAACTCATATTTTAACATAGGTTTGAAGTAGCAAATATACCTGATTGAAAACACCTGTGTTGAGTCACAGGTGAATAACCGAGGGCAGGTGTTCTGAGCTATGCAGCCATCCTGTTTGCCATACATCACACAGCAGCTTTTTATAACTGTTAGTTTGAGAAGGTTGAGTAAGTTTGAATGATCTTTGAGGGAGCATAGGGCACTAAAAATGGTTCAGGGTTGGTGGCAGAAGGTGAAAGTTATCTACTTGGCAAAGTAGAGAGGCATAGTATACTCTTGTCATGTTTACATCTCTTATCCACACCTTTTGAAAATTGCCACACCTGCCATTGCACCCTCCTTCCCAATATACCATCCAAGTTAACGTTTTTCTATCTCTGGTTTGGACACGGAGTTGACAATAATAATAAAACAATTTTATTATTTATACCCTGCCAGGCTGGGTTGCCCCAGCCACATCTGAAACACATCTGGACTTGATTATTTTCATATGGGGTCAGGTATCGCCCACTTCCTTACGTTTTCTTCTGCATTCCATTACTGGTCTTCAGACACCGTTGCCTGGTCCCTGGTGGGGCCATCCAAGTGATCCCCTCTGCCCTTCACAGGTTTAGGAAGTTAAAACATGTGTAAGGCTTACTCCTTTTAGGAATTGAAGCACTGTCCAGACACTCATTAAATACCCAAAAGCTTTCCTTGCAGAACAGATGGCAAAAAGAATATATGCAAACATTCACAAGACAGATGCTTATCCAAGCATAGGCTCAGCTTTACTTAGAAATGCCGGAGCTTCTTGCTATAAATCAAAAACTGTCTCTCCCTCTTTCACCCTGTCCTTTACTATAGGCCATGCAGTTCCTTAAAGCAGTGTTTTTCAACCTTTTTTGGGCAAAGGCACACTTGTTTCATGAAAAAAATCACGAGGCACACCACCATTAGAAAATGTTAAAAAATTTAACTCTGTGCCTATATTGACTTTATATGAAGTAATTCTCTTGAACAGGAATCAAATAAACACAAAGAAAGTATTTTATAATTACTTTATTATGAAATAGTAAGTAAACAGAAATATGAAAAATTATAAAATACTTTATTCAGTGCGCAACCTAGGCCTGTTTGGCTGAACACAAAGCTGATATTCTGGCTGGAATCGAAGAAAGACACACACGTAGCTCTTCGTCAACAGCTCTCAGACTCTCTCTGTATTTAGTTTTTATAGCAATCATGCTTGAAAAGCTCATCTCACACAGATATGTAGTGGAAAATGGGAGCAATGTCAAAATAGCTTTGTTTGCCAGAAGGGGGAACTCCTTGGCAGTATCCAACCAAAAACTGTCCAAAGGTAGATCAGCAAATCTTAGCTTGAAACCACAATTTTGTCTCAGTTCAGTTAGTTCCTCCTGCTCCTGTAAAGTCATGTCCTTTCCACCAACTGATGCTGAGCTATAAGGGTCCCTAACCCAGTCAAGGCATTCAGTGGAGACTGAAGAGAAATAAAATGACAACTTCTCCGGTCCTCCTGGTGACTCGAGTCGCGACGCCTTCTTCTCTCCGCTGCTGCGCACACTGTGCTCGGGCGGGAAGGAAGTCGGAAGATGGTGTCCTACTGTGATAGGTCCAGGCTGGAGTCCGGACCAATCACAGCCCGGACATCAGAAAAGTGGAGGGTGTCCCCCTGAGGAGCGCCAATCGGCGCCCCTGCTGGCCGAGGGTGGGGTCAAAAACCCCACCCCCCCATACCCAGGACACAGTCCGGCGCCCGCCTAGTGGGCGAAAATTTGAATATTTTTTAAAAAATCTTTCGAATTTTTCAAATTTTCCCATGGCACACCAGGTGACATCTCGCGGCACACTAGTGTGCCGCGGAACAGTGGTTGAAAAACACTGCCTTAAAGAGAGGCCACTTTTTCTCTGCTTTCATTTCAGCCAAAACCTTTTTCTCTTCAAGGAGCAAATTATGGAGGTCCCATCCTGCTGCTTCATTAATTAGATATTCGATGGCACACTTGGCTTCTGGTGTGTATGTGATATTCTCCCTGTGTTGCTTAGATGTAAACAGTAGGACTTCATGTGCCCATCTATGTTATCGAAAGCATTCCTTAACCTTTCCTTAATGTTAAAAACTGAGTGTAGATCTGCCCCAATAAAATAGCAGCCGCCTTGTTGGACTGCAAGAATACGGACAGCAGGTTATTCTTTAAGCCTCTGTGGGCACAGGGTTTTTGCGACTGGTACAGCATGCCCAGCTTGATCAGGTGCCCAGCAGTGTTGCCACATAGCAGCAGTGTCACTGGATCCTTTGCACCTTTAAGTCCAGGGGCTGCCCTCTCTGCTCTGGTGATATAGGTTTGTCGCGAATTCCTCGTGGCGCTTTTAGCAGAATGCTCAGAGTCCCAGGTTCCTTAGTGCAGTATTATTGTGAGCTAAATATATATACAAATATCTACAGAAGCAGTTCAGACAGAGTACCTGCACCTTGAGGCAAAAGAAGACTCCACACTCATCTACACCACACCACCACCACAATTACTATTGGACAGGCTTTACTTTTAAACCGGTGACAGCCAATCACATTACTGCCGAGTCATTCCACAGAGAGTATTGCATCAGCCTGTTGCAAACTGAAGCCTGCAGACTTACTTGCACAGCATCCTGTGAATCCCAATAGTGTGCTCAGGCATCTTCCAGAACAGGCCCATCTTGTCTCTGTTGAAGGCCTACTCTGGAAGATAGGCCTTCTGCAGCAGCCTTTTCAGCTGTTCTCGATGTGCTTCAGCAGCCTCCGTGTTCACCAGGGTCTTGTCCTGCGTGTGGCTGGTGACCTTGATGCTGATGCCCAGATCTCCCCCTCCCAGATCTTGATGCCACAGACGCTGGCCTCGTTCCTGCACACAGGCTCATGCCTTCCTGCAAACAGTCCAACACTGCCCGTTTCTCCTACAGTGTGGGCATCATTCACTGTTTTTTGGGTTATCAGTACCTGAGAAAGATGACAATGTCTTGGGTCTAGGCACCTTTTTAAAAAGTCCTAACTCAAAAAATTATGTCTGGGGGACCCCCCCCAATCATAACTAAAAAGAACCAAAAAACCCTCCCCCCAAAAAGCTTTTAAAAAACTCCCCTGAACGGCAAACCCCCCCCAAGAAAACTCAAATGCCTATCCCAGAAACTCCTTCGAAAACTACCAAACTCCAAGACAATTGCTTTCTCACAGCCTCCTAGCTCAAACTCCATCTTTCCACAGGCCTCAACAGTCGGTGCAAGAGCTCTTGGGGTTACAATTGCTAGGCACTGGATGATGTGATTAAACAATGAAGCAAGGACGGGGGACTACTGACCAGGATTTGATTTAAATAATTCTCCAGGGAGCATATCTTCTCCAGGAGCTTTTTTGGTAGGGAGGGCTCTTTAGGGAGAAAGAGTTGTATTTCTCGTTCTTACTAATCGAGAAGATTGATGCTGGCTCAGTTGGGTCCTGAGGCGTCTCACGGTCGGGGAAGCCCCCCTTTTTGTGCTGGGGTGCTCTCAACTTCCACCTATTTTGTGTCAGAATGGCGAGAAACCCCCTTTCTGCGCCGCTCGGTGCTGTTGGGTTTGAGACCGCCTCTCAAACTTTTTAAGGAGACAGCGTCACCCTCCCCAATTCCCGTTAACCTTGTGTCAGGGCTGCAGTTTCTCTCTTCACAGTAATCACCACTTCAACTGTTGATGTTTTTATGGTCTTTATTTACAAGTATTTGCATGGTGAGTATTTACAGAAGGCATAACGAGCTAATCACCCTTAGTCTGAATCGCTTAGTTCAGATACCACCAAAGACCTCTTCTTCCGCTTCCAGAACCTAAAGTGAGGGAACCTCACGACTCCTTTGACCCTGTCTCTTGTCTTTGCGTCTTGTGCGAGCTGTCGTAAATGTACCCCCTCCTTCCGATTCAGAGCTTAACCCTTGCGGTGCCTGCAAGCCTGCCTGCTCGCTCTCCACCACTTCCTGATCCCCTGTGTCTACAGGAGCTGATGCTTCCTCGCTGGACTCTTCCTTCCCCCTCCTCTGCAGACACACATTCTTCTAACTTCTTCCTTTCTACCTGAACATTCTCTTCCATGTCAGGGGATTCTGAGCGTACTGATTCTGCCCTGACACCTTGATTGGGTGTGCTCCACTACTTCAGAGCACATTTCCTAGACCCAGCGCTGAGTGCATCAAGCTGGAAGCCCCACTTTTAAGGAATTTTTTTTCACATTTTCCTGCCTCAGAATCACATCACTGTTATGCTTGGATTTTGAAATTAATAGAAAAAAGACAGTCACGGAACTGAGAAATTGCACAAAACAAATGAAATATGTGAAAATCCCTGAAACGAGAAGTAATCGACTATAAATATAATCTTGTGGAAATCAACTAAATAATAAAAATCAAAAAGCTTAAGGATTTTTTTTTTTTTTTTTTTAGAAAAACCTAAAAGAGAACAAAGCCTTAATGGGATGCTGGCTACAAACCTCGTTTCACGCAACTATTCAGTTTCCTCAGAAGGAAATAGAAAAAGATTAAACTCTAAATGACCAAAATTCAAACAAGGGTAGAACTCCAAAAATTCTGACGTATTATGATCCTAGCTCAACCTAGGTAAAGCAGAGCACAGTAATAAAGGATTGAGGACTCAATTTGAAAATTCTAGTTCTGCTTTTACAAAAAGGTTTAAAAACCAAAGTGGCACAAATTCAAAGAAAGGAATACAAGATAAAGCTGTTTTAGATTTTGAACAAACTCAAGAACAGGGCTGAAACGCTCCCATGGTCAAGATGTTACTTCTGATGTTAAAGACTGGATTTTGAAATTGGCAGGCTCAAGTGTAGTTTATCACTAGTGTATGCTACTCAGTACATAAAACTGTACCAGCACCAGTGACCATATTGCCAGCGTCTTGAAAGAAGACTTGAGAGGCAGAAGAGCGATGGGTTATATTTATTTAACTATATGAGAAGATATTGGGGAGGGGAGCCACTTAAGTAAGTGCAGTTAGGAGAGGTTAAATCAATATGCATGGAAGAAGCATCTTCCATATGTTCTTTGACATGTAAACAGTGGCTCTTGGTGGCTTCCCAACCAAGGATTAGGAGAAAATTCGCCCTCCTTCCTAAGCAAGCCTTGTGTGCAGGGGTAGGAGTACACATACAAGCCTCACTTTCAGCATCCCCGAAAATATGCACCACAGGGCTCACATCCACAAATATATATGTCTATATTAGCTTGCTTGTCCCTGCATTTTGGTACTTAAAGCCACATGAGGTTTCCCCCATTAATTCACCGCTTGTTTCAATGTTTGTTGGCAGTCTCTGTTCCAGGGCACCTGCATGCAAGAGGCAAGGTGATGATGGGAGCGTAGGAGGTCATGTTGCACTGAACAGGTGTTAGCTCACAGCCACCCCACAATTGACTGTGTGTGGTTTTACCATAATCAAGCAGGATTTGGCCACAGCAGAGAGAGAATGCATGGGAAGCACTGGATTGGAGCATTTTTTTTAATATGTAGGAGACAGTACCATAAACCTAACTGAGATCTGAAACAATCGTCAACAGTTTTCAGTTGGACTTCACCATATCTTGGTCTCTGGCTCCTTTTGACGGAGGGCACTCGGAGGTCCATGTGAGTTCTTTGAGCACAGGGAGAATTTGCATTGGCCAAAATTCCGGATGAAGGGAACTTTGCTAAAAATGGGGTGAAAATTAGCACCAGGGGAAGGGAGCCAAGAAATCACATTAAAGATCAGAAGGGAGGTGAAATAAAAAAGGGGGGTGGAAATAGCTTAAAGTAGTGAACAGCAATTGTGGAGTATACTGCTTCATCAGAAGGCAGGAGCAACATCCTAACAAGCCCCCAAAGCATTGAATCCACAACGGCAGCAGGAAATAATGGGTACAAACATCAAATAATGAAACCAGTGGCTGAGACCCAAAACTAACTACTGCAATAAGAAAACACAAATATTTTGGATTATTAGCCAAGTCTACCTCCTTGATGCAATTGAGGCTGTTCTGGAGATATACCTGCATAAGCTTCTTCACCTTCCTGAAGGTGCCATTCCAGTTATTGTGGGTGACATCCCCATCCCTAGGGCTGTTACTCAAAATGGCAAATGGAGCTGCTCGGTGGGTGGCTGTAATGGGATGTTTAGTGCTGTCAAATACCTTTGAAGAGCGCTAGAGCAAGAATTAGCATGCAATAAACCTTTTGAGGTTTCTCTGTGCTGAACTTCATCCAGATTCCCTCCCCCACCCTGCAATTGCAAATGAATCAAAAGTGTTCTCCCAGCAAAATTAAGAGGTCTCCATTAAGCTGCAAAGAAACTAATCAAGATGACATCTTGTCTTGTATTTGATCAAAAAAATTGATTGTGCTATTGAATTTAAGCCTACTGCTGTCTCCCTTGGCTGTTTGCCAGAGCATCATCAGCCAGTATCTTAACAGGCTAGTCTGCCAGCCATCTTAGCGTACCACTTTGCAAAATAAATCTGGAAAATGTAATGCTAGGAACCAAGTTCCCCAAGCCACGCTCCAAATATTAGATTGGTTTGGACACATTAAGAACTGGAAGCGGAGAGATGGAGAAAATGCAGTAAATAAATGTGATTTTGGAAAACTGCTCTCCTAAGGCATTTGTGATTAAAATAACAAACTTTTTTAAAAATTAAATTTTGCTCACTTTAACGTGCAGATGGAAATAAGGACCAGTTGTTGCAAATGAATCCTTTTACAATAATGATGCAATGTGAGTGAAAAGAGAGAGAAAATGGCAAAACATTTTCAATGTAGGCTTCCAAGAGTTAGTGATAGGTTTCACACAATATTTTGCTTTACTTTGTAGTTGATTCAGATGTGCAATTTGCACAGGGGTATATTTTACTTTCTTGCTTATTAATGATATTTATGTGTCACCCATAAGCCAGTGTCTTACAATGATATAATATTGTATTCACTGCAGTATTCCCAAGTGTAGTCACGTATGTTTGTGTGAAGTCATGTTATTGGCAGATTTATTTTTAATTCCTTTCCTAACAATCCCCAACATGGAATCTACCTTTTCCACAGCAGTTACATAGTGCCTCAACATTTTCATTGGGCTATCCATCATAACCCCAAAATCCCTTTAGTGTGCATTTCCTTGAACAACATTCACCATTCCAAAATCCCCTTCCCCAGTTTGGAAAGATCCTTTTGGAGCTCTCTCTGCTTTGTCTCGTAGGGAAGACAGTTCTTGGTCATATGCAAAATGTGATGGCTTGTTCTGTAAGTACCCTAGTATTCAGTTCTGATTTAGTGTGTCTCATACCATCCATTACATAAAGAAAAAGTTTTTGCATTCAAAACATTATCTGTGGGAAACATACCCATAATGTGGCTCTTTCTCTCGCATGTTTAAACTGTTTCTAATTACATGACCGATGCTGAATGAGCAAAATCTTAAGAACATTAATTTCCCTCTGCTTATTGCTTCTTAATACTTTTTTTCCCTTGAAAGCCTGCAATTTTCTCATTTATATGTTTCAGATATTAGGAACTGCTGCAGACATAAGAGCGATAAAATAAATTGCTGTTAGAATTAGTACTGTTAGGTGAGAACATTGGCATTAAACTAGATTTATTGCAGGCATTTTTGCTCCATCAACTAGCAGATGCCAGAGACCAAAAACCATAGCACTTTCTGTCACTTTGCTACTTCACATGCACTGGCCATTCAGCTGAGCAAATTGGAGAGCTCTGCTTTGGCACTGCCATGAGATAATTGGGGACAAAAGATTTCACAGTATTTAATTGCATGAGGATCCCCCCTGTCTTACGGAGGGAAGGAAGGAAATGGTATTTTGAGTGATTATGTTTCTTGAAGGCTGCTGTATGTGTGCACCATGCATTAAGAGCTTTAGCTTAGAAGCATAGTTCTAGCTATTCAGGTTCCCAGCAAAAGGGGGGGGGGCAGTGGCTTAGGCTAATACTGTGAAAACAAGTTGAAATAATACTAGTTAATGAGGCTGTAGGTCTGGGTTAGCACTGGACCTCAGTGTCCGGATAGAACGATGGGGGTGTATATGCTCCTTCAGGTATGTGCACAGCCCCTTCCCATTTTGCCCTGTTCTCAACCCAGGGGTACCAAATCGGAATGACCCGCTCTGGGATAACCTTGGGACCAACTGCTCCAACCTTGATCTGGTCCTGAAGTAGTTTGGGGGTAGTGCTTGCTTTTAATGTTAGAAACTAGCAAACGATTGTGTAAAGCCACTTCCGACCTCTGGAGGAGGTGGTGCTGTGGGCATCACGCCCCCAACATGTGCCCAGAGGCTGGCTCCCAGCCCCACGCAATCTGGGAAATCCTTGGTCACTGCTGCTGGAGAGGCATGTATGGAGGGACTGTCAGTGCCCTATTGCGATAAATAAAGCCAGGAAGCTTTTGGAACGTTTGGTGGCACGTAGAGTGGCAGCTCTGGGGGGTTGGGTCATTGACCACCCCAACATCCAGTCAGCAAAGTGGCCCTCTACCGAGAGTATGGCATACATCTTTCTGATGTGGGAAATGATGTGTGGTTGGCGGATATGATGGCTGGGATTAGGGACTGGTTGCAGGTTTGAGGGTAATGGCGGCGAGCTTTGCTTGGGTGGCAGTTAGGCATTGGTGTGGGTATTATGTAGATGTATGGGGGAGCGCCCTCACCTCCCCCAAATATTGAAGGGTAGTCTGGTAAAGGATTCCGGGGGATGTGGCCTCGTACGAAGCCTATGGAGGTCAGGGCCTAAAGCGTACCCCCGAGCAGTGACCCCGGGGGAGTACCTAGTTGATGTGCCTCAGCAGGACTCCCTTCTGGTGTTAACCCTTCCTGGTCTTCAAGCAAGCAGGCTGAAGCCAGATAGTTGATAGGACCAATGCCTAAGCCAATACGACTCATCACCTGTAACCAATAAAGTTGTAGCCTAATTTTAGCCCATTAACCTAAATTACTGTGTCCTGTGTCTTTATTTCTATTGGTGGGGGGGCGGGATCTCTCCACACAATAGATACAGCTGTAATACAGTTAAAGAACCATGAAAATGACCCTGTCCCTCATATTGAAGTGTATATGTGGCTGAGAGCAGAGTCATGTAAAGTCCTCCCTAATAACTGAAGGAAAAAGAATCTGGGACACATCCTGGATATTCAGGCTACAAACTTTGGACCTCTGGCTGGCCATTCTTCAAGGCAACTCCCTTCCCTCTGCCGTAGCATTAGGGCAATGGCACAGCCAATGTCTCGAGTTGAAAGGCAGAATTGACATTCAGTATGAAAGGCAGTCAAAATATCTTTATTCTGTTGATTAAAACACGCCATTTTGTCAATTATATGTATCATTGGGAAAAGAAAGAATAATTTTGGTAAAATACTCATTTAACTGCAGATATTCTGCCCCACAACATCAATTTTAATCTGGCCCATATCTCCATGTCCTTTTCGATTTCTTTCCAGGTTTTGTTGTAATTGTCCTTGAATAAATCAATATTTTTCATTGTCAATTGTATACTTTGATATTTTAATTTTTTTTTACTATTTGCCATCCTGTTTTTTCTTCTAACTCCTTTTTTTCTTTTGCTCCCATGTTTTTAACCATTTATTTCATTTTTTCCTTATTTAGTGTGAACCCTGAGACTTTACCAAATTCTCCCGTTTTTTCAAGAACCTTTTTAATGCTTTCTTCTGGATTTTCTACCATCGATACTATCATCATCATCATCATCAAACCTTTATTGCATTAGCATACAGCCATAGCAGGATAAGACAAAAATGCTAGAGAGAAGCAACCTAACAAAATTCAAAACGATATTACTGGTATTGTGACATTTAAATTACCCTAAAACAATAATGTAAAAATTTAGTTGCCAGTGCCAGGAATCTAAAATGCAGATGTATATAAAACATATAATGGCCCCAAAATAGGCTCGGCACATTAGGTTAAAAAGGTAATACAAAGAATTAAAACAGGTCCAGGTCTGGGACACACTACCCAGTCATTGTAGCCCTGAGTTTCAAAGCCTGCACTATAAAGATTGCCACCCCACGTGAAATTTGGGGATTTGCGTCCACAAGAAGCGATTTCAAACAGTCTTCCTTAGATGTGATTGTGGGCGGGATCAAGAGGAGGAGCTTAGTTCTTATTAGCTCATAAATAGGGCAGTAGAAAAAGAAGTGTATGAAGTCCTCTACTTCATTCATTGTGCATGGACATAGACGCTGAGTGATAGGGGTCTTAAAGTAAATCCCCTGCAAGAAGGCCGTGGGTATAGAATGGAAACGGGCCATGGTAAACGCTCTTCTCAAATTGGGCTCCGTCAGGTCTATCAAGTAGTTGGCAAGTGATCTTACCACTTTCACTTTAGGGAGCCACTTGGAGAGGCGAGCTGTGATGGACTGTGCCCGGTCCATGGCCTCGTCTCTTGTAAGAATCCAGGCCCGGATATTATGATGGTCCCAAGATGACAGCGTGTCAAGATCTGGGAGGGAGTAGCGTGCCGTGATAATCTCCAAGGCCTTGGACCATTTGTTGTTATGAGCACAAGTTAAAAAGGCTTGCCTGGCTAGTAAGGAGCCTGGGGCTTTGATTAATTTGCAATAAAAACTAATAATTCTAATGTGGGCTCTCGCAACAATAGAGGGGAGGCCCAGTTCTGTTCTTAACTGTGCAGCAACCGAGCCCTTGGGGAGGCCCAGTAACTTTCGTGCAAAAGAGTTTTGTAGAATCTCAAGCCGTTGTAGTGTTTTTAAATTCCACCCCCAGATTTCAACCCCATACAGTAACATCAGGAGGACTTTGCTGATAAATGCTTTTCTGATTGGTGGAACCAACTGGCCGCCTTTTGCATAGAAGAATTTCTCCAAGGCTCTGATGGTTCTACGGGCAGCCAGGATGGTCATATTTAGGTGAGCTGACCAACTAAGCCCATGCTGAAAAGTGATGCCCAAATACTTGAATGCTGATACTAAATCATCCTCAAATGCCCAGTAACTTGTAAGATTTATTTCCTAGAGTTATCCCTTTCATCTTTTATCAACCTGATTTCTTCATTTAATATTTCCAAAATTAAAATAAAAAGTAAAGGTGAAAGTGGACACCCCTGTCTGGTCCCTTTTTCTATTTTAAAATATTCTGTCATATCATTATTAATTATCAAATTTGCATTCTGTCCTTCATATATTGCTTTTAGGGCCTTTGTAATTTGTTTCCCCATTTCCATTTGGTCAATTATTTTCTCAGAAATTTCCATGATACGTTATTGAATGCTCTCTCCGCATCTACAAATATGAAAACTGCTTTTTTGTTTGGGTTCATGTCTAAATATTCAATTGAATCAATTACTACCCTCATTATTACTCATTTTTCTACCTGGTAGGAAGTCAGCCTGGCCTTCTCTTAATTCCATTCCACACCGGTGTATAGTTATTTTTGAAATAAATCTATGTTCATTGTGGTTAACCAAATTCCTAAATACTTAACTTTTTTGACTACTACTATACCAATTTCCTGTTGCAACATATCAACCAAGTCTTGTTTCATATTTTTAACTAATATTGCTTTTGTTTAATTTAAAACCTGCTACTTGTCCAAATTGTTCTATTTCTTTAATAACTTAATTGGCATTATTTAATGGTTCTTCTATAGTTAGTACCAAGTCATCTGCAAAGGCTTTCACTTTATGTTGTTTTCAGCCAACTGAAATTCCTTTTATTTTCTCATTTTCTCTTACTGTCTTTAGAAAGACTTCCAGTACCGATATGAATAATAGTGGTGAGAGTGGACACCCTTGTCTTGTACCTTTCGTAATTTCAATATTTTCAGTTATTATATTATTTACTATCAATTTTGCTTTTTGATCAGAATATATAGCTTTTAAACCTTTTATAAACAATTGTCCAATACCCATTAATTCAATATTCTTTATCATAAATTACCAAGATATATTATCAAAGGCCTTTTCTGAATCTACAAACATTAACATCGCTTGTTTATCATTCATGGCCGTCAGGTATTCAATTATTTTCACAATATTCCTTATGTTATGTTTCATCTGGCGACCAGGAAGAAAACCTGCTTGGTCATCATGTATTATCACATTCATTACTTTTTTTCAGTCTGTTTGCTAAGATACTAGCAAATAGCTTATCATTATTCAACAGCAAAATTGGCCTATAATTTTTCACTTGTAGTAAGTCAGAGTCTGATTTTGGTATTAATACATGCTTCTTTCCATGTTTCTGGTATTTCTCCATTGTTTAATATATTAGTCATCACTTCTTTCAATGGTACAAGTATGGTGTGCTTTAATTCCTTGAAGTATTTTGTTATAAATCCATCTGGCCCTGGTGCCTTTCCACTTTTCAATTGCTTTATTGCTTCTTTAATTTCTTCTTCCTCTATTCTTTCATTTGTTGCACTCCTTTCTGTTTCAAGAATTCATCTATCTTTTTTTACATCTTCCTTTCCAGTTTTTTTAATACAGTTATTTATAAAAGTTAAATCCTTTTCTAATTTCTTTTGGATTTTCTACTTCTTTTCCATTCAATATTATTTTATTTATTGTACGAGAGCCAGTGTGGTGTAGTGGTTAAGAGCGGTAGTCTCGTAATCTGGTGAACCGGGTTCGCGTCTCTGCTCCTCCACATGCAGCTGCTGGGTGACCTTGGGCCAGTCACACTTCTTTGAAGTCTCTCAGCCCCACTCACCTTACAGAGTGTTTGTTGTGGGGGAGGAAGGGAAAGGAGATTGTTAGCCGCTTTGAGACTCCTTAAAGGGAGTGAAAGGCGGGATATCAAATCCAAACTCTTCTCTTCTTCTTCTTCTACTTTGAGCTTTCCTTTTTTTAATTTCCCATGCCAACCATTTCCCTGATTGGTTGGCATGTTCAAAATTCTTCTTGTCTCATTCTTTTAATATTCCATTCCACTTCTTGATTATCATTGCAAATTGGCTTTGTAGCATCTTAATATTTTGATTAATTCTTAAATCGTGTTTTTATTAGTTTTTTCTCATTTTCCATAATCTGATTTAAGATCTCTTTTTTACCTTTCTCTCTAAATTTATCCCTGATGCTATTTTGTTGTATAAAGAAGCCTCGCATAACCGCTTTACTAGCGTCCCAAACAACACTTATTTTAGTTCTTTTATTACAATTATTTACAAAATATTCTGTTAGCATCTTTTGAGCCTTCGCATTAATTTTTTCATCTTCTAACAAATTTTCAATCTCCATCGAAAAGTCTTTACATCCAATTCTTTTATTTCACATCTAATTGCATTATGATCCGAAAGTACCTTTGGTTGTATTTCTATTTTTGTTACTCTGGGCGTTAATTCACTGGAAATCCATACGTAATCAATTGTAGAAGCTGATTGATTTGATTTTGAGAAATATGTAAATTGCTTGTCTAATGGGTGTCTCAGTCTCCAAGCATCTATTAAATTACAATTCTCTATCATAGAGAAAAAGGTTCCTGGTAACTTCCCTTCTTTCATATTCTCTTTTTTCCTAATTCTATCCATTTCCAATGAGACTACTCCATTCATGTTTCCCATAATTATAATTTTTTGATCCACAAATTCAAACAGTTTTTCTTCCAAGTCTTTGTAAATTTCCATCTTACTACCATTAGGTACGTAGATTTCACCCTCTGTCCCTGACCAGAGAAATGAGCGCAGCCATTGAAGGACTGTGCCCTGGATCCCCACGTCGGCAAGGTGGTGGTCCAGGAGTTCGTGATCGACCATGTTGAAGGCTGCTGACAGGTCTAGAAGAATCAGCAGCCCCGACCCGCCTCAATCCAGCTGCCTGCAGAGATCATCTGTTAGGGCGACCAGAGCCGTCTCGGTCCCATGACCAGCGCGGAAGCTGGACTGCAATGGATCCAGAGCCGATGTTTCATCCAGAAACCTACCAAACTGTTCAGCAACCGCTCTCTCAATCACCTTACCCAGGAATGGAAGATTCGAAACCGGGCAGTAATTGGATAGATCTAAGGGATCTAATGATGTTTTCTTTAAGAGCGGGCGCACCACTGCCTTCTTCAGTTCCCCTGGGAATGTCCCAGTGCCAAGGGACAAATTGATGATATCCCCCAGGGGGCCCGCACCTCGTCTGGACACGCTCTAATCAGCCAAGACAGGCATGGGTCGAGAGGACAGGTGGTGGGCTTTCCAGCTCGGAGGAGTCTGTCCACATTGGCTGGGGATATCCGGTTGAAGTGGTCCAATACTGGACCCGAGGACAGTCGAGGGGCCTCCAGTTCCTTTATTGTATCCAAATTGTCAGGGAGGTCATGGCGGAGCAACAGGACCTTCTCCGCAAAAAAGCTCGCAAATGCCTCACAGCTGTGTGTCAAATTGTTATTTAAATTTGGCTGTCCATCGAGGGACTTTAAAGACCTAATTATACTAAATAATTGCGCTGGGCGAAAGCTAGCGGATGCAATGGAGGCCGAGAAGTAAGACTTCTTAGCGGCCTTCACTGCCATCTCGTAGGTTTTCATAAAACCCCTATAAGATGTTCTTGAAGCTCCATCACGGGCACCCCGCCATACTCGCTCTAGCCATCTGAGGCCCTGCTTCATTTTCCGGAACTCCTTGGTAAACCAGGGAGCCCGGTTTCTGCGGGGTCGCAGAGGGCACTTAGGTGTGATGATCTCATCGATGGCTGCCAGGAGCTGGATATTCCAGCCCTCAACAAGCTCAGTCAATGAGTCGCCAGAGGGAGCAAGCTCCCGCAAGGCTTGGCGGAATCTATCAGGGTCCATCAGCCTCTGCGGGTGAGCCCAAATCGGCTCGCCACCTAAGCAGGGTGGGGGTGGAACATCAATCCTGGCTTTCAGAGCGTAGTGATCAGACCATGGCACCTTCATCGAAGGAGACATGATCACATCTATACCGACACCAAAGATCAAATCCAGCGTGTGGCCTGCTTGATGTGTGGGGCCTGAAACAAACTGGGAGAGCCCTAGTGTCGCCATGAAAGACACCAGGTCCAGAGCCTGTGAGGAGGGAGTGGCATCAGCATGGATGTTGAAGTCCCCCAATACCAATAGGTTAGGGAGCTCCATGGCCCAGCCGGCCACCGCCTCCAGCAGGCCTGACAGGGTGGCTGCTGGTGTGCTAGGTGGCCGGTACACCAGCCAGACAGCCAAGCTCACCTCGGAGCCCCACAATAGGCCAACACATTCAATGCTGGGGATTGATGGCAGTGGTAGAGCCCTGAAAGAACAATCTTCCTGGATTAATAATGCCACCCCTCCCCCCCGGCCCACAGTCTGCGACTGGTGGAGGGCGGAGAAACCCGGGAGCGCCATCTCTTGTAAGGTAACAGTTTCCCCTTCGTGCACCCAGGTCTCCATCACACAAGCCAGGTCGAACCCTGCGAGGTGAAGAAATCTCGCAGGGTGGCGGTTTTGTTGCCTATAGACCTGGCATTGCACAACACCAGTGACAGAGGTGAGTAATCCTTGCTCACCCTACACTCGTCCCTCGGGATGGGGCACAGATTGGAAGGGGTACAAGCATATCCGTATCTCGATCCCCTTCGCCAAAGGGGAATAGAAAATAGAAAAGCAAGCAAACAAAAAACAATTATACCAAAACAAAACCAATCCCCACCCCACTCAACAACCATCCCACCCCAAAACAAAACAAAATAAAAATACATGAATAAAAACCACCGTTTACAGTGGTACAACAAAGTAAAAAGTAAAAACACTTTTAAAACACTTTAAAATATATAAAAACGTTTTTGACATTTGCTGCAGCAGCACCAGTGTCCTTAAAGCTGTGGCGATTGTGAGTGTGGGCCCCGCCCCCTAGGCTTGGTAGAGTTAGCCTGCAGGAGGGAGCAGCCTTCCCCAGCACTCACGGTGGCAGCAGCCACCGTGTTTCTGGTACAGATCTCAATCTCAAATTTGTTTCTCTTTGCCTCAGTTCATTCATAGCAATCGCATCCCATAACTAATTGTGTTTTGTTGATTTCTGAAACTTCTGTCTTAACTTTTTCCTCCTCTTTTCAAATATCTCTTACTTCTTACTTTGTCCGCTTCATTCCATCCTCCAAACTTTGTGTTCTTTTTATTATTTCCTTCAACTGGCCTTTAAGTTCTTCAACTGTCAAATCGTATTTTTGATCCATTTGCTGCAGTCTTGACTCAATATTTTTTCCACTCTGTTTTATGTCCTTTTTTATTTCTGCAAAAATTTTCAGAATTTCACTTTTTTTCTTACTTTCTTGTTTCGATGCTCTCCTTTCTAGTGGTGTCCCTCCATCTCCTACCTTCTTTTTTCCTGCCATTACTTAATTGTAATTTTATAACTAATTGTAAATTTGTAACTGAAATTACTTAATTGTAATCCCCCTTTCACCACGAGATATAACCACAGCAGTTTTATTGCCTCTTAAATGGCTAATCCACAATTTCAATGAGTGAGCCCCCAAACCACCCAGTTGAAGGTTAAAATATAGATAAAAATTGTTTCCTTCTGCCTCTTGTTTGGCCAATCCTTAAAAGTCAGCGGTATTAATAATTAATAATAAAAAGGAGAGATGGGGGGGAAAAAACAAAAAAACCCTTGTCCACCAACAAAGGAAAAAATAGAACCAAATATAAAATGAACCACTTTTTCAGCTGCTTGTCAGCCTAATTCCACATCCACCAGTCAAAAGAGGAGGAAAATAAAGAAGATGCCAATCCAATAACCCAAAAATTATCCAGAAAGCAGAAGGGAAGATAGTGTATTTATCAAAAGGATAGGAAATTCTCTCTAGACGCCAGTCCTCCAGCTCTAACAATCCACACAAAGAAGAAAAGGAGGGGTTGATCTACTGTTTTACTCTCCGCTCCACACTTCTCTAAATTAGCTGCAGAAATAAATAAATAAATAAATAAATAATTAAATAAATAAATATCCAAATTACTTCCAATTTGGTCTCAGCATCTCCAAGCTTCTGTGGTTTGGACCATTTAAAGTTAGAAAGAAAGGCTGCACTTTAAAGTTTTAATTTCTACTATGCAGTTACTAAAAGTGGAAGTAAAAGTTTTCAGGAGGTTCTCCTCCTGTCAAAGCAGATTCCAAACAGATCGATAATATCCACAAACAGGCTTTCACCTCTTTTAAGTTTATTATATATAATCCTCTTCTCCAGCAAATGTGTTTACTTTAAAGCAATAAATTTCACAGTAGGGAACATCAGGCCTTTTCTGTTCCGTAGGAACGTCCTGCATCCCAATGCAACTCCCAGATGGGGCTGACCTCCTTTTTACCACCCCGCTGCATCCGAATTGTTTTAAGTTTGAAAGCCTTTTGTCTCTTACCAATTGAAATGCGGATTTCTTTTCCTTTGGAATCAATAACTGTGCTGGGTAAGCTTGAGGCTGCGCTTCTCGGGAGTAGAATATGGCGACCCACGCCGGTGTTTCAATCTCACCAACTCTCTCACTCCTAAAAGGAGTGTTTTGGCTGGTGGAGAGACCGCTCTTCGGCTCGCTGGGAACCTGCCCTCAGAATTTGCCTTCTGAGGTTTTGGGGGGCTTGCCGTGCCTATGCAAATGCCCCCTTCCCTCCTCCCCGAAAAGCTGGATTCTCCCCTGAGGGTTAAATCCCGCTTGCTTTCAGCTCCATGATCAACTGGAAGTTCTAGTAACTTCTACTTCTTAGGTATATTTTGATTTATCACCATTTGGTGCATAGATCCCTACAGCTACTAATTGTTCCCTTCCTCTTGAGATCCGTACCCCCAATTTTTCCTTCCTCATCTTTAAAGATTTGTTCTTCATATATATATATATATATATATATATATATATATATATTCTGAAGAAATAAATTCCTGGCCTAATCTCTTATTTTTTAACACCAATCTATGTCTCTGGCTACATGGGTTTCCTGTAAACAAATGATATCCCATTTCTTTTTTTCCCCAGAATTTGTTCTATTTTGTTTCTTTTTAATTTATCATTAAGCCCATTAACATTCCAGGAGATAATCTTCAAATCCATTACACTTCATTAATTTTTGTTTCCCCCCTTCTTATTGTTAGAATTACAGTAGAATAAACAAAACAGCAGTCCAGTGTATTAATCTGTGATGTTATTCTCTAATCATATTTTCTTAGGTTTCCTGCTCTTGTCGCTTGCTTTCTTGTAGCTCTCCTCCTTTTTCTGGTAGTGTTTCTCCTAACTCTTTCCTGTATCTCCTGGAATTTTTCTGTGTCGTATTTTGATCGTCTTCCTTCTTTGTAAGTAAAGGTTATTCCCTCCAGGAATTCCCAGCAAAATCTTACTGAATTTCTGTTTAATGTGTCTGTTAACAATCTGTAACTCTGTATCTTTTTCAAGAGTCTCTTTAGGATCTCCTTAAAGATCTTAATGTTTTTGTTGTCTATTAATAATTTACATTGTCATCTTTTCAGTAAAATTTTGTATTTTAATAATCTTGAGTTTAGAAAAATGAGACAATCTGGTCCCTTGTATGTTTTTTGCGCTTTCAGACTTTATTCGGAAATTTTTATCTGTCCATCTTGAACACCCAACCATATTGCAAGGCTCTGGATTATTATTTTTTTCAGTCTGTTCACCTTCTTTACTGCCCGCCTCACTCCCCAGCAGTCTCCCTGCCTGAGCTTACAGATTTAAGTTAACAAATAATCCCACCGGGACCCCAATTGGTTACAAAACCCAACAGGGGAAATCTGTAAGCTCAGGCAGGGAGACTGCTGGGCAGTGAGGCGGGCAGTAAAGAGCTGTTCAACAGTGGAATTTGCTGCCAAGGAGTGTGGTGGAGTCTCCTTCTTTGGAGGTCTTTAAGCAGAGGCTTGACAACCATATGTCAGGAGTGCTCTGATGGTGTTTCCTGCTTGGCAGGGGGTTGGACTCGATGGCCCTTGTGGTCTCTTCCAACTCTATGATTCTATGATTCTTATTCTGGGACGCCTCTAAAACACAGGATAAGTTCTCTTTGATGCATTTCAATGACAGCTATTTCATTCAAAATCTCTTCATGCATTCTCTTTAAATCTGAAACTTCCTCCTTAACTGCTTCCTTCATCTTTATAAATTCTTTGTTTTCGCTTGTCAGTTTCTTAGTTACTTCTTCTTGTTTGTTCGTCCTAGTTTTTAGATCCTGAACTGTCAAGTTCCTTATTTTTTGTAGTCAGGTCTTTTATTTGGTCTGATATGTTCATTATTAGCTTGATGTTCTGATCAGTCTTAATGTCCATTGATTCTAATTTGTCATTTAGATTCTTGTTCATTCCTGCAATAATTTCTTTCAGATCTGCATTCGAGTTTAGGTCTGCTAAAGATGTCCTTTTTGCTTGTAGTCCTGTCGTGGCCAACAATGTTGTTTATGTTTGATTTTTCTTGGAGCCCATGTCTGAATCTGTGATTCAGTCAATGTTCTTTAGGAAATTGAAGTGTTTCCAAAGTTGATTTTTATTAGTCAGAATTTCCCTTTTTCCCCTGTTGGGTTTTGTAACCAATTGGGGTCCCGGTGGGATTATTTGTTAACTTAAATCTGTAAGCTCAGGCAGGGAGACTGCTGGGCAGTGAGGCGGGCAGTAAACCAGCACAATCTCTAAAAAGGAACACCCACTCTAGATTCCCCCCCAACTGGACAGAGAGCCTGGAGATAGATAATCTCTATAAACCACAGCAACCCCCCTGACCCATCATTCTGTCCAGCTATTACACTGAGGTGGGCACAGCTGGGTGATACCAACTCTACCCTGTTCACCCACCCAGGTTTCAGTGATACATGCCAGATCAGCCACCTCATCCATAATCAGACCATGGACGAGGGAGATTTTATTCTGGGCCGCCCTGGCATTCAACAGCAGTAGTCCCGGACCCGAGGGTTGGCTGGTATTACAACCACAATTCCCCAGGATGGAGGAGGGACTGGCACATGGCACAGTCACTAACTGCCTGGGCTGCGTGCCCCTTACCTGGCCTGCTCCTCCTCCCACAACATACCTCCCCCTACCCAGAAACACTGTAATTGGGCCTCCTTTTGCTCTTCCCCGCTCCTCTCCTCCCAGGCACATCCCACCAAGTACTCTTGCAGCTCAATTTAAAAATGGTTAAAACGTTAAAAAATAATTTAAAAGGATATAAAGACAATTTAAAAGAAGCCCTCTCTGCTGAGCAGCAGCAGTCCTTATAAAACCTATCAGGCCCCACCCCAGGCCAGGTGGAGAGAGGCAAGAGCAGAGCCCTCGGGCCTTATTAGGAGGCATAGCGACTGGATTAGAGATAAATTTGCTAATATGCCTTAATTAGTGATAGCACGGGGTGTGTAGATTGATAATCACATGAAAACCTGAACCGGAGGTAGCAATGCCCTTGGCTCCTAGACTGAGGTGCGCTATCGTTATATCAGAAAGAAGCCCACAAACTGAATGAAATCCAAACTCAGCAGTAGAAAGAAAGAATGCAGTTTATTTTGCTGGCAGCAATTGAGTGGCTCTGTGGAATGTTTCCAAAAGCAGAATCCCCCAGGGCGGAGACTGCCCAGACCTTATATACCCTTTCCCCACATGAATACATTAAGCATTGCATATTCATTTATTGCAACAGGAATTTGCTAATTGTTAAACAACATCCTTTCACAGCCTTCAAGTTCTACCCAAGGCAGGCTTCTTGGCTCCTAGAGGCGAGCATTCCACAGATAAGATAAAAGGGAAATTGCTTGTGACCATTTAGAACAAAGAGATCATAGTGTTCTCTGTTACTGACAAAGGAAGAAGAGAGGGTAATATGCTTAAACAGCAGCTGTGCAGGTGTGAAGCTTCTTCTTAGGATACATGGGAACTATACTATCAAAGGAGAGGGAACTCAAGGGGGGTCACTGGGAAACTATACCTATATTATACTTAATATAATAAATTGAAACTTACCACAATAGCTACTATTCATAAAACAAAGAGGCACACGTGTGAAACACTACCCTGCAGGCAACATCACTAAAAAGACTCTGGATTCAGCCACTAAGGCCCAATCAAAACAGCCCCTTTTTATTATTATTTATTCATTTGTTTGTTTGATGTTGCCTATAGGCTGCTTCTGATAAAGTTTTTGAAAAAAACATTCCCACTGTATATAATGCGTTAGCAAAAGTAATCTAGCGATGGCCAACTTCCAAAGCCTCACAGTGAAAGGGCTGGACTGAGTGGGTGATCCGAAATGGCCAATGGCTACAGGGACCTGGATGCCTGGCTGCAACACCACCCACTGAGAAAGGAGAGCGGACTTCTTGCAGAAATGGCCACGTGTTCCTGCCCAAATGGCGGACCTCACTCCATCCTGACTAATGAAACAGGGCCCACGCAGCAACAATGAGAATAAATGGGGTGAAAACCCAGCTGGTAAACGGACAAGCAGGAGATAAAGGAGCACAGCAGTATTCCCAGCAGAGTCAGGCTAAGAGGACGGTTTTAAGTTAAACAAAGAACTTAAATGCACACACACTAAAAGGGGGGGCGAAAAGAAAAACGCACCCGGCAATGGCCGTCCCCTGCTTAAAACATGCCAGCTAAGCAAATCACACAATAAAATGAAACAAAAAGGCGGGGGGGGGGGAGAGGATGTAAAGGAACCAACGCCCAGTGAAGCCCGCCCTGTGTTACACAATGAAGCCAAATCAAACACACACACACTCCCCCGTTTAGAAATCACGCAAGGCTGGGTACACATCCACATACACCTGATAGCCAGGCCACCACCAAGGAGGAAAGTTGCTTTAGCAGCAGCCATGGGCACCAGGGGAGAAGCTACTGACTCCCCAAGCTGTAATAAATCCACAACAGAAAGCGAGCACACACTGCTGTGTGGTGTTTTTAAGAAGCAGCATTGATTGGGGAAGCCGAGTGGGTGGCCGCAGAACAGCTGCCCTGCCTTGAACCGATTCTCGAGCGGCTGCAAAGGGAAAGTCTTTGACAATCCTGGCAGTAGCAGCGACTAGGCTAAACCATTCAGCTAGGGAAGGAATCAACGACTAAAGAAATCCGGCAAAGGGGTGACTGAAGAGATCCGGCAAAGGGGGCGAAAGAGGAGAGCTCCCCGGCTGCTCCACAGTTTAAATTCCCCATGGCAACGCCCTTCGCTGGTGCTGATTGGCCAGCGGAGCCACACTGAGCGTGACGCAGCCGAGGTCGGCAGAACTTCCCACCCCAAGCTGGATGGCTACAGGGACCTGGATGCCTGGCTGCAACACCACCCACTGAGAAAGGAGAGCGGACTTCTTGCAGAAGTGGCCATTGTTTCCCACAAGCAAATCAATCCTACTTCCTAGCTGTTTTCCACAAGCAATCCTATTTCATCAAGCTTGCATGTATTTCACTCCTTTGGATGGTAGCTGGTGATGGTAACCCGCTGGGTGGAACATCATCCAGGGAGGAAGCGAGGATTGCAGGGCTGGATATGGGAAACCAGCCCTGAAGTTCCCCACCCTTTGGGCCACCACATGAAAACTACTAGATGGGCATACTCCAGTAGCACCTGGGCTACTTATTTCCCTGTTCACCACCTGAAAACCCTCCTCTTCTTCATTGCTGATCTTTGAAAACCAGGTATTGCAGCTTCTTGCGTGGAGTAACTGTAGTACTAAGAAATGTGTTGAATAACCAGGTGAAAACGAATCCTTATCTATCTCTTACGTTCACAGCTGTTGGGTTGAGTGTGTGGAATTAAACACCCCTGAACAGATCAAGCAGCTTGACAAATGAGTGTTGGTTACAGCAGCATTTCCTGCTGTTACTTTAAATTACGCCAGCCAGCAGCTAAATGTATCAGTAATCTCAGATATGACTCAGATTTCTCAATGTAAAATGGGAAGTGAGTCATCTGCTATAGATACAAAATGATCCTCTGCAGATGCTCATCTAACGTTGAGTCATGATTTGAAAAACAATGTTTTTTAAAAAGTGTTGCTTCTTGAAATATGATTTTTTTCATTGAAACTCTTTAAAACAAAAAGTCAGCTTTCATTATATATTTATTGGTTTCCTACAAAATATAAACAAGTTCCCCTGTTTCACATCCTGTTCCCTTATCAACTCTTGCCATAACCTTGTTTGTGAACTCAGTGGATGACAATTGTTGGAATATTCATCAGAAAATTTTATGAAGCGGTACCATACTTCAATAAAGTCACCTGCATTTTCAAACCATGCACCTCTTTGTCAGTTTTTAAGGTAAAGCAATTGCCCATACATTCTGTCACCATCGTGTGATGTGCAAATGTCCAAATCCTTTCCAGTTCAGTGCTATGAGAAGTCATGGCACCAGCAAAAGAAAAGTAATAAGTTCCTTGTAGATTGAGTTGAACCTTCTTTAAATATTATCGAGAAACCGAAACTTGGGTTACATTTTATATGCTGATTTGTAATATTGCTTACTTACACACACTCCCAGAATGGCTGCACTTAATCACATAGCCACCACATACGGAGTGTAGTACCAACTGTGTTCCATCCTCTCCAGCACATTGGTGATGATGTTTTGTCTATGTAGCTGCATCTTCTTAATGGGGTTAAATGCCATCTATACATTAACTTAGAAGAATTTTCTTATGAGGATTGACACTGATCTTAAAGGGATTTTTTTTTTTTTTTTGCCTATAAGGTATTCCAGTCTGCCTCCTTAATTTTGGTACCTAGGTCAATGTTTCCCTTAATTGTTTAACTGATGAACGTTGTAGTCAGAGGCTTCTCCAGTGCCCCAGAGGAGGGTTGGTCAGGTTAGCCATATTGATTCGTATACTGTTGGTTATCGTTGTCTTGTTGGGCTGTGTACGTGATAAAGTTTGCCTTTATTACTAAGATAATACATTAAAACAACTACATTGATGAAATTGTGAAGTTATCTTTGTTCTTAACTAGTTGTATTTTTCCGAAGAGTGCACTTTGCAGAGATCTCTTCTTGACTCCAGTTTTGTTGCAAATTCTTGGCAAGTCATGGCAAAGTTACTTAGGACCGCTAACAAAGCTTTGATAGTGTCTATACCAAGTCTTGATCTCTGAGATGTTCACATCGTGTTCATGGAAGAAAACACACTCTCCACTGCAGCATTGCTTCCTGGTAGACAGAGACACAGTTGAACCAACTTTTGTAGCTGTGGATAGGGGATCATCTTCTGATAAGAAGAATGAGAAAATGTCATTCCCATCTTGGAACACACATCAACACCACTTTCATTCCATTTAGTTATATTTTCTTTTGATACATATTATTTCAAAGAAGAAATTTCATCAAATAGATGATCTTCACTTAGATCAACTCCTACTCTTGATGAAAAATATTGGAGACACTCTTCAAAGTTTTCTCTCTGTGAAAAAGTCCTAAGCAAAATGCATACACCTAATAACTTCAGAGTGGGAGCTCCAAGCAGTTAGATCAGGGGTCAGCAACCTAAGGCCCATGGGCCAGAAGCAGCCCACAGAGCTCATTTGACAGGCCCACGAGCCGCCTTCCAACCAAGTTGCATGCTCGCGCGCTGCACTATCCTGCACAGCGCGGGGACTCACTTCTGCGGCACCAAAAAAATGCATTTGCGCAGATGCAGACACTGAAAATTGCAGGTGCGCATGCGATCTGGCCCACAGAGGGATCTCCACAGGACTGAACTGGCCCAGGAAAGATAAACTGTCAGGAGGAGGTCGGTACACCAAAAGGAAGCCTGTACTGCCCTATTGCCCAGCTGCCAGAACATGCACTCAGAAAACTGGGTCTTCCCAATAGGACGCCTGGTGCAAACTAATGACTTCCTAAAAATCACTGCAACCCCCCCCTCCCCGCCCACATGAACTGGGTTGCTGTGCGTAAGAGACAAGCAGCGGCAAGGACAGGCCCATCTGCTTCATCCAACCAAGTCATCATCATCATCATCAAACCTTTATTGCATTAGCATACAGCCATAGCAGGATAAGACAAAAATGCTAGAGAGAAGCAACCTAACAAAATTCAAACGATATTACTGGCATTGTGACATTTAAATTACCCTAAAACAATAATGTAAAAATTTAGTTGCCAGCGCCAGGAATCTAAAATGCAGATGTATATAAAACATATAATGGCCCCAAAATAGGCTCGGCACATTAGGTTAAAAAGGTAATACAAAGAATTAAAACAGATCCAGGTCTGGGACACACTACCCAGTCAGTGTAGCCCTGAGTTTCAAAGCCTGCACTATAAAGATTGCCACCCCACGTGAAATTTGGGGATTTGCGTCCACAAGAAGCGATTTCAAACAGTCCTCTACTTCATTCATTGTGCATGGACATAGACGCTGAGTAATGGGGGTCTTAAAGTAAATCCCCTGCAAGAAGGCCGTGGGTATAGAATGGAAACGGGCCATGGTAAACGCTCTTCTCAAATTGGGCTCCGTCAGGTCTATCAAGTAGTTGGCAAGTGATCTTACCACTTTCACTTTAGGGAGCCACTTGGAGAGGCGAGCTGTGGCGGACTGTGCCCGGTCCATGGCCTCGTCTCTTGTAAGAATCCAGGCCCGGATATTATGATGGTCCCAAGATGACAGCGTGTCAAGATCTGGGAGGGAATAGCGTGCCGTGATAATCTCCATGGCCTTGGACCATTTGTTGTTATGAGCACAAGTTAAAAAGGCTTGCCTGGCTAGTAGGGAGCCTGGGGCTTTGATTAATTTACAATAAAAACTAATTATTCTAATGTGGGCTCTCGCAACAATAGAGGGGAGGCCCAGTTCTGTTCTTAACTGTGCAGCAACCGAGCCCTTGGGGAGGCCCAGTAACTTTCGTGCAAAAGAGTTTTGTAGAATCTCGAGCCGTTGTAGTGTTTTTAAATTCCACCCCCAGATTTCAACCCCATACAGTAATGATATTACGGAAAAGAGGTTTAATCCTGGTGTCATGAAAGACTCTCATTGGAAAGATGCCCCAGGTGGCCAAAAACGCTTTACGCCTAACCAGTATGGAAGGAATTTTTGGTGACTGGAAGGAGAGCAGTACTTTTTGGAACCGATGGTAGTAGTTCAAAAGTTTCACTGAACTAAGATCTATTAGCAGAGGCCAAATCTGAAGGAGTTGCCTTAGATGATCTTTGATATCTCTCAAATTATTCCACCTTGGGGACCTGGGGTCACTGCTGCGTATAGTTAGGCATATTTTGTTTGCTTGTAGGATCAGAGATTGAGAGTCCAATTGAGCTTTTAATAAGTGACCACCAGAACCACTTTCATGTCTAACAGGGGAGGTACACCTCTGTCCCTTTAAATCCCTCAGAGGCAGAGTGAGGTTGCCAACCAAGTCTCTGTTACACATGCCTGGTCAAGTACTCCATCCACAATCAAGTTGTGGATGGCAGTGGTCTTATTCATCATTGACCTGGCATTGCACAGCAACACTTTCAAGTCATGTGGGTTTCCCTTGTTGATTCCAGTATCCATCTGGTCAAGACCAGACCCGGAGGCAGGGATAGTCTTCAAACAACGACTCAACCTGCCTCCTTGGTAATGACATGGTCTGGTCTTCGCGCAACTCCTGCCCATGATCACCAAGATCGGATGTCTCAGTGCTCCCCCCCCCCGGTGGAACTTGCCCCAGCCATTGTGTCGGCTGGGGCCCCACTCCCAGGCAGCCCTGATCCCATCCCTTAAAAACAAAACACAACCAATACAACCAATAAAACAACCAAAAACAGAACAGTTATACTAAAACTAATCCCCAACCAAATATCCATCCCACCCACCCACCCCCAACAAAGCAAAAAAGGAAAAAAAGAAAGAAAAATTTAAAATGCCACCAACTGCTTAAGGACATTTTAAAACACATTAACCACTTGGGACAGGGAAGCAATAGCAGAACAACCTCCCGCACTTCCCCAAAAGTTTGTTCCAAATGAGGGCCTGGCCAGTTTTGAAAGGCCTTGGAAGGGAGCAGGTCCTGCAGTCCTCACCACAGCCGATGGTCCAAGGTCTCACTGCCACAGGAGTCCCTTTGTAACTGGGAGAGTGAGGGGCTAGGCCACGCCCCCTGGGCCAGTTGAAAAAGGCCTTGGAAGGGAGCAGGCCCTGCAGTCCTCACCACAGCCAATGGTCCAAGGTCTCACCGCAGTAGGAGTCCTTTTGCAGCTTGGGGAGTGAGGGCCTGGGCCACACCCCCTGGGCCCGTTGGAAAAGGCCCTGGAAGGGAGCAGGCCCTGCAGTCCTCACCACAGCTGATGGTCTGGTCTTAGCGTAGCTCCTCCTCCTGCCCGTGATCACTGGCACCGTGATTGGTTGTCCCATTGCTTCTGCCCCTGTGGAACCTGCCCCAGCCATTCTGTTGGCTGAGGCCCACTCCCAGGCAGCCCTGACCCTTTCCCCTTAAAAAGCAAAACACAAACTATACAGTAGCCTAACAAGATAGTAAAAGCCCAAAGCAATTATACTAAAATAAAACTAATCCCCACCACAAGTCAACATTTATCCCACCCCAAACAAAAATAAAATAAAATAAGAATATATAAATAAAAACCACTGTTCACAGTGCAAGAAAGTTAAAAACGCTTTTAAAACATTTAAAAATATGTAAAACCATTTTTGACATTTGCTGCAGCAGTAGCAGCAGCATCAGAGTCCTGAGGCCTCGCTGGAGCCTCTTAGAGCTGTGATGGTGAGTGTAGGCCCCAACCCCTAGGCCTGATGGAATTGGCCTGCAGGAATGAGCGGCCTTCCCCCACACTCACAATGGCGGCAGCAGCAGTGTCCCAAGGCCTCGCTGGAGCCTCTTAAAGCTGTAGTGGTGTGTGGGCCCTGCCCCCTAGGCCCGGTGGAATTGGCCTGCAGGAGGGAGCGGCCTTCCGCCACACTCACAATGGCAGCAGCAGCAGCAGTGTCCCAAGGCCTCTCTGGAGCTTCTTAGAGCTGTGATGGTGAGTGTGGGCCCCGCCCCCTAGGCCCGGTCGAATTGGCCTGCAGGAGGGAGTGGATGGCAGTGGTCTTAGGAATTATTGACCTGGCATTGCATAGCACCTTCAGGTCATGTGGGTATCCCTTGCTGATTCTAGTATCCGTCCAGTCAGGACCAGACCCGGAGACAGGGATAGTCCTCAAACAACAACTAAACCTGCCTCCTCGGTAATGACATGGTCTGATCTTAGCGTAACTCCTCCTCCTACCTGTGATCACTGAGATCGGTGGTCCCAGTGCATCCCCCCTGTGGAACCTAACCCAGCCATTTTGTTGGCTGGGACCCACTCCTCGGCAGCCCTGACCCCTCCCCTTAAGAACAAAATAAAACCTAAAAAACAACACACACAATAAAACAATACAAACAAAAAACAGTAAAAATTACAAACATACCAAAATTAAAACAAATTCCCAAACCCGACTAAACATCCATCCCTCCCCACCACCAAAAAATAAAAAATAAAAGGGAAAAAAGAAATTTGAAAAGCATTTTAAAAAGAACTCTGCACTGTTCTGAGTCCTCTTGGGCAGCAGCAGTGGCAACTGTCCTTATGAGGCCTGTCAGGCCCCGCCCAGGGCCAGGTGGTGTGTGGCAGGAATGGGGCCCTTAGGCACTCAAGCAGGGGAGTCCTCCGGGGCAGAAATTTGTGTTCCTGTCCTAATATCTCACGAAACTCTTTTAGATGTTCTACTCTCACTGTAAATATGTGAAAATAACAAAAAATCTTTACTGCAAGTCTTTCAACATCAACAGGGATTGGATTTATTGCAGAAGGTGTACTGTTATGTATCATATGATCATTACATCCCAAGATGAGAATATTCTTTCCCAAACCTTCCTTCATTTTGTTTGAACCTTAAGGTTGTTTGAACCTTTTCTCTTCAGACCACCAAAGTTAGTGTTTGTAATGTCTGCTGAAATTGCTACCACTGTGTGCTCCAGAGATCCTTGATTGTTTGAAATGAAGCCATGTATATTATTTCCCCTGTAATTTGAACAAAGTCCACAAGTTTATTATGGATGGATAAAGCTTTCTCAGCATTCACATGTACATAGTGAACAATAATTGGTAGTAATTTTGTATGCCAATGATTTGAAGCATCTAGAAGTATAGTTAAAAAGCAGCACTATTACTTTCTTCTACAGCTTCAGCAATTGCCCAGGGAACAATCATGTGTTTGAAAATGGCTTCAACGTTTCTTCTGGAGCACGTGAATTTTGGTTCATTGAATTTCTTAAGCCAAAAATACTGTCCATATACTTGTAACTCTGGTAATGCCTCATGGTATGAAATGCGAAAGTTTCTTCTTGAAGGGCAATGTTTATTTCACTTTGATCTGGCACTATCTTCTTAAAATATTTTGATACCTTTGTGTTGCTACTTTCCCGAATCACTGAGCTTTTACGTCTTTTAGTGGCAACATGTTCAACGGCTGAGGTTTGCCCACCACTTCCAACAGTAAAGTTACTTCACATAGCAAACAAAATGCAGAATGTTCCTTCACTCCTTCTGATAAATGGAAAATCCTTTAGTATCAAATCACTAACCACACATATTTGTTTCTTTGACATTGTATTAGCTTCAATAACTACAATATAAATTACAAAAAGTACACGTGGATGTGTTAAAAGACTGCCAAGTCTGCTAAAAACAAACACTCAACACTGGAGAAAGCAACAGAATAAAAGAGGAAGAGGAAAATGGAAGTGAGATGTGAAAACAAGTGCGTGTTGGCAGGGAGCCAATCACATTTCAAGAGAAAACCATGCGATAGCAGCTAGCCAGTCTCACTTCGATATACATATTGATGTGTCTTGTGCCATTGAACGGGAGAAAAAGTTTTGTTTTAAAAGAGGATGGTGATCGTAACGGGATGGTGGGAGGGAGGAAGAACTCCCCCCTCAAAAACAACCTAACTAAAAAGGGACTTGGATTTTTGTTATCCCCCCCCCTTTAAAAAATAAAAATGAGAATTAAAAGTAAAAAAATAAAACAAAGGAAATAAGGAAAAAGCAAATAAAAAAAGAGCAGAGAGTCTGGGGTGCAGGGGCGATCCCAGGGAATGGCATGTGCTGGTTCAGGGCTCTCTTCTAGGCACTGCCATTTTATTTTTTTAAGCAGAGAATTTGTGGTAAAATAAAAAAGGGGTGTGTGGAAAATGTGTTTTTAAGTATTTTTTTTTTAAAAAATAGTAATAGTAATTTGGGGAAAGGAATTAAGACTTAAAAAGTAAAAATATAAGTAAAAGATGGCTGTAGCGGCAATGGCCCCCTTTTAAACAAAAGTTTTTAAAATATTAATAAATAAAAGAAGATAAAATGAAATTAAAAAGAGGGTTTTTCGGTATTTTGTAATTTCCTGCCGGGATGTGTGTGTGACCATGCTGCATTCTCTTCCCTTCTGTGGTGTCCTCCATCGCACGGCCTCCCTCTGTGCCCCAGCCTGCACGCTAGCCGCTGGGGAGGTAGGTTTGGGTCGGGTCTGGGCTTGGCCGTGCGTTTCCTCGCCGCCTCCCTTGTCCTCACGGTGCTCTCCTACCTTTTTTCTTTTTCTGCGTTGGCTCCGGGGTCCACCTGGCCCCGGAGCTCCACTGGGCCGTTGACACACCAGGCACCCCTGGTTCCCCTCCAGTAGTGGTGCTGGTGACGGCAGCCCGGGAGCTGGCCAGGCAGTGTAATTGGTTCTGGCTGGCTTCAGGAGCTGCTTGCCGCTGCGGTGTCCGCCATGTTGCCTCTGGTCAAAGTCTCCTCCAGTGCCCCAGATGATGCACACTGACAGAAGGTGGTTTTTCAGCTCAGCAGAAGGGAGGTGGTGGCTGTGGGAGCGCTGCCTGAGTGGGTTGCCAGCCATGGCTGCAGTGCTGCCCCCCCCTAAAGTTCTGCCCAGAGCGGTCCACCCCCACCTCAGCTAGTGAGAACCAACCCCCTTCACATCTTCTGGCACATCTAATATTATCAAGCAAACGGGTAAGTTGAGAAGTTAAAAACATTTCCCCCTAATATCCAATTTCATGCTTACTTCTAAGTTCTGTGGTTTCCCAGGAATTGACTCCGTCTCTCAGTAATTTCACTAGTCCTACTTTTCCCCCTGATGCACTAAAAGCTAATTTCTCTTTAGAAACTGTATCCCCAACTAAAGTAACTTAATTAAACACATAAGAGACCTTATTTACTGGCTGTGCTGACGAACATTCTGAAAGCTTTTCTAAAAAACTTTTGATTAGCTTTGCTCATCCCCAGACCATCCAAACCAGGAAGTCACCTTTATTAATTCTGAAAAATTAGTATTTATTTGCACTTGGGGGGGTGTATATGAAATAGAAATCCATATTATATCTTTGTAAAGTCTGCCTAATAAATAAAAAGACATAATGCACAGTGTCAAGGTTAATGGAGTTTGATTGAAACAGCAAATCTAGGCAATGGTGGGTTGTTGCGTGTCGAGGTCCCCAATCCACCCCCCAAAATAACTCACAACGGACACGTAATTTTTTGTTTAAGATTTTTGGCATGATTTTGGCCACAACTTTATTAAAATACAAACCGTGAGTGGTTGTTTAGGCATTGGTTAAGACTATCTGTCCCCCCGCCTGGGGACAGAACTGACTTCCGGGCACCACTGAAAGCCAGTGTGGGAAAACAAGTCGGGGAAGAATTGGAGCTGAGTCACAGACCCTCAATTCTCACCCGCCTGCTCCCCGAAGGCTTGCCGGCCCCAGTCCCATTCCAGGGATTGGATGAAAAGATGGCAAGCCCCAGGATTCCTTTAACAGAATTCCCTTTCCGCAGCAACCATGGAGGGGCAGGCCCAGCCTATCCTAACCCCTCCTCCACCAGATTTATAACCAATGCCTAACCACAACCTTACAAGTTGTGACGGTTTGCTACGCAGTAGGCAAAAACCAGCCAGCCAGCCAATTTGCCAAGTGGAAAAATTCCTACCAGGCCCCTGCTCAAAGGCAGACGACCCCATGACAGGCATAGCAAGGTCAACGCAACAACCCCTTACTTTAGGGTGGGTGGGCGGGTGATCCGTTGCACGCAGCAAAAGAGAAAGTACAAGGCTGCGTGCAGAGTATTTAAACCTTTTACCCCTCCCACCAAAATTGCAACATAACTTTTCCCCCAGCAACTCAGCAATCCAATCACTGTCCCCTGGCCATCTTGGAGAACTTACCCAGCAACAAAGGGGGTGGCTCAGTAGACCCCACCGCAACACGTGCTCTCCCTGAAAGAGAACACGCTTTGTTTTAAAAAGCACTCCAAGGAAGATAAAATATGTTGAATTGTACCAATTGGAAGGACTCTGCTTGAGTATTTGTCTAAACCCAGGGGTGCGCTTTGTTTAATGACTCCCCCCCTTTATTTGTAAAAGAATTTCAGGGCAGAATAAACAGTGAACATCCAACTTCCATATGTTCAATGTCCTAAAGGCATTTGGAAAAGCAAGCAGCTTTATTTGTTTCTAATTGCTTCAGACTTCATAACAGGACTTCCTCTCGTGTACCTCGTATACCCTGTGGGTTATAATTGTAATTCAATTCCCACATGAAGTACACAAAGCCAGAACTTCACAGCATCATTTGTGCCATAATATTGTGTGCTAAGAGCCCTGATGTTGACTCTTTTTACATGTGTTCATGTGTGTTGTTTCAGTTTTTACAGTTATGGCTGCAACTTGTGATCTTTGTACAGTCATTGTATTCTGTCTTTATTTTATTTCCATAAAATTTATGCACCACTTGCTGGTAACCCCCCCCCCAAAACCTCAGAGTTGTTGATAAAAAGCTAAAACAAGAAAATCAAGAAAAAAATAAAAAGAACAAAGTATAGGTGCTGCTACACTAAACAATTGAGTTCTTAGAAATTCAAGGTATTATGTGGTGCTTGTAGTAATGCCGATTCTGCTGATGAAAGCTGTCGAGTGTATGCATTATGTTTTCATTATATTAATATATGAGAACTGATATGTAAACAGTTATACTTTCATTCAATAGAGGTACGTTTTCTAAACTTGTTTTTTTGAATGATTCTTCCCAAGCCAATCAGGATATTTACATATGGTTCATGAAGAGTTTCTTTATTTAATGTTCAGTTCTGTAATTATAAAGATTTAAAATTGTAGATTTCCCTGAAAAAGGACCCAAATGGTTTGAAATGTGTTGTTGAAGTTGCGGATAGGAGAAAGTTAATTCCTAGGTAATCAACTCCTGCTCTATTAAAGGTGGTGTTTTTTTTCTGCTGGACTTCTAGGGTGTCAACAATGGCTAGGCAACACGATGACCATATACATACCTAATAGACAATCTTTATAGAATTCCTTCAAACCATAACAAGTACAAAATCAAATCTTTAGTCTCTGAAAATCTTTAAATGAAGCGAGGTACCAGACTTTGTACAAGATAAGCTGTGAAGCTTTGTGTATTCAGCAAATATGATATCCAACACTGAACAGTGATTCCGGATATTGACTACTGTTTCATATAATTCTTCGTCAGCGTGGTGGGAGAATATAGAATTGCTTCATAAACGGAAAATAAAATTTTACAGACGATATCAATTTACAAAAATTATAAAATATAATTCAAACAGTAATGAAAAAGAGTACATACCCCATATTATTTTGAATGAATGTATGTAAATGAAAATATCAAATGCTGTGGAACAGTGCTCATGTAATAATGTAGTCACTGCTACTAACAATATTTTTTGAAAAACATTTTTTGAAAAAGCCAACTCTGGGTGGTGCTAATAACAAGGAGGTTGAGTTTAAAGGTACAGTGCAGAGTAACAATACAAATACAAGAAGATTGGGATAAAAAGGAGCAGTACAAAGTAACAGACAAAATACAAATAATCAAATGAAACATTTAAGGCCCCCTGGATAAATGGTTTTAAACATGAAAATAAACTGTGTTTCTTGCTGCTGTAATTGTGATTCGAGGACCCGGTCCCCGCTTGGTGAATAAAAACACGTGGACACGGTATATTAGGTTAATGGGCAAGAAAAGGCCACAACTTTATTGATTACAGCATGTGAGAAGGTATTGGGCTTAGGCATTGGACCACGGAAAACTTGACTCCACCCACTCGGAGAGGGGTGAGTCTGAAGAGGGGTTAACCACCAGTCTGGGGAGCCTGTTGATGCTAATACAACTATAAGCTCTCCCCTGATGTCACCGAGGGTCGTGCCATGGCCCCCTGCCACATAGGCATTGGACAGGATCCGCAACCGCCAAATTCCTTTACCGGAATACCCAAAATTGAAGGGGTAGGCGATGGCCACACCTTGCCCTTCCACACATCAACAACACATTCCAATGCCTAACCGCCACCTGAGCCCATGAGGTTCGCCGCCAATACCCTCACAGCTGCAACCAATCCCTAGGACTATTGGTGATGTTAGTCAACCATATGTCGTTTCCCTGATCTGAAAGATGAACACCATCATCCCGAAATAAGGCCTGGTCGCCAATCCGGATATCATGATGAGAGATAACTAGGCCATTCATAAAACGTACTTTGCGCGCTACCACGCGATTTAAGAGTTTCCTGGATTTCTCAATGGTCATAATGTTATGGGCACCACGCCAAACCCTTCTCTTCAAGAGTGAGGACCAGAACAAGGTTGTTCTGGGAAATAAGGCAACCAACTCGTCCAAGTTCTTTTTCATGCTCCACAACAAGTCCACACTCTTCCTGTTGGCCAGGTCGTTTTCCCCCAGCTGAATGATTAGAATGTTAGGGGGCCCAAACACGGCAGCTTTTCCCTTCAGCAGTGGCATTAGTTCTTCCCATCGCATGCCACGTCTTGAAAACCAGGAAACTCGCACCCATGATGGTAGTCCCAAATTAGGAGTGAAGCCGCAACTTGCTGCCCGGACACATGCCCAATGCCCAATACTGTGGCCGCAGATCCAAACTTGTCTACCAAAGACAGCTAAGAGTAAAGAAAAGAGAAGCAGAGCGATCGAAGCATACTATTGGATGTAACCCTTGTACGCATCAGATTTCCAGCAACCCATTTCTTTAATCCTGTCCGCCGGGAGGCCCATGTGTGCAGCCGTTGTAGCCGCGCCAATCCTAAATGAATGTGCCACGTAGTCCTTGGAAGAGAAACCACAAGCATCTATAGCTTTACGAAGTACCGTAGTGAACTGGTGCCTCATCAACCAGGATCCATCCTCGTGAATAAGGAGTGGGCCAGGGCCAGAAGGTCTTAGGTAAAGATATCGTCTGGTGTCCTTTACCGGGCATGGGCCCTGTTGACCGGAAGCTGTGAGTTGGACTAAGGTGCATTTTTTATTGTATTGAACTTTATTACGGCCATTGGCCCATCACACGACAGTTTCCCATACCAACATAATGTACTTAAACCTCCAAATTTAAAACCGCCAAAACTTACAAAAAACAGACAAGAACCAAAGCAAAACAAAAACAAAAGACCAACATCATACATTACAATAAATTTGTAACATAAACATCGCCCTCTACTCATAAATTAGTAGAAGACATCAATGGTGATATCACCTAATTACATCCTAAAACATAGATCATAGTTTAGAGGGATTATCCGAGCCGCACAGGAGTCCGTTTCTCTTCTTTAGGGATAGAACGCTGATCAAGAATCTGGCAACCATGAGTGATCTTACGGGGTCATCATCATTTAATAGATATCTCAGTTTGGCTTCATTCGTATCATCGGCAATTCCCTTTAGATATTGAGCAAGAAACTTGCTCCTGGCCGATGAGTGAAATGCACAATCAAAAATTATGTGATGCAACGATTCCGGTGCCCCACAATTACAATCACATAAGAACGATATCTGTCCATTGGAGAATCTATTTCTCAGCACATTCGATGGGAAGGTGTTGAATCTTGCCTTTACAAAGGCATATCTATGAGCCGAAGAAGTTAAGGAATTCAAATAGTTTGGGAGCCTTAAGAGGGGTAATAAACCAAGGTTTAGAGGTGAGCAGGTACCATTGCCCAAGACCATTTTCTGCTGCAAGTCCATCTCCTCTAGTTTACAGGTTACTGTTCTTTTAGCTGGAACTATATCCTGCTCTAGTAATTTGGATGGGGAGATTCCCATTTCCATAATTTTCAGTTGTAAATTTTTTACCCATGGGCTCTGGAAATCATCTCTCCACATGCATTGTATCAAGTACAAGTTTGGGAGATTGTGCCATAGAGATAACCAGTGACAAAGTATGTGCTTCCACAGAGCGTTTTCCAGGGATACAATATTAAGTTCCATGCGTAGCGCTGTATTACTTACACAGTTGGGCAGTTTCAATATCCCTCTTAAAAACTGATTTTGAATAACCTCTAGGTGGGATAAGTTGACAAAAGTCCCCCAAATTGAGATGGCATAAGCAATTGTCGGGATCACCTTGGCCTTGAAGACTTTCAACGCCGATGGGATATGAAGGGCCCCATCGGTGAAGAAAAATCGCAAGATCGCCAAGGAGATAGCTTTGGCTCTATTTGTAACATAGGCTACATGGGCCTTCCATCTAAGGTTATGTTGTAACCAAACTCCCAAGTATTGGAATCTATAGACTTGTTCGATGACTCTCCCATCAATTCTCCAATTATGGAGTTTCCGGCTCTTTGAGAAAATTAGAATTTTAGATTTCTCATAATTAATTGTAAGGGAATTTGCGTTACAATATGATCCAAAAATTTTTAAGGCCCTCATAAGACCTACTCTAGAAAAAGAAAGGATGACTGCGTCATCCGCATATAGTAACAAAGGGCAGCGATACAGTGCTAGGCGGGGTGCATGAATCCTTTCTTGAGCCTCTATTAGGGGAGTCCTCATGTCGCTTATGAACAAATTAAACAGGAATGGAGCCAATATACAACCCTGTCAGACACCTCTGTTAATGGGAATTGAATTGGTGAGATCGCCCTCCGGGGTGAGTCTCACTCTAGCCGCTGAGTTCTCATGGAGTTTGATTATTAGCCAGAGAAGCCTTCTGTCAATGCCCCAGCGGGTGAGTTTTTCCCAGAGGATGCTCCTGGAGATACTATCGAATGCTGCCTTTAGGTCAATGAATGCCACACAGAGTTGGCCACCCTTTGGGGTGGAATATTTCCAGGCAAGATGCTGTAAAATTAGAATATGATTTATTGTTGACTGTTTTGGGCGGAATCCAGCTTGTTCGGGCCCAATTAATTTTTTCTCTTCGGCCCATTGAATAAGTCTGTTCAACAGGAAGCGGGCATACAGTTTCCCCACTATTGAGAGCAGACTGATATTTCTGTAATTCCCCGGGTCATCTGGTGAGCCCTTTTTGTGGATTGGAACGATAACAGCGTCCTTCCATACTTCCGGGATAATTCCAGAGTTGTTAACGGCATCGAAGATGGTTGCCAGGGCTTTGGCCCACCAGTCCGCGTGGTATTTTATAGCTTCAGCCGGGATCAGGTCTGGTCCAGGCGCTTTCCTTGTTTTAAGTTTAACGATCAAGTCATGGATGTCTTCCGGATCGGTGGGGGGCCAGAGGGGAAGCTGATCTTGAGATTCATCTCTTGTGTTAACAATACAGTCAGTTGTGGCAAAGTAGTTTTTTAAGTAAGATTCCCAAACCGGGGCAGGAATAATAGTTAAAGGGTATCTTTTAGTTGTTTTATTTACCAGGAGCCAAAATTGTCTGGAGTTCCGTGATGATGAGGCTTCTATGATTGCCCGCCATTGATTCACTTGCCATTCCTGTCTGGCTCCCTTTTGAATTTGCTTGTAGGCCACCCTGATCAGTCTTAGATTGACGTACCCGCACCATCACACTTGAGCTGGACAACTGCACGTCCTCCAAGAGGAGGCCGCGTGTTGTACCACCTGAGGTAGCCTCTGCTACAACCTCGCCAACCTTAAAGGCACCAAAGAAGGCGATGGCGTATGCTGTGGAGAACAGCCGGGCCTCAAACTTGGACCAGCAAATTGACCTAAGTTTCATACGAATTTTGGAGAGCAACTCGTAAGAAATAGGCCTACGGCCTTCGCTCCTCGGAGGTTGCAGTCTACTCTAATCCTCGATTGCCCTGCGGACCATGAAGTCGCAGCACAGATCGATAGAAAACATGGCTCTACTAAAGAATGTGATGGCAGCTGTATGTATCCTTAAGTTTTTGAGGCCTGACCCAAACCATGAAGGCGCGCCAAGTATTGCAGGACGTAATCAGTAGTGGGTGGGACATTAGGCAAGAGGGACGATACTTTGGACCTGAAACCCATGAAATTGCACCAGACTTATTATATGATCTAAGCGTAGAGGGTGCGACAGACGCTAATACTCCCTTACTCACCTCACGTTTCTAAGGTTCCACAGGTGCTCCAGAAAGGGTTCTGGCAGCAGCTGAGCCCCAGGTGCTAACAATCAGAAGCGAGGCATCTGGAAATGAGATAAGGCATCCGCTATATCGTTATTAACCCCCGGTATAAATTTAGCCAAAAAAATAATGTTATATTCGAGGCACCAGAGGACGAATGATCGAAGTAGGTGCGACACCCTCTCGGAACGCGATGACTCCTTAGCCAGTATGTTAACCACACCTGGTTATCAGTTCTGAAGCACACCCAGCAATTCTGGAACTCCTCAGTCCAAATATGAACAGCCACAACTATGGGAAAAAACTCCAGAAAAGTGAGATCCCACATGATAGCCTCGCCCTGCCAATCTGCTGGCCATTGTTGAGTGCACCAATGTCCCCTAAAGAACAGGCCAAAGCCCAGGGACCCAGCGGCATCAGAGTGAACCTGGAAATCTGAGGACAAGTTGAGGGATTTCCTGCCATAAGGAGACTCCATTGTAGCGTTCCAGAAACATAATCCAGATCTCAAGGTCTGCCTTAACCGACTTAGGGAGTCTTACCCTGTGGTGCGGATGCTTGAGGCCTGCTGACAGACTGGCTAAGTGGGAGCAAAAGGGGCGGCCCGGTGAAACTACTCTGCACGCGAAGTCAAAGTGGCCCAGCAGGGATTGGATCTGCCTAAGGGTGACCTTTTTCAATGGGAGAGTTTGAAGGATTGTTTTCTTAAGGGCAGTTACGTTCTCCCCGGGCAAGCGGGAGGATTGAGCTATTGTATCAAGTTCTATACCTAAGTAGGTGAGGCGCGTGGTGGGGCCCTCGGTTTTGTCCGCTGCAAGGGGAACACCCAGTTCCTGAGCTAAAAATGAAAAGGCCTCCAGAAGGGAGGCACATTCTCCAGTACTGGGCTTCCCCACGAGTAGAAAGTCATCGAGGTAATGCGTCACCCCAGATGAGTTGGTTCTGAAGCGCAAGGCCCAGTCTAAAAAGGTGCTGAATGTTTCAAAAGCCAAACAGACTACGGAGCAGCCCATCGGCATAGCCTTATCAATGTAATAATTCCCTTGAAATTTGAACCCCAGCAACCAAAAATCATTAGGATGAACTGGCAATAAACGGAAGGCTGGCTCTATCACATTTTGCCAAAAGTGCCCTGTGACCAAAACCCCGGATAAGCTTTACTGCCTGATCGAAGGTGGCATATTTTACTGAGCACAATTCTTTTCTTGCCTTTATCCATGGCTGGCCTACCGGGGGTCCAAAACAGGGATGTCATCCTCCTCCTCACAGTCGTAGACCTGCATGCGCGCCGCTGCCCTCCGATCTGACAGCGGGCGGGAAGGTGACGCACGCACCACCCCCATGTGACGTCACAGCCAGTACAGCGCCCACCACAGTGGGGAGTGTCGGGGCGCACAATGCGCCTCCTCCCCTCGCTAGTATCCGCCCCAGAGCCGTGGCAAAGGTGTTAAAGAGCCACATGCAGCTCCGGAGTCGCGGGTTGCCGACCCCTGGTCTAGCCAGTTTTCAAAAGTCCTCGAGACTGAAGGGTACTTGCTTTTGCGTTTACCATAAGAGGGCCTCTTTTCTCCCCTCCCCAACTCCTCAGCTGGGGGAACCAATTGGAACATGTCAATGAACTTCCCATTCAAAATCTTAGCCCGCATTTTTGGTGAGAGGTGGTCCCCCGGGGTGACATCTGCAGTAGTGTAAGTGGAAGTAGTCAAATCTTTAACTAGGGCCCCATTCTTCCACTCCTGAGTTCCCCTGAACTTTTTACGGTGGGAATTAGGTCTCCTGGAGAGAGCCCAATCTGGGAGCCCCAAAATCGTCTCCCCTCTACCCCAATAAGAGCCAAGGGAGGCATCACTGTCATACTCAGAGGAGCTACCTGTGTCATCGTCCGTGTTTTCAGCCTTCAACTTGATTTTCTTGCAAACATGCTTTTTCTTTGTGCGTCTTTTCCCTGATGGCTTGTCCTCCGTCACCGCCTGAGGCTCCTGTTGGCAATCAGCCCCCTCGGGAAAGGCTGACTCCTTCCCAGGCTCTGGGGCCTCTTGCCGGTGATCTGCCCCTGGCTGGTCTTCGGTCAATCCAGGGAGATTGGTAATAAGCGACACCTCCCTCTTGAGAGATGCACACTCCCTTTCCCTTTGCATCTCAGCAGAAGAAAACAGTCTGAAAGTAGTCTAACTCATTCTACTTTATTCCCAGACTGTACACTGTACACGAGCTAGTACAAAACATGTCTGCTCTCTCAAAAGCCTCCATACAACTCACTCCACCCTCCTTTGCAGCAACAACAGGAAGGTCTCAGGTTACACTGAGAACACAACCTTGAAAGCAGCGTTGGACATCCTGTCTTGCACTCAGTAACATCAGAAGAATCACATGATGTAAACAATGTGCTGCTATCACGCAGCTGGTGAGCATTCATATCCCAACAGCTCCTCCTCCAACTGCTGCTGCTTCTCCTCGCCCGCTGATGAATGAATGAATTTATTAATACGGTCACAGACCAGCGTCAACACACACAATATCATAGATCATAAAAAATATCAGAAATACAAGGGACAATATGAATATAACAAGGATTTAAATATAAAAAAATTAAAATTAATTATTAGCGTGCCCCCTGTAATTAACATTTAGGGGTTTGGTCATTATGGGATACCACTTGCTTCCTGTGATAGATTGCAGACGCACAGAATTTAGCTACATTTAATGTAGTCTTGGGATTCTTGTCCTCTAGCAGTAGTTTTAAACTATGGAATTCCGATTCTTTCCTGGACTTTTGCAAAACAGGTGTAATAAAAGTCAAACGTATATCCTCATAAAGCCGACAACGTAATAGTACATGTGAAGCAGTTTCAACTTCCAACAAGCCACAAGGGCAGACCTGTGCTGTGTATGGTTTACCCTCAAATCTGCCCTGAAGTAAGGCAGAAGGGAGAACGTTAAATCTGGCGAGGGTAAAAGACCGTCTGTATTTGGGTACCTGAAGACCTGACAGATAATTAGCTGGAGAGAAACCTCTCCCATGGTCCCTTATTGCTGGATGTTTGACCATTTCGCTCATATGGCATTGTAATTCTACATCCCAGATACGCTGGCGAATTGTAGTCCTAGCTTTCTCGAAGCCTGTCGCTATCAGTGTCTGCTGTGGGATCCCCAAGCCTTTAAGCTTTTCCAGCAGTGTAGCTTTCCATCTGGATTGGTAGGTATCTAATAAGGTTAAAGGTGCCAGCCCAACCGGGAAGAAAATAAGCTTTAGCCAATAATGGATCTTCAATATCCATATCCGAGTACTGATAGGAATTTGCCCAACCTCCAAACGGACCACTATGTTGGATATGCAAGAGGGGATCCCCAGCAGGCAGCGGAAAAACTTAGTTTGGAATGCCTCTAAGAGAGTAAGGTTTTTAAAGCTGCAGATCTGGGATCCATATAACAATTGTGATAGTATTTTGGCAGCAAAGACCTGGGAGGCTGCCGGTATGTGTTGGCCCCCTTTCCCGTAAAAGAATCTTATTAACGCTTTGGTAGATCTTTCTGCATTTGCAATAGTATTATTAATCTGAAAGCGCCAGGAGCCCCTTTCCTGGAAGGTTACACCCAGGTATTTAAAGGTTGCTACCTGTTCTATTGAGCGATTGTCTATTCTCCATTTGTGCCTCCTCCTTGTTTTAGAGAACACCATGACTTTGGATTTGTTGTAGTTAATTGTTAGTTGTTCGATGCTACAGTATTTGGTAAAAGATCTCAAAAGTTTTCTTAATCCAACACAAGAAAAAGAAATTAAAACTGTGTCATCCGCATATAAAAGGACCGGGAGGGGCGTACCAGCCAATTTGGGGGGGGATGGGCATTTTCTTTCTCCAAATTTCCTACTAGCGAGTTGATATAGAAGTTAAATAAAGTAGGCGCAAGGACACACCCTTGCCTAACCCCCTGATGGATTTGGATTTCCTTGGATAGGTGGCCCTGTCTGTCACACGTTACCCAGATCCGTGTATTTTCATATAAATTGTGGATGAGATACAGTAGGCGTTTGTTTATATTTGCGGCGCTTAGCTTTCCCCAAAGCCTGTCCCTTGGTATTAAATCAAAAGCAGATTTGAAACCCGCCGATGATGTGCCCGATTCCGGGAGCTGAACCCAGGCCTGCTTATTCTGTAAAGAACTAGAAGCGACCGGGTTATTACTATGGGTCGACCTATGCACAGCCACCCTACTTCGGCTCTGAGGGTCGCTTGCTGCTGAGCGAGCCGCTGACCTGGACCGAGAGCTAGTACCCGCCCTTGTAAATTGAGAGTCACTAAAGAGGGCGGCAGAGGTGCCCGGAAGATCCTAAGCCTGGGAAAGAGGCGGGCTCTCCGGAACGATCTGCGCGTAAGCTGGGCTATCCGGAAGTGCATCAGGAATGGCGTCGGGGGAGGGAGTTGGACTGTGGGGTTGATCAGGAAAGCGTTGTTCATAGTCATCAATGAATGATTTGAAAGCATTCAGAAAATGTGAAATAGGTTTGGGGTTATTATTTCTACCGCGTGGCGCCCGTGATGGGGTACAGTTAGCGGCCACAGTGTGTGCTGGTTCCCCAGCCGTGCGTTTCCTCTTGGGTGCCATGAGCTGTGAAACAAAATATACGAAGGGCCACAGGCACGGGCTATTGCTCTAGAAGAATGTACCTAATTACTGAGTCACTATTATTTATTTATTTATTTTGTTTTTTATTAGTTTGTTTTAATTATTTGATTATCAATATGTAATTTTTCTTTTTTAAAAAAACATAATTATTTATTTTAAATTAACTTATCTATTTATTTGTTGTTATTGTTTATTATTATTACTTTTTTGTTTTCTTTTTTAATTAATTAATTAAGTGTATTGATATTAAATGTTAATATGTTATTAATATTCAATATTAATGTTTATTAACTATAGTTTGGTCGCAATAGCTGATGAGCTAGATATTATTACTATCACTTCTGAATTAATAGCCAATGCTAGCAAGTCAAATGAATTATATTTATGTTATAATGAATTACCACTGACCTGGCAGGCACTTAAGTTAACAATAGCCGGAACTGCCGGTCATAAAGGTGAACAATGTATCCTGCCAGGCAGCTGTTCCCTGAAAATATTTAGCTGGCAGCAATTCTAAAGTCAGACACTGTTCTAAAGTCAGATGCAAGTAATGGACTACATGGAAATGGCAGAAATGACCGGCAGAATACGAGATCAAGGAGAAGAGCGGGTGGAGGAGGATTGGAAGAAGTTTAAAACCTACTTACAAAAACACTGTAAAATCTTTGAATGCTGATGACATTGAAATGAAATGAAGGGGTTCTAGTAAATAAGGGAAACAAGAGTATGAAAGAAGGGATAGACATTGAATGAAAATCGGGAAAGTATAATACGTGAGGGAAATCACTTAAGGATAAAACTAATAAGAATGAATTTGCTGATCAATTTTAAAGTGGAATACAAGAAAGGGAGGCGGGTGGAAGTCAGGAAAATAAGGTAATGAATGATAAGAATCTGAAAAGAGGTTCTTCTCTTTTTTCTTTTCTTTTTTTGTGCTAAATGTTTTAATATCTTTTTCCTTTTTTCTGGTTTGCTATATCTTTTTTCTTTTTCTTTTTCTATTTGTTGTGTTTTAATTGTTGGTATTTGTTGGTGTTTTAATATGTATTTTTTTCTTTTGTATTGTTTTTTTTTTGTAAAACTTAATAAAATATTATTTAAAAAAAAAGTCAGATGCAAATAAAATGGGCAGGAGCTGTTCCCCTGAAAAGATTTAGCTGACAGGGGGTTAAAAAGGAAACCAGCAATAGAAAGAGGGCAAGAAGCTGTTGTTTAACCAAACAACGATACCAGACAGAAGGGGGGGGGGGTTAAAAGAGAGATAGCAACAAACAACGGCAAGCAGGAACACTAGTAATTAAGAAACAGCAGATATTGCAAGGTAGCTAGCCCCACAATTGCCCCACAGCACCAATTGGCGTCTGCCTGGTTAATCCAGCTGAACGCAGCCCACGCGCTGCGTCCAAATTGCCTGAGAAAATCTCCCTCGACAATACAATGCTTTAGCGCGACCCGAAGGAGATTTTATATTTTAAAATGATCCCCAAGGGATGACGCCAACCCCCGAAAGGCTCACGCGTTATACTCTGGTATGTGGGGGGGGGGGGGGAGGAAAAAAGGAACTCGGAGGGAAACTGAGTCTTACTTCACAGGCACCAACACCTGCTGACTACCGTGGGTGGGGGGCTGACCAAAATTACAATGGGGAAAATCCAGGCTATACATCAAAGGCCTTTTACAATTGATAAAGAAAGTAGTAAAACATAGAAATCAGAATCGGGAAGAGATAACCAGACAGGAGGAGTTGACCATGTCAGATCACTTATTTCCTCGAAATCACAATAATCTTCCACAATAATCGTCCAATATAGGGGGGAAGCAGCAGGGGAAGTAGCACGAAGGGGCTTCTGCAATCTGTGCAGTCCACTGTCCACCTCGTCCCTTAACCTTTCCTGAGCCTTGTGTTGCTGGCAGCTTTTGCAATGGTGGGGGCGGGGGGGGGGAGAGAATCATTGAAGGGATCTCAGCCCCTTTTATCTCTACAATTCTGATTTAATGACCTTCCTGGTCTTCCTCAGCTCTGGATCACTGGGAAATCGTAGTGCCTTCTTCCTTCTTACTGCTGTTGTCTAAGGCAGTTACAAGTACACTCCCCTCTTCTTACTTCTGTTTACTGGTAAAAGCAAAGTTGCCCATCTCCTTTCCCTCCCCACCTTTGCAGTATTTTAGGTTTCTAACATTCTGTAGTGCTTTGAAAATTGAGTCTTTGAGCCTATAATGTTCAAAGCGAATTACCACATCCCTTGGAGCTTCCCAGGTTCTGCTTCTGCATCCTGGAATCCAATGAGCTCTTTTTATGTCATTGGGGGATCATGGTATGTTTAAATTCAGGGAGAGTATCCAATAAATAATGAACTGAACTATGTCCCCCTTCCCCTTTCCTGGTTCTCCAGTAGGCCTCATAGATGATTCCCCCCCCCCATCCCTGTCCATTTGTTCCGCCAGTTCATCTCCAAACCTTCAGTCATTTATAAGAGCTGGATCTCAGACTGGTTGGTTAGATGCAAGATTGTGTGTATCATTTGCTGTTTTAGAAATAGAAAATCTGATAGTTGGTTAGAAAGCGTATCAAATTTCTGCTCAAATGATACTAGGGCTACTCTCCAAGACCAGTACATGCCTTATTTTATTAATGTACTCATTGAATTTCTGTCCTCAATTATTGCAGCTACTTTCCCACCTTTTGAGGCCTTCATGTTGCCTTTAGTCATGTTAGTGTCTGAGGCCTCTTCTGAAGCCCTGAGACAGAGCTCCAACTATTTCTCCATGAAGATCTAACCTTTCAAGACTCACTTTTTGGTCTCCATATTCCTTGGATCATCACCTTGATGAATAGATGTCAATAGGATTGACTCTGCTTAGATTTTGTCTCAGGGGAATTGGAGACACAGAAATATGCCACCATTTAGTGCAGGTGCATCATCTGCTTCTTGTGAGAAGAAATGCACTGTTCCACACTGCAAAAGCCTTTAAATGTGTCCGTTCTCATATAGAGATTTTATTTGTTTACAGTTTAGCCACTAGGTGGCATGAACATTTGTTGTCCTATTAAAGAAGTGTGTCTAACAGTCTATTTGCATGTCATGTCAATTATAAATTACATGGTTTTTTTTATAAAAAAAACCAGCTGTGTGTGTGTGTGTGTGTGTGTGTGTGCACCCATAGGGGTATGTCTAGCCCATACTTAACATTTGGAATGATGTGTTTTCCTGATCTGTGTTAAATATAACATTGTCTTCAGTTTTGCTTAATGTTTACTGTTCTTTTTGCAATGCTATTGTATCATTATTAATAGAAGCCTGCCAATAAACCAAATAGCTCAACTTTGGAACTTGTTCCTGCAGGAAGGAGTGATGGAAACCTGATGGCTTTAAAACAGGATTGGAGAAATTCATGGAGCTGGAAGCTATCAATAGTTACTAGTTATTGCAGTCATGCTCAATGCTTCAAAATACCACTTGTTAGAGGCCACAGGAAGGGGAGAGTGCTTGTGTGCACAGATCCTGCTTAAGGATTTCACACAGGTATCTGCTTGGCCACTGTCAGAGCAGGGTGCTGGCCTACTGTATTTACTCAAAAGCAATACACCATCAAATCTTAACGTACACCTCAATTCTCAAAACCTTGAAACAGCAAAAAAAGTATTTGCTGGCGAATGTCATGCGCATCAGCAAAAAGTGCGCTCTTTACAACAATGAGTTTTTATTATGATTTCACTTTTACAGAAAAAAACACCCTACCCTCTATTCTTTGATAAACATTATTATTACTATTTCTCAAAACGATAGGTGACAAATGATGAGTTACTGGGTGGGAAAAGAAAGGAGGGAAAGGGGAGTAAATTATATAAAAATGAGAGCAAAATGGAGGGTTTAAAATCAGGAGTAAAACTGTGGCGTCGAACTGGTAGCGAAACTCCAATATAAAATTTAGCATTCTTTATTAAATCCAAAAAAGGCAAAAAGTCAGACTCTGGACTTGAGTTAAGGTTAAGGACCAAAACAAAGGACATTTAGAAATTAAGTCTCAATTTTAAAAAAAATAAACTTGAGGGTTAGGCATTGGTTAGGCATGCCAAACAGAAGCAGAAGCAGATTTGCAAGTCTCGGTTGTTCAAGGACAAAGGTGGCAATCTCCAGGAGAGGTCGTTCAGGGTCCGAGGCCTGTTCAATCTTCTCTCCTGAGAGCCGCCATTTTCCGTCTCAAATGCTACCTCTGCAAGAATGGGCCACTGTGCCCACACCTGCAGCCAGACTCTTTTCTGTGGAACAAGGCCAGTTCCTGCGACACTTCACCTTGTTTGCTGGTAAGGTCAAGTCCTTGTTCTTGGGAGGGGGGCACAATCTTCAGCCAGTGGCCGGTGCGCCGAGCGGGGCAAGTAGGGTGTCCATGCATTCATATGAGCAAAACCCCACAACATGCACCAAACCCCCGACTTGCTTCACCTGGCTGCTACAGTTTCTGTGGACCAACTCGGCTGACACACACACACACATCCAGCTGTGGCAAGGACAGGGGCAGGGCGTGGCCTCCTGGTTGGCAGGAGCTTGACTTTTTCGTGGTGCCCAAAGGAAGAAAAGCAGACCCAGCAGCACTTGATCACCCCATCTAGGCGATCGAATCTAATGTGCCATCAAATCTAATGCACACCTTTATTTTCGCAACAGTATTTGGCCAAAAACGGTGTGCATTAAAATAAATAACTGTAGTTGGGTCACTGGCCTGATCCAGCAAGCTCTTTTTATGTTCTTAGGAATCTTATGGCTGGAGAACATTTAATAATCAAGCTCCATCTGCTTTTTGGGAGGCGTGTGCACACCAACAAGTGGCTTATTCCTTTCGTAAGGGTCTTGCAAATCCTTCTGAGAGAAGCACATGTGCACATTAAGCAGCATTTCACAACCTGATACCCTCCAGATGTGTTGAACAATCTACCATCTCATCATCCCTCACACAGGAGGCTGGTCAGTATGGACAGAGAAGTCCCTACCCTGCTGCCTGTGTGGTCACACCATCAAATAAGTTCTTAGGTCTTCATTTTTGCAAAACACACATTGTGTGTGCTGGGGTGAACAGCACTGTGTGTACACAAGAGAGGCTTCAAATGAATGAATAATGGCACAGGGGTAGCTGACTTTCCCTATCCTTTCATGTTTGACCCACTGAAGTGAGGAGAAGCTTTGGGATATCTGCTATTTTTATTTGTTTGATGACACAGCCATGTACGCCCAAGGAAAGTATGTTATCTGAAGGCTTGAGTTAGAATTATCTTTCAATAAAATGGCACAGAGCAGTTTGCTAAAGGATTGCAGCTTCCAAAAACATAAGCACGCCAAAAAGTATGTAGCTCAGCAAAGCAAGTCTCCTTGAACCTCAGGATATTTGCTTTATAGCTAATGTTTATTTCAGCTATCCAAAACCCACAAATAGCTGAATGGAGGCTAGCTTTATTCTGCCTTTGGCATATCTTTTAACTGAAATTACATCCCGCAGCATCTTTGTATTTGGTTAAAATCTCCTGGCGTGCACCAGCTGCTTGCTTATGAAAGGGAACAGAAATAAAAGTGTCTTAAGAAGAAAACAATAGGCTTTTTATTTAAGCAAAACCCCAACAGGCCGAGACAATTCAAAAAGGAGAATTTAACTGTGATAGTGCCTAGCATAGTTCAAGTTAGAATAATATTAAGATCCAGGATTTTGTATGGCTAAAATCAAGGCCGTCATGGGTCTTTGGAGAATGGACTGTAATGGGCCCACATCCTCCTTACCCAGCTGTGAACTCTCATATGAAATGTTTGCTCTGGTGCTTACACAGAGAGAAACTATTATGCGTAACATAATAATGTAAGTAGAGCCCTGCTGATTCAGGCCAATGGCCCATCTAGTCCAGCATTCTGTTCTCACAGTGGCCATCCAGATGTCTATGGGAAACCTGCAAGCAGGACCGGAACACAAGAGCATTCTCCAGAAGCTGGTATTCAGAAGCATTGCTGCCTTCAGCTGTGAGGGGCAGAGCATTGTGGTGTAGTGGTTAAGAGTGGTGGACTCATAATCTGGTGAACCAGGTTCGCTTCCCCGCTCCTCCACATGCAGCTGCTGGGTGACCTTGGGCTAGTCACACTTCTTTGAAGTCTCTCAGCCTCACTCACCTCACAGAGTGTTTGTTGTGGGGGAGGAAGGGAAAGGAGAATGTTAGCCGCTTTGAGACTCCTTCAGGTAGTGATAAAGTGGGATATCAAATCCAAACTCTTCTATGGCTAGTTGACATTGAGAGCCTTATCCTCCATGAATTTGTCTAACTCTCAAAGTCATCCAAGTTTATAGTCCTCACTGCCTCCTATGGGAGTGAGTTCCCAGCTCTGCATGAAGAAGAGCTTTCTTTTATCTGTCTGCTACTTCCTGAAATTTTGCTTTTTAAAAAAATATCCAGGTATTGCATCTAATGGATTTATTAACATCAACATCATGCTGTCTGCATATAGGGTGATCAGATGCTCATTACCTTGAACATCTGGACCTGTAAACTTTAGAGGCTAAACATGCAGTTGCTAAAAAATAAGTAAGATTGGACATAGTGGACGTCCTTGTTTCTGTGTAATTTGATTGATTGTGAGTTCAAATTGTATGCTATAATTCAAGCGCTTGATGGGAACTGCATTTTTAAATCTAGGGACAGAAATTTGAAAGAGAATTTAGCAGAAATTTACGGTTAACACAATTGGAAGGCTTTAAGTAAGTCTTAAAAGAGCAAGAGGTACTTTGTGAGTTTGCTGTTCAATTACACCAAATAATCCTCTGGATCTGCAATAGTAGCTTTTTGGAACAAAGATAAATTGGTCCGAATTATGCCAATGTAGTTGCATTCGGTTGGCAGAAGTACTAATGTACATTAAAATAATAATAATATTAACATGTGGTCGGCTGACCGGTGCTGCTTTGAGCCACCAAAGCCAGTTTGCTTTATTTTTATTTATTTATTTTGCCCCAAGGTGCAGGGATGTGTCTCAAGACATACACTTTGCCTCACGGAGAAATCTCTTGATAGTTTTGCTCATGTGTAGACTGTGTTCAGCTTCATTTACTTTCAGGTATTGTTAGGCTGGGTGTCTGTTCCATCCTGTTGCGTGTTGAGGTCCCCAAGCCACCTCAAATAAAACAATTCACACAGAATTTTTGTTTAAGGTTTTTGGCATAATTTTGGCCACAACTTTATTAAAATACAGAAATTGTGAGTGGTTGCTTAGGCATTGGTTGCAACTATCGGACCCCGCACGAGGACAGACTGACATCTGCACACCCGCGAAGTCAGAAAGGGGAAACGTTTTGGGGAGAGAGATGGAGCTGCGTACCATCCCCAAATGCTCCCAGGGGCTCTTGTGTGGCTCTATCCCCTTGACAGGGGTTCAGACAAAAGCATGGCAAGCCCCTGGATTCCTTTAACGGAATACCCTTGCAGCAGCAGCATTGGAGGGGCAGGCACATCCAATCCATACCCCTCTACCAACCAATTCATAAAACCAATGCCTAACCGCCAATCGAGCACTGAAGCTCGCCACCAACCACTCACAACTGCAACCCTTCCTTCAAACTCAACACAATAGTATTCAGCCAGGTGTCATTCCCCAGTGGGGAAAGATGCACCCCCTTCAGCCCTAAAAAGGGCAGCCGCCTTGAAAAAGCCACCGATCAGCTGGGGAGCGGCAAAAAGGTGTCCGCTCCCCCAACCAGAGCTGCGGAGCACCAGGACCGGCAAAAAACCAGCAGTTGCTGGTGCCAGCAGCCCCCTCTTCCGGCAACCAGGGCAGAAGACACAAGCCGCTCTCCCTGCTGCAGCAGCAAACGCTGCCGATCAGCTGGGGAGTGGCAAAAAGCGTCCACTCCCCCAACCCCCAGCCGCACACAGGAAGAGGCTATGCAGACCTCCAAACGGCCCAGGAGCCGAACGGGCGGCTGGAGCCTAACACACTGGTTTATGTGTCTACCAAAAGCGGCAGAAATCCGGGCCTCTGTTCCTTGGTAATGTGAAACCGGAGATCCGTTCAGAGGCCTCTGCCCACACATCCCGCGAGGAGTACAGGAAAACAGGCCACACGCAGAACCAGGGGTAAATCCGGGGAGGGGGGAGGGGATTAAAGTAAGAAGGGATAAGAAAAAAGGGGGGAATCCAGGAACAGGATAAAGAAGGCAACAAGGCAGCTAAAATCCAAAACCAAAGGCTCAAGCAATACAACCGTCCGCTTTCACTGGGCTCAGATTGATTGGATGCACGTAGCAAAAAGAGGAAACTCAACGCTGTGCACAGGGAATATATAGCCTATAGCTGTCAATCACAAAATGGCAACATATAAATCTCCCTAACAATAAGAAGAGCTCAATTATGATGGTGACCAACTCTCTTTTACCTGCCCAGCAACAGTGGAGTGTCTTGTTAGCCCCCACCACAACACGTGCTCTCCATAAAGGAGAACACGCTTTCTGGTCCTGTTAAACAAGTGTGAGCACCAGGTTCCCCTGGCTTTTGGGGGCCACCCATTCAAAGGTGTTGAGGAATTCTGTTGGGTCACTTTCTGAGGCCATCTCTGGAATCCTTCCCGTCTCCCATTTTGTCGTCTTCTTTGCCCCCACACCCCTCTTCCTTCACATCTCTTAACTGGCTCTCTGACAAGAGCTTAAATGCTTTCTGGCTAAGCAGTAGTCAGGGAAAAGTGACCTTTGCAGGAAGAAAAGGGTCCACAGATCAGTGGTAGAGCATCTGCTTTGCATGCAGAATGTTCCTTGTTCAATCCCTGGGAATATCTCCTGTCTGAAGCCTGTGCTAGTCTGTGTAGCCACTACATGGTCTGACATGGTTTAAAGCACTTTCCTTTGTGATGTCCCCCATTGCTGCTTCAGGTTCACAAATTCTCCAATTGCATTCTATTAGGTAATAATAATAATAATAATAATAATAATAATAATAATAATAATAGTGAATTATTATTGAATAAAAAACAAAGTTTTTTTCCCTTTTGGAGAAAGAAGTATAAAGTAACACGGAGTAAGAAGATTGATTGCACAGTACAGGGCTTGTCGATTTGTCCTGTAAATAAGTATGCTTATTTCACAGCAACAGCAAATACCTATATATATGCTGTTTCAAGAACAAATTCCGTTTCAAGGAGTTAAAAATTGTGACTAGCTTAAAATTAATTTCGGGACAAATAATTAAGCATATCCCTCTGAAAAATCACATTCCCTTTTTTTAGAAGCCACGTGGAGCAATTGGGGAGAAGATTGCTGGCACAGCTCTGATTTAACTGCAGCATATGAAATGAGTTCTCTTAGCGTTTCACAGTCAGCTGCTATGAAGCTACGAGGCACGTAATAGTACTAGACATTAGTTGCAAACAGTTTCAGTTTCTTTGAAAAGTAGTGAGTAAATACTTAAAATTGAAACAGACTTTTGAACAGAGATCTATAGAGATTTGTTTTGTTTTTAATGACGGGAGCTCAATTGAATACAAAATATGAAACCAGAGCTGGCATCAAGGGTAATCATAATCTAGCCCTTGTCAAACTCCTTGCAAGTCCCCACTTAGTTGATCACCAGAGCCTGCTTATTGACCCTTGATCTTGCGCCTCTCTGAGCCAGGAAAGCTGCATTCAGAGCAAGTAAAAGGAACAGGAACTGCTTTGGCTCCTCCCCCTTCCCAACTACTACTCCCAGGAGGAAGTTAGGCTATGCTGACTTCCTGCCCACAAAAACCTGTGATTAATCGACCACAAAGCCCTTTAACAGACTCCTCTCTGTTTTAACTACTGGAGAAGGATAATAACATAGGAAGTCAGACCCACTGGCCCCTCTTAGCTGAGTTCCCTGCGTTGCAGGGGGTTGGACTAGATAACCCTTGGTGTCCCTTCCAACTCAGCAGTTCTGTGATTCTGTAGTCTACACTGACTGGCAGTGGCATTCCAAGGGTTTTAGTCAGGGTATTCCCAGCTATGGCCACAAATGCCAAAGATCTGGACCCCTCTCCATGCAAGACACATGCTCCACCACCAATCTATGATGCTTCTATGGTCTACAGGGGCCCTTTTATTATCGTACGCCTTAGGTGTGCTTTGAAATAGTTCTGTGGATGCTGGCCCATGTATTTCCTAAGCCATAGCCTAGATGCAACTGAACCATAAAGTTCCAATGCCGAGCTACCATTTCTTCATTACTTCCTCATTGCAGATCGGCTGCTTGCCCACAGATCTGTGGTAAACTACTGGCTCTAACAACCCCCCATTTTTGAGGCAGAATTAAATATCCGTGAAATCCCACATGAGCCCACAGTGCAAATTGGCACGAGACACCCATCCAGCTTTTCAGGCTACTGCCTGCTCATTAATGTACACAATTTAGCATAACATGCAGTAGCCTGTTTATCTATTAAAGCTTGGCAGACAGACAGATGTTTAGACATCAAAAGTAATTTTGCTTGCTGTTTGCTGCCAAAGTCAAATTCCATTACAGCTAAATTTTCCCATTTGAGATTATTTTGCAGCAGTTTCCTCTTTCCCTCCTCCCTCACTTTACCTTGCATCAGCAGAAAGCCTGGCATCGATTGTGCCATGCCCTGTAGATTTAAAGTGGTTGTGCTGCTGGCATTCAGTCCTTTTTCTGGTTTAGTGAAAACAGAAGCAATTTCTCTCCCCATTATCCACCCTGAAAATAAATGCAATGCTCTTCTTCTTTAGCATTTTTAAAGAGGTAGAGGAATGAATGAAAACTGGAAGCAAAACATTCCGTCCTCATCACTACATACAAGTACTTGGACTGTTCCATCATGTAAACCACCAAGATTTGCAATATAAAACACTGTATACTTAGATGTCTGTTTTAAACATCCTAAGGGGGAAATTCAAGTTGAGTTCTCACTCCGGTTTTCTCTGCACTCACTGCGTTTCTAGTGCTGTGTTTTTGTTTAATCCATGTTTGCACATCATTATCCAAAATGCATGTGTATTCTATATTTCATTATACTACTGTTGACAGTGTGCTGTTTCTCAAGTCAGCTCCACACTGCTTGGAGTTCTGCTGTTCCTAATTAAACCAAGATGTCAGCACCTTTGTGTAGGGTAAAGATGTCAACACACATACCCTCCAGCACACAAAGATGTACACACATACCCTCCAACATTTCTCTGATGAAAATAGGGAGGTCCTATTCTATAACAACAACAACAACAACAACAACTCTGGGTAGATTCCACCTATATAAAAACATAAACAAAGCATTAAACATTTAAAAACTTGCTTATACAGGGCTGCCTTCAGATGGCTCAGGGGTTGTATAACTCTATACCCTCCATCACTTCTCCAATGAAAATAGGGACATCCTAGACTTCCGGGTTAGCGCCATCGCCTAATGGCGGATTCCCTCCGAGCTCCGGAGGGAATCGGCTCAGCAGGGGTCGGGTTCTGCCGCGGCGGCGACGCGGGGACCCTCAGAAACCACAGGCGCTGAAGCCTGTGGACCTGGTGACTCAGCGGGCACCATTTGCGCCCCCCCGACCCGCAAAGGAGCCTTTTTAAAGCTCTGGAACGGGGGACGGAGAGCGGTGCGGTGCTGTGAGTCGACTGCTTCCCCTGCTGAGTGAAGCCGCATGCCATGGACGGAGAGCGCTGACATTTGGATTAAAAGCAACAACCCGTGAGTAACACGGAAATTGGACTTAAAAGGGAAATTTTCTTTGGGAATTAGGCACGATCGGGTAAGGTGCTAAGAGGAAGTCCGCCTACCCGCCTTGTAAACATCGTAAAGCAAGGATTTTATTACTAAAGTTGTGAGAATACCTTTCTTCTTTGTGGAGAAAAGCAATTAACTCTACGTTGGGGCAATTTAAGTGATTGTGCTGGAGGATAAGAGCTAACATTGAGAACGGAATTCACCCCTCCCCCAAGACCCGGGAGCGATCGGTGAGAGAGCCTGCAGAAGAGACATAAAGACTTTGACAGCTGTCAAACTAGCTGTCAAAGTTGGGGGGAAAAGGAGAACTTTGTTTCTGCTATCTTTGCTGGTTATATTCGTTACAATTTGGTAACAAATTGTTAAAAATAAAGAAGAAAAGGCTAATTTGACTTTTGGGTTGGAACTGGAAGATATCAAGAAACTAGAATCCCTCTAGAGGGGGTTTAGGACATTACAAAAATGGCTGTAAGTGGAAAAATACTGGCTGAACTGGAGAAGACTTTTTTTCTCTTGGGAAAGTTGCAGGAACAGAGTGATGTTTTGGCAACAAATGTGATAATACTGAATGGAACAGTAAATAAAGTTGCTGAGCCTGGGAGGGACTTGACTCAAGTTTTTGCAGTTGAACAGGAAAGTTTTGCAGTGGACTTAAAAATTTTTGCAGCTGAATATGAAAAGAAATTTGAGAAATCTGAGAATGTGATGAAAGAGGAACATGATGATTCGAAGGAAAAAGAAGGAGGAGCTATAATGTCACAGATGATTGAGGAGAGCCAGAGGCCGGTTAAGATGGATATAAAGGAAAATAAGACCAGGATGATGAAAATTTGGTTTGAATTGAAGAAGGGAGAATGGAGAGATCTCCCTATGTGGAGATCTGAAGACCTATGGAATACAAACTTGGCTAAAGTGGAAACTGGAGCTTTTGGGACATTTGGACTTAAGAGAAGTAGGAAACAAGATTTTGGCTCCATTTTTAAATACGGAGGCCTGGCTGGAAGAAACATGGACCTTATTGGGACAGATGGACCTTATTGGGACAGAGATTCGGAGTTTAATATAAAGGACTATCAAAAAAACCGGCAGAGAGGAATTGAGAGAGAATTGAGAGCCTCGGACGTGAGGTCGCCAGGCTGACTGCAGATGGACTGATGGACTTTTTGTTGGGGTTCGAAACCGGGAAAGGGGGTGGTGGGGCTTTGGGAATCCAAAGGGTGTATAACTATATTCTGTTTTAATTAATTTGGTTTTGCCACTAACATAAAAATGGGGATTTCGGGGAAGGGAATTGGGGCCGACCTTAGAAAAAGACTTTTAAGAATAAGTATTGACGTATAAAGATTGAAGTTTATAAGTTAAAATTGGTTAATTAAATTGAGGGGGTGAACCTAGAAAAAGATTTGAAGAATAAGTATTGACGTATAAAGATTGAGGTTTATAAGTTAAAATTGGTTAACTAAAATGAATTAGAGAAAACAAGGTTAAGTTTGGGGACAAGAACTTGCTGAGCTAAAAATTGGAATTGGAATACAAGAAGGGGAGGTGCGGGGAAGTCACGGAAATTGGTCATTGACAGTAAGAAATGTAAGTTGTATGTGTGTTTAATTGTCTTTTTTTTCTTTATGTTTTGTTTTTATTTTTTTGAAAATTTCAATAAATACCTTTTTAAAAAGAAAGAAAAGAAAATAGGGACATCCTAAGGAAAAAACAAAAACAAAGGGACGTGGGTTAAACCACAGAGCCTAGAACTTGCCGATCAGAGGGTCGGTGGTTCGAATCCCCGCAAGGGGGTGAGCTCCCGTTACTCGGTTCCTGCTCCTGCCAACCTAGCAGTTCGAAAGCACGTCAAAAGTGCAAGTAGATAAATAGGTACCGCTCCGGCGGGAAGGTAAACGGCGTTTCCGTGCGCTGCTCTGGTTCACCAGAAGCGGCTTAGTCATGCCGGCCACATGACCCGGAAGCTGTACGCCAGCTCCCTTGGCCAATAAAGCGAGATGAGTGCTGCAACCCCAGAGTCGGTCACGACTGGACCTAATGGTCAGGGGTCCCCTTTACCTTTAAGGAAAAACAGGACATTTCAGGATCAAATCAGAAACTTGGAGGGTCTGTACACAAAACAAAAGTGAGCTGAAGCTTTGGGATGGGAGCAGCTTGGAGGGAAAGAGATATAAAACTTGCAGGATGGGGGAAACTTCACTGCTCTCCAAGGAGGTAACATGAACACATCTTCAAAGTCTTCCCAGTGGGTGCTATTAATTTTCAAGGAAGGCGGGAACACCTGCACATTAGATTGTCTGTGGTGCAGATACGTTTGTGCTAATAAAGAAAAGCATTCTGGAAGGCTGGCATCCATCCAGCCCCACATTGTACTGTCCTTCAATCTGCTCCCATTCTTTATACCAAAGTGTGATGCCCTAGAAAGTCTCTTCCTTGCACCTGAATCAATGGGCTGTCTGCACTTCCACTGGTTTAGTTGGTCGGTCTCCATTAGGTCTTACTGCAAACTGCCCCCGCGTCTTCACTCTTCCCCACCCTCTTGAGGAGCCAGAAGGACTTGGACTTTGTGGGACCTGCATTGGCTTTCCCCATGAACCCTGAGGTCCACCGGCTGGTGCCAAGTGCGAAAAGCGGCTTGAAAGGAAGGGCTGGTATACGGTGAACATGAAGAACAAGAAGCTTCTGAGTCATCTGAGCCCAGGGATTTCTTCACAGTAGCAGAACTGAGCTCCCTGTGAACCAGCTGACATATGGGGAATTCAGTCTTGCTTTGGCCGCTTCCCTTACGTGTCCCACACCTGTTTGGGGCATGAAAACTACCTCACGGGCCAAATGGGGAGGCCTGGTGGCTGAGGTTCGGCCTAGTGGGCGGAGGTTCCCCACCCTTGCGGTAAAACGTGCACCTGCAGATCTAAAGCCACACACTTCCTCCTGTTTTGGTGTTAATCCTATTTTTCAGTCTAAATTTATAATTTCTTCTTTCATGTAAGGTGCTTGGGGAGAGTCACAGTTGGCAGAATCTTATTAGTATATTATTTTCGGACTATCGGTTTTGTATCTCTCAGTGGCCAGAACGGTTGCCCGAGGCTATGAAATGTAATTAAATTCTTGTCCTTAACTTCACAGTTCACACAGCGGCAGCCAGCCCACGAGATGAGAGGTGAGAATTCAGCCTTCAATAATTCGCTTCTTCCCCCATCTGGTTGCTTAAAATAGGAGCTTTTAAAAAAGGAAGGAGTCAAAAACAAATTGAATGGTACCAACTGGTGCTGTAAATCAGGTAAATGAGCAGAATGACAAGGGAAATTTGTCAGGAACTGATTAAATCATGACTGCCTGACATGATCCAAGGATCTTAAAAAAGAAGGGGGGGAATCATCCAGTGATTGTTGAAAAGTAGTCAGAAGTTCATGAAGAAGATAATACCTCAGACCTATCACTTTGCATAACTAGGCAGCTGTCTACCTTTTGGCAAAGTACCCTTGGCAGACTATTATTATTATTATTATTATTATTATTATTATTATTATTATTATTATTATTATATTTATTAAATTTGTATACCACCCTTCGCCTGTAGATCTCAGGACTTTTCACAACATAAAAATACAAGATAAACACAAAATACATAAGAAAAAGAAACCTTAAAAGACAAGGCAGCTAAGAGCTATTGTTTGGTTTTTATCAGGAGCGAAAGAGGCTTTGCGACCTTAGCTGCCCTCAGCAGCCCAGCAGAAATATCTGTCATTTTGGGATGAAATGCCCCATGGGAACAATACACTACGAAGCATCATCATTCCCAGGGGCTTTCTTGTATGTGGACGGGGTTGGCTGCCATTGGCTTCAGCTGCCTGGCAGTATTCCTTCTGTAATTTTGGATGCAATGCCTCAAGAGAATGACCAGGCAATTTTTGAGAGGAAAATGGCCGCTTCTATTTATCTGCTTAAAGATAAGGCTGCTCAGCCGGAAGTTCATACATTTAAACCATTCCAGAGATTTATCCAATGTTTCAGGTAGTGTTTTGCTTCATGCCGTGTGGTACAAATAGAATGCCATGGCTGATTACTGCAGCCCAAAACACTTGATATTGGCTGAGGCAGGAGGAGGATCAGTTTTATGGTTTCAAAGGAAATGCTACCCATTTGTTTATCTGTAATTTGCCTGGGTGAAACCGGGGATCCTAAATCAGCAGGCCCTTTGGTTTTTTTTTTTGCTTTTTAGATATTTATTTATTTTATGCCCTTTGACCAATTGGTTCCAAAGGTGATTAACCAGAGAGAAACATCAGTAAAAAGAATACAAGCTCAAGGTATAAGATATTCTGGGGGTTTTTTTAATGTTTGAAGTTTTATTATGTTTTTATATATGCTGTAAGCTCCCCAGAGTGGCTGGGGAAACCCACCCAGATGGGCGGGATATAATAATAAATAATACAAATGAATGAAAAGATGGCAATTAAAAACATTACACTCCTCTCTGATCACACCAACCATTTCACTTTAGACAAAAAAAAAACTCTCTTGCCATCTTCAAACCTACCTCAAGAGTTTAACCCTACACATTTACTCAAGGACACCCTTTCTAATTTGTTTTTCTTGAACACTGAGCCCTAGGAAGCATTTCGGGTCCCTCAGAAGCTCACATAAACCTTGTTTGGTCCTGTTAAAGAAGCTTGCACAGAAGAAGATTTAGGAGGAATGTACTGTTCGTTTTCACCAGCTCTGGGAAATGATACAACCAACTTTACTTAGGAGCTCCTTCAACTTAATGGCCTTCATGGTCTTTTGAAAGGCCTCAAGCCAAGGTGGCTGGTGTTTTCAGCAACAGCTGAGCATCTCCCAGATTGTCTCATTCTCATCTTAACAGATGCCTTTGTCGGAAATTTGGATTGACTACTTGCTGAAAGAAAGATCCACCGCTGCTGTCAAGTGCTGCCCTCTTGCATAACTCCTGGTATCAATAAAGGAAATAATAATATACTATTGCACAAGTGACACACACACCATGGACCACCAGGAGAATATTATTTGAGAGTGAATGTGATCTGCAAATGAAACATAATTACACAGCTGCTGAATAGGGCTCCTTGTTGCTTTGAAATGTAAATAGAATGTAAAGTGCTGATTACTCCGCAATTACAAAAAAAGGGACTAGCAATAATCCTTGTCTTTGGCAAATGAAGCACTTCCCCTTCTTTTTAAAAAGTTGGGAAGATGTTGTGGCATGGAATGAATATAATGGACCATAAACATTTCAATTAACGTGTCTGTTACTGCTGCACTGAATGGTGGAACAGACAGTCGCGAGCATTTAAAAGATGGAGAGAACGTGCCGAGGCTTTTAGAACAACGAGCAAAAGCAACAACAGATATATCATTAAAATGATACTGTGAGCTTTGTTCTAAAGCATATGTTTAATTCATAGGGGAACAACTGGCTTGTCAGTACTTGACATCTCGCTCTATTTTAATATCTGAGCATTTTAGAAAAACTGCGCAATGAACTTTGCATATTTTTGTTAGGTGGCGGGGGCAAGCGGAAAGTGTAGCTTATTCTGCTGTTAACATTCCCCTTTGGGAACGTTGAAAACTGCCGTATACTGAGTCAGACCATTGGTCCATCTAGCCCAATATTTTCTACACTGATTGGCAGTGGCTTTCTGGCTTTCCAGAGTTTCAGATGGCTCTATACCCTACTTAGAGGTGTCACGGATTGAATCTGGGACCTTCTGCACGCAAAACAGATAATCTGTGGTTGAGCTGTGGACCCCCCTCCCACTGGAAGAGTCATTTCCTTGGCCATTGCTTGATGTTGTTTAGTCGTGTCTGACTCTTTGTGACCCCATGGACCAGAGCACACCAGGCACTCCTGTCTTCCACTGCCTCCAGCAGTTTGGTCAAACTCATGTTGGTAGCTTCAAGAACACTGTCCAACCATCTCATCCTCTGTCATCCCCTTCTCCTTGTGCCCTCAATCTTTCCCAACATCAGGGTCTTTTCCAGGGAGTCTTCTCTTCTCATGAGGTGGTCAAAGTATTGGAGTCTCAGCTTCACGATCTGTCCTTCCAGTGAGCACTCAGGGCTGATTTCCTTAAGAATGGATAGGTTTGATGTTCTTGCAGTCCATGGGACTCTCAAGAGTCTCCTCCAGCACCATAATGCAAAAGCATCAATTTGAACCAGCAAGCCACTCCAGTATCCCTACCAAGAAAACTCCATGAACAAAGACAACAGGCCATTGCTTAGCCAGGTGTAAATGAAATTTACTGGCGCGAGAAGAAAAAAGAGGGGAAATGTTCTGGCCTTTTTTTAAGCCAAAGGTCAAAAGAGGTTGTACCTATGGACCTGAATCTTAAGCAATATTAAAATGCAGCATTTGGGACTTCAAACGTTTGGGCCTTGTTGCAATTACTTCATAATTTACTATTCTAGTAGCAAAAGCCTTTGAATGTATATTAGTTTCAATGTGTCTGGTAGCTTTACTGCCAGTTTGGGATAAGAAGCTGCAATCTGTATTATACCTGAGGCATGAAATTGCTTCTCTCCCTTTCCCCAAATTATCAGAGTCTTAAAACAAATAGAAAAGAAGTTATCATCTAGAAAGTTAATGTCACAGTTGGAAAGTCGGTCTCAACATGCTGTTTGGCGTCCCAGCCTTCAGTAATTAGGCAGATCACAAGCCTTTAGTGATCAATAGCAACGTCCCTGGATTAGTAGCAGCACCAGGAATGTTGACACCATCAGAATGACATTTCCACATCCTTTTCTATTATAATTTTATTTTATTTTTATTGCATTTATAGTTTACCTTTTCCTGCAAGGAGCTTGACATAGCATACGTGGCTTTCCCCCTCCTCATTTAATCCCCTCAACGAACCTAAGAGGTAGGTTAGGCTGAGGTCACCCAGAGACAGCTTCATTGCTGAGTGAGGATTTGAACCCTGCTCTCCTGGGTCCTAGTCCAACACTCTACCACTATGGCACACTGGCCCTCTAGTGGATACACATGCCTGGCAATTTCCAAATACAGTGGTACCTCGGGTTAAGAACTTAATTCGTTCTGGAGGTCTGTTCTTAACCTGAAACTGTTCTTAACCTGAAGCACCACTTTAGCTAATGGGGCCTCCTGCTGCCGCCGCGGCGCGATTTCTGTTCTCATCGTGAAGCAAAGTTCTTAACCCAAGGTAATATTTCTGGGTTAGTGGAGTCTGTAACCTGAAGCGTATGTAACCTGGAGCGTCTGTAATCCGAGGTACCACTATATGTAAATTAGATAGCAAGGTCAGTTTCACGACAACACTTTTGAATATGCATAACTGTTCATACCTTACTTCAGGCACCCCCAAACTTGGCCCTCCAGCTGTTTTGGGACTACAATTCCGATCATCCCTGACCACTGGTCCTGTTAGCTAGGGATGATGGGAGTTGTAGTCCCAAAAACATCTGGAGGGCTGAATTTGGGGAAGCCTGCCTTACTTGAACCACTGGATTTCTGTTTTTGCTTTGTGACGAACACAAGGCTTCCATTTTCTGGCTGGTAGAAAGATGGGAGTAGAAATGCTTCTTCCCTCCTATAGCCACTTCCCTACTCCTCTCTGCCTTACTCTTAGACTCTTGGAAAGTGGGGGAGAATTTTGGTGCGCAGTAGCTAGGAAAGTGTAGTGCTTCTTACACTTGTTCAAGATGTTTGAGTAAATGTTTGATCAGTGGCATGCGGTCCGTGGACAAGGGGCATTTTCTCATCCCCCATGTTCCTGGTAAATTAGAGAAGAAGAAGAGTTTGGATTTGATATCCCACTTTATCACTACGTGAAGGAGTCTCAAAGCAGCTCACAACCTCCTTTCCCTTCCTCCCCCACAACAAACACTCTGTGAGGTGAGTGGGGCTGAGAGACTTCAGAGAAGTGTGACTAGACCAAGGTCACCCAGCAGCTGCATGTGGAGGAGCGGAGACGCAAACCCGGTTCACCAGATTATGAGTCTACCATTCTTAACCACTATACCACACACCTCCGTGCTCCCATTTCCAGTAGGGAAATCCTCCCTCCTCCTCCCTCCACCTTCTTTCTCCTCCTCTCGGTCCTTCTCGGACCTTACTTCCTCCTGAGCCTCTGTCTTAATTGCCGCTCTAGCCAAGCTGCTGAAAGGGCTGTGCTGGGCAATCGCAGCCACCTCTCCTGGACTTGAGAGGACAGTGCTCCACCTTTCCCATAGGGCGATTGCAGGATCAGAGAGGGGGCAGCGCCACCACCCCTCTGATTGAGTGTCAAATCGGTCTTGGTCCTCCAAACGGGCTTCTTCACCCTTCACCCCCAGGACAGAGGGAGTTGTAACGCAGGGGTTGTAACCACTCCATGGTGTCTGTGCGAATACTATCATCTTGCTTTATTGGCCAAGGGAGCCAGCGTACAGCTTCCGGGTCATGTGGCCAGCATGACTAAGCCGCTTCTGGTGAACCAGAGCAGCGCACAGAAACGCCGTTTACCTTTCCTATTTATCTACTTGCACTTTGATGTGCTTTCAAACTGCTAGGTTGGCAGGAGCAGGGACCGAGCAATGGGACCTCACCCCGTCACAGGGATTTGAACTTGCCGGCCTTCTGATTGGCAAGTCCTAGGCTCTGTGGTTTAACCCAAAGGGCCACATGCGTGGGTACCAATGTTCAAATGCAAAACGAGTTTAAAAAATGATTAAAAATAAAATAAAATCCCCATTCCAATTTTTAAAAGAGCATGGGGGGGGGGATGTCCAGTTACCTTCTAGTGCTCTTTGTCGGAATGCCAGGACTTTCTCGTGAATGGCACTTGGGGACAACAGGACGTTTAAAACTGGCCTTGATTGATGAAAGATCAGGTGGTATCCTGGGATGCTGCACAACATCACTAGTCAGACGAGGGGAGGAAACCTATAGCCAGCACCCCAAGCATGAATTTGTTCCTCAGCATATGATAAATTATACAAACTTATAACAAATTAGCACCCAATGTGTAAATCTGATTCTTTTACAGCAAAACCTCTTGGGCTGGTTTATGAGAAGAGTGCAGTACCCATCTTCACCATTAGATGGCTGCAGTTTACATTTTTCTAAGGCTCTATGTAAAAAATAAAGATACACCTAGTTGTTTATAAGGCCATTTCAGTGTTTCCCAAACTTCCTTCCTCGTTCTGCCACAGCCACTGCTGTGGCTTCCAATTGTGAGGGTTATACAGACATGCAAAAGCTTTTTTAAAAGTTTATTTATTTAAGTTGGAGTAAGTGAGAGAGACGGTGAGAATGGTTTTGCTCAGTGTTGCATTCCAAAATGAGCTTATGGTTTGCCTTTCCCAGACGAACCATACGTGGTAAAACAAGAACTGTAGGTCACAGCTTGTGGTTTGTCTCGAGCCATGTTTCCCAAGCTTGGGTCTCCAGCTGTTTTTGGACTACAATTCCCATCCCTGACTATTGGTTCTACTAGCTAGGGATGATGGGAGTTGTAGTCCAAAAACAGCTGGAGACCTAAGTTTGGGAAACTGGTCTGGAGGAAAAAATCATTATGTCATTTGTACATAATGCAAAGCCAAACCAAAGCTTATGCCCAGGTAGCATGGCTGTAGCAGGACTAGGGGATGAGCCAAGTGGCAACCATGTTTCCTCTGAGAACCAGCACATTCATGCTGAACCATGGTTTGGATTAGCGATATGCGTCAACCAGGTACACTCTATAACCCCTGCTTCTCTGTAGGAACAGAAATGTGTGGTGCTGTTGGCTTTAATACTGAAGGAGCTTCCTCGTGTGGGAAGCTGGCTCTACGAAGGGGATTTTTCAGACTGTTTGATTATTATGAACACTGGGAATTCACATGCACTTTGTCACTGCTGCTAGTTTCATGAAAGCACAGATGGTATTTTTGAATGAGTGGCTGCCTGTGCCAACAGGTCTTCATGCTCAGAGATGCGTTTTTGTTGACTGATGCATGAGGGAAGCTGCTAGCAAGGACAGTTGTTTTTGTAGGGTGAGGGTTGGCATAAAGGGGGCAGCCTTTCTCTTTGAACACCCCGTTTCCCCTGGAAAAACAAAGCTCTGGGTTTTGTTTCTACTTTTTAATCTTAATCCTTAAATGCAAATTATGAACCTCGCCTCCATCGTGCACAGGGCGAGATCCAGATACTCAAACACACACACACACAGAGAGAGAGAGAGACCCCATTTTGCCTCCCTGGAGGATGCTAGTGGACTCTGATGCCTAGGAAGGCACCATTGTAGATCAGGAATAGGAAATGCCACACGAACAATCCTTGAACCATAGAGACACAATGCTATACTTCTTCCTGATACCAGACCTGAATGTGATTTTTATTGTAAGAATCTTTAGCTGTTTCAGGGCTAAAAATTGTGTTTGTGCGGGGAGAAATATTCTAAACTGATGGATGGGTTGATGATTGTCTTTTTATCCCACCTTTTTTCTCCAAAGAGGTTGTTCTCCCGCTCCACATATAATTCCCACAACAATCCTGTGAGGTAGGTTAGGCTGAGAGGCTGTGACTGGCCCAGGGCCACCCAGTGAGCTTCATGGCTGAGTGGGGGATTTGAACCCTGGTCTCCCAGGCCTTAGTCCGATACTGTAGCCACTATACCACACTGCCCCACAACCCTTTGCCACACTTGCCCTCCACAAGTAACACATGAAGGAAGCCGCAGACTCTTATGGTCCAGCCGTGGTTCATGATGATGAACGTGGAGGAGTGTGGGACACAGGAAATGGAAGGGGCCTGAAAACCACACCTCATCTTTGTATGACATGAAGATGATCTGTGGTGTCTCCTATCTGTTAGGAAAAAATAAAACAAGAAGTTACCTTATACTGACTCAGACCATTGCTCTGTGTTGTCTGGTCCTAGTGTCATCCTGTATTATTTTACAAAGATTTCATGGTGGATATTATTCCCTCTTTCCATACCAGAAGAACATTTGTTTTTGCTAGCATGCCATGCATTGATCCATATATTGAGGCGCTGCCCAGGGTTATAAGCGATATAGGTTACGACCGAATGCTATGAGCATCTTCATGTTTCTCATCATCAAGCTAAACGCTTTTGGTAAGGAAAGCATTAACATTTGCAGCAACTTATCATTAATTCTGAACCAGACTTTTAAAAACAAATCTGCATTCTTCGATAGAAGACCATAATTCTGCATTTGGCTGCATCTGTTCTTGAAACCCCAAGCCTTTCTCCTGACTAATTTTAAGATTAACTCAGCTTCAGGTGCTGAAATGGCCACTTGAGGGAGCCTCTACATGCCAGGAGGAGAGGGGAAAAAATCTGCATAGAAGAAATTGCTAATTGAAACGCGGCAAGTGAGTCACTTAAGGGTGATCAATCCAGTTCAGGGTATGGCGCTGAAGACAAAGTCCTGTTGCTTCATGAATATATGCACGCGCTGTTTCTGCAGTCTTCCTTGCTTCAGAAAGTAACTGGAGAGTGACTGGACAACTTCTGCCTTCCTGATCATAACAATAGTTCTCTGAAAAACGTAGAGGGGTGCGGGGGTGGGGATTGGATTGGATCCCTATTATTTCCCATATGAATTTATTTGGAGCTGCTTTCACACATACAGATTCATTTCCTGGTGTCTGCCACAACATGGCAGAAGTTTGTAACCCAAGAAAAGTCTTTAATAAAAACAATTAAAAAAACCCCAAATGGCAGAAGTTTGGGGTAGACCTTATCTATCTATTTCATGAGTTGATTCCCATGACACACCACAAAGTGATTTACAATATAATAATAGATATGAAAACAGTTAACGTTTATTAAAAAAAAGTTGAAAAACAAATACAGGCAACTCACTGCTTGTGTGCGATTGGCATGCTGTGACTTGTGCACACATGCAGAAAGGGGGTGCGGGCAGAACGGAGTTGTGTGTGTGGCGGCCAGGAACAAAACCCCCACATAAGCAAGTGTTCCCCTGTATAAAAGCAACAGCAGCAGCACATTCAGATTAGTTCAGATCCAAGACAGATTTCCAAACTGGGACAAAGATTCTAAGAAGACTTATTGAAAGAGGAATGTCTCTAGCAGGCGCTGAAAAGAAAACAGGGAAGACCCTTGTCTGAGTATGCAATGGGAGGGAGTTTCAAAAGGTAGGTGCTGCCACACCAAAGGCCTGATTCCGACCGAAATTGTGTGGAATGGAGCTCCTGACTGGAAGGTATCTGCAGGATGCCCTCTCCTACAGAACCCATTGATTGTTTGGGAGTGTAGGGGATGATTGAATATGATTGAATATTAGCCTCAGGCTAATAATAAGGACACGTATGCTTGGACACACAGGTAATCCAGTCACAGCATATAGTCTTAAAATTCGCCATAAGAATCTTCATTGTTTTTAATAGTAATCATGTTTCCCTCCTTTTAGAAAGAGATTCAAAATAAAAAGTCTTTGTTTTTGGATGAATTATTCCCTTTCTCCAATTTCCACAATTATCTCAGTGATGTATCTACAGAGCTTGACACACACACACGCTTTGTGAAGTCTCTCAAAAAAAGGTCATTGGTGAAGAATGCTCTGAAGCATGTATTTATTTTATTTAGTTGTGTATTGCATTTATTTTACTCCACCCTTCCTCCCGTGGGAGCTCAGGATGGTATATGTACAGTGAAAAAAATCCAATCGAGTTAAAACATTTGAAACTGCAATTATGAAATGGTATCAGCAGAATTGTTTAAAGATGCAAAGCGCAGCAGGTGAGGAATAACAGGGCATCTACTCTAAAGCTGCTTCCCTAAAGGACCAGACAAATAAATGCATCTTTAACTGTTGGCAAAACAATGCTAATGTCGGAAATAAAAGACAGGGAGAGAGTGCTGCCTTGGAGAAGGAGATGTCCCATCGCAAGATTCACAACAGGTAAAATAAGGTATTTCTTCCTGCAGCACATTTTGTATTTTTACGTTGTGAACTGCCCTGTGATCTTTAGCTGAAGGGTGGTATACAAATTTAACAAACAGTTGAACTATGGAACTTGCTCCTGCATCAGCTTGGTCACCAACTTGGATGGCTTCAAAAGAAGATTAGATAAATTCTTGGAGAATGAAGTTACCAATGGCTACTAAGCATGATGACTATGCTCTGCTTAGTTTGGAAGTGGATATTCTGAATCCCAGGTGCTGGGAATTGGAGGAGGGGAAAGTGCTCTTGTGCTCAGGTCCTGAGTACCGGTTTCACACAGGCATCTGGTTGGCATGGGAACAGGATGGACTAGGGGGGCAGTTGGCAGGCTTTTCTTCTTATGTTCTTATGCACCTCGGTGCGAAGAGGGTCATGCTCATTGGGTAGGACAAGAAGGTCACCCCCCCCCGGATTTAAGGCACAAGTCAGTAGGTATCAGAAAACGCAATCCTATAAGTACCTTGACCCCAAGCCATTCAGGATCTTAAATACTAAAGACGAATAACACATTGAATTGTATCCAAACATTCTGAGATTTATGTTTCCCATTTACTGTCTGTTACGAATGGCTTGGCTTACCTTCCTAATAGTTGTAGAAGCTGGTTACAATTTACTGCAAGTTGGTGTATGACCATAACAGATTGGAGAAATCCGCTCCACTTCCATGTGGGGAGGAGTTGCGGTGGACCACGTGGCCACCCACTCTCCTCTGGGGGCGGCGGACGTGGTCCCGCGTTGCCCGGGGGATCCTGGCCACGTCAGCGACCGGCCAGCCAATCCGCTGGCTGGGGGGCGTGGCCGAGACCATTTAAGCAGAGTCAGATACAGTTGGGTCCATTCAATGCCTAAGCCAATACCGCTCACATTCTGTAATCAATAAAGTTGTAGCCAAAATTTCCCCAATTAACATTAACCTAATGTCGGTGTCCTTGTGTGTATTATTTCTCAACGAGGGGGTGGTTTTGGCGTCTCAACACACAACTGGGCCAGAACAAACAAAATGAATTTCAATAGGGACAAATGTAGGGGTTCAGCACTTAGGCAGGAAGAACCAGCTGCACAAATATTAAATGGGGGACACCTGGCTTGCCAGTAGTGCATGTGAAAAGGATCTAGGGGTCTTAGCAGGCTACAAGCTTAATATGCATCAACAAGGTGATGCAGCAAAAAACAAAAACAAACAATGCTATTCTAGGCTCCAGCAACAGAAATATAGTGTGCCAATCAAGGGAAGTAATAGTACCACTTTATTCTGGAGTCCTATGTCCAGTTCTGGGCACCACAATTTAATAATATTAATAAATTTTATTTATACCCCACCCTCCCCAGCCAGGGTTCAGGGTGGCTAACAACCAATAATAAAAACAAGTTGATTAAAATACAATTTAAAAAACAAGATTAAAATAACATTAAAACATTAGGTGCAGCCTTTTCACAGGAGGAGAAAGGAAAAAGAAAGGGGGAGGGAATCAAACTGATTCTAAGCCAAAGGCCAGGTAGAACAACTCTGTCTTACAGGCCCTGCGGAAAGAAATCAGATCCCGCAGGGCCCTGGTCTCATGAGACAGAGCGTTCCACCAGGCTGGAGCCAGTGTTGACAAGGCCCTGGCTCTGGTTGATGCTAATCTAACTTCCTTAGAGCCCAGGACCTCTAGGGTGTTGTTATTTATGGACCTTAAAGTCCTCCGTGGGGCATACCAGGAGAGGCGATCCTGTAGGTACGAGGGTCCTAGGCCATGAAGGGCTTTAAAGGTTAAAACCAGCACCTTAAATCTCACCCTGAACTCCACCGGGAGCCAGTGCAGCTGGAAAAGCACTGGGTGAATATGCTCCCATGGCAGAGACCTTGTGAGGAGTCTCGCTGCAGCATTCTGCACCCGCTGGAGTTTCTAGGACAGCTTCAAGGGCAGCCCCGCGTAGAGCGAATTACAGTAGTCAAGCCTGGAGGTGACCATCGCATGGATCACTGTGGCCAGTAAGAGGGAGATTGAAAATCTGGAACGATGATCAAGGGTCATCAAACCAAGCCTTATGGGGAACAGCTGAAGGAGCCTGGAAAAGAGGAGACCGAGAGATGATATGATGGCCGTGCTGTCACATGGAAGATGGAGCAAGCTTGTTTATGTTAGGATATTTCCGTTCCACCTTAAAAGGGAGCAGGATGTTTGTGTCACAGCCTGCGTATTTCCTGTCTCACAGGATGTTTATGTTGTGTCGTTGCTTTCGTTTCCTTCTTCTTGCCTGATCAGACTGGAGCAGGCGGTCATGTTTTTCTTTGTTCTGACCAACGCTGAATAAACTGTAAATATGCTCTCCTGCTGTGCATCTTTTGCTGTGTGAATTCTGCTGATAGAGTGTGCACCAGCCTAAGAATGTGGCAATCTATTCTGAGGCTTCGTGTCGCTAAGAGCTGATATTGCCTGTCTACGGGAGGTCGATGGATCGTCCGGCAGCCGGCTTGGGGCTAAGATGGACTTTGTCTCCCTGGCAGTATCCCAACAGTTTGCTCCTTCTCCGTTGGGTAGGACTTGTACCAATGGCTTCAAGTTACAAGAAAGACAATTCTGACTAAACATTGGGAAGAACTGTCTGACAGTAAGAGCTGTTCAACAGTGGAAGGACTCTCATGGAAAGTGGTGGACTCTCCATCACTGGGGTTTTTTAAAGCACAGGTTGGATGGCCATCTGCCAGGGATGCTTTAGTTGAGATTCCTCCATTGTGGGGGGTTGGACTAAGTGACCCATTCTACCATTCTTGGAAATATGCATGCATTTTACAGTTTGGAAAGGTGAAACAAGTAGTTCGGTCCCATAACTAGCAATGTGATCTCCAGTCTTTATCCTACATGAAAACTTTGAAAGTAGCAGCCTAATCCTCTTTGATGACTTGGTGATAGAATCTTGTGATACAACAATTTCTCTTGCACCATCTTCAAAAAGGAAAACGGTCAAAAATCTGGAGCTCCCAATTCTACACTGTCTCTTATACCAACATATGGTTTTTAAATATAGAATTTTTGGTTGCATCTGATTGGGATGGTTATGTAGAACATTCACAGCTGCATTGATGGTGATGGTGGCTCCGTTGTAGGTGCAAATAATAAAGTATTGATGTGGATTTGTTCAAACTTACATTTTAATGTTGTTGTTGATGATCTGGAGTCAATTGTCCTGCGGAGCTTGCTTTCCCATCAGACTGACAACTACTGCTTTGAACTCTGCTGTTAGAAGCCCCAGTAATAATTCTAAGATTACTTGTTCGAGAAAATGATGAGTCACCTTCTGTGGGTGCATTAAGGGGAACCCAAGGTCCACTTCCCTCCCCGAACATGACTGTTTCACTTGGAGCTGACATGGTACCTAAATTAGAATTGCTTTAGAAGATAATTAGCTGAGGCTTCCAATCAGGATTATCTTGAAGATGACTTTGAATGTGATTAAGAGACATGTCCAATACAGCATATTCTCATATTGGCATCACACCCTGTATCCTATTTTTGCTTTAGAGGAGGTGGGGATGACAATCAGGGTGGCTGCTTCTATTTAGGACATAAACAATAGCTGACATTGGATTGTATCTTGACATCAGTTGTTTTAATCTCCGGAAATAATGTTTCAAGCATTGGTTGCACAACAGAGGTAAGGATGAATCTCTTAATAGACTCTTGACGTATCCAGAGTAAGAATTGTGCTGGTAGTTCCATGTCAAAATTCTCAACAATAGGACTTGAAAAGCTTCTAGTTAGTTTCTGAGCATGAATTAATTTGGAAAATGCCTCCAAATCATTAACCAAATCTCTTGGGGCTAAGTCCAATTACCAGTAGACTCATCAGAGAAATTTCCTAATCAGTTATTACTATACACTTGATGGCCTTAAAAAAAAAAAAAGACTCTGAAAATTTCATTTTCACTGCTAAATATGCTTCCTGTCTCCTAGTTAAAACAATATTAAAATAGATACAGAATTAAATCCTAAATAAGAAGAAATCCAGGGCAGTGAACAAATAATTGAAAAACCCAACCTCCAATAGTTGATTCAGATTCTATCTTAACAGCACAATCCTCTACATATCAACTTAGAATTCTCAGATACGATTGGAGGAGTAGATAAAAAGTCACCATGCAGTCTGCCTCAGAGTTGGCAGTCTTAAGACAATAGACAATGTTGCTGGGCCTCAGCTTCCCTGAATATTTCCTAGAAGAATCATTCACCCTTGGGCAGTGGCCTTCAGCAGTTGCCTTCCAAATACCAATCTCCTATCAATGTCATAGAATCATAGAGTTGGAAGAGACCACAAGGGCCATCAAGTCCAACCCCCTGCCAAGCAGGAAACACCATCAGAGTACTCCTGACATATGGTTGTCAAGCCTCTGTTTAAAGACCTCCAAAGAAGGAGACTCCACCACACTCCTTGGCAGCAAATTCCACTGTCGAACAGCTCTTACTGTCAGGAAGTTCTTCCTAATGTTTAGGTGGAATCTTCTTTCTTGTAGTTTGGATCCATTGCTCCGTGTCCGCTTCTCTGGAGCAGCAGAAAACAACCTTTCTCCCTCCTCTATGTGACATCCTTTTATATATTTGAACATGGCTATCATATCACCCCTTAACCTCCTCTTCTCCAGGCTAAACATGCCCAGCTCCCTTAGCCGTTCCTCATAAGGCATCGTTTCCAGGCCTTTGACCATTTTGGTTGCCCTCCTCTGGACACGTTCCAGTTTGTCAGTGTCCTTCTTGAACTGTGGTGCCCAGAACTGGACACAGTACTCCAGGTGAGGTCTGACCAGAGCAGAATACAGTGGCACTATTACTTCCCTTGATCTAGATGCTATAGTCCTATTGATGCAGCCCAGAATTGCATTGGCTTGTTTACTCATTCTCCGTTGGGTAGGACCCGTACCAATGGCTTCAAGTTACAAGAAAGACAATTCTGACTAAACATTGGGAAGAACTGTCTGAGTGGTGGAACAAGACAGATGGTGGACAGCTTGGCCTATGGGAGGAATGAGGGGCCTGTCACTTTCTAGACATTTTTGGAGTCGCACCAACCAGCATGGCCTGTGGTCAGAGATCATGGAAATTGTAGACAACGTCTAGAGAACCACAAGCTCCCCATCCCTGGTCTAAGGACCATCCAAATTCCTCCTGTGAAAATGCAATGGCTTCGGCTCTACATACCTTGAAGGTTTCATTTCTTTGTGGTCCTTAAGGCCAGCTGGGAGTGCATTTTTTAAAAGAATTGTACATTTCCAGTGGCTGCCTTTGACATGCCTCTAGAAAGCCCACAAAGTCAAAAGTGTGTAGCTCCCTTCCTGTACAAGTCCACCAAGACCCCAAATAACTTCCAGAAGTGCTCACATGTATGTTTTCACAGGGTTCTTTCCTTCCCATTCCATTTTATTCCCTTAAACTTCTGGTGCCTGCCTCTGCCCCTTAGGAGGAGGTGATACAGAAGCCAAGATATACAAGAAGGGCAGTTTCCTGGTCCTGGAAGATAGCCAGGTTATGGATAATAGGACCACAGCTGCAGTGTTGTCCGGTCTAATACAGTACAGAGAATTAAAGCAAACAAAACCCTATGATGATTACAACGCCTCACTTCTGTATATGTGAGTGCTGAGTCAAAGATTTAGCTTGGAACTTATTTTTGTAATTCGGGAGTGAAATGGGGAGGGGTTCAGGAGACTGAATAACACCTTCCTGTTTCTTCTTGGGGAGGCGCCATAGTGCTAGAGCATTTGCTTTGCAAACAAAAGGGTCAGGCTTGAAACCCTGGAGAGTTTATTAATAATAATAATAATAATTTATTTATACCCCGCCCATCTGGCTGTGTTTCCCCAGCCACTCTGGTCGGCTCCCAACAGAATATTAAAAGCACAATAAAACATCAAACATTAAAAACTTCCCTAAACAGGGCTGCCTTCAGATGTCTTCTAAAAGCCAGATAGTTGTTTATTTCCTTGACATGTGATGGGAGGGTGTGCCACAGGGCAGGGGCCACTACCGAGAAGGCCCTCAGCCTGGTTCCCTGTAACCTCACTTCTTGCAGTGAGGGAACCACCAGAAGGCCCTCAGAGCTGAACCTCAGTTGATGCCAGCCATTGTCCATCATAAATGGACCAGCTCTCTTAGTATACGGTACCTTCCTGGGTTCTCCAGCAATGACTTTGGAATTTCGATGTGCTGTCACATAACCACTTACCAACTGAGCCATATCCTTTGGAGTATATGGTTGCCCACCTGGCTGACCGTTGTATTAGCTCAGGGCGAATGCCTTCTCTGCTGCTTTCAGTGCTGTCTCCCCACTCCCCCCGGCCACCTTCCAAGTTAGACTTTCTACACATACGCTGAGAAAGTTGCCAAATCTCCTCCATGGTCACAGCCTGCAAATGGGGGCTGTGCAAGTGGAAGGGCATTCTTTGCTGAACCCATCAAACAGGAGAATCTACAGTGCTGTTCTCCAGAGTGAAAAAGTCACAGCTGTTTTTAAGGTTCAACTCTTTTGAATTCTGCTGTGCTCCCACAGGAAGCTGCCATTGCATAAACATGGGCAAAATAGTTTTCATTTTGTGTGCCTCAGCCTTTTTAAAAAAGGAAAAAAATATATGTTTTTTTTCCAGGCCACCTTTTTGCTCCTGTCGATGATGACCGAGCAAAGCTTGCAAGGCTGAGCTCTATAAATACAATCTGCAGAGCTACTTCAGTGTAAATTACAAGGACGGCTGAGTCAGCTGCAGAAGCAACCTGGCACAGATGGCAGCACAGCCGCTAATGAAATGCCACAGTAATGCGGGCAGAGAAACACTGCGACCAACTGGGAATGGGTTCTCGCAAACAGAAGCGAGGCTGGCAAGACAGGAATCCACACAGCAGTGATCTGGTGGCTTAAATCGAATTGGATCAGCAGCATCCAGCATACCGAAGCCATTTAGGGAAAGGGGTAAGCTCTGCACCGTCAAGGTGAGTGGAAGCTAGGGACTGAGAATAAATCCTGTTCACTCTGCATTTAAAGGCAGGTGTTCCTAATTAATTCACACTTTTCCAGAAACAATATGTAAACTGAGGCACAGCCGTCCTTTAAATTTCCTGAAAGACCTATATTGGCTCCCAGTACGTTTCTGGGCACAATTCAAAGTGTTGGTGCTGAGCTTTAACGCCCTAAACGGCCTCAGTCCAGTATACCTGAAGGAGTGTCTCCACCCCCATTGTTCTGCCCGGACACTGAGGTCCAGTGCCGAGGGCCTTCTGGCGGTTCCCTCACTGCGAGAAGCCAAGTTACAGGGAACCAGGCAGAGGGCCTTCTTGGTAGTGGCACCCGCCCTGTGGAATGCCTTCCCACCAGATGTCAAAGAGAAAGCTTTTAATGTTTAATAGATTATTGTATTTTAATATTTTGTTGGAAGCCGCACAGAGTGGCTGGGGAAACCCAGCCAGATGAGCAGGGTCTAAATAATAAATTCTTCTTCTTCTTCTTCTTCTTCTTCTTCTTCTTCTTATTATTATTATTATTATTATTATTATTATTATTATTATCATAAACGGCCTTGGCCCAGTATACCTGAAGGACTGTCTCCACCCCCATCATTCAGCCTGGACCTTGAGGTCCAGCACCGAGGGCCTTCTGGTCCTTCCCTCACTGTGAGAAGTGAGGTTGCAGGAACCAGGCAGAGGGCCTTCTCAGTAGTGGTGCCCACTCTGTGGAATGCCCTCCCTTCAGATGTCAAACAGATAAACAACTATCTGACTTTAAGAAGACATCTGAAGGCAGCCCTGTTTAGGGAAGTTTATAATGTTGGATGTTTTATCATGTTTTTAGTATTCTGTTGTGAGCCGCCCAGAGTGGCTGGGGAAACCCAGCCAGATGGGCTGGGTATGTATGTATGTATGTATGTATGTATGTATGTATGTATAAATAAATATTTATAATTAAATTTGCACTTCCAAGAATTTTTTTTGTTCAATATTGGCTGCAAGTTACCCAGGTCTAGGATAGCAGTTGCCAACATGGTGCCTACCTGATGTGGACTGCAACTCCCATGCGCCCCAGACAGCATGATCAATGGCCAGGAATCATGGTAGTTGTAGTTCATAACATATGGAGGATACCATGTTGGCTACTGTTGAAGATAGGGACTTCAAGGAAGGGTTGGTTGACATCTTTACTACAATCTTTACCATTAACCTGCCTATGTCCCATCTGTAGAGCTTCTGCCCCATTTCTTTAGAAAGAAGAATCAGGACAATGATGCAGACCAGCAGGGACAAGAAGAGGCAGGGTGGTACACGGCATCCCTAATGTATTGTACCTTTTGCTTAATTGTGACCTGTTTTTGTAGCCAAGCTAGGCTACAATAAAAAGCTTAGGAGATTCAACAGCTGTCAAATCTTCAGTGTACCCATCTTGGGTGCTTCAGGTCCCATTAAGGGTGTGGCACATGACATGTTACTGAAAGGCATTGTGTTGCATCCAGGTATAGTAAATCACCAAGGCAATGTCCCCAAGAGTATAACCAAGTATCAGTGTAGGTCCTTCCCCCTCTTTCTCAGATTGGGATTACAACAAACTCTGCAGCAGGCATGTGATAAAAGGCCTGCCAGAAATCTGTATATAACATGCTTAATAATAAATCAGTTAGGTGTGTGGAGCCAGAATTCAGTAACTGAGGGTTGTTGGTTTTTCAGCATGCAACATATGGTGTCAGACTAGGACGGCTTCCAGGTACAGTAGACCAGAGAGAGTTCCGCTGCTTTTGAAACTGAAAATACTGCAGAGAATTGGACTAGAGGGACCAGAGTCAGATATGTGGCTGCCATCTACAGCCTTCAAAGATGCTCATTTTGTAATGAGCATTGGTCCAAGGATGTCTTCAAACTGTCAGTCTCCAATGGCAAGATTAGAAAACGGACAGAAAAGAGCTAGATAGAGCACACTGTTTGAGTCCTGCTACAGTCCAAAGAGTATGTGTGTGTTTCTTTGTGAAACAGACCAAGGCCCCTACTGAAATAACAGATGAGCTCTTAACCCAACCACTGTTCATGAGAGGGGATTGTTTCTCTGCAGCACAGATGGGAGAAGCTGTGGTCATCCAAGCATTGTTCTTCCATCTGCCCTGACCATTGGGCATTCTGCCTGGGTTCATAGGGATTGTAGCTCAATAATATTTAGAGGGCTACAGGTTCCCTAACCCTGCTTTTTACAGCTAGGGATGGTATTCTTAAGGGGCAGGTTCTTATTGGAACCATAACTAAAAAGCAATACAAGTAAAACCATTACTAGAAGGTGGATTAACTCTGGACAAAGCTATCAGGCTCATGAAGCATTGAAAGAGCATTCAAAACTTATATATGACTCCAGGAGTCAACAACACAATGCCTTTGGGGGTAGTGGCACCTTTGAGGTCTTCCTTTAATGCCCCCCCATCCTTGGTGTGGAGGAAAGTGATTTGCTTTTGTTACCTTTTCTCCCTCAAAAAGTACACAGAGATGAAAAAAGAAGTTGGAAGGGTGAAACAGGATGACCATGTGAACCAGGCCTCCAATAAGGGTTAGGGTAAATGATGGCAAACATTACATGGGACATTATCCCATAACTTTTTGTTGATACCGACTGGCCCTTGTGCAAGACAGTAGTTGGCCAAACCTCAAATAACTGTTTGCAAGATGTTTCCGAAAGCAAGGGCAAACTTTTGTTCTATATTGGTCCCCAACAGAAGAAAGAGCTGGTAATTATTGTCACAGGTTTATTTATTTCTAGAATGCACTACTGGTGATAAGCCATTTGCAATCCCACATTAGCTGTGTGTTCTCAAATGTGCCTCAGCTCTCTAAAACAATTCATTACAAAGACCTCATCAGTCCCAAATCAAGCAATTTCCCTAAAATATGCTAAGGAGGCAAGTCCAACGATGAACCAAACCCAGGCTTGATTTACACATCTTTTGAGTGCAATTTATTTGATGCTTACTAAAGCAAGATTCCAAGGGGCCCAGATATTACCTAGTAGTCAGAGAAGAAGAAAAACACAGCAACAAGAAACTGGGCCCTGGGTGGTGTCATTATATAGTTTGATCACTAGGTTGCACTGGATTTAATTGATTCTTGTGTGATCTAGCTTCCTGGCTGGTGCATCCTCTAAACTGCCATCAGAGCCCCCAATGGTATGAGGGGTTTTGTTGTTGAGCCAACTACCAACTTTAGTCCTCCAGCAATAGGAGTTCACAAACCTGGTAGTTGGCCTTTGTGTATCCTCTCTAATTAGTCTGAGATATTTTAGCATCCTCAGTGTTCTTGCAAAGCTGAGAGGCATAAATCATCCAGCCAGATGATCTGTTCTTTTTAAAGAGACACCATTAATTGCAACAGATCCCCTGAGGAAAACAAGAGACTTGAGAGATTACCTAACCCACAACCAAAATGCTGATACAGCTCAAATGATTCCACAAGTGGCAGTGAAAGCTATGCTTTATTGTATTGGATAAAGTTCTCAGTTGATTTTCTGCACCGTGAAGTCTACTTACAGAGGTTCATCACACAATTTAGAACCCTGGACAACCACAAACAGAGGACTTGCGGCTTTAGAAGTTCACCTCCCCAATAGATGGAAGGCAATGGCGCCAGAAATGGGGGTGCAGTGGACAGAACAAGGGCAATGGGTGCACTCCAGCTCCTCCCATCATTCAATAGCATTCATGTCTGGGCGGGCAACAGTCAAATCCCAAATCATTGTTTTTAATCATTGTATTTGAACTTCCTTTATAAACAACACTTAAGCCTAGCCAAAATAGTCACTGAAGGGGGCTGTGAATCAAAGGTACATTCCAGGTTAGCATTAGTGGATGATACCATTTAGCACTCTAACCACAAGGTACTGTAGTATTCCACAGTTTGGGTGCCACAACAAAAAAGGCCCTGTCCTGTGTTAAGCCCAACGTGCTTCTGGGACATAAAACATGGACAGGCTGGTGGGAAGAGGCAGCCCTTCCAAGTACCCTTTAGGGTCTGATAAATTAACAACCAACATTTCAAATTGTTCCTGGAAGTAAAATAAATAAATAAATATTGATGGGTTGGAATTATGTCTGGCTCCAGCTTTTGGGAAGTCCTTGAGCAAGTTGCCCTAAGAAGGCCCTCCTTTCTGAATGCACAAGCCACCTCTCCACATTGTTCCTGCTACCTATGTGCTTGCCTCTCTTAGCCAAATCAATACTACCTCACATAAAGATGGGACAAGCTATACAGATGTTCCTTCTCCTTCTCCAGGGATTGGTAGGAGGCCCCTTATTGGGGCATGGGCATCAGCAAATACAACAAGCATGCCCATTCCTGGCACCAGCCCTGTTAAGCTCAGCACTGGAGCCCTTCATTAAAGGTAAAGGTACCCCTGCCCATACGGGCCAGTCTTGACAGACTCTGGGGTTGTGCGCTCATCTCACTCTAGAGGCCGGGAGCCAGCGCTGTCCGCAGACACTTCCGGGTCACGTGGCCAGTGTGACAAGCTGCATCTGGCGAGCCAGCGCAGCACACGGAAACACTGTTTACCTTCCCGCTGGTAAGCGGTCCCTATTTATCTACTTGCACCTGGGGGTGCTTTCGAACTGCTAGGTTGGCAGGCGCTGGAACCGAACAACGGATTTGAACCGCCGACCATGCGATCGGCAAGTCCTAGGCACTGAGGTTTTACCCACAGCGCCACCCGCGTCCCTGTAGCCCTTCATACAGCATGTTAAACCAGAATGTGTTCTAGCTAAGTCTCTTATGTTCTGCCAATTTTATTTATTTAATGTATGGGCATATGGTTTAGAGTTGAAGGAGGTAGCAGGAGAACACGAGGTTAGAAAGTGCAAAATACATCCCATCCAATTCAGGAATTTGCCAGCTGACTCCAGACGGGTCACTGAAAAAGAGGACAATGCTAAAGAGCCAGAGACAGCACCATCATTAATTTCAACACAGGCCTATTGTGAAAGAATACAGTCCTCTTGAAAAAGCTTCCGAATGGTTTTGAACATACCAGTGAACTAGTTCTCTAAGCCTTGTGGGTTTTTTCATTTAACACTGCTGCTGAATGAGGTTTTTTTTTAGAAAAAAGAAAAGTATAATATGAGCGGAAGCCGTAGTTGGTTCTGAAAAGAAGATTATTACAGCACAGAGTGTCTTAGACAAGCACCTGTGCTCAAGAGTGTTTTTGGTAAGATGCTATAGAGGTTAATATATTCATTATTACTCTAAAAAATCACATCTTCAGCTGGAGTAAGGTAGTTTAAGACCATCTTTTGCCTTCCAAAAGTGACACAAATCTCAGGCTGCATGCAGGAACAATTAACTGTAAACTGCTGCTAAATTACTTACAAGGCACTCAGCACTATTCTGCCGCTCTCATAACTGTGTTGTTATGAAGATGCTCCAGCTATTCTGTTGTTATAAAGGTCTTTATACAAATTCAGCAAAAAAATTATGTAGGCGATCTCATATTCAAACAAGCAAAAACACCTGAATATATGCAACCATAGACTTGAGAGTAGGACATTTTTAGTGATTTCTGCCAGGACACTGCTTCTGACTACACTATTCCAGCTATGTTGGGGAAATTCTGGACGTATGGCAACCCTAGTCCAGGCTGTAAATTTGGGATACTGTGACCCAGAGAAAAGAAACAAGAAGCAGGTGTTTACTTCATGTTGTCATGACCATATCTGAGAGACCGTCTCCTTCCCTACAGACCCTTTCAGGGTGCTGAGATTGGCAGAGGGTGAGTTCTTGGTAGTTCTTCCACCCTTGGAGCTTGAGGTGTGACAGGGTATTCTCTGTGGTGGCCCCTAAGCTATGAACTCTCTCCCCACAGAGGTGCATCTGGCACCTTCATTGTACTGTGTCCAGTGAATGATGAATATGCACCTCTTTACCCAGCCTTTGACACTTAAGGGTGTATGTGAGGACCCACTTTATTTTTGTGATAGGAGGTTGTCTGTGACTTCTTTTTTACTATTGTGCTTTAATGTTGTGATCTGCCCTGGGACCTTAGGATGAATAACTACTACAACAAAGTCTACCCTGTTCTCTCAGGCATTTGACAGGATATGATGTACCTTTTACGGTGTTTGCTACCTGGTTTAAATGAATGATTGTTCTGACAGCCCCCTTAGTTATATCACATTTTTGTTTTGTTTATTCTGCTTTGTTGCTGATTTAGTCTTTTGCCTTTTTGCTATATTGTTTGATTCTTTTGCTTTTTCTCTTTTACTGGAAGCCACCCTGAGATATTTGCTAAAAGGTGAGGCGATTTAAATCCAAAAATGAATAAAAATAAATTTAAAAGCTGTAGCTGAATGGAAGGCGAGCTTTAATACATACAAATGTGCACTGGATGTTTGTGTCAGTGTCTACGTTTTAGTATTTTCCCGTTCTAAGAAATCATGAAGAAACCTGCTAGACTAGGCTGAAGGCCTATCTAGGTCTCATTCACATCATACATTCAATCCACTCTGATCCCACTTTAAACAATTATGGCTCCCCCAGAAGAATTCAAGGAACTGTATTTTATTTTTTAAAAGTTTGCTGAGACTTGCTAGGAGACCTGTATTCCTTTTTCCAGGGCTAAAATTCCCAGAGTTTTCTGTGAAGAGGGATTGATTGCTAAACCACTCTGGGAATTGTAGTTCTGTGAGGTGAATAGAGGTCTCCTAACTGCTGTTATAACCCTGAACAAATTATAGCTCCCATAATTATTTGGGGGAAAGCAGTGTCGGTTTGAAGTGGCATCGTAGTGCTTTAAATGTACGTTGTGAGCCTGTAGCCATCATGACTAGTAGCCCTCAGTAGCCTTCTGATCTCCAAATATTGTGCTACTGAATTCCACTATGTGCTGTTTGAATCCCACCAAAAAAATAGGACATTCCGAGGTCCAGTCAGAAGCTGAGAATGGCTTCTGTAATTCTGGGGTGTCTTGCTTAAATCAGGACAGTTGAGTGGTATGCGAGTTTATGGAACCAAGAGGGTGTTGGCCCTCAAAGGTTTGGTAACGACTGACTTAGAGGGAATATTTCTGCTAAAGTAGGCCCAGTGAAGAATTGAGATACCCTTTCCCCTTCTTTCCTGCCACTTTTTCTGGGGTTATGGGCATTTAACAAGATCAGGACAGAGTGGGATGGAGAGGTAGGCTGTATCAGAAGAAGAAGAAAAAATCAATAGCAAGACCTGAAGTATAATAGATTTCTTTTCTCTCTTTTTAAAATGCAGTCTTACTTTGAGATGAAACTCATCAGGTTTTTCTTTTTCTTTTTGTGGCTGGTCACAGTGGCACTTATATAAAAGAAAAAGTTATACTGACAGCCATAATAGAGAGCCAAGTTGCAGGAGTCTGCTTCAAAAAAAAAAAAAAAAAGGCAGTTTGGGAGATTTTATATAATACCTGGGGATAAAAGACAAGCAGAAAGATTACTGGAATTACAGCAGTGGTCTAATTAAACGTTGGAGGAATGCCAGAACCTAGGACTGTACCCCATATTCTTTTTTAACAGTAATTTTATCACCCAAATTAGCTGACATCATATGGAGACCTGCTGTTTTGTTTAGCAATCATTAGCAAGGCTACAATGAAAAGGGTTTATTACTGTTTTAAGTGTCTGAGTTCAACACCTCTTGGCTGAGATGCATAATAATTAGAACATATTATAAAATGGATATCTAATGCGAAGACATGCAGGGTTTAAAAATCACGTGGATTCAAGTTCAGCCTCCAAGTACTTCCAGTTTCAGGTCAAGGTGTGACTTTTTTATATTGGATCAGAATGTTGTTAGTGTTTGATGTTTTATTTTGTTTCTCTACGTGTTGGAAACTGTTAAGTTGTGGGTGAACATAGCAGATGACACAGCGATTCTTCAACAGCTCTTGTTTATTCAGAGGCCAGAACAGAACTGAACTGAAGGTTTCAGTCAGCCTGCTTATATAGAGCTCCAGTACAACGTAACTGTAACAATTTTCTAAAACTATCCAATCACTGAACGTCACTTTTGATCCCTTATTTGCATAACTATCTACAGTGTCCCCCTGCTGGCCCAGGGTGAGAACCTCAGTACATAACAGAAACCACCCAGAGTGGCTGGGGCAGCCCAGCTAGATGGGTGGGGTATAAATATTATTATCTCAAAATCCTTTCACTGCCTGATCCCACCTGTGCCTCTCTCTTCATATTCCCCCCCTGCCATGCCAACTTCAATCTTTTTTAGGCCCTGGTTTGACTACCAACTCCATTATGAGGTAATAACTGTCACGGCAAGAGACAAGCCTTTCACACCATTGCACCCCACAGTTGGGGCTCTTCAGCTACCTATTGAACTTCAGTCGGCAATGGTTAGCCATTTTGTGGAACAGAATAACTCCGCTCTAGATCAACAAAGAACAAGTTAAAAAACACAGGCCCCAATATCAGTATTTGCGGGGGGGGGGGGGACACACACACACCCCATATTCTACATCCCTCCATTGGGAAAACTGCCCATTAATTCCTACTTTCTGCCGTATGCCAATCTCCTTGCCTCACCCATTTTATATATGCCTACCAAAATGCCCTTTGTGTACGTATGCATACACATGCACAAATTCATTCTTCCGGGGATGTAACATCCAGCCTAAAATAAAGAAAAGATTTTCAGAGGTAATGTGACATGACATATGATGTCTAGCTTATTGACATTTTAGTAAGGAAATGCTGGTCTGCTGTCTGCAAGTGCAGAAGTTTCAAACGCCTGCCAGTATGTTCGTTCACCCTAAGCTCTTCCTGAAGGCTCATTTGAAAATGTCACTGGTAGAGAATAAACAGACGAAAGGCTACCCTAATTATAGTTTGGTATTCTAGACAATTGGTTGCATATTCCATCCAAGTAGCTGAGACAAGAAGAAGGGACCACATACATAAACATTTATTAATATATGGTTTTAGTAGGTTTTTTTAATCCCAAATTTTATTTTATTTTTAAAAATGATATAATATTCTATACAGAGTATTTTGGCAAACATGCAGCAGTTTTCAGCCATTTATCTTCTGTTTTTGATTCCGTTATTGATACAGATGAGCCATATAAAATTTGAAAGTAGGAAGGATTGTAGTGGATCTAGTCTTGCAGAAACACTTTGTTTATCAAGATTTTGGAATACCACCTGTTGATATAGCAATCATCCTTGTCCCGTCACCTAACTAATCTAGAACAATATTGTTTATTCCCTTTATTTCATAAATAAGTCGTGCATTGGGGCTGAAACCTATTGCTTACAGAATAGACACCTGCCGTTTGCAAACTTTCCTTGGATTCACAATCAGTTTGAGGGCCCTGAACCATAAAAATACATTACTTCAATTTTTTTTTTATTTTTTTTTTTTTTGCCAATTGGCTTACTGTCTTACAGGATGTGATAAAACCAGTAAACCCCACCCCCCACTGTGGGGGAAAGGGTCAGCAAATGTAGAACAATTGATAAGAGATTTGCTGATGGACAAATACTGAATTATCAAACAGCCCTTTCAGTGAGAATTGTATGAGTGGGTAAATTGGAGGATGCCCGTTATCCCAGCCACCTTAGTGGGCTGTTGCTGTTGTATGACTCTGTGCAGGCTCCCCATGTAATTTAGTACAGTCGTACATTCGTTCTCGAATAGAATGCATTCTGGGAGTCTGTTCGACTCCTGGAACTGTTCGAAAATCAAGGCACGCCTTCTGATTGGTTGCAGGAGTGCCCTGCAGCCAATCGGAAACTACACCGGACATTTGGCTTCCGAAAATCATTCAAAAACCGGAACACTTGCTTCTGGTTTTTGATCGTTCGGGAGCCGAAACGTATGAGTTCCAAGACGTTCGGCAACCAAGGTATGACTGTACTCAGCACAATCAGGGATCTAATTTGTGCTAGGAGCCTACATACTGCAGAGATGACCCACCCGGTTCATGGATGGCTGTGTTGCTCGGTGATGCGGATGTGACAGAGGAGATGGGCCCAATCCATCGGGGTTTAGAACTGGAGGGAAGAATGGAGACAAGACCCCCAGTGCTTGAAGATACTACACTTTTTGCCTCTATGTCAGGGACTGGACCAGGAGGAATGGTGGGAGCCCACCCCCTTTTTCTGAACCTTTCCAAGGGCAGGAGGACAGTATTGATTTAGAACAGTGGTTTGCAGAGGGACATAGTCCAGAGGGGAAAAGCTGGGAAATACTGAGTGAGGAACAGCTAGAATAAGAAACACCAGGAGAGAGACAGCTGGCAGATTCCCTGTACAGTGGTACCTCAGGTTAAGTACTTAATTCGTTCCGGAGGTCCGTACTTAACCTGAAACTGTTCTTAACCTGAAGCACCACTTTAGCTAATGGGGCCTCCTGCTGCTTCCCTGCCACTGGAGCACGATTTCTGTTCTCATCCTGAAGCAAAGTTCTTAACCCGAGGTACTATTTCTGGGTTAGCGGAGTCTGTAACCTGAAGCATATGTAACCTGAAGTGTATGTAACCTGAGGTACCACTGTATTTGGAAAGAATTTCTGACCCTGCTTCACCTAAGACTAGACAGGCTCTGAGATTGATAGAACAGAATGTGCAGTGGCAACAAGCTCAGATTACCCGATGTAGGAGTGACATAGATTAATGGGGACAGAGGGGGTAACCTTTACTGGGAGCAACACCACTTTTAGAGAGAGAAGCATTCCTTTGTCTCTCACTGTGATTATTAAATGAACTAGTAAGAAAGCTCCTTTCATTTGATCTGCTAATTTACTGTCACTGGGGGAGGGATCTGATTCCCCGAAGCCTGACACTCCAGCCTCGAAAACCGCCAGCATTTTCTTGTCGTTTTTCTTACCCCAAACCACCTTCCCAAATATTGCCAAAAAAGGCTATAACCAAGACTTGCACCATATACAGCATACAGAGTTACAATTGGCCACACTGGACCTTTAGTCAGCTTTGAGGAGAGGTGGGGGAAGCCAGTTCTAGTTAAACTGCCCTATGTTTGTGTACTGTAGGAACCTGATGGACCATGCAGTTCTCCCTGAGTGAGGAAGAATCCATTATCAGCAGCTGAATTCATTCCCCACCCCTTAGCATGTTTCTCTCTCTCTGGATCATGTTTCATTCTGGATTTACCATGTGTTTGCAATATTGTATGGATGGTTCTGGGCCGTAGAGCACAACTGCTAACTACCATATGAGGTAGTCACATCTCCTGCAGAGATTTGAATGAACACAGCCTGTAAGAGAGATTTATTGTGGAGAACCATTAAAATATTATTTTAGAAGTACATCAGCTTCCCTCAACTTGGAGGGTCTCCAGATATTTTGGAATACCACTGACACCAGCCTCAGCCAACACAACAGTTGTGACTGGGGATGATGGGAGGGCACCAAGTAGGAGAAGATTCAAGTATATGAATAATATATCCTACACAAAATATAGAATTAGAAATTGCATCCAGCAGATTCATCTCAATCAGTAGAGCATGAGACTCTTAATCTTAAGATCATGGATTCGAGCCCCACATTGGACAAAATATTCTTGCATTGCAGGGGATGGACTAGATGACCCTTCCAGCTCTACAATTCAAAGATTAGCTGGTCTTCCAGCTTCCTAGTCTCACTGATTTCATTGGGACATTAGGACTGCAGCAGCATTAACCTAGTAATAGAGTATGGGTAGTCTGTCTGGTAGTTCTTTTATTGCAGAGATCCAAACCAATAGTTTTCATGGTTCCTTGGAAGCTTATCTGGTGTTCTTCAGTGAAATCAACTGTAGTAGTTGAATTTGCCTGGTGTAGAGTTGCCCATTGCTGTTCATCTTCTCTTTCAGCTACGTGGGATTATTGGACCTCGCTATCAACCCACATGAGCTGAAAGTGTACTCTAGAACAGGCACGTCCAACTCCCAAAAGACTGCGATCTACTCCCAGTATTAAAAAACTGGCAGTGATCTACCCATTGTCATTGCCAACAGTAGTTGAGCTTTTTTGGGGGGGAGGGTTGCCCAGAGTTGCAGAGCTTTTTGCGGGGAGGGTTGCCCAGAGTTGTTGAACAATGAACCAGGGACAGAGCAATGGAGAACTTCTGAAACAACAATGGGACACTAGCGCTGCCCAAGGCGTGCTGGGGAACAGCAACAACTGGCAAAAAATAGACACAATATATTACAAGGACAGGAAGAAAACACTACAGACAGAATAATTGCCACACACAGGAAGGAGAGAGTTTGAATGCTTCATCTGTAGGTGTAGAATTCATTTAATGTGTCAATACGAATGGAAGTCATTAAAACTGCAGTTGCGATATAAGGGATTGGAATTTTGACTGGAGCGTAATAGAATTTTATAAGATTTAGGAATGCAGAAACAAAGTAACTCATGAAACCATCAGTCCTAGCATGCGGAGGGCCATCTAAATTGTATAATTTGGCATCAGTGATTGGTATTATTAATTGCATTATAATTTGGCATTGTTATAATGAGGCTATTATTGGATTGAAAACTAATAAGAATTATTATTGAGAGTGAGAGTGAGAGTGAGAGTGAGAGAGAGAGAGAGAGAGAGAGAGAGAGAGAGAAATGTCCGCCCCAGATCCTGGTCCAGAACTATATTTGTTCTTGGCAGACAAATCCTTGAAAAGAGCATTTCATGGATGCAGATACAACTTTGGATGGGTGGATGGGAAACATACTTGAACCATTTTCCAGTTGTGGAACACACAGCAAAGCTTGCAAAGTACGTATTTGCATGCACAGCTTTGTGAGACATCAGTAAACATGACTCTATTGACATCCCTGAAGGCTCTAACTCCAGTTCTCCTTGCATCCTGTGGCAATTGTCTCTCTTTTGATTTATAGGATCTCCACTGCTTTAAGCAACCCACGGTTATTTATTATATGCACTATTTTAGCAGCTTGTGCTGCAGAAAATAAATGTGTCTGAAACCCCGTAGTTCCGTCGGGCTAGAGGCAATTTGTTACGTGAACATCTCTATTTGGTTGTACTTTTACTTGTGATGTGTCTGTTTATTAGGATAGGGTATGATATAATGCTCTCGGGACCATATTGTACTCATATTGATTCTGGCAACCTTTGTTCTGCTATGCATTAAAAAAAATAAAAAGAAGACCGTTCACGACAATACATCTGCTGGGATTAAAAATAGTATGTAGTAGTTAGAACAATTTATTTCTAACAAGCCTTCATGATATCTTATCATTGCAGCTGTTAGTCAGTTTCTATGCTCAGTATTGATTTGCTTTTCCAGATGATTTCTCCCTCTGCGTTTTATTATAAATAATGTATTGATGACTCACGGATGTATGACGCCAGGATGCATTTAAGATATATTTAGAAAACAGGCTTTTTTTAAAAAAACAGACCCAAACAATATTGGAGCAGCAGTTTATAGGTGCCGTGGCTAAAGATGATTGGAGGAACCGAGCATCCGTGAACCAGCTTTCACAGCCAATGTGAAAATGTTTCAGGAAGGGAGCCAGTTGAGTATACAGCTCGTTCAGTAGCCTAAGTTCTTGTCTATATCCATGCTAAGCATAAGCTTTACCTGCAAGCCAAGAATGGCCAACTTACCGGGGGCTAGGGAGGGCTGAATTCAGGTACCAGTAAAAGAAGATTTGCTTTTAATATTCATTTAAGGCAGAGTTGAGCTGACTTTGCAAAATAGACAGCGCAGATGATTCTTTGGCACAACGTTCAAGGCTGGCACCAGGTTTGAGGATGCCTTGGGTAAGATGCCTTCTGGTGGGTCTCCTCTTATGGTTGGAAGTTGGCATTTTACTTCCTCACAGTGCCCTAGAGTGCCCAAAGTAGCACCACTCTGGGGCATTCTTGGCAGGGCCGTCTTACCCATAGGTGCTAGGGGTGTGGGGCACCCGGGTGCCAGGCTCTCAGGGGTGCCAGGCTGAGAGTCTGGGGCCCGAGAGTTGAGTCCAGGGGAGAGCCTGCTTATCAGTTGGAGCACCGCAGCAGACTCTTCTGCTGCGAGTGGCTCTGTGCCGTGAGTTCGGGGGCGACTGAGCCGGCGAGACGCTGAGGCGGCTGGCCATCTCCGCCTTCCTGCGCGCCTGGGACCGGGCAACCTGGGGTGTGTGTGTGCGCCGGGTGGATCTTTGCATCCCGGCGCCGCATATGCTTTAGACAGCCCTGATTCTTGGACATGTAAAAGGTGACTTAACAGACCCAGCCACTTGGTATGTTGTGCTCAGAGTGAGAGTCAGTGCTGACAGGCCAGTACAACCTGACTAGGCTATATGGTGGCACCAGGCTTTACTGAATATCTTGACTACTTTATTTCTCCCACACACCGCTCGATAACTGCCATAGACAGTTATCACTGTCTGTGAGCAGAAGACAAGTAGGTCCTGCAACCAAAAGTTGCAGTGTACAATGCTTCCATTCAAGATTCCAGCCATGTCCTCTCCCAGGACGCTCTATTTTATTTCTCCTCCCTCTGATCTTCCATTTTCTCCAAAACATACCCATTGAACCTGGTCCAAGTTCACTGGACTATTTTGTGTCCACCCTCCCAAAGTTTTTCTGCACTTCCGCAAATGTTGGCGTTCCCCTCAGCCTGCTGTTACATTTATATATTTACTTCTTTGTTTATATTATATAGATAATATAACTAAACATCAAAGAAAAGAAATAAAAATACTCAGGTTACCAGGTACCAAAAGTAAAAGCAGAGCTACAGGTTGCACCAACAGTTAAAATCAGATCTGGGAACAACAGGGTTAGTGATATCTATGACTATCAATAATAAATAATGTTCGGTACATTTTTTGGGCAGCCATGTATTTCATCCAAGAATTGCTGTGTTTTTACAAACCTTTCAGCCTCAGGGCAATCCCAGGAGAAATAGAGAAGAGTGATGCTTTGCAGTCAAACTGTCAGCTTGCCATGTTTGCAAGAAAGGTGGTGGGTGTTTTTTTTAAGGGTTCCATTTTATATTTTTCATTTTTGTTAAAGTCCAGCTAGGACTAAACATGCAAACTGCAACTAGATTGCCCTGCATTTTGTTGCATTTAAGGAAGCCTGGAAGCTTCAGCTGGCTGGGGCTCTGTGTGTATGTGTTTGCTCTGCATGTACACACAGCGATAAAAAAACAGATGTGTGCGAGGTCTTTGCTCATTTTGATCTGCACCTGGGTTTCACATGAGCGTAGGGATATTGTATCACAGAAGGAGCTGTAAAGGGCTTGCTTATATTACTATGGATAGGTATATAAATTGTGTATGCTTTGTGAGGTGACAGCCTGGGGTGAATAAATGCTTCTGAACATCTTGAGACTCTAAGCCAGCCCAAACATCCCTACTATTTATGGCAGATTACTGGGAGCTGAAGGGCTTGCTTTGCTGAAGGACTGATGGTATCCTACAAATTATGATCAGTAGCTTTGGGGTAACTATTTCTAAGATGGACAGAATAACCTGTAGGGTCTCTAGCTTTCTTTTAGCTCACTCCACTCCCATGCATCTAGCAGCTGTTTTACAAACCTGAATGTAGCTGGTAAAACTTGGTTATTGTCATTCACAGGGGCAAATAGGGCTCGTTAGCCTGGGAAGGTAGCTCATCTAGGAGAAGGAAAACTCTAGTCCTAAACCTCCATTGCCTTGTGTGATATCTTCTGGAAAAGAAAAGGGCAAAGGAATGAACCCTCCACAAAGCTGGATTGTAGTCCCTAAGATAGTTGGAAGACGCCTTGTATGCCTCCTTCCAGCAACTCCTGCAGCCAAGCTGGTGTCAAACATATTACTCTGCTTCCCTTTGGACCACGTCAGCAAGGCCAAGAGGATGGGGGTCCTATCATCTGGGCAGCCCAGGACTTCCATACACCCTGCACCCAGCCTTGCACCCTGGAAAGGTCACTTCAGTGCTGATAACGCAGCAATTTGACTTCACCCCTTGAAGCGCACTCCATTGTCTCTTGAAGCAGATAGATACCAACAACATAGGATTATATCACACTTTTCAACGCAGACAGCCACATTACTTCTGTCAATCAGTTAATGAATCATGTACTAATTGTGAACTCATACTCCAGCTATGGATCCTTACGGAATCAAAAGGGCATCACCCTCACATTAGAGGACATTTGTGTATACGGATGAATTATTTGGTACTGCGATGGACCAACAGACATGAATACACAATTTAGAACATAGTCTCTTCACGAGAGGTTCAGAGGGTGTCAACACAGGCCTTTTCTGCAGTGGCTCCTGATTTGTGGAATGCTATCCCCATGGAAGTGGGAGCTGAAAACACTCCTCCCAGGCCGTTGGATAATTAAACAAAGTTGGATGGAAAATAAGTGGTATTGGTAAAAAGTTTTACAAGAATATGCAAGTATGGATTGATAACGGTTAAAATATATATTTACAATAGGTGATGATATTGAGCTATGAAAAATGGTAGAGGGTAAGGATTTGCTGAAAGGACTTTTTAAATGGGAATACAAAAGGGGAGGTGTGAGGAGGTCAAAGAATTAAGGAAATGAGACTAAGGACTATTGAAAGATGGAGTTAACTTTGAATTTTTTCTGTTTTCTTTCTTATATTTTGCTATGATTTTTTCTTTTTTATATATACTTTTTCTATGTGTGTTTTTTCTCACTTTTTTCTTTAGTTTGTTAATTTTTTTGTATTGTGTGATTATATGTTTGTGTTTAAAACTTTAATAAATATTTATTTTAAAAAATTAAACAAAGTATGACTTTTTAAACTGTGGGGTGGGGGCATTGTTATGACTTTTTGTGTTTTTATACTCTAAACTGCCTGGTGATCAGAGGCTTGACAACCATATGTCAGGAGTGCTCTGATGGTGTTTCCTGCTTGGCAGGGGGTTGGACTCGATGGCCCTTGTGGTCTCTTCCAACTCTATGATTCTATGATTCTATGATCTTCGGATGAAGGGCGGTATATAAATCTAATAAATAAATAAACTAGTTAAGCAATCAAAATGCAATTGTGGAATGATCATCCTCTTTCCACAGTCACCATGCATGCAACAATGCAAAAGAACATGATCTGTTTTTCCAGCTCCACACAAAGTAAGCATGGACAAGAAATTCAGTTCAGTTCACATTAAAGGCTGATCTTCCAAATCTGCACTTCCTGAAACAACATGCAAACCAAAACACAACTATCCTTTGCAATTTACAGTTATCTGCATTTTGTGATGCACTTCTCCAGCCAAGCAACAATTACTACTACTACTACTAATAAAAATAAAAATAAAAATAAATTTTTATTTATACCCCGCCCTCCCCAGCCAAGACCGGGCTCAGGGCGGCTAACAACCAATGATAAAAACAAGTTGATTAAAATACAATTTAAAAGATTAAGATACAATATTAAAACAATTAGGGAGCAATCTCATCATAGGAGGAGAAAGGAAAAAGAAAAAGGGGGAGGGAGTTACAAATATGCATACAAGCGTTAGGGGAAACTGTGCATTAAAATGAATATATTGATGAAAATAATATAGTAGGGGAAATTGCTTGCAAAAAAATTGTACATTAGTCAAAACTCCGTACAAAAATGTGCTTGTTCAGATAATTTTGCAACAAAATGCTGATGGGTTGTCATTAGCTTTTTCCCGGCCTTAAAAAATGTTGAGGTGATGGGAACTGAATTTAAGACTGGAAAAATGGGACACAGAGAGAAACCAAATAGACAGATCCTTCAATCCCTTGTGGAAACCCTATTTCAGTGTTGCTCACCAATTATTTTTGGGAAATAAAGATTATGCTCATCTCTGCTCTTGACTACTCTTTCCTTTATATGCAAGCGCATCTGTCCTCCTTGTTCTCGTCTCTCTTGTACACTTGTGTGTCTTCCAGTACCATCCTGTTTCCTGTCTCTGAAACAGCCTCCTCCTCTCAATCTGTGAAAACATCTCCTTTTGCTCCTTCAAATCCCCCCCTCACACTCCACAGTTTTTACAAAGTGTTATTCAGAAACACCATTGCCTTACTTCTACTGCTGTTCCCAGGAAGGATGGAGGAGAAAGTAAAATCAGCTTGCATTTAAAGGTGATCCTACCTAAATCGTACTCTCCTAAATAAGAAGAGACTGAAACACACCCGTCCATTGAAATTCACACTTCTCCAAATTTTGCAATGCTGCTGCCAAGTGAGGCATACAAAAAGCATATACCGGGACAGAGTGCCACAAAACACCCATGTATCAGTGACAATAACATACATAATACACAGTGCTTTGCTTCTAGGGAAAAAATGGTGCTGGTACTCTGGGCGGTTGCCCTGGGTGTAACATTTCCTCAGGACAGTGCCGGATTTACGTGTAAGCTAAACAAGCTATAGCTCAGGGCCCCACTCTCTTGCTCCCCCCCCATACTTCTTAATTGTATTTCACTATTAGTATACTTCTTCTTAATTGTATTTCAGGTCAACAACTACTTTGATAAAATACATATTTTGTTATGTGCAAATGGCTTTGGATACCTATTAGGTCCATAAATTACCACATAGTGTATATTCAACACAAAAAAACTGCAACAATTTGTTGACAAAGGACAGCTGGACATATAAAGGGCCCCATTACCTTCAGTAGCTTAGGGCCTCATCAACCCTAAATTCGTCTCTGCCTCGGGGCTAGGAAAAACAATTACATGTAAAACAATTACACATTTTACTGGAACTTCATTAAGATCTTGGTATATAGTTATTACATGATGCAGGATGATAAAATGATTTGGTGCAACACCGTACCTTTTTCCGTACTCTGTTTCCACCACAGGGTCATACCGTCCAACATTCTGCCACAACACGGACTTGCACCTCTTTCCCCAAGCCCAGGAAGTGTTTGCCAAACTTAGGAAAGGAGTCGTGATGTTCTGAGGGGGCTAGAGAACCCTCCCATCACCTTCCCCCTCATAAAGGTGACGGTACAGCGTACCGTTGTGCACCACCAGAAAGAAAAGTACTGACAATACACTATGTTGAGGAAAATTGCTTTGCAAAAATGTGTATATTTTGAGAAATGAAAATCAACATATTTACTCACCACTCTGGTTTCTCTTCAGATCGTATAAATCTTTGGCATTTTACCACTAGGTAAAGGTAAAGGGACCCCTGACCATTAGGTCCAGTCGTGACTGACTCTGGTGTTGTGGCGCTCATCTCGCTTTATTGGCCGAGGGAGTCGGCGTACAGCTTCCGGGTCATGTGGCCAGCATGACAAAGCCGCTTCTGGCGAAGCAGAGCAGTGCACGGAAACACCGTTTACCTTCCCGCCAGAGCAGTACCTATTTATCTACTTGCACTTTGACGTCCTTTTGAACTGCTAGGTTGGCAGGAGCAGGGACCGAGCAACGGGAGCTCACCCGTTTGAACTGCTGACCTTCTGATTGGCAAGTCCTAGGCTCTGTGGTTTAACCCACAGCGCCACCCGCGTCCACTAGTTTCACTAGTCCACTAGTTTTACCATTAGTTTCCAGTAAATCTATCTCTTTACAAAATCACACGGCAGGGGGAACAGGGCATCAGACACTCAAGAAGGGAATGGAGACAAAGTCACTTTCTTATATTAATTCTCAATCTCTCTCTCTCTCTTGCAAACCATTTAAAGTCCTGTACAGTGTTAAAGTATGCTGCCCTACAGACATGTTCCCTCTAATTTTCTTTACAAGGCACATTCACAGATGACCATAAAATACTTGACACTTGTTCCTTTTATGCAAAATAACTTCTGCCTGAGAGCCTTAGCAGAGTTAGGGTGACTCCAAGCACAAATCTTTTTTTTAAAAAAACTATGCATATATGCTGCTGACAGATTCCAAATAGTTTAGAGCAAAGGTGTACAAGAGCTGAGTACTGATGGAGTCTTGAAAGGAAGAAATGATTTGATCACAGCAAAAGACTGACAGCCCGTACAAACACTCCAAGAAACATGACCTTGTTCCAGACAGTGGTTTGCCTGGAAATGCATTTTATAATTCCGTTCACTATAAATGAATCAATGTTATACTGGAAAGTCAAGTAAGAGGGTGTATGGGACCTGTGTTAATGGCAATGTTTAGAACAGCTCAGGGGCTCTGCAGAGTCTATAGATCTTCACTGGCTACTGGTTTATTTCTGAGCACAATTCAAAGTTCTGGTCTAAATATTTAAAGCCCTAAATCTGGAGTGGTGGCCCATGGGTCTCATCAAGGTCTCAAACAAGTTTTATGACATCCCAAGACTCTACTGTGTTAAGTCTAATTGGTTTAATGGACATTGAAATAGGAATGGCTTAGTTTATTAATGAATGCTTGAACATGGGCTTTCCCCATGTGGTTATATTGAAGACAAGCATAGGACTCTTAACTGATTTGATAATTAACTATTGTTGTTTTCTGCTAGCTAACACGGGAGTGTTCAACCTTAGATCACATGAGAAGTATTGAATTGCAGATTTGCCAACTTGGAAGTGTGGTGGCTAGTTCTTTGTTCCCAAGACTCTGCGAAAAGTGAGGATGTGTAAACAAAGCTCTCCAGAAAAACAGCCTAAGGCAGAATGCAGACTGGAATGCAGGCTGTGGGGAGAGACAGACCTCTGCTTCTAGGTCTGTTGGAATTATTTCATATTTTGTAAGATGCCTTGGACAGGCATAAGTCTTATGAAACTGTTCAGATGTATCTTTGATGTTTTTGTTTCGATTTGAAGGAAGTTCTGCAAGTAAAGTTTTGAATAACAATCTAATGGGTCTGGACAATGTTGTATTAATATCTGCAAAACACTGGTTATATTAGAAGGAAAAATAAAAAGTTTGGAGTGTTTAGATACTTGTTGTTGTTGTTGTTTAGTCGTTTAGTCGTGTCCGACCCCATGGACCAGAGCACGCCAGGCACTCCTGTCTTCCACTGCCTCCCGCAGTTTGGTCAAACTCATGCTGGTAGCTTCGAGAACACTGTCCAACCAACTCGTCCTCTGTCATCCCCTTCTCCTTGTGCCCTCCATCTTTCCCAGGGAGTCTTCTCTTCTCACGAGGTGGCCAAAGTATTGGAGCCTCAGCTTCAGGATCTGTCCTTCCAGTGAGCACTCAGGGCTGATTTCCTTAAGAATGGATAGGTTTGATGTTCTTGCAGTCCATGGGACTCTCAAGAGTCTCCTCCAACATATCATCAAAGAAGCAGACATTTGAGTTGCTTGCTTATTAAACAATATTCTCCTGAGCTTCCTGAGATACAGCTGGAGCAGTTTGTCTTTGTGTAATTCTTCATGGCATACATTGGGACCAAATCTTACAAAAGCCATCTGAGACTTCCCTAATTCACTTTGAATTATTTGACCCTCCTCTCTCTGCCTTTGCGGTTCCAAGGTACTGCATATAAATGTGCCATCTTTCTGGAGTGAAGCATTATTCAGTATTCCTGCAGGAGCATCAATCACTTTAATCCACCTGACCTATGCCTACTGCTGTCTGCATTCATTTGAGGCCGTCCTGCGGAGCTCCATCTCCTCTGGTTCTCTCTTCTGGGTTGTACCACCACCTAATCAGCAAAAACAAGTTTGGAACTGGGAAGCAGAGGGGTGTGTGTGAATTAATCCCTCCAGGATCGCTCTCCTAACAGCCTGGTTTTTAAAACTCATTAGTCTTTATGGCATGTCATCTTTTCCCTTTTTTCTCTGGATAGATATAATTTGCAATTGGGAAGCTGTCACGGACCATCTTGTCTCCTTGGTGTTTATAAATTGTTGCCGCATTTTTGACCTTTTCAATGAGCTTTAATAAGAGGGTTGGCAAAGGAAGTGACTCCGCCATATGAAGTCAAGTGAAATAAACTTAACTCTTCCTGAGCAGAGTATGGCTTCTCATACTGCTTCCACAGAAGGAGGGATGCAAAACAATCTATTTTAGATCTGCTACTGGCAGTGCTGTATGTATTCTGAACGACAACACTGAAATAATATGCCAGCGTGCCCCAAATTTTATACCAGGAAGGCCCAGCTCTGTAACCTGTATGTATAGGCTAACTGAGAATATTTGCATATAGTAATTTTTTTACATAATTTATTACATTTCTATGTTGTCCTCCAAAGATATCAGTGTTGAATACATGGTTCCCCCCCAACAGTCCTACTAGAAGAAGAAGAGGAGGAGGAGGAGGAGGAGTTTGGATTTGATATCCCGCTTTATCACTACCCGAAGGAGTCTCAAAGTGGCTAACATTCTCCTTTCCCTTCCTCCCCCACAACAAACACTCTGTGAGGTGAGTGGGGCTGAGAGACTTCAGAGAAGTGTGACTAGCCCAAGGTCACCCAGCAGCTGCATGTGGAGGAGCGGAGACGCAAACCCGGTTCACCAGATTACGAGTCTACCTCTCTTAACCACTACACCACATTGGCTCTCATAGTCATAGTTATAGGTTAACCTCCCCTCACATCAGAGTTTTAAAACACTGGCACAGCGGCAACACATTGCAGAGCATGCATGAGGTTTATCAATTAAGAGTCTCTTAAATCAGAGCGCAAGAGCAGTAACAGTGGGGGAAAACAATCCAGAGCATTTCAAACATTAGTTAAAAGCAGCATAGAATACGAAGGTCTTCAAGGCCCATTTCTAAAAGTGACACGAGGTGGCAAAGGATAATGGTTGCAGGTGAGAAATGGAAGTCGAGATAGCATTTGACAAGAAGATTGGTACAATATCAGAACACTGGTGGGGAATGAGAGCCTGAAATAAGAGAGACGAAAAAGAGGGAGGAAGAAAATAAAGATGCAGGGAATGTATGTTTAAAATAGAGCCACTAGGCAATGGGTGGCCAATGCAAAGGGAAGAATAAGGAGAAAGTAAAGGAACCGCAGAGAGCAGAACAAATTAAATGGACAGTAGATTTGAAATGGAAAACGAGGAGCTCTGGAGCAGAGGCAGGGTGACCAGCCCACAAGGTATTACAATAACTGTGTTTAGTTATAACAAAAGAATGTGCTAAGATCTTGGTGGTGATTGCAGGGATGAAAGAATACTTTTAGATACATTAACCAAGGAAATGTTGGCAGATCTAATAATATGAAATATAAGGCAAAAAAAGAGAGGGATCAAAATATTACCAAAGCTTATGAAACATAGCACACTAAAAGGACCCGGCACTTATCCAGCACATTACACATAATTAAACACATAATTATACATTAGATTAAACATATAATTATTAAGAGCATAATTAAAGAGGGATGAAATTTCGATAACTATTTTTTTTCACATTTGGCAAAATGTGTTTGTGGTTTTGCTTTGTTTTTTGTTTTTAAATGAAATTACACCAAATAATAATTAATTGCAGCCTTTTACCCTTCATATCTGGATCCTCCTGCCTTCTCTTTGTCTGTTGCCAAGTTCCACCACTTTTTACATCTGGTGGTTATTTTATTGTAAACAACCCTTGGCTCCACAGGAACTGATGGCACTACTAATAAGCACTCAGTACTGCAACAGCAAACAATACGTGGCCATCTATAAACCCTGTTAAGTCAAAATTCTTCCTAACCCTTGGCATGTGAACAGAAGTGGCTTCAAAGCAGCATAAAGCTGTATTATTCTTTTTTTCATCCCGTGCCAAAGCAGATGTGCAAGCCTGGATTATGACAGCTGCTGCCTTCCAGACATTTTGGACCACAACTCCCATCATCCCTCCTCCCTAGCCATGCTGGCTGGGGCTGATGGAAGTCATAGTCGAAAACATCTGGAAGGCACTGAGCTGGGGAAAACTTGATTCTCGAAATAAGCAGCTCGGCTCCTGCCAGTGAAGCTAGGTTGCTTTTAGCAAGTGGCTGGCTGTATCTCCATGCCTGTAAGATTACAAAACCTTTTGTTTTTCTAAATGTATGGAAAGAGGCTTGCCTTACTAGCATCTCGTAAGGCAAGTAAATCTTGGCAACGGAAGGGGCATTTTCCATTAATGCTTTCAGCAAATAGAAAGGAGCAGATGAGTTGGGCTTTAAGATATCAACTACGTGATCAAAGATCCAACATTGTTCTGAAGTTCCTGGGCTTCTATTCCTGCCCCTGCACTTGTCCACTGGCATATTTAATGTCTACTTAAGGACTAAAGTTTCCTCTAGATAACAGATCCAAGCCCTTGTGACAGGCTGATGCAGATAATAGGGAATAGATTCTTTCAGCACCGCTCCCTGTCATTTATTATTGACAGTCTTAAGTCTGTGCTGAAAGAGCTCACAAGAAACCCTTTCCAGTCTCATTGGATTGCTCCAGCTCCTCTGGTTTCTCAGGCTCGTCTGTTTCCAAACACGGCAGAAAGCAGGAGCCCTTAAGGCCACACCGGCACAACTGTGCACCCTATTCATGTGCTATCCGTCGCGCTATTTACCCATTTATGTATCACATACATGCTGAAATAGCTTCTATTCCATGTACCCCTAGAAATATATGCGATAGAGAGGTGTGAAATTGCGTGGTGTGTGGAAAATGTGGGTGTTTTTACACCTCTCTCATAATACTAGACCTCAGAGGACATCCAGTGAATGTTGGGAGATTCAGGATGCACAGTGCATAGTTAAACAATGGAATTCATGCATGCACCTCCATGCCCAGTCATAGTGCTTTGTTAAGGATGAGTCAGCAGAATCACAGTCTGCCATTGTTACGAGAAATGGGGGGGGGGGCAAATCAGTTCTCCATGTAGAACTCCATGTACTCCAGAAGGAACAGGGAGTAATGCTTCACTTGTATCTTGCAACAAGCAGGGGGTTGGACAGATGACGTTTAAGGTCCCTTTCCATTTTTACTATTTTATGGGGGGGCACCTTCAGCTGCTAATTGGCAACTTGTAAAGTTGAATGACATGGGTGGTACTGTGGGTTAAACCACTGAGCCTAAGGCTTGCTGATCAGAAGGTCAGCAGTTTGAATCCCCGCAACAAGGTGAGCTCCCGTTGCTCACCTGCCAACCTAGCAGTTCGAAAGCACATCAAAGTGCAAGTAGATAAATAGGTACCGCTCCGGCGGGAAGGTAAAAGGTATTTCCATGCACTGCTCTGGTTCGCCAGAAACGGCTTAGTCATGCTGGCCACATGACTCAGAAGCTGTCTGCGGACAAACGCTGGCTTCCTCAGCCAGTAAAGCGAGATGAGCACCGCAAGCCCAGAGTCATCCGCAACTGGACCTAATGGTCAGGGGTCCCTTTACCTTTACCTTTTAAAATTGAATGGCAGCTTCAATTGCAAGACTCCAGGTGTCTAGACCAGTGAATAGATGTATCTGAGACTGACAGCCCCCAGGCTCCAAATTAATGATCAAACTTGAATGAACCATAATATGAGATATCATAGCATGCCAGTAGGTAACACGGGCATGTCCACTCACAGCTGCAGTTTCCAAGAACATTGGGGAGTTTTGAGTGGATGTGGAAAGCCCTTAACACAGCATGTTAAACCTGAAGGACTTTTGTTAATTGAATTACTATACACTTGATACCAAGTACCTGAGTTTGTGAGCTGACTCCACTGAAAAGTATTGCATTTGCTGTCACTGCTTTTAATTCCATAAATATGCAAATACATTGTTTTTAAACCTTGTGCGAATGACTTTCACCCTTTGTTATAGCGGAACCAAAAAATCTCTGTAAACTTTCTTAAATGCATGAAGCTGATAGAAAATACAGTGGTACCTCGGGTTAAGTACTTAATTCGTTCCAGAGGTCCGTTCTTATCCTGAAACTGTTCTTAACCTGAAGCACCACTTTAGCTAATGGGGCCTCCTGCTGCCGCCGCGCCGCCGGAGCACGATTTCTGTTCTTAACCTGAAGCAAAGTTCTTAACCTGGAGCACTATTTCTGGGTTAGCGGAGTCTGTAACCTGAATCGTATGTAACCTAAAGCATATGTAACCCGAGGTACCACTGTAATGAAATTAATTTATGTTGTATTTCAGCAGCTGCATAGCTAGCTCTTTAGAGAAACAGGCTCCGGTGGTGGAAGTTACTTCAGATAAGTTGTTGGGTTTACAACTTAAGAGGAAACCTAAATGCAAAACAGCTCAGCTCCCATGGGCTCAGCTTTACAAAATCCCTTACAACAATCAATAATGTTTTAAGTCAGAGATCCCTAAACATCTTGCTCTTGAGCAGGGGCCAGAAGAATCCAATCAGCTTCCATTTATTGCTAAGTACTTACTGTAGCTATTCCTAGGAACATTTGGCTGATGTAGATTGCAGCAGGAATGGCTAGAAGCAGCATGCAGTTGGGGGAGCCCCAGTCAAAGCTGATGGAAGGCACTCCAAGCCACTGAGGCCACCTGAGCCTCAAGCAACAACAATGAATCCATAAGTACCCCCAAGCTGTGGACACGCTCCTTCAGAGGGAGTGTAACTCCATCAAGAGCACGCAACTTCCCTTCCATCTGGTCTAGGGAACCACCCACTAACAGTGCCTTGGTCTTATCTGGATTAAGCTTCAGTTTGTTGGCTCTCATCCAGTCCATTACTGACGCAAGGCATCGGTCCAGCACTTCCACTTCTACTGCCACAGCTGCAGATGTAGAACTGCGTGTCATCAGCATATTGCTGACAATACACTCCAAAACTGCTTTGGGTATGGCTTCTGCCTTGTCCCAACACTGAGGCTATGATGCACACACACACGTGCTCTGGTGACTTTGCGCTGTGGGGTTTTCTTAAATGCTTTTAAATAGGACTGCAAATATTTCATAGTCTTTGCTGCTGTTTAGCTGCTGTTGAACCTCAGATCTGCAGTATCAACACTGGATGGCTGCCGAAGCTGCAAAATGTCAAAGGATATATGCAAGAGTCATAACCTGAATGCTCATTTGCAGCACAGGCATCTTTTTAATTTGATACAAAGGCCTGTCATTTTCTGACTTCAGCCTGAACCTAAAGACTGAGGTTTCTAGACTCTCTTGCTGAAAATGCTCAGTGGATACTGGAAGCTGTTGTGAAGCACCCTGTGAAGCTCAGAAGGTCTGTTGTCTCTTGTAATCAAAGCTTCCTGGAAGTTGCATTAGGTTGACAAGGTCTCACTGCCTCCCGAAGAGAGTTTTCAGGCAAAAGCTGCTTTCTTAACCTAACCACTAAAAAGTTTCTACTCATAGGGCTCATTAAGCCCTTTACAGAAGGCATAGGCAAACTCCGGCCCTCCAGATGTTTGGGACTACAATTCCCATCATCCCTAGCTAACAGGACCAATGGTCAGGGATGATGGGAATTGTAGTCCCAAACATCTGGATGGCCAGCGTTTGCCTATGCCTGCTGTAGAGACTGGATAGCTCAGTTGGTTAGAGCATGCTGCTGATAACACCAAGGTTGCAGGTTTGACCCCACATGCATCTGCATATTCCCGCATTGCAGGGGGTTGGACTAGATGATCCTCTCAGGGCCCCTTCCAACTCTACGATTCTATGTTTCTCAATATTTGAACTGTGTTTCCATTTAAATATTTAGTCCACTTGGACCAGGGATGGGGAACCTGTGAACCTCCAGGTGCTTTAAACTACAATTCCTATCATGCCTAGCTGTTGGCTGTGTTAGGGCTTAGGTGGATGGGAGTTTGAAACCAACAACATCTGCAAGACCCCAGGTTCCCCATGTTCATCCATCAAGTATTTTTTTTTAAAAAAACAAACAATCAGGGAGTTGTTTGTTTCTTGAAAGCTCAGGTATGTAATTGTACTATATCACTTGAAAATGGATCCATGTATAGGCTACAAGATGGTGTTAGAAACATGGAAAACTGAGCATTGTCTTCCTGTGCAATATAACTGTCTGAATAAACAACCCAAGTTTCTCTGTACCATCTCTGTATGCTTGTCTCTCTGTGTGCCTCTCATATGGAGCCATGTGGAGGGCTCAGGTTGCCCGAAGGACCCCAGATTAGCAATGGGAGAACAGTGCCCCCATCTCTGTATTTACTTGATACCCAGTTGTAGTCCATATTTTGGTTATATCCCAGGCCAAGGAAATTGCCCTATTTTATTTCAGTTGTCTATAAAATCTTTTCACTAAGGGATTGAAGCATACAGTAACAGAATAAGGGGGGAGGGAGGGAATACCTAATCAAAGTTTTATTTCAGGCTCAGACTTTGGTGAATTCGCTACTCGAAGGGAGCTTCACATTTGCAGCCTTGTTGGCTTCTAAGAAGCATTTGGTTGGTCACTTCAGAAAGAAGCAGGAGGCTAGACTGGACCGATCTTTCGTCAGATCCAGCCACTGAGAATGGTTTTTTTACCATTCCATGCTATACAAAATTAGTATACAGGTGGCAGCTCAAAACTCTTAGTTGGCGTTAAGGCATATGATGAAATGAACAAATAGAAACTCCAGGGTATGTAAACTGCTTTGAGGTTTGTTTGTTGTTTGTTTGTTTGTTTGTTTTTACAATTCAGTGGTATATAATTTTTATGAAGCAAATAAACATAAATGGACATTGGGCGAAAGCCATTGTATTTTAACAATGGAACTTGGCATGATCTTTAGGCCAGGGCCAAGGAGACAGTGCTGCCCCCATTGCTGTTGGACTACAAGATGCTGTTGCTTGAGTCAGAGCTGATGCCGGAGGAGAAGGAAAGTGGAAACAGCTGCTGCCAGTTGACTGGTGTTCCAACCCACGGACCAGAGAAGAGGGCCACTGAGAAGATGTCAACCTGTTTTGTCTGGCTATTGCCCCTAGGACAAGGGAGAAGCCATTTCACTTGTCTGCCCCCTGCCCTCTTTCCAGTTGCCCTGCCAGCCAGGACACTGTTGCTGAGTGAGTCAGAGCTGATTCCGGAGAAGGAGCAGGAGAGACTGGCATTCCAACTCGCAGCCCAGAGAACAGTGCCCCTGGACTATGGCAGGATGCCTCTGGCATTGGCCCTTTGGGGACACCCTATTTAATTTTGTATTTTTGAAGTTCTTTCTCTGGTAGGAAAAATAGAGGACGCAGTAATTGATGTAATATTGAGTAATAACAGGAACTGTGTTGGGGGTTTTACTGCCCAGAGTGAGAGTTGAACTTGCAATTGTTCCCATGTTCTAAAGTTGCTTAATTCTGCTCACTGAACTAGTGTAGAATTTGGCTCTAACGTGGGTGGGTGATGTTGCTGTTTGCATAATATTGTGTTGTCCTAGAAGGAGGTTGGGAGAATGAGCTGGTTGTAAATTATGCTTAAAGTGCTTTGCCGGGGGTGGGGGCAGTTCAACTGTGGACACAGCTTCTATTCCATTTATTTTGCTTTGTCATTAATTATGTGTTGATGTAGAACTGTTTTTGCATTTATCTTTGATTTCTATTTGCAACGTTTCCTTTTTAATGCTTAAGTTGATGTGCTGTTTTCCTGTTGATTATGCTGTTTTTTAAATGTGGATCATTACTGCATTGGTATCTGATTTCTCGTTTGCCATGCTTTATTTTGATATCTTGCAATGTTCTTTTTTACTATTAAGACAGGTTGTACACTGCTTTGAAATTCCTTTGGAAATGTGTAGTATTAAAAACAACAACATTAGTAGTATTAAAAAAATCTGAGCATTGGGCATGTTAGCAGGGGCTGATAAGGATTTGGAACCTAACACCCTCTACGGATGGCCACAAGCTTCCAGCCTCTGCCCTGTGCTACCAGAATGTACCCCTCCTCCTCTTTTCCTATGGGGAGTAGCATTAGTATAGAAAAAGCAGTATCTTTTGAGTATTCAGTGAAGGCTGATATTCTGGAAGAAATTCCCAGCATCTAACAATTAAGTTCAGCCCACAGCTGTGACCTGGCCCTGACCTACATCTCACATGCTGCTTCTGCATGTTATGAAATAAGGCACATCTCTTCACAACAGTGCACTCCCTATGTTAGCGTGATATTTCTGAAGTTATGTGCAGAGAAAGGGAAACTGAGAAGGGGCTGCATTTGGCTCGTGATTGTTTTTCAACTTCATTTGTTTTCGTATTTAAAGTCAGCAACATATTCCAAGTCAGTGAGGAAAAAGGACAAGGTATATTATGCCCTACAATTTTTGTGCCATGACTCCCAACGGAAACTATCCTTATCCTTCCAGACTCATCCTATCAATCAAATAAACAGGCTTCCCATGCACTGTAACTATTGCAGGGCCATACTGTTTCAAGTTTGTTGCATCCTGCATCCAAGCCACAAAACATCGAAGGAAATTGACTTTTAGTTGACCATAGAAAGAAACCCCAACAATATTGATGGGCAAACTGCTATGGCAATACAGTGGTACCTCGGGTTACATACGCTTCAGGTTACACACTCTGCTAACCCAGAAATAGTGCTTCAGGTTAAGAACTTTGCTTCAGAATAAGAAATAGGGCTCTGGCGGCGTGGCGGCAGCAGGAGGCCCCATTAGCTAAAGTGGTGCTTCAGGTTCAGAACAGTTTCAGGCTAAGAATGGACCTCCGGAACAAATTAAGTACTTAACCTGAGGTACTACTGTACTTGGAAGAGATTGCATCTTGCAACACCTGCTTTCCAAATGTAATCTTAAAGCTCTCTCGGTGGGTGTTACAAAATGGATGCTTTATTAATTCAGAAGACCTTCGCTATAATATTTTTAGGGTGTTATTTGCACAGAAAATACAAAAGGGTTATTTTAACAGATCTTTTTAGTAGATTATTAACTACGTTGATGTGCCCTTTGGAGGGGCAAATATATTTATTCCCAATCCATTGAGTAATGTTGACACGGAGGATTTAGTAAATGATTACTGGCTTTTTTAGAACTTAAGTAAGTTAAAGTCCTGGTGGATCAAATCAAATATCAATCTAGTCCATCTGTTCCCAATCGTGGTGAGTCAGGTGACTGCATAGCCACTAACAGAGCAACAGAGGGCCAGCAGGTAATGGCTTTTCCCACCTGCCTTGCCTTACCCTCCAGCCCTAGGAGCCTTCATAAGGGAGCTGTTTCCAGAGGAAGAAGTGTGAGGGGGAAAACACTCTGTTTGCTATCGGGGTGGTTGGTTTCGCCTGTGTTGCCCTACCTCCAGCTTGAGCAACCTCCAGAAGGGAGTTGCTGCCATAGGCATTATGTGTTTGCGTATTTTAATGAGTTGAATAGAATGAAATATTAGGAGTCATGGGGGCATGGAGAGAGTGTGTATGAATTTAGCAGTGCTCATGGGTACTGACCAGAGGTTAGGCCGTCACAGTGATGCACCCCATTTTTGGAATGCTCTCCCTAAGTCTGAATGAACCTATTATTTTATAAGGATGGGGTGCCTTTTTGCACCATGTGAAAATGTGCTCTCTCAGAAATTCTAATGCTAGACTTAAAAAAAATCTGCTAGATGGCTAGCTCAGCATTCTGTTAGCAAGTAGTGCCTGATGAATGCAGACTCTCTGAGAGATTTCTCCAACAAGAGGTTACCCTCCATGCACTAGTCTAATGCTTTCTTAAAACCCAGCAAAGCTAGGCGGCATCATCACATGCTGAGACAGTGAATTAAAAAAGTTAGTTATCTATTGTGTGATGGAGGAGGAGATGATGCCATATGGAACATTGTGTCATCCGCCCGTTTGAGTGGAGGTGAAGGAAGCAGATTCATTGGCGTCTTCTACTGACTTGTCCTTGGTACACAGGAGGAGGACATTCAAATACCAAAGCTTTTTGGACTTCTGAGTTGTGGCCATAACAATATAGGCTAAGGGCTGTGACCTCTGTGGTCCATTTCTGCTCCAAGTATGGCATAAGTTGCAGGATTTGGGCAGTCACGAGTTAAGACTGGATGGAACTTTTCTATTTTTGTCATGCCTCGAGAGACTTCCTTTAGCCACACTTGATGAATATTGATAGTGAAACTTAAAAACTTATATAACCATTGTAGCCTGTCAAATAGAAGTAGGATTATTCCCTTATTATTCTTCAGTCTTAAGCATTTCAGTATTTCCAAACTGTTCCTTTGTTAGGATCAAAGTTGGGGCTATGCGTCTATCAGAACTCCATGTTGGTTTTTACACTGGGAAGCAGTGCTGAAATTAATAGGGGAATACAATCGTGACCCCTTTACGTTTTCTGACAGACTTCTTAAATACGGGTTTGAGAAACCTGGAAGCAAGGTTTAGATTATTTTTTTTAATGGAGAGACTTGACCCCTGTTCCTTCTTCCGCAAAAAAACTGAGCACTGCTGGAATCACTGTCAGGAAAAAACAGACATAAGGCAAGGCTGTTGAATCAAGCCAGTGGCACATCAAGTCCGCCATCTTGTTTTCACAGTGGCCAACCAGATGCATACAGGAAGAGAAATACATAAATCCATGTAGCGTATGTGGAAATAGATATGTAGGTTTTGCTCAGTAGTTCTTGAGACAGAAAGTGGACACACACACATATCCAATTGGGACATGCAAATGTTGCAATGTGGAGTGTTGCTCTTCAGCAGACATAGGCAAACGCGGCCCTCCAGATATTTTGGGACTACAAATCCCATCATCCCTAGCTAACAGGACCAGTGGTCAGGGATGATGGGAGTTGTAGTCCCAAAACATCTGGAGGGCCAAGTTTGCCTATGCCTGCTCTTCAGGAGACTAGTCCTTACCATTTTGTTTCCCCATCTCCCAACAGGCAGTCAACATTCCATGGCCAGTGAGAATGCTCAGCAACCCTTCAGCTGTATCTGAGGTTTTCCCCATGTTAAGGATTTTGAAAGGCTGTGGTTTTTTGTTTTGTGATTCTGCAGAAGGTGGGCTTATCGCAAGCCTGCGTGCTGACACCCAACAGCAGGGTGGTGCTGATTTGGCTACATAATGCCCAGCATGAACATTTGAAATTAGATGGAGCTCTGATTCAAGAATGCTTATGCCACAAAAAATGTGTGAGTATTTAAGGAGCCATAGGGCTGTTCATGCTGCCAGATACTTGCTCAGAAACGCCTCTGACATTTAAAGATAGTTTAGCATTGTGTTGTTTTTGCTAGAATACTGCCTGGAAAGAAATAGGCTTTTTTAAAAAAACATGGTAGAAAGCTTCAGATCAATAACAGTTCCCTTGTGTGAGAAAAGAGCACTGAAGACTTGTGTAGCCTTTAGAAATATACATTCATTACCAAATGTATGGGTGGACAGAATGGGGCAAACATGAGTGGAAACAGTGCTAGCTAAGAGCATGTCCAGGAATCCATCTAGTCTGAAAGAAACATCCTTCTTCTTGAAGCACATGCTTCTAGGAAATCCTCAAGTAGAGGATGAAGGCAATAGTCCTCTTCTGCTTTTGCTTTTCCACCAAAAGGGTATTTAGTGCTATGCCACCTATGAAACTGGAGGTTTTATATAGCTACCAAGGCTATACGGCTCCATCCCCTTTTAAAAGCTGGCTAATCACATGAATTCATCCTATGGCCATGAATGCTATTATGAAAGCACAGAACTATTCCATGGTTCATTTGTTTATTTAACAAGATTTGTATACTGTTTAATCAACAAAAACCTAAGTGGTTTACATATAACTATATCGTATATTCAGTAAAAATACAGACAAGATTAAACTTTGAAAACAAATAGGCATAAAATGTGATTAAAACCAGCAGTTTTAAAGCAATTAGTTAATAAAGTTTTTAGCAGGTGCTGAAAACATTACAGTAAAGGTAATACAGTTTCCAAAGCAGCAGCTGCAACCCACAGCAGTTTACTTGCCAACTACACACACACACACACACACACACACACACACAATCTTCAAACCCTTGTCAACCAAAACTTTCCAGGTAGAACTCAATATGCTACACCAGAGTGCACAGCTTTACAATGTCTAGACTTTTGGAAGAAAACCAAGAATAGGCTCAATTTTCAGATACTTCGTGATGCGCCCATCATGTCCTCCGTGAACAATGAAATGGGATGATTGGAGTCTAGCTTGAAAGCCCAAGAATTTCATTGCAGCGTTTCAAGGGTGATTTTTGAAGTGACTTCTTTGTTCAGCGTACAAGAGATCTGACAAGTGACTTTGGGGCACCTAGAAAATGAAAACTTTACTGCCATCTCAGGGCTATTATAAGATAACATAGGCAAGCTCCTTCATACCAAGATATTTCTCCCTCTACCTTAGTATAGTCTACTCAGACTGGAAGCACCTCTTATCAGGGTAGCAAGCAAAAGAAAGGTCTGTTGCATCACATCACTCCTTGATACTTTTAACAAAGAGAGCAGGTCAGACCTGAACCTGGATTGCCTTCTGTGTCCTGTTGGTTGCAAGCATGCCTTAGTATTCTATCCATGCTCTGATGGTGAATAATTGTTCTGTTCTTTCTGGAATCAGAAAGCTGCTGACCCAGTGCTCAAAAAGCAGCACAATGCATCAATAAATAAAACCCAAACCATAAAATGTTGCAATTTAAACTGCAATTAACTAAAAATACAAGCCATTCCTCTTGTCTCTGGCCATTAAGAACAGCTCTTACCAAAATGACTTGTTGTGGAAGTATAGCAAGGGCATGTGGGTTATCCATATGAGCTTAGAAAAGAAAGTGTTCTGCGATCTGGGAGTTAACATTGAAAATGCCACTCTACATGTCCTTGGCGAGGCCTGACTTGGTACACAGATGCTGTTTCCAAGAGCATTTCCAGTAGATTTCAAGGACTGTGATGGACACCCAAGAGAAAGTGCTTTTTCCAGTTATGCAGAAACACAGCAACTCTTGGGCTGATGAAGCTAAGTCTGTTGTTATGAGTTCCCCAGTTCTCTGACTAGTAAGAAGCTTCGGGGTTCAGTATTCACCTGGCTTGTGTCCTTTGGAATGAGGTCACAGGAAGCTTCTGACATTTTGTAATATTTTCTGTTATTTACAAATGTACAAGCCACACGCAGTTTAAACACACCAAAGTCTGCTACTCCCACATCAGGTCTGGCAGGGAAGAGTTTGCACCCTTTGATGCTTCCAGCACTAACTCAACTCTGTTCTCTACCTGCCTTTCTCCAAAAACTGCTGTTCATGCACACAGCTTAAGGACCTCGTCCCAAGACAAAAGTAGAGGCAGAAAGAGCACAAGAAGAGCCTCCTGGATCATGCCAATGACCTATCTAGTCAAGCATCCTATTTTCACAGTAGTCAACTAGGAAGGCTGAAAGCAGGACTTAAGCACATGTAAAGGTAAAGGTAAAGGGACCCCTGAGCATTAGGTCCAGTCGTGACTGACTCTGGGGTTGCAGCGCTCATCTTGCTTTATTGGCCGAGAGAGCTGGCGTACAGCTTCCAGGTCATGTGGCCAGCATGACTAAGCCGCTTCTGGTGAACCAGAGCAGCGCATGGAAACACCATTTACCTTCCCACCGGAGCGGTACCTATTTATCTACTTGCACTTTAACGTTCTTTCAAACTGCTAGGTTGGCAGGAGCAGGGACCGAGCAACGGGAGCTCACACCGTCACAGGGATTCGAACCACCGACCTTCTGATCGGCAAGTCCTAGGCTCTGTGGTTTAACCCACAGCGCCACCCGCGTCCCTTTAAGCACATGTATCATCCTCCAAAAGGGCAGGCCCCTTTCAGAACATTTCCTAGCAATTGTGGTTCATCTGCAGAGAGCAATCAGTAAACCTCCCAAATATAAGGGATATCCCAAAGCAAGTGTAGCCAAACCAGTGTTCACTTCTCAAGTGAAGATGGGGGACACCTGACTTACCAGTAGTACACGTGAAAAGGATCTAGGGGTCTTAGTGGACCACAATGAGTCCACAGTGTGATGCAGCAGCAAAAAAAGCTAATGTTATTCTAGGCTGCATCCACAAGTCCCAGTCAAAGGAAGTAATAGTATCACTCTATTCTGCCTTGGTCAGACTACACCTGGAGTCCTGTGTCCAGTTTTGGGCAGCACCATTTAAGAAGGATGTTGACAAGTTGGAACGTGTGCAGAGGAGGGTGACCAAGATGATCAAGGATCTGGAAACCAAGCCTTATGAGGAACAGTTGAAGCAGCTAGGTATGTTTAGCCTGGAGAAGGGGAGGCTGAGAGGATACGTATGATACCCATCTTCAGATATCTAAAGGGCTGTCAACATGGAAGACAGAGAAAGCTTGTTTAATCCTGCTCTGGAGGGTACGACTTGAACCAAACGCTTCAAGTTACAAGAAAGGAGATTCCAGCTAAACATTAGGAAGAACTTTCTGGCAGTAAGAGCAGTTCAACAGTAGAACGGACTCCCTTGGGAGGTTGTGAACTCTCCTTCATTGGAGGTTTTTAAGCAGAGACTGGATGACCATCTGTCATGGATGCTTTAGTTGAAGTGGCTATCCTGGTTACCATCACAATGGAAGAGCCCTGCTGAATCAGGTGCATCTAGTCCACAATCTGCTCTGAAGGTGGCCAGTCAGTTGCCTCCTGGAAGCACTCAAGCGGGGCATAAACTCCAATGCTTCCCCCCCTGGGGGTACTCAAGGGTATGTATTACCAGCACCTTTTTTTCCCCTAGAAGAAAAGCACTAAATAACTCTTATCACAGTATCGCATTATTAGTGGTTACTAGCTGTGATTATTATATTCTACCTCCACGGTCAAGAGACATTATGTCTCTGGGTACCACTTGCTGGGAATCTGGCGAACAGAGTGCTGTTGGGCTCACATCCAGCTGTTGGGCTTCTCACAGGCATTTGGTTGGACAGAATGCAAGACGAGATGGGCAGTGGACCTGATCCGCAGGGCTGCCTTATGTTCTCAGCAATGGAAGGAACTCTAGGAGGTCATTCAGCTGGACCACCTATCTTATGACATCTTTGGGCAGATGAAACTAAGGTTATGTTATAGAGGCATCTCAAGAGGGTAGTAGTAGTAGTAGTCCACTGGACTTTACGGTTTGCAGATTGTGACTGGTGTCTACCATTGGTGTTTATGGAGCACTGTTGTAGAACTAGTTCCTAGCATGGGGCCGTAATCCTTTGGCTGGCTCCATCTTGTGCACCTGATATGTTGTCACACAGTGAACATCCTGAGGCCCCACTTTCTGTGCCATTGTTACCTGAGGTCAGGGTGGCCATGAGAAAAAGCAGAGGGTGTTTTTATTTAATTCCTTTCTCCCCTTAGTTTTAATGTATCTACAGTGGTACCTCTTGTTAAGAACTTAATTCATTCTGGAGGTCTGTTCTTAACATGAAACTATTTTTAACCTGAAGCACCACTTTAGCTAATGGGGCCTCCCACTGCTGCCATGCCGCCAGAGCACGATTTCTGTTCTCATCCTGAAGCAAAGTTCTTAACCTGAGATACTACTTCTGGGTTAGTGGAGTCTGTAACCTGAAGCATCTGTAACCCGAGGTACCACTGTATGTGGAGGGTTTTGTCTGTTGGTTGGTTGGTTTCAAGCACTGGTGGAGGAAGAGGAGTGCGGGGGAACACACCACCCCCCAGCAGCGCGATCCCGGTGGGGTGCCATTGCGGCTGCTCCCCCGCCTGTGCTGGGAGCTATGCCCCCAGGACGTGCGCCAGCCCCGCCCCTGCCTGCTCTCTGCCCCCCCCTGCCAGAGTATGAAGTTCAGCCACTGGTTTCAAGTTGCTTTGGGTCGCCCTGGGCAAGATAAAAGCAACTTAACAAATTCAGCAAATAATAATAGCACCCCACAAAGATCTATGCTGCAGCAACATCACCATCACCACCTGTTATGGGCCTGTGACATTCGCAAAAGCTAGTTAGTTAGGGAGAGGGTTGGAATCGCATTTCCCAGTGACCAAAATATCACAGCTGAGAAAGGTTGCCCGTTCCGACAAATGAACGACATCTGCACCCAAAAAGCTCATGATTTGCAAAGGCCGTTCCTTCCATGTAAGAGGTTTAAGACTGGGGTATTAAGCACACAATTCAAACCTTGCCTGAATGTGAGCAAAGGCAGGAGATTAATTGTGCCATGACAACTGTGTAGCAAAGCACAAGTGCATCTACTTTGCAGGCAGAATGTCCTGGGGTTCAACCCCCGACATCTCCACCTGTATCTGAAACCCTGGAGAGCCTCTGCCAGTCAGTGCAGACAATATTGGGATCACTGCCCCGACAGTGTGACTAGACAGCTTGCTATGTGCTATGTGCCTGTGAAGCTAATTGAGCTTCAGGTGTTCTAGTGAGCTGCTAATACTTAATACTAATGCATATTATTAGTAGGAAATACCTACGGCCTCTGAAGCCCCTTTTCTGTTTAAATAAAGGGAGGAAAGATATTGTGTAACAGACAGAGAGGGGGGTATTATTCGATTTAAGCACTCGGGGGGCCGATTTCCCTAACTTGCAGCACCCCTTCCACGAGGTCGCTGTGAGTGTCCCATTTGTAGGCCACCCCGCCGCCCCCCTCCCCGCCCCGTGGGCCCTGGCTTCATAACCGAGAGAGAGACGCGCTTCTGCAGACCGGCTCCTGCCTCTTTAAGCTCCAGCTGTTCTCGTTCTCCTCCCACCCATCTTTGCCTGCGTCTATTTTTAGCTCGCCTCTCTCTCTCTCTGATGGTAGCATCCATTTCGCCTCTCCTCCTCCTCTCCCCCCTCCCTCCCCCTGTTTCCCCGTCTTCCTCGCGCAGTGGTACTTCCCACACCGAGAAGGTCAGCCGACTGAGCATGCCTGAATGTTGCTCGGCGGCTCCGGAGCCCCGGCTGCGCGCTCGGCTCATCCCATTCAGCGCCAAGGAGCCGGCCCGCCGTGTGCTAGCGCGCTCGCTCTGACTGGCTGGCGGCGGCGGCGGCGCCCGGCGAGCGAGCGAGCGAGCGATTGCGCCATGCTCTGCGGGGCGCAGTGAAGCAGCCGCGGCGAGCGCAGCCCGCTCTTTCCCGCCTCCTCCTCCTCCTGGCAAGTAAGTTTCTTCTCTGCTTCTTCAGGGTCCCTCCATCCTGCCTTCCTGATGCCCTGCAGTCCCCGAAGCTCCCGGCGCTGGGGCGCAAGGGACGGGGAGCCGGCCGCCAGCTCTCCAATCCGCAGGGCGCAGCGATGCCCCGGCTGCTTCCTGCTTCCTCGGGACAGGGGCGCTTGCTCGGAGCGTCCTTCCTGACGCTTCCTTGCGACGGTGGCGCGGGGTGGATAATTCCCTTCAAGTCTGGGCTGGACAGGTTGTTTTTTTAACATATATATTATTTTGTCAGGGAGGAGGAGGAAGAGGAGGAGGAGGAGGAGGAAGCTCCCTATCCTGCCGCCGTCCTTTCCTTTCCTGCCGGGAAAGGGGAAAAGGGCAGAGGGAGGGATGTAGGACGGCGGGCCAAGGGGAGAATCGGAGCAGAAGCAGAATGGGCCAGGATTAGAACTCGGCACTGAAGGGGGAGAAGCGGATTAATGGTGCTGATCTGAATTGAAGGCTTGGGCAGTGGGAACTTACTAGGCATTAAGGGGAAGAGGCAGTCTGGCTGAGTGGTGAGAGGTTGACTGAGGGGGCCAGGATGGAGAGAGAGGGGCGTTTGCAGTGTGATGGCTCTTGTTGTCCTTGTGTCTCCCTTTTGGAGACTGAAGCTGGTTGAAACCCACAAACCCACACATTTGCACCAAGAGAACTAGGGATGAAAGGCAGGGAGGAATTACTGACACTGCTACCCATGCACTGCAGTGTATATAGATCAGCAGTCCTGCACTTTTTTTGGGTAATGTTTCTAAAACACCAGCGCAACCTGGATGGGCTCATGGAGGTGCCTGCTTTTTGCCTTTCTTCGCAGGGAAGTGACCGTGGCAGCCCCCTGCTTAATGTACCTGTGTGTCAGCAGTGCTTCCAAGGATGGGTTTGGGAGTCAGGCTGGGACTGCAGAGGTGGTGTGCATGAGGAAGCTTCTGATTTTGGCTCAGAGGCTTGGCGTTTGTTTATTTTTGCACATCTCTGCCAGGCTGGAAGCCTGTGGGTGTCTGGAAAGCCTTTTGGTGAGACATCATCAGCAGCATGTGTTCCACTGCCATGGGTTTTTCTCTCATGGCTTTCTTGGGGAAATGTCAAGGTTCCCCCCCCCCCATGAACATGCAGGTGCCGTCTGCCTTCCCTCATTCCTCCCTTAATATTCAGCCAACGCTGCCATTCACAAACCAGCCTAATTCCCTTAAGAAGAAATTAGCATGCTCCAGCTGTCTGCAAGAATTTTTTGGGGTGGTGCTGCTGCTGGTGGTTTTGTCCTTTCTTTTTTTGGATCCTAATTCATTTGCCATCTTAAGTGGTCCCTTGGTTCTTATTGCTGTTCCCCCGGAGTGAGGCTGCTTTGCCAATGAGCTGCTCAGCGTCCGTGTCTTGCTCTGCCACTGGAAATGCACCCCTGCACCGGGCTCATTCTTTCTCCATTGAGCAGCCTCTTGAAATATGCACATCTGCTGAGATGACTACACCAGTGATGCTATTGTGCCATAGCTGTCATTACTGAAGGCAGACTTTAACTTCATTAATGCACTGGAGCTGTTTGGGAGAAGTAAACTCCGGTGGGAAGAAGCCAAACATGATGTCACCCATGGCACAGTGAAAGATGGATTGAAACAGGTCGTTGAATGTGAATGAAGTTACAAAAAATATGTGTACGTATGTTGACAGTATACCTGCAACACAGGATAATGCATCTGAGCAAGTGGCTTGTAGCCTGTGAAAGCTTATGCTGCAACTCATATGTTAGTCTTTAGGGTGCCACAAGTCTCATTGTTTTCGCTGCATAAGATTAACAGATACCTGGGGGCAGCGGTGGGCAAAAGAGAGAGATGTTTATATGTATATATATTACACACACATACATATATGTGTTTGAGGGAATAAACACATCATCTTGGGTGGTGAGTTCACCTGAAACTTTCAGAGAGGGTGACTTAATATATTTTTCTAATTTGTTCAGGGAGAGGGTCGAAGTATACTTATTAACTCATCACTTTGCTTGTCAGTGTAATGAAATGGAGCTGTTTCAGCCAGGAAATAAACATTGCATATTTAATAGTGGTGACTGCATGATTAATTAACTGTTAAATATGTTTTCCAACTATAGCCGTGGGATGGTAACATTTAACTTTTTAAAAAAAGTATTAACATTCAATGGATATACAGTATCACATTAAACAGCATACATTATCCATGCACAAATTAAGCTTTTTCCCCTGTTGTTGGGCTGTAATTACTTAGTAACTAAGGTTGACAGCCTCTTTATAAAATGTAGTTGTCTTTGATTAAGAATGGCATGTCTGGTTTAAAATGAGGTGAATCCTCTTTTTACCTTTGAAATATGTTTGGGGTTTTTGTGTGTGTAATGCTTAAAGTATCTTGTCTCATTAAAGAGCAATTTAATGGTAATGTGCTCTTTGTAAAGAGAATTGCAGGCTGTTTCGTTTGCTGCTTTGCTAGGAGTATGCCTTAAGAAGAAATGCCTGTTTGGAACTCCCAAATGTTCTACTTGATCCAGTTCTACTTGTGCTTCAGATCTCCGGATTATTCAGAGCATTTGCTCCTCCTATAAGCAGATGCTTATATTGAGCGTTATTGGATTTACAGGAGCTACATTTAATAGAGCGCAGGCTTCTGTCACATTCTGATGTTGTACCAGAAAAACGGAATTCCCACATGGGAACATGCATATGAAAGTGGGTAAACTGCGCATGGGAGAGTTGTTTCAGCTCCCAGTTGCTGCCATTGAGCTCTATGGAAGAATAGTGACAGAGGTCACACTTGAGGGGGGATATCTTCTTGACTCGCTTCTCAGACTTTGAAGTTGTAGGTGGGGAACTTTATTTTTTTAACTTCCTATCCCAGTGGCATTTCTAAATGTGACTCTGTGCTTCACTCATGTGGCTCTGTGTATACATTTCACTTGGAGACAGTGCTTAAACATGGAAACATCCTTGTGAAGTGCAGAGACTGACGGCCCGACTTGCATTGACAGAGGCATTCCAGAGATGAGCAGTATGTCTGTGCACTCTGCCCTCCTGCTGCCAGTTCTATGGGATATTTAGACACATTGTGCTCATCACATTGATGGCCAGTCTGCTGGAACCTGGAGAATAGCGTGAGAGGTATATGATGCAATTCCAATGCTGAAGCAAATCAAATTTGGCCCGGTAAGTTGTTTTTTAGATGAGAGATCAACTGGCTATCAACATACAGTGGTACTTCTGGTTACATACGCTTCAGGTTACAGACTCCGCTAACCCAGAAATACAGTGGTACCTCAGGTTAAGTACTTAATTCGTTCCGGAGCTCCGTTCTTAACCTGAAACTGTTGTTAACCTGAAGCACCACTTTAGCTAATGGGGCCTCCTGCTGCCGCCGTGCCGCCGGAGCACGATTTCTGTTCTCATCCTGAAGCAAAGTTCTTAACCCAAGGTAATATTTCTGGGTTAGCGGAGTCTGTAACCTGAAGCGTATGTAACCTGAGGTACCACTGTAGTACCTCGGGTTAAGAACTTTGCTTCAGGATGAGAACAGAAATCGTGCAGTGGCGGCGCAGCAGCAGGCGGTGGCCCTATTAGCTAAAGTGGTGCTTCAGGTTAAGCAGAGTTTCAGGTTAAGAACAGACCTCCAGAACAAATTAAGTTCTTAACTTGAGGTACCACTATAATAATAATAATAATAATAATAATAATAATAATAATAATAATAATTTATTATTACCCCGCCCATCTGGCTGGGTTTTCCCACCCACTCTGGGTGGCTTCCAACAGAATATTAAAATACAATAGTCTATTAAACATTAAAAGCTGCCCTTAACAGGGCTTTCTTCAGATGTCTTCTAAAAGTCTGGTAGTTGTTTTTCTCTTTGACATCTGGTGGGAAGGTGTTCCACAGGGCGGGTGCCACTACTGAGAAGGCCCTCTGCCTGGTTCCCTGTAACTTGGCTTCTCGCAGTGAGGGAACTGCCAGAAGGCCCTTGGCGCTGGACCTCAGTGCCCAGGCAGAACAATGGGGGTGGAGACGCTCCTTCAGGTATACTGGACTGAGGCTGTTTAGGACTTTAAAGATCAGCAACAACACTTTGAATTGTGCTCAGAAACATACTGGGAGCCAGTGTAGGTCTTTCCAGACTGGTGTTATGTGGTCTCGGCGGCCGCTCCCAGTCACTAGTCTAGCTGCCACATTCTGGATTAGTTGTAGTTTCCGGGTCACCTTCAAAGGTAGCCCCACATGTTATATGTTAATTTGTATTTTAATACTGATCTCAGTTTTCAGGGTGTTGGTCGTTGTGGAGTGAAAATGACACAATCCAAGCATGAGAATGGGATGCCACCAGGCTTGGGTGGAACCAGAAGATCTGTAGAAATACAAAAAGAAAAGGAGAAAGATCAGTCCTCAATGTCCAGGAATCCCAACACGGGCCAGTGCATACTGGCCATGTTTAGTGGGAATGGAATCATAGAGTTGTAGAGTTGGAAGGGACCCCAAAGGTCATCTAGTCCAACCCCCTGCAATACAGTGCTGACTGATGATGGTAGGGGGGATTGGAAACCATACAGAAGGCAGGAATGGAATGGAGTATCCCTGGAATAGGAGAAGTTGGAAAGTAGGCACTTAAGAATGCAGTATGTTGTTGTAGGTCCCATTTGCCATAATAGTGCTTCATAAGTTTTGGAGACCCGCAGCTATATCTATAAGCACATCCACTTTGTATTAATCAGTGTCAATTTCAGAGTCTGATTGAATATATTTCCCCCCTAAGGAAAATAAAATACCTAAACTAGGTAACACTAGACATTTTGAAATGAGAGAATCCTTCCTTTACTTGCCTTCTCTTTGCCCATAAAAATCTCAAAAACAAGCTAATTGATGTTGAATTTTTTATTTATTAAATTTGTATATTGCCCTCCACTCCATAGATCTCAGGGCAGTACACAACATGAAATTACAAAATAAAAAAACATAAAAGACATAACTAAAAGCAGGAATGAAAACAACCTCAAAGCGGTTTGCAAAAAAGAGAAAGCAATGACATCAAGAAAAATTCACAGCCAATACTTTAAAGCATACAAAAGTTGAAATACTAAAACAGATTAAAATTACCTAAACTTTCTAAGCATCTGTGTAGGCTTGTCTAACCAAGACAGTATACTGATGGCACCTCACCCTGAAGCGTCTTAAGAACCGTTCCCAAAGATTTCATGTAGATATTAAATAGCACCAGAGATAAGATTGTGCCCCGCGGCACTCAGTAGTGTGGTCGCCAGGGGGCTGAAAGGTACTCTCCGAATGCTGTTCTTGGGGCTTACTCCTGAAGGTAGGATTGGAACCACCATAATCCAGTGCACCTAATTCCCATTTCCTGCAACCGGTCCAGGAGGATACCATGGTCAACGGTATCAACCGTTGATGAGAGATCAAGAAGCAGAAGCAAGGTAGCAGTCCCCCGTCCTACTCTCTGCAAAGCTCATCCAGCAGGGCAATCAAGGCCGACTCGGTTCCATGAACACAGATTTGAATGGATTTCAAGAAGCTGCATTCCCAACAAATGCCTGCAGCTTCTCCACCAGAGCTCTCTGCACCACCTTCCCCCAAAAGGGAATATCGGCCATTGGCCGATAGCTGTTCCAGTCCAAAGTAGGTAAAGGTAAAGGGACCCCTGACTGTTAGGTCCAGTCGTGGCCGACTCTGGGGTTGCAACACTCATCTCGCTTTATTGGCCGAGGGAGCCAGCATACAGCTTCCGGGTCATGTGGGCAGCATGACTAAGCCACTTCTGGTGAACCAAAGCAGCGCACGGAAACACCGTTTACCTTCCCACCGGAGCGGTACCTATTTATCTACTTGCACTTTGACGTGCTTTCGAACTGCTAGGTTGGCAGGAGCAGGGACCAAGCAACAGGAGCCCACCCCATCGTGGGGATTTGAACTGCCGACCTTCTGATTGGCAAGTCCTAGGCTCTGTGGTTTAACCCACAGTGCCACCCGCGTCACTCAGTCCAAGGTACCTAGAGCCTATTTCTTTAGGAGTGGGCACAGACAGGAACTTCCACCGCTAGTCGAACATAGGGGTTGCCATAGAACATAGGTAGGCAAACTAAGGCCAGGGGGCTGGATACGGCCCAATCATCTTCTAAATCCAGCCTGCAGACGGTCCAGGAATCAGTGTGTTTTTACATGAGTAGAATGTGACCTTTTATTTAAAATGCATCTCTGGGTTATTTGTGGGGCATAGGAATTGGTTCATTTTTTCTTCTTCAAAATATAGTCCAGCTCCCACAAGATCTGAGGGACAGTAGACCGGCCCCCTGCTGAAAACGTTTGCTGACCCCTGCCATAGAAAATGCCTCCCCCAGGCCACTGCCTGTGGAGTGGAACTGTCAAAAGGTCCCCTGATCTTAAGGGTGTCTGTAGAGAAGGAGGCAGTAGCTCAGATATTTGGAGCCAAGGTCATTTAGGGCACAAAGTACTTGCACGAACATCTTCAGTTGGGCCTGAAAATTAGCTCTGAAAACTTAATAGCCGATGGCTGTTTTAGAACAGGGTTCTAAAGGCAACCCGAACCAGCAATCTGCTCTTTGCATTTTGAGTCAGTTGATGTTTCCGAATCATCTTATGTGGCCGCCCCACATAGAGCGCATTGCAAAAAACAATTGGATATTGAAGTTAACCAGAGCGATGGGGTACTGTGACCAAGTCATCTCTGTTCAAAAGCTACTGTAGTTGGAAATAGCCAGTCCTAGCCACTGAGGCCACCTGGGCCTCAAGTGCCAGTGTTGGGTCCAGGAACACCCACAAAGCTATGAACCTACTCCTTCCAGGGGAGTTCAGGTCCATACATTACAGGCCATCTTATTACCTCCTGGAGTTGAGAACTTAGAAGATGCAACACCTCTGGCTTTTAAGGAGTGCACTCTGGCACTCGTCACAGTGTCCTATTGCACCAGAAGCAGTTTAGTCATGCTGGCCACATGACCCGGAAAGCTGTCTGTGGACAAACGCCGACTCCCTCAGCCTGAAGCAAGATGAGTTCCACACCCCATAGTCAAGTTTGACTGGACTTAACCGTCCAGGGGTCCTTTACCATGAACAAGAAGAAAACCGTGTCCTCTTTAATAGAAAAAAGAGGTATGGGTGCAACAGTTTCAGTAATGTTCCTTAATTAGGTGAACGTATGTGATTCTGGCAACTTAGATGGATGCTTCTCGTAAAATAATACAATAACAGGCGCTATGTTGACTCTTAAGAGTTAACAGCGCCCCTTAAATCCTCTTTCAATTAGCTTGCTGGTTGTGCTGCCCTATGGAACCTGAAGTCTTCATAAACCTTAATGAATAAAAATTGCTTCTACAGGTTGCAATCCAGGGTGTCATGGGGGGCTTTAAATCTAGCTGCCCTGGAAACAATAAAAAATGTTTATGTTCTCAGTAGATTCCCTCACCCCCGTGGGAATGTTTAGCTCCTACACTAGTATTGCTCTTATTAATTTGAGCTTGATTTTGATAATATCTAAGTCGTCCGTTCATATGAGAGAATAGCTGATATTTCAGGTGCCAATTACCTGCGAAAATCTTGCTCATGCATAGGTTTCCTCCTACACAGTCTGTCAAACCTAACTCTGATTTTTCTGCTTCTGTGAACACTTAGGTTTTGAGTGAAGCTCTACACACACTCCTTTGCTTTAAACCGTTATTTTAGTTTCATTCTCACAATGTTTCTTTTTTTATAAAATAAGGGCGCATTAGCGCTCTATAACTATTTATTATAGAGCATTCCTAGTACTTGATTGAAAAAATTGGAGCTGTGGATTGGATGACTTAAATAAAAAAAAAACAGACTTCTTTTTCTAAGAAGGTCGCTTTGATTTATTTCCAACAGTAACTGCATCTGTATTATTAAAGTTTGTAACCGGGGGAAAGGGGCTGTGGGCTGTTGTAATCTCTGTCGCAGGTACTGGTCTCAGCCCATTAAAGCAGCTCATCAAACATATCCTAGAAAGAGGGATTGTTTGTTAAACCACCGTGGGAATTGTAACTTTGTGAGAGGAATAGAGGTGTCTTACCATTTGCCCGACAATAAATGTTGGAAATGTAAGGAAAATGAAGGTACATTCTTTCACCTTTGATGGACGTGGCCCAGGATTAAGGCTTTCTGGGAAATGATATATAATGAATTTAAAAAGGGATTTAAATATACCTTCTTGAAGAAACCAGAGGCCTTTCTCTTGGGCATGGCCGGCCAAGTGGTGCCAAAGAAAGATAGAACTTTTTTCATGTATGCTACAACAGCAGCAAGAATACTCATTGCAAAGTATTGGAAGACGCAAGATCTACCCACTCTGGAAGAATGGCAGATGAAACTGATTGACTGTATGGGACTGGCAGAAATGACGAGCAGAATCCGTGACCAGGGAGAAGAGTTGGCTGAAGAAGATTGGAAAAAATTTAAGGACTACTTACAGAAATATTGTAAAATTAAGGAAAGCTGAATGGTGTTGGATTGAAATTGAGTGGTTTCTAGCTGTAATGATATAAAGGAACATGGATGGGGAAAAAAGGGTTTGGAAAATAAGGTGATATTATAAGCTGTAATGCTTTAAGTTAAGAATTTGCTGAACAAATAATCTTAAATGGAATACAAGAAGGGGAGGTATGAGGAGGTCAGAGAAATTTGTTATTGAAAAGTATGCTTTATGAACTATATGTGTTTTTTTTTAATCTTTTTGTTTGTTTTTTTGTTTGTATAAAAATTGGAAAATTTAATAAATATCTTAAAAAAAAAATATAACAACTCCCAGAACCCCTAACAAAGTAACGTACCCAAGGGTTCTTTGGGGTAGGCATGGCTGTTTCAAATGGTATCATACCGCTTTAGGAGTCAGATATGATGGATAAGAAACTTTCCTCCTGATCTGAATTTCAGAGCAGAGGAATCATTTTTGCGTGTGGGGTGCATTCAATCAGGTGAGCTGTGCCACTCCCACAACCTGGAGTGGTATGACCTAAGACAGGCTTCCTCAACCTTGGCCCTCCAAATGTTTCGAGACTACAATTCCCATCATCCCTGACCACTGGTCCTGCTAGCTAGGGATGATGGGAGTTGTATGCCAAAAACATCTGGAGGGCCAAGGTTGAGGAAGCCTGACCTAAGATGTAGGTTTATTTCCTTTATGAGAATTATTCCCCACCCATTAAAATGTTTGCCACTAATGGCAAAACGCATCTATTGCTATATAATTATATAGCTTTTACATCAAGTTAGCTAGGCCCTTCATTTTTTCCACCAACGTGTTTTCTGTTGAATGAAAGATTTATGTATCTAGAGACAAAGGCCTCAAGGTGCCAACATTTCTCACAATTAATTTCCAAGAAAAGCCACTTTAGTTAATGCTGTTAGAGTGAAATAAAATCGCCTAATTTAACACAATCCCTGCTGACTCCTCCAATTGTAAGTAAACCTTCCCTGTCGCAACGATAAACATGGTAATATACAAACATGAATGGCTTTTCTGAAATCAAGACCTTGCCTTTCGCTGGCTGACTTACTGTCTGGCTTGCCAGAGTACTAGTACTAAGCCCTCTTCAGACAAAGCGTATGAGAACCTGAGTCACACAACACTCCCCTATGAAGGGAATTCCTTGAAGACGACGACGACCTCACTACAGAAAGTAACTGTATAATTTTTGGAAGTATCTATGCTAAGTGTGCAAAGTTACAGAGCTTAATCATGGAAGCAGATGTATGAAAGTATTATATTGATAGCCAGTTTCTAACAGTTTCCCCATTCTCACTTGGATTTCTTCCTCAACAACTTAGCGATGACCATGGTGAACGTCTTCATCAGAAAATTGCAACAATAGCGAAACGACACCAGGGAAAACTAATGTGTGTTGTATCTCCATTACTTTTGTAACAATTCTTTGGAGAAACAGAATAGTGAGCTATTTTTGTCTTCAGGTCCTTTTTCAGTGCAGAGACTTTGTTTTTCTTAAAAGTACTCTTTCTACTATATTCACATTGTATTCATGATCGTTTGTGGCAGTGTGTTGTCAAAAGCAAACGTCACCCCCTGCAGGGTTGCTCATGGCTAGAAATTTTCGGTAGATAAAAACGGCTGACTTTTGTAAATGCTGTGAACTAGAATTTCATAGCTTGTTTTTAACAAGGGGTCATGCCAGACCAGAGCAGAGCACACTTTGCTAACTTAACACCTTCCACTTCTCCTTTCTCCCCCATGAGCATTCTGAGAATTGTGCCCATCACACAGACTATGGAAGCGTCTGAGAGACAAACATCCTAATGGAATTACAGCCATGAGGATGCAACATGAAGACACAGATATATCAGCTGAAAAGTTTTCAAGCTAAATTGTAGATGAGCCAATGCCAGAACTGTGATTATTTGTGCTGAGTGCATTTAAGTAAGAAGATGAATGGGATGTGTGCTGATGTATATGAATGGTGGGGAATTTGTGAATGGGGTGTGTATGTTGCTTTGGCCCTGCCCAGTTTCGGTGGCTGTTCTCACAGGTGGCATGTGGCCCCCAGAAAGTTATATGTAAGGCAATATGGACCTCAAGCTGAAAAAAGTTCCTTACCACCTGTCTGAATAACGGATATGTGTCAAAATGGGTTTAGTGAAAAGGTTTGGGCTATCAAGGATTCATTATTGGAGTGTTTCTATGTTATTATATTATTGTAATAAAAAAGTTGTAATTTTTTATTGCTAAATGAAAGAGATCCCTTGTACCAGTGGAAAACCCTGTCAGATGAGAGGAGGCTTGCCAGACCCGGGGGATTTGGTGCCTCTTGCCTAGTTCCTTTGGAAGTGTGTGGGTTAATGGGTGGCAGACTGATAAAGGACATTTCTGAGATCTTGAGAAGGTCTTGTGATAGCTTGGGCTGCTTCTGGCCACTGCAAGATTAAAATGAAAGATTTCATAATTGGCATTATGGTCTTTGGTTGATTCCAGTTTAGGGGAGCAGGAAGAATTCTTCTCGCAATTTCCTAGTTGCCTAAAGAAGAGTTTGGTTTTCTTTGCCTGCCTTGGGATAATTCAATAAGGATGATGATGATGTATTACCTGCCTTTCACCAACAGATCCCAGGGCAGGATGCAACAATTTAAAACCCAGAATTAAAAACATTTAACATGAAGTACAGTCACAGGAATATGGTGGCCCCTGAAAACACACATCTTATGTGTCAAAGGCCACTGGGTCTGCTTCAATCATGACTAATGATGCAGTCCTAAGCCCACTTTCTTGGAAGTAAGGCTGGATCCAACCGTATGTACTTAACATCATGAAAACAAATAGCCTGTTTTGCCCATTTGGTATGCTACTGTTGTGAAATTGGAGAATGTCGTGTACAGATATCGCCACTGCAAACTTAATCCAGTCCGTTGCCTGCCTGTGCAGTGATAACTGAATCTCAAGGTGCATTGTGCATTAATTTGAGATGAAATGACAAGATCTATGTTGATGTGAACATGGATGAGTGATACATTGCAGCTGCTGTAGTTAACAGAAAGGCGAGTTAAAGTTGTTCTTAAGTTCATTATTAGGGAAGAAAACAAAGTATCGCTTTCTTCAGAGACTGAATAGAAATAGCTGTTTCAGTTCAGCAACTAGCAATACTACTCTGGATTTTGGATTTGAGGTTTGCAGCGTTATGCACACCTACTCTCAGTTAATTCATTGATTTACTTTCAGGCAAACATGCATGGGATACGACTTCATATATTCCTCCCCTTTTATAATCTATTCATTTAATTCACATTTAACTCTTATGCATATGGAAGTTGAACAACGATTGGGGGGTGGGAACTGTAAAGGGCAGATGATATTATTTCAGAGAGTTAGTAAAACAATATTAGCAGCATTTTATGTTAGATACAGCTAAGACACTTTTTAAGACCATAGCTTTCCCAGGGTGGCTTGTATTAAAAACCTATACAGTTCCATAAAAATCAAACATTTTAAACTGGCAATTCAAAATATAATAGTATTTATTTTTAAGATTTATAAGCTGTACTTCAGGGTAACTACTCTGCCAGCTTGAATAAGCCTAATACAATGAAGTTCAATGTATGCCAACACACTTCTTCCCCCTACATCTGGCAGCAACCTATACAATAAAAACTTTAAATTTAAAAGCAAAGGAAAATAGATGGATTTTTAACCTTTTCTTATGGAGCCAGCCATATTTTAGGAAGGGAATTTCACTGAGTAGGAACCATAACTAAAAAGACCCTTCTGTCCTCTATTATTTATAGTTTCACGCCCCCACCCACCAATTGTTCTTCATTTTTTATGTATCTCAGAATTGTACTGTTGTGTTTAATTTCTGTAAACCTTGGGCACTGTTTCAGTGAAAACCATTGTGCATCTTCTTAAAAGCAACAGACAGCATTTTAATATAATGAAATATGTGTTTCTTTAGAAAAACATGTCACACATTTTTACTAAAATTATGCTGAAGGAAGCTTACAAAGAAACAAACAAACAAAAAAGCTCACAAAAGATGAACAACACTGGGTAAATCTATGAAAAGACACACCGTAATAGTCCAGAGATCTGGTGAAATAACATTGGCAGCATTAATATTGTTTATAAAGGATGAATTCTGCTGCAGTACTTGAGAGATAGTAATGATGGCACCAGGGAAAGTTGAAGGGAGTTTCACAGAAAGGTGCAATCACTTGCCTAGCATTTGAGGACAGGATTACCTGGAGCAAGGTGTCACTTGAAGATCTTAATTACATTACATTTATATCCCATTTTTCTGCCAACGAGCTCAAGGTGGTATACCTGGATCTTCCCCTCCCCATTTAATCTCCACAGCAAAGTTAGGCAGGTTAGGCTGAGAGACTATGGCCGACCCAAGGTCACCTAGTGAGATTCATGACCCAAGTGGGGATTTGAAGTCCAGTCTCCCAGGTCCTAGTTCGGCACTTGAATCACTATACCACATTAAATCCTATAGCAACTCCCTTGTCTCTTAAGCTCTTTAGCTGAAGCAGTTCTCCAAATGCCTTCCCTAGGACAGGTTTGTTATACTGTACTGCTATAAAGGAGAAAGCCTTTTCAGACTGTGGGCCCCTAAAAGCTCTTTTTTCATGCAGGGCGCCCAAAAACCTGTATTCTGGGGTGCCATGCAAGATCACTGTTCTGAAAATGTGCTTTTTTCTGGGGTGAGAACGTGGCCCAAAATAGTAGCAACCATTTTGGCAGCTGTCCTCTTGTGAGAAAAAAAAATCACATGTCCCCTTTTTCCAGGACAGTTGACAGGTATGCAGTAATAAACCTCACAACTTATTCAGTTCCATGACACTGGCCAGTACCCATAATGCATGTGGACAAACTGAGAAGCTTAAGAGTGGAAGGAAATCCCCTCTTCCCACACATTCTGCTGCTACTATTGCTTTGGGCTGGAGAATACCTGCAAGGCCAAAACTCTCTTCAGCAATAAAAATAGCCAGGGATAAAATAGTCTACAAGCACAAGTCTCCAGTTCATTAGTCCCCTGCTGCACTGCTAGCATGGCTCTAAGCATCCCTGAATTCTCTTATATTAGAGCAGTCACTTGTAGATCATGAAGATAAGTAAATGCATCATCATTCAATTGATGCTTCAGATAATAGTGACAAATATCTCACGTTTTAAAATCTTAATTATGCTTTCTATTTCTTTGAAAGGGAGTTGTTTGCTTGCAAAGTTCCAGCTTTCTTCTCTCTCCATCCGTTTCGAAATTGTATAAATTCTAATAATAATAATTTTTATAGCATTGAGAGTGATATTGCTTTGTACTAAGGTGTTAAGTAAAAATCAGCTTTGATAGGAAGGCACTTGCTGGTACAGCTCAAATGACTTTTTATGATTAATTGATCAGTTTGGTTTGGTTAGCCTGACATAGCAGTCAGAAATTAACAGCAAAGCTCCCAGCATAATCATGTTAACTTGTATACACTTTTAATGCAATGAATTATTGGGTTAAGATTAGCTACTATGACAATAGAATGTGTTTCTGGACTTGCTTAATATCTGCAGATCTTGATTTATGATGGGCTTTTATTATACTTTTATTAAATTCTTACAATTCCTCCAAAAGAAATAATTCAGTTAATTTTGGCTCAGACACATCAGTTAAAATTACCTACATCTTTCCAGTCTCTCAGTTTCCCTATGTTCAAGTATAAATACTGTGCAAGTGTTGTAGGCAAAATATTTTTTGTCTTCAAAGCCACAGCATTGTCCCTCAATAAGTTTGCTTGTTTGAAAACCATCTTGGTTCAACTCATAGTTCAAAGTCAATCTATAAAGATATCCATCAGCGAAAAACAGTAAAAGCTGTTTTTAGCTTTCCTGATGTGTGTACCTGACATTGTACATTGTAATTCTTAGCTTTAGAAAGAGACAATGTCTCAGAGTGTGGGGCATTTGGTTTCCATGCAGGGATTAAATTACTTTCTGCTGTAGATCTGAGAATTGAGGGAGTTTTTGTCACAATGCCCTTTAGAGTCCTTATACTGTTCATTTTTGAATTGAAAATGTTTTGGCATATTTCTTCACAGTTCTTTCTTTTTTCTTTTTAATGGATTCTTCATTTTGGTATCATAAAAAACAGAAATGGGCTCCTTTGTTTTCTTACTCAATCTAATGTGAGCTAACCCGTCTCTAGTTGTGGGTAGCAAAGGTATTGCCCAACACCTCAAAATATACTGTACCATTAAACAGAATTGGACTTTTAACTATTAAAACCTGCTCCCCCCCCAAAGTAAAACATTACAGATGAGAAAACTATAAACTTTGTTTGAAATTTTGTATAATAGTCAAAGAAACTCCAGATTCTCTCCTGCAAACTAAAGCCAAAGCCCAACTACTGGAAATATTTTACAGACGATAAACACTTAAATATGTCAGTGTATGTTTAGCAGGACAAAAACAAACAAATAAGCCAATATCATGAGTCCATGCATTTAATTTTATGACAAAAAACATCTGTACATTGATACCTAGCATTTTAGCAGCTGTTGAATTCCAATTAGTTTTGTTTGCATTTTTTTAAAAAAAATTGCACGTCTTACGCGGTAAAAGCAAATTTCACTCTGCTTCTAGGCCATCCCCTTCCTGCTGCTCTGTCATTGGTGGAGTTGCTTTGATGCCATGAAATGTATATACTTCTCTTCCACTCTTTTTTACTATTTTCCCTCCCTCTGGAGACTAGGAATTGAGCCACCTTATATTAAGTTCAGACGTGTGTGTCCGAACACACCAATTGAAGACCAGTGACCTAGAAACTCGTTTTATTTTTTTAAAGGAATACTGATGAACTGGCCATGGTAGAGATATATTGTTGCAGTTCTGTTTTCAAAAGACTAATGACCATAGCTGTCAACTTTTCTCTTTTCTTGTGAGGAATCCTATTCGGAATAAGGGAATTTCCCTTAAAAAAGGGTGAAACGTTGACAGCTATGCTAATGACCCAAATACATCCTTGCACTAATAGCTCTTCCCATTATCTCTGGGTGCTCTTCTCTTCTGTTTCGTCACTGCTAAGGGTCACTGCTAAGACGGGTTATAACATAAGCTTCCATTGGCTAAAAAAAGAATCTTGCTACTAAGCTTCAGGATGAAACATAGAGACCATCAGTGATCTTATACCTGGAACTCAGGGTATTCACTAAGCTGTCCTAGGAAATTCCACCGAGAAACTAAAAAATGACGTAAAGCCTATGTATGCCACTTATGTAAATCTGCATTTTGTAAACATAATGTGGTTTGATATGAATGCTTTTATCATCACTATTTCAGTATTTACGGAACTTATTTTTTAGAAATAGAAGGAAGAGGGGGAGAAGACTGATGGGTAGTCATAGTGTGTTGTGAAGGAAACCTGGGGAGTCCTGAAGGATTAGGAGCTAGTGTGGTGTAGTGGTTTGAGTGTTGGACTAGGACCTGGGAGACCCGGGTTCAAATCGCTACTCAGCCAATAAGCTCAGTGGGTGACCTTGGCTAGTCACTGCCTCTCAGCTTAATCTACCTCACAGGGTTTTTGTGGAGGTCAAATGAGGAAGGGGACAAACCATGTACATCAGCTTGAGCTCCTTGGAGAAAAAATGCAGTGAATGAATGAATGAACAAACCATCAGGTCTAGAAACCTTGATTTACCATCCATTTTATTGCCGAGGTTCACAAAATTGCCTTTAACATATGCTGGGTCAGATAGTGCATCTTGTAATTATCCCATAAGACACCCAGCATTGCTAGAACCATTCCTGCTTCCTTCTCTTTGTTCTACAGCTCAAAACTCAGAAGTAGCTATGTCCTCTGCCTGCAGGAATAAGCATTTCCTTACAATGCAAATCAATACTAAGAACAGGAACATGCTGAATATTACTAATCAACAGAGAAACAACAAACCACCTAATCCCAAAGCACAGTAGACTGGGGCTGCTTTGAAATAAATAGGTTAATTGACAGAGAAATGTAACTTTCTCTGTAATTGCGTGGTGTTTGTTTGTTACAATTGCATGCATTATGAATGATAGCATGGGTATTGGGTATCATCATTGTCATCGCAGATGCCTGCATTTGATGGGGAAATGGAGATAAAATGTTGGCAGTGCAAATTATCACCAGTGTTGTTAACTTTTGGGTCTGTTTCATTCGTAAATGAATTACAAATAAGGTCACTTGTATCCCAATCAGAGTAAGTACCATTCAACTTAAATACGTTTCCAATAAATGCTTTGCCTTTCTCAAGGCTTCCAAGGAATGTTTTGCAACCGTACCATGAGTTTAGTTAGTCTAAACCAGGCATAGGCAAACTCCAGCCCTCCAGATGTTTGGGACTACAATTCCCATCATCCCTAGCAAACAGGTCCAATGGTCAGGGATGATGGGAATTGAGTCCCAAACATCTGGAGGGCCGGAGTTTGCCTATGCCTGGGCTAAACAAAGGAGACTTCTTTGCACCGAATTGGGCTATTGGTTGTACACTGACTGGTAGCAGCTCACCAGTGTTTCAGATACCGGCCTTTCCTAATCCTACCTGGAGATGCGAGCTGAGCATGTGCTGTACCTTTGAGCAATGGTTCTTTTTCTGAGAGATAGGGGGACTGGCAGAAGTAAGCTTCAGGGCTGAGTGAGGATACCAACCAAGATCTAAGTCTTAACATGCCAGCCACTGCATCCCCCTAGCTTATTGGACTGCCACCTTATGAATGAGATAAAACGGAAGTTGCAAGGATTTGTGTTGAGCCCATTCACCACTCTGAGGCTAGCAGCCTCCATAGTCTTGTGTACACCTTCTGCTTTTGGTAATCTGCTTTACAGTGAATAGGAATGATTTTAATATCTGAGTCATTTGTCCTCTTTTCCAAGTTAATCTTTGCAAATGCTTAGGCGGAGGAGGAAGGGTACAGAACATTCTATAGTATTTTTACTTGGCCTATTTGTTTGCAACCTTCCTGTTTTGAACAGTGGAAGATTTTGTTGGCGCAAAAGAGGTTCCATGATATTCATAAACGATTGTGCTGAAGATTCCTTACGGAGATCTTCGATGACCTGCTTTCTAGATGAAGATGCACCAACAGTTGGGTTTTGCTACACTCATTGAGGGCTGTGCGACAATCTGAGTTGTAATGTGTAGCTGAATGAAGATGTCAAATCAGTGGGCAGCTGTTTTGAAAAGTTAATTCCATGTTAGGAAAGGGATGGAAAATAAAACTGCTGATACCATAATGCTGGCCAACTCTGGTATAGGGCAATGAAAACAAAAAGAGATTGCAAGGAGCACCAAAAATCTCTCTCCAAACTGGGTGACTGGGAATTAAAATGGAAGAGAACATTCAAAATTATAACTTCATTGTGTCTGTATTAGCAGTGACCAGCCAAAACAGATATATTGGGGTCATGGTGGATAGCTTGATGAAAATGCCAACTTGGTGCAACCGTGAAAGCAAATCTAATGATGAGGATCATTGGCAAAAATCCACAAACAATAGCATACAGAAGCGATCCAGTGCAAATTGATACCATATACTGGAATCAAAACCAGCAAAAACCTGTATCTTTAAGAGATGCTGAAACACCCATAGTGTCGACAACTGTCTTGGCTGAATGGGGAGTAGCTTCACTACAGATGGTGCCACCACAGTGAAGGCCTTTTTCTGGGCCAGCAGCAAATGCACTTCTCTGAAGGGTGGAATAACAAAGGAGCACCTCCACAGCAAACAGTAATGAACAAATACAGTACAGGAAAAAAACATATTCTTTTCCGCTTGAAACCAGCAATTCTGCCTGGCTCCAAGACTAGCAAATATGAACTAAGGGTTTCATTCAAGACTGCGTGTATGGTGTTCTACTCACACAAGGAGATTTCCCCCTCTCCCTGGGCGCCCTCAAAATCTGCTCCAGGGGATCCCCCTACCTTCTGTAGAAGATTTCGAGGGTGCACAGGGGGTGAAGGGGAGGGGAGGGGAAAGCCCTCTGTGTTACTAGCGGAACAGCAGCATTGGATACAACTGTCAGTGTCTGTAAAAAAATGAAAGGGTTCTGACCTCCCTTTGTCACCTCTCCTGGTCCTCGGACCCTTGTCGGCATAAGAGTCCACGAGAAGAGTATCCTTGCAGAGTCCTTTCTGCTTTTATTCTTAAAAGTCTTTCTGCAAAAGCGACTGACCAACTGTACACCCCAACACTACCAGCTTTCACTAACCAACCAACCAACCCAACCACAAACTAGCATTTCTCACTCTATATATACAACCTGGTGCAGGCCGCTGACTCATGCTGACCCAGGTTTTTAAGCATTAAAGAAACAGCGGCCAATTTTTAGCCATGACAGCAACCCCAAGATTCCAGGACAGAGGTACGTACACTTCAAGTTCAGCATTTACAACATGAATCTAAAAACATTTTAAAACTAACCAAATGCAATTAAAATTCTACAGTAAAATCATAGCTCAATAGAAACCCTAAGACAGCAGTAGCAAGCAAGACACCACCATCCCACAAAAGGAGATTAATTTTGGATAGAAATCCCTTCTTGGGAGACTATAAAGTGAAAAGTTAGATACAACATGTAGCATAGATAAATAGCATGGGAGCTTAACTCCTATAAGAATACAGTGCTAGGAGCTGAGGAAAAGAATTCTCGTATATCTACACAGATGTAAAGCCTACTGAGTTCAGTGGGACTTGCTCCTGGTTAAGCATGCATGGAATTACATGCTAATGCTGCAAGCCTATACATACCGTATTTTTCGCTCTATAACACACACCCGACCATAACACGCACGTAGTTTTTAGAGGAGGAAAATCCATAGGCATGCCACCCGTGGGCATTCCCTCCATAACACGCACAGACATTTCCCCTTACTTTTCAGGAGGAAAAAAGTGAGTGTTATGGTGCAAAAAATACGGTATTTACCTGGGATTAAACCCCATTGAACTCATGCGTGTAGGGGGCAGCTGCCCCCCCAGATCATGTAAAACAATAGAAATAACTAACTGACCAATCACGCTGGTTCTTCCCTCTAACAAAAATCTGCCCCCCCAACAAAAGTCCTGCCCCCCTAACAAAAATCTTGGTTACACCCATGATTGAAATAGGTAGGATTTACTTCTGAATACATGTGGAAGATTGGGCTATAAGGTATTATTATTAATATCCACAAAATTGATGCATTTGCTGCTCCTTCATGATTAGTTTCCTGTTTTACTAGGATGTTTTTGAAAACAGCTTCATTTTAAACAGAACAGCAGCGCTGGAACGTCACACTGGTATTGCAGACAAATGTGCTGCTAAAAATCACGCGTTTGGTGCCAATTGGTTTGCTGTAATCTTTCAGGATTGGTTAAAGGCCATAAATGCATTTGGAGCAGCCTTGTTACAAGATACATTAAGACTTCAATCCAATCTTGTGCAGGATTAAGCTCCAATGAATAAGCAGAATGGCTTATTTCCAAGTATACACTGTACCATGATTACTGCAATTCCAACCCATGACCTTTATAGAGAGAAGGTCAGGGCAAGTGCAGCCCTGCTGCTTCCTTCTGCTGGACCTCTCAGCAGCTTTCAACATCACTGACCACGTTATCCTTCCGTACTGATTCTGTGGGATGCATTTTGGCAGCACTGTAGTGTGGTGGCTCCATCTCTGACCTGTAGGGTTGGTGCCCAGAGAGTTGCATTGGGAGTGTGCTCTCCACTTGCTTGGTGGGTGCCACATGGCACTATTTTGTCCCAACTGCTCTTAAACATCTATAGGAAACCACTGGGAGCTGTGTTTAGGTGTTTGGGAACAAGGTGCCATCAGTACGCTGATGAGATGCAACTCTCTTTCTCAGTTACATCTGAGTCAGGAGAGGCTGTGCAAACTCTGGACCAGTGCCTGTATGCAATATTGAACTGGATGAGGGTCAATAAACTGACCTTGAATCCTGGAAAGGCAGAGATCTTGTGGTTGGGTGGTTCCTGTATATGGCAGATAGGTCCACTGCCTGCCATGGGTGAGGTTGCACTCCATCTGAAGGAGCAAGTAGGTAATCTGGGGGTACTTCCTGGCCCAAATATGTCACTACAGGGCCAAGTAAACTCTGTGGCCAAGAGTGTGTTTTTTTACCAGCTCTGGCTGTTGTGGGAGAGGGATTATTGGTTTTTTTTGTTATTTTTATTTGTTTTTCTTCTTATTTTTCTTATGTATTCTCATGCTCTTTTTAATATTGTAATTTGACATTGTGAACCTCCCTGAGATCTATGGATGAGGGGTGATGTACAAATTTAATAAATAAAAACAAATAATAATAATGCCAGCTGCAACCATTCGTGGACTGTGACAGGCAGACCACAGCGGTCCATGCATTGGCAACCTCAAGGCATGACTACTGCAATGCACTTTATGTGGGGCTGCCCTTAGTATAGAATTGAAAGGGACCCCAAGGATCATCCAGCCCAACCCCTTGCAATGCAGGAATCATAACTAAAGCATCCATGACAGATGGCCCTTGTATCATCCACAAAGAAGGGGGACTTATCTCTTGATAGATTTTGGAGGGAAAATATTTTTTGTCCACCACTAAGAGTAACTGCTCTTCCCTTCAAAGTTTGCCCAGGACTCTTAGCTTTGAGCTTTAGATTCTCCCACTCTACAGTACAGTGGTAACTCAGGTTACATACGCTTCAGGTTACAGACTCCGCTAACCCAGAAATATTACCTGGGGTTAAGAACTTTGCTTCAGGATGAGAACAGAAATTGTGCTCCGGCAGCGTGGTGGCAGCAGGAGGCCCCATTAGCTAAAGTGGTGCTTCAGGTTAAGAACAGTTTCAGGTTAAGAACGGACCTCTAGAATGAACTAAATACTTAACCCACAACAGAAGGCTGTTGGAATAACATGGCTTGTAGTCTTGTAGATGTAATGAGAAATAGTTGGAATTTTGCTTAGAACATCAACTCAGCCAAAGCATTCCTCAACATATTAGTTTTTTCTGTTGCATTGCTGCAGGAGTAGTTATGATTCTAGTATGATTTTAATATTTTATTGTACCTGGAAGCTGCTCTGAACAGCCTGCATGGCTAAAAGAGGCAGAAGATAAATAACATATAACATATATATGTGACAGAGATTTATTAGCTTGTTGCTCTCCCTGAGGTCATTGCTGATTCCCCCCCCCCTTCCCCAAGCCTGGTGGAAACTTGTTAATTTTGCCCGTCTGTTGCTTGAACGCTTTCCATGCTTTGGGCAAGAATTGCTGTAGTAACAGCAAGTGACTATGGTTCTGTGAACTGTGCAGTAAGCCCTTGTGTAATTTTGTACTGATGAAAACAGGGAACCCAGTTTTCAATGTTTTGAGCAGGAGGCCATTTATAACCACATCGCAATGATAAATAGAAACCCTCCTGTTAATCTTGCTTTGTAAAGAGCTTTTAGGACTGCAGGTTACCAGAGCCCTAATCTGCCTGTTTGTAAACAGACAGAGCTTGTGGCCTCTGGTGCACAGAGCTATATTATGTAGCTCAGCAACTGAGTTCTGCAAAAAAGGCCTACTTTTCATCTTCAATTAAAGTGTGCAACATAATATATGCAAGTGGTTGTTGTTGTTTTTTTTACAGTCATAATAGGAAACATTTTTAGCTTCCCATGAAGGGCTGCTCTTATGAGTACTCTCTCAGCCTTTAAATTCAAACAAGAACAACTCAGTGTAAACCTGTATAAAATGGTACATCTGATTCATTTTTAAAGCATGAAAAAGAAACAAAGAAAGGACAATATATAGGCCAACATCAAATATCAAGCATTTTTTAACTTGAAAATTAAAATAAAGAAAACAAAGAAGTAAGAAGAAAAGAAAAAGAAAATACTTCCAATTCTCTGTCTAGCAGCTTTAAAAACACAGGCAAAACTCTTACTCTAGAATAATACCCAACCCTTCTACTTTTGATAAACCTAGATATCGTGAGTCCATTTTCCTTTTATGCCTCTGAATATGTCAGTTTAAGAAGGATGTTGACAAGCTGGAATGTGTGCAAAGGAGTTTGACCATGATGATCAAGGGTCTCAAAACCAAGCTTTATGAGGAACGGTTGGAGGAGCTGGGTATGTTTAGCTTGGAAAAGAGGAGACTGAGAGGAGATATGATAGCCATCTTCAAATATCTCAAGGGCTGCCACACGGAAGGTAGAGCAAGCATGTTGTCTCCTGCTCTGGAGGTTAGGACTTGAACCAATGGCTTCAAGTGACAAGAAAGGAGATTCTGACTGGAGGAGACTGGCAGACTGGAGGAGGGCAAATGTTGTCCCTATTTTCAAAAAGGGGAAAAGAGAGGACCCAAATAATTACCGCCCAGTCAGTCTGACATCAATACCAGGGAAGATTCTGGAGCAGATCATTAAGCAAACAGTCTGTGAGCACCTAGAAAGGAATGCTGTGATCACCAATAGTCAGCATGGATTTATGAAAAATAAGTCATGTCAGACTAACCTGATCTCGTTTTTTGGCAGAATTACAAGCCTGGTAGATGAAGGGAACGCAGTGGATGTAGCCTACCTTGATCTCAGCAAGGCATTTGACAAGGTGCCCCATGATATTCTTGTAAAGAAGCTGGTAAAATGCGGTCTTGACTATGCTCCCACTCAATGGATTTGTAACTGGCTGACTGACCGAACCCAAAGGGTGCTCATCAATGGTTCCTCTTCATCCTGGAGAAGAGTGACTAGTGGGGTGCCACAGGGTTCTGTCTTGGGCCCGGTCTTATTCAACATCTTTATCAACGACTTGGATGATGGACTCAAGGGCATCCTGATCAAATTTGCAGATGACACCAAACTGGGAGGGGTGGCTAACACCCCAGAGGACAGGATCACACTTCAAAACGACCTTGACAGATTAGAGAACTGGGCCAAAACAAACAAGATGAATTTTAACAGGGAGAAATGTAAAGTATTGCACTTGGGCAAAAAAAATGAGAGGCACAAATACAAGATGGGTGACACCTGGCTTTAGAGCAGTACATGTGAAAAGGATCTAGGAGTCTTGGTTGACCACAAACTTGACATGAGCCAACTATGTGACGCGGCAGCTAAAAAAGCCAATGCAATTCTGGGCTGCATCAATAGGAGTATAGCATCTAGATCAAGGGAAGTAATAGTGCCACTGTATTCTGCTCTGGTCAGACCTCACCTGGAGTACTGTGTCCAGTTCTGGGCACCACAGTTCAAGAAGGACACTGACAAACTGGAACGTGTCCAGAGGAGGGCAACCAAAATGGTCAAAGGCCTGGAAACGATGCCTTATGAGGAACAGCTAAGGGAGCTGGGCATGTTAGGCTGGAGAAGAGGAGGTTAAGGGGTGATATGATAGCCATGTTCAAATATATAAAAGGATGTCACATAGAGGAGGGAGAAAGGTTGTTTTCTGCTGCTCCAGAGAAGCGGACATGGAGCAATGGATCCAAACTACAAGAAAGAAGATTCCACCTAAACATTAGGAAGAACTTCCTGACAGTAAGAGCTGTTCGACAGTGGAATTTGCTGCCAAGGAGTGTGGTGGAGTCTCCTTCTTTGGAGGTCTTTAAGCAGAGGCTTGACAACCATATGTCAGGAGTGCTCTGATGGTGTTTCCTGCTTGGCAGGGGGTTGGACTCGATGGTCCTTGTGGTCTCTTCCAACTCTATGATTCTATGATTCTATGACTAAACATCAGGAAGAACTTTCTGACAGTAAGAGCAGTTCAACAGAGGAACGGTCTCCCTTGGGAGGTTGCGGACCTTCCTTTCTTGTGGGTTTTTAAGCAGAGGTTGGATGGCCACCTGTCATGGATGCTTTTGTTGAAGTGGATGCTGGGATTCCTGCATTGCTGTGGGTTGGTCTAGATGACCATTGGGGTCCAACTCTACAATTCTGTGATTCTATGAATACCACTTGCTGGGAATCAGAAGTCTCTTCCTTTAAATTCCTGGGAGTTTACCTTAGTGAAGACCTCACTTGGAAAAACAATATAACTCAGGTGGTTAGGTAGGCCTAACAGAGACGCCATTTCCTCAGGGTCTTGCGAAAGAACAATGTTAAACAACAATTGATGACCTCCTTCTACTGGTCCACAATGTACCTCAGGTTACATGCACTTCAGGTTACATATGCTTCAGGTTGCAGACTCCGCTAACCCAGAAATAGTACCTTGGGTTAAGAACTTTGCTTCAGGATGAGAACAGAAATCGCGCGGCGGCAGCAGCGGCGGGAGGCCCCATTAGCTAAAGTGGTGCTTCAGGTTAAGAACAGTTTCAGGTTAAGTACGGACCTCCAGAAAGAATTAAGTATGTAACCAGAGGTACCACTGTAGAAAGTGTCCTCTCATATTGTATCACAGTGTGGTACGTTGGCATGACAGCCACGGACAGAAAGTCTTTACAGAAGGTGGTGAACACAGCACATGATATCATGGGCTGTCCCCTAAGCCCACTAGATGACATCGCAAGGGATTGATGCTATAGGAGAGTGAGAGAAAATCTCAGGGACGATTCATGCCCCAGCCACACCTCTTTAATCTTCTACCCTCGGGCAGGAGATATAGAAGTATAACCAGTCCTACCAACAGGCTTCTATCTGTGGGCTGTTAGGCTGCTGAACGGAAAAGAATATAGTGCAGCTGACTTTCAGGGTTGTTGTGTTGTGTGACAAGCACACAGAGTGCAATGAGATTGAGTGTCTCTGGGGGGAGGGGAGGGAGACTTGGTTAATTTCATCATGCACAGGTTGTACATTGAAAATAAAGGTATTATTATTATTCAGTGGGGAGAGTGCAGTTGCCCTCCTTGCCCTGCTTCCCATGGGCTTCTGGTTGACCTCTGGTTGACCTCTGTAAAAACAGGTTGCTGGACTAGATGGGCCATTGGCCTGATCCAGCAGAGCTTTTCTCATGTTCTTAGCTGTGGGTTAAACCACAGAGCCTAGGACTTGCCGATCAGAAGGTCAGCAGTTCGAATCCCCGCGACGGGGTGAGCTCCCGTTGCTCGGTCCCTGCTCCTGCCAACCTAGCAGTTCGAAAGCACATCAAAGTGCAAGTAGATAAATAGGTACCGCTCCGGCGGGAAGGTAAACGGCGTTTCCGTGTGCTGCTCTGGTTCTCCAGAAGCGGCTTAGTCATGCTGGCCACATGACCGGGAAGCTGGCTCCCTCGGCCAATAAAGTAAGATGAGCGCCACAACCCCAGAGTCGGCCACGACTGGACCTAATGTTCAGGGGTCCCTTTACCTTTAAGCACCAGGAAGGATGCTGTTTCCTTTAGTTCAGCTCCATAAATAGAGAAAAACAGTTCTCAGACCAGTTGTATTCATAATTTTTTAATGATGCGAAGAAGTGATGCATCCTTTGAGCCTTCAGAAATAGTTAAGAGCTTCCAATTTTGCACTGGAGGCTTTTATTCCTATTAGTGCAAACTGTTTGCATTTATATGTTTATGTCAACCTATCACTGGCATAATTGCACATCAAAACTGCTGGTGACATTTCTGGCAGCGTTGTCCCATATTCTGTAAGTCTAAGGAGTGAAATACTGTGGAGTTAGGCTGTTTTAAGCCAAATGACTTCAATGGGATTTAAGCCTTAGCTATCAGTGACCGTAAGCCGTTCAGTGATCAGCCACTAGATGTAGAAGTTGCACTTTGGAGCTGCGCGTGTGCATGCTTGTCTCTTGAAAAAATGTTTGTGTACAAGTTTAGGTTCATCTAGAACTCTCATTGTTTCCATGGCAAACTAGGATAAAAGTAAATCAGTAACATCTACATATGTAAACACTGCTTCTTCTGCATGCTCCAGGGACACCAACTGTATCTTTTATTAGTGATAGATTTTGCTTTTCTTGGCTGATTCCATACTTCTGCTCATACGGTGAATTTCTGGAAGCTTATGAATGCTTCCAATTTGGACTTTTCTCAATCTATATTCATCAGAATCTGCCTTATACCAGATCAGAAGGTTTGTCCATCTCGCCCAATAGTCTACACTGCCTGGTACTGCTCTCCAGGCCTAGATCTTTCTCATCACCTGCTACTTGGTCCTTTTAACTAGAGATGCCAGGGATTAAAGTTAGGACTTTAAGCGTGCAAGCCATGTCCTCTGGTCTCTACCCATTACCATCATAGATGCTGATGCTAGGAGCATCTAATATGGGACACAGTTCCATTTGATCAGAACTGAACATAGGAAGTTGCCTTGTGCCAGCACACTAGGGCCCTGTCTACACTATACATTTAAAGCAGTTTCATTCCACTTTAAAGAAGCATGTCTTCTGTCAAAGAATCCTGAGAACTGTAGTTGGTTAATGGTGCCAATCGTTGCTATGAGAACCCCATTCCCTTCACGGAACTTCAGTTCTTAAGAGTGGTTTAACCACCAATCATTTCCCCCCTGGAATTCTGGGAACTGTAACTCTCAGCACCCTTAACAAACTACAGTTCCCTGGGTTCTTTGTGAGAGTGCTGCAGTGACTATTTAAAGTGGTATGATACAGCTTCAAAAGTATGGGGTGGATGGGGCCCAGATCTGCAAGCATGACAACAGCTTGACTGCATTGGGCTGCATTTTCTAAGCTTTGGTTTTGAGCTGAACTGGACCACAGATTAATGCCCAAGAGTATTACGCAGCAAAATGACTTGAAATTATATATATCACTGGTGGGGACCAATTGTTTCTTTTAATGGAATGCTGGTCTAGCCCCAAGCTTGTGGTTTTACCACTGGCACCCAGGAAAGCTACACAGCTTTTATGAGAACTCCTAAGCGATGCCTAATTTCTTTTCTTTTGCAAGAAGTGCTCCAAAAGGCTCCCAATAGAAACGAAGGGAAAACTTGGATCTCGGCTAGAACCAAGTGCTTGACTGGAGCAATTCATTTTGCTAAAAGGCAAGTGGGAGCCGTTCTCGGCTTGAGTGTAGTGGAGGGAAAATAACTATTTACTCTTTGGTGTGTAGTTCTATTGATTTCATTTTCTTTTTCTTGGGTTTAATAGATATATGAAACAGGTTATCAGAGGGTTTGTATGTGGTTCTCCGAGCTGTTCATAAATTGTAGTTAGTGAAAGCTGTTCATACATCATTCTTTAATATGTAGTGGAATAAAGTGGAATAAAGCTTGATTTCTCTTTGCACCTTTTATTGCCTTGCAAGGCCTATGGTTAATTACGGCCATAATAAAATTTAGCAGTGTAAAAGTGAGCAATATAAAAGGAACACAACAGTTTATTCTTTGTTATGACTAACAAGTATCCAAGGGGTTTTCTTCTAATTCTCTTATTCAATTGGATGAAGGGGCAGGGAGGAAGATGAAGTGCCTGGGACTAGTTTAGAATTTGCGGTTTTTAGAGGACTTGACCAAACTTTCATTAAACTGCCCCACAGCTACTTTGTGTCCTTGAAGGTAAAATCTCTCCCTTGCCTTGCTACATGTTCTTATGAATGCTATAGCACTTGGTTTTTTAAAATGAAATAATAGTTAATAAGACCTAATTCCTGTCTTACCATAGTGATGTGAATGTTGCTTCTACATGGCAGTTCTGTTGTTTTATTCTGGTGCATGAGAGATTCGCGCGTTTCATGCAGTCTTCCTTGCTACATGTTTGTTTGTTTATTGTTGTTTTAAAGGTAAAGGTAAAGGGACCCCTGACCATTAGGTCCAGCCATGACCGACTCTGGGGTTGCGGCACTCATCTCGCTTTATTGACCAAGGGAGCCGGCGTACAGCTTCCGGGTCATGTAGCCAGCATGACTAAGCTGCTTCTGGTGAACCAGAGCAGTGCACGGAAACACCGTTTACCTTCCTGCCGGAGCGGTACCTATTTATCTACTTGCACTTTGACATGCTTTCGAACTGCTAGGTTGGCAGCAGCAGGGACCGAGCAACGGGAGCTCACCCCGTCGCAGGGATTCGAACTGCCGACCTTCTGATCAGCAAGTCCTAGGCTCTGTGGTTTAACCCAAAGCGCCATCTGCGTCCCACCTATTGTTGTTTTAGTGACATGCTATTACTCCCATACCAATGTGTGGAGTGTAGGAACTGGGCCTTAGACAAGGAATTGCTTCACTTGACCAGATTATAGCTCCATTGTGCCACCAACTGTACCAACGTGGCAATTTTGGGTAGCTGACAAATGAGGCATGAGAGAGAAGGATATCTCTTGTTCCTAGCGATCTTTTGGATGTTGCGTTTAACCTTCATATTTCTAGGCTTAAAATGAAGGCCTTCCCTGCTCAGAAAACAAAACACAAGCACCTTAATGAGGAAATTGGTTTATAAGAGGGACACGCTAAGAAAGTGACCCCATTGCCACAGTAGGGGAATTAGTGGTGACCACCACAAGAAGCAACGGGTGAGTGGATGCAATTATTAATCCCTGTTCAGTAGTATGCAATATTCCAGCCACACAGAAATTATTTACATGAATTTCTCACATTTCTCCATCCTTCATCATGGCAAGCAAGTGGTATTATCGGAGCTGAAGGACACATTCACACCGGGCAAAAGCACTTGAGCAGGGTGCCCGTGATTGGTGTGGCCAAGGAAGGAGAGAGGAAGGCTGTGTTCAGTCTCCAGGCTTGAGATTCCTCAGCCTTGCCCTACTGCCTCAGACCAAGGTCTTCAACATCAATAGCTGCCTGGCATTTTATTTTAACAGGAGACGGGAGGGATTGAATCTGCGTCTTTCTTTATAAAAAACATGCTTTCTAACCCACAGTCCCTTCCCACAGTTCCTTCCACACATTTCTCTTGCTAGTGGATCATGGTTGGCACCACAGTGGGGGGGGGGGAAGTGCCCCCTGAAAACAAGGAGCTCTCCCCCTGCAGTTGCTGAACTCCTGCCATTAACATTGATCTTAGCATGTGGGACACAATTCTTCCCCCTAGAATTATACCCTTTCTGTGCCCCCTCCTGATTTTCTTCCCCTGGTGCCACCACGACTCTGGATTGGAACTGATGGACAGAGTCAGGTTTGGATTATACTGTTGTTTCCCAAGCTTGGGTCTCCAGCTGTTTTTGGACTACAATCCCCATCATCCCTGGCCACTGGTCTTGCTAGTTAGGAATGATGGGAGTTGTAGTCTAAACACTAAACTGTGTTATAGACCTTCCAGCTGCTGTTCTCTGCAGTGGAGTTTGTGACTTGACTAACAGAATTACGGATTTAAAATCCTAACTATTCCCCCCCCCCCAATTCCTTAGTGTTTCTTAAACTGGAGCTGGGTAGCTGAGGTCAGCAACGTGCTTCTCCGAAATAGTTAGGCTGCGTTAACCTGCCCTTAGTGGGATCTTAATTTTAACAAGGCATATTGCGTAAAAGTAAAAGCAGAGTGCGTGGGAGGAATAGCTGTGAGAATATTCGGCGTTCTGTTTCTCTCGCTTGGAACCACGTACGTTTCCGTAGTGCACATCAGCTGCGTGAGCCTATTAGCCGGCTTCGGTGTCAAAAGCTTCAATGGCAGAAGATAATGAGTAGAGTTCATTCACTCTGTGCAATTTTGCATCTATTCATAACCTCTTTGCTGGAGGTAGAAAGTGCTTCCATTCATTATAGCGTATAGCGTTCAAAAGTAATTTCATTGATAAGGTCTGCGTTTCCGTCATAGTGCTCCTACATATATATGAGTCATCCGTAGCTTTTATTATTCTAAGTCGTTTAGCGGAAAAATTAACTCTGGGATTTTTTTTTGCATGTCCCCCTCCCTGTCCCTCATTAGCTCTCCTTTCCTCACATGGGGGTACACTGTCTCCACATTTGCTGAAGTTCAGTTTGATTTTTTTTCAAAAGCATGTTGCTCTGTTCAAATTGCAAAATCTCAAACCAGCTGGATGAAATCACAGTACACTAGTACACAGTATCCCCTCTTGATTCTGGAGATCTGTGATTCTCTTTGCGTTAAGAACAGAGGTGATGTTTGTCCTTCTTTGCCTTTATCTTCCACCACTGCCTACTTTTCCTGCTGTGCTTGAAAAGTGAATGAATAGATTTCCATTCCTAGGGAGGAACACAACTGGAGGATCAAGTTCTGCCTTCCCTTTTTGCCCCACACTTTAACATCCTCTTGGACCTTTAGGTCAGCTACTTGGGAATGTAGATGACCAGTGGAAGGCTTACTCTGTAGTATGACTTGAATGTTCTAAGGCACTGGATTTGAGGCTTCAGTCACTTCACGGATATGGGTTTGAATCCCACAGCTGCCAGTCCATTGAGCGGAAGAGCCATAGCTCAGTGATAGACCTATTTGCTTTGCATGCACAGGCTCCCAGATTTGAGCCCTAGCAGCTCCAGGTAAGGCTAGGAAATCCCCCTGGACAGCTGCTGCCAGCCAGTGTATGCAATACAGACCTAGAAGGACCAGTGGTCTGACTTGGTGTAAGACAGCTTCCTATGTTTATGCCAAAGTGGGATTTTTTTTTTTAATTCTCATATGTTCATTTGTTCTTTGGAGCTCACCTTTAACAATGGCTGTGATAGTTCAGCTTCTTTCTTTTTTCCTAGGGACTTTCCCCCCCTGGGGTGGTGAGAAATAGCATGCTCTGAGTAAATTCTCAGAATGTGCATTTTGATAAATTTTAGCTCATCTCTAGCTAAAACAATAGAATCCTAGAATGTTAAGTGGGAAGAGACCCTGAGGATTATCTAGTCCAATCCCTTGCAAAGCAGGAATTTGCAGCTGCCTCATACAGGAATCGAACCTGCAGCCTTGGCGTCATTAGCACCACGCTCTAACCAACTGAGCCATAACATAAGCCTGATATTGCCTACAGACCCTCCTGGATATTAAGATCTGCAGAGGGGGGCATCTTGGTAGTTCCACCTTCCTCAGAAGTTCAGGGGGTGGAGGTTGGCCCAGGAGAAGCCCCTAAACTGTGGAGTTCCCTCCCCTCAGAGGTATGTCTGTCTTGTTCACCAAACAGCTTTCAACGAATGCTGAAGAGGCAATGCAGCTGTTTACTCTTTTGACACCTGAGATGGATTTCACCCTGTTCTTGTGACTTTAATCTGTTTTATCTGTTCTTAATCTTGAATTCTGAGTACAGTGGTACCTCAGGTTACAAACACTTCGGGTTACAGACTCCGCTAACCCAGAAGTAGTACCTCGGGTTAAGAACTTTACCTCAGGATGAGAACAGAAATCGGGCAGAAGCGGGAGGCCCCATTAGCTAAAGTGGTACCTCAGGTTAAGAACGGTTTCAGGTTAAGAACGGCCCTCCGAAACGAATTAAGTTTGTAACCAGAGGTACCACTGTAGTTGCAACCGGCCCTTTAATTACCTGCTGGTGAAGGACAAGGTAATAAATTTAATAAAGATGACAGTGATGATGATGATGATATTGATAATGAGATGAAGGCCAATGACGGTCAGAGGACAGTGCTCTTTTCTCAGTGCTGGAGACTGGAGTAGATGTGCTTGTATAACTGTAGTGATGGTGACCAACTTGGGATGGTCTTTAAAAGAGTGTCAGTGTTATCCTCCATCAATGCATCTGTCAATGACTAGCAGCCATGATGACCGCTGTAAGAACAGGATACTGGACCAGGTGGGTTCTCTTCGGCGTGATCCTACAAGCCCAAGTTTGGAAATGGCCGCCCAGGTTACAAGTGCTAAGAGTGAGCCTGCAAATTAGCTCATGTGTGGCACATGAATTATAGAAAAGTGCAGTGACTAGACAATTTACTTTTTAATGGAGTCTGCTACAGCAATAAAGTTCCTGCAGATGGACATTTTGTAATATAGTCAGACGAATTGTATTGCCGTTTATTAAAGCAGATTCTTCCGCAGGCTAGGGACAAGTTCAACACATTGATATTCTTCAAATTTTAATTAATAAGTGATGCTCACATTTATAATTTATCCACCTTTGTATATTGCAGAATAGGCCATGTGGAACCCATGAAGTTTCCCCTGTAAATAGGAAATTTATAAATAGCATTTGATAATTACAGACTTATGGCTGAAATGTACAGGCTGTGGCACTTTTCTGTAATTATGGATGTGTGGTAATTATCAACAGAATCATTTAATTAAATGACTGCCTTTTTTTGTTAGGTTCTAAATGGAGAATGTAAAATGTATCAATTTGGCCCTTGCCCTACAAAATCCACTAAGCCCAAGGGGCTACTTGAAGCCTTGGATATGAGCGTTTTGAAAGACTACGTATGTGCTACATATTTTATTTTCAGTGATGGGGAAACTGTGGTCTTCCAGCTGTTTTTGGACTACAGTTCCCATCATCCCTGACCACTGGTCCTGATAGCTAGGGATGGTGGGAGTTATAGTCCAAAAACAGCTAGAGACCCAAATTTGGGAAACACTGGTATACACAATACTTTTCTAGATGGACCAGTGCTCTCACTCTAGTTGGCCACTGTAAGAACAGGGGGCTGGACTATGTTACTATGTTTGGCTCCACCCCCTGTGTGTTGTGGTCTCTTATGTTTACAACCACATGCATACAGCGTTAAGATCTGTACATGCTTGCATATAACTTGTACATGCTCCAGATGTTCATGCTATGCATGGTGGATGTCATGGAGCAAACCAAGTCAACATGCATGGCAAGCTGGTGTGTGCAGTGTTGAGAATGGGACTAGTCAGAGCAGCAGTAAGCAGGTGCTAGGGTTGCCATATGTCCTCTTTTTCCAGGACATGTCCTCTTTTTCTTAGGTATGTGAAATGAGAGTTGTCATAGAGATCCATAGTTAAAAGTAGAAGTTGGCAAATGTGTCCTCTTTTCTGCTCTTCAAAATATGGCAACCCTAATTATCCAACGTGTTCTGCCCCCACAGGGTTCAGTTATTAGCAAATCTGAGTATTAGGTAGAAGGAATAACCATGCTTCCCCTTTCAGAAAAGATAGTGCCTTTCCCCCTTTTTAGACCTCAAGTCAGGTTGGGAAATGTAGGCATAGCAAGATTCTAGTTTTTATTGACTCTTCCCATAGCGGGAAGAAACCTCCCTTCCTCCTTTGTTTCAGTGATCTTGCATACCAGGAAGATGGGCGAATTCACTCATTCTTACATAACTACACAAAGAACTTCATAAAAAGCTTCTAACCACTTTCATTCAGAGCCAAAGAACAGCCTATTGGAATGTGAGTAAATATTTCTACATGTGCCTTGTGATCTTCAATAAATCTGTGTATGAGAACTTTGTGGAGTTTTGTTCAATGCTATCCAGAAGTCTCAAAGGGACGCAGGTGGCGCTGTGATGTAAACCTCCGAGCCTCGGGCTTGCCAATTGGAAGGTCGGCGGTTTGAATCCCCGCGACAGGGTGAGCTTCCATTGTTCAGTCCCTGCTCCTGCCAACCTAGCAGTTCGAAAGCACATCAAAGCGCAAGTAGATAAATAGGCACTGCTCTGGCGGGAAGGTAAATGGTGTTTCCGTGTGCTGCTCTGGTTCGCCAGAAGCGGCTGGCCACATGACCCAGAAAAACTGTCTGCAGACAAATGTCAGCTCCCTTGGCCAATAAAGCCAGATGAGCGCCACAACCCCAGAGTTATTCGCGACTGGACTTAACTGTCAGGGGTCCTTTACCTTTTATCCAGAAGTTTCAGGACAGAATACGACATACGAGTCCCAGTTGCCCAGTGAAGGTGGCTAAAATTTATGAGAGATCTGTAACTGCACTTGAAATTGGTTAAACATTTACTTATATTTCTAACACAAGATATGAAATATACACGCATAAATGAAAAACTGGAGGGAACGGACATCAGACTAATAAAAAAAGAGAGACTCTAATAGGACAGAAAAGCCCTGCAGTGTTTGGGGGTAAAAAAATAATTGTAAAGGCTTGCCTAGCAGGATGAAGTATACATGATTAAACTGAACATGCGGCAAGCCACAAAATAATTAATTCATAAAAGGGAAGCCACAGTGTAAGAAGATTATATTAACAAGCTTACAAACACAATCCCTAATAAACAATGATATTAAATCCCACACAACAGTTAGAAGTTTTTGCAACCAACTGTTGACAAACTTTAGATACCATCAAATTTTTAGAGATTTTAGATAACTTTAGTTAGTAGTTAGTAAATGTGATCTGGACGCCCACCCACCCACCCACCCAAATAAAAATCCTCACTTCTGGAAGAAAGGCTTAAGATGCAGCTTAGAAGTTAATTGTGCTCCAAGCTGATATATATATATAGGCCCTCTGCATCAGCACAGCTTCCCTGCATTAATACTGTTGAAAAGTACTAGGCAATTGGATGTTTGAGGGAAGGCTAGTGCGTCAATGTGTGGAGTTTGGAACTGACAGGGTCAGAACTCCGTGGTGTCCTGTGTCTGGGAAGAGGAGGAGGAGCTTGTCGCAGAGCAGTGACGCACAGCGTCTCTCTGCTTCCAGACTTGCTCTCACTTCTCACTAAGCAGCAGAGGCTGCGGATGTGCTTTTGGAGCACGGCTGAGAATGTCACCAAGTTCCGATGGAGTGTGACTGTTTTATGGCTTGTAAATAAACGCTTCTAGAGATAAGAACCGAACTGTCTCTGGACTTGATTTATCCCTTATCTCACACGGACCCAGGACCGCTGCAACTCTGCTCTCCGGCCAGGTCAGCTTCCAGCAGAGCGACGCAGGGAAGCGTGACTGGACGCCGGGGTTTTATTACACGCAGAGGTTATGGGAGTTACGTGTTTCCTGACAAGTGTGAGAAGGGAGGAGGCTGCCAGCGGTGAGTTGCAGTGATCTCCTGCCAGAAGGGAGATGCCGGAGAGCGGAGCCAAGAGCCAGGAGGAACGGCTGCTTCGAGAGTCCGGCTTGCTGGCAAACTTGTGAGTACGCTGAAGCCCCTGGGGGAGGAAGAATGGCTGCTGCACAGGCACAGCAGAGCCAAGAGAGCTACCCCGGTGAGAGGCTGAATGGGGCCAACTGGGAGGCCTGGTCAAGAGGAACAAGGGGGTGGTTTGTGGCCACAGGGCTCTGGAGTCCAGTCCAGAAGGAGCCGGCCCCACCCATGCATGCTGCTGCTCTGCTGAGTGAGAGAGAGCAGAGAGAGCTCTGCCTGCTGAAAGCAAGTGTGGATGCTTTGCTGTTGCCCCACCTGGAGGGCGTTAAAACGGCTCAGGCCGCTTGGCAGGTGCTGAGGAGTTTGTGCGAAAGCTCAGCAGGAGCCAAGGGCCGGGAGGAAGCCGAGGGCCAAGGGAGCGAGCCCTGGGTCGCGTGGCAGGCACTGAAGACGGCACGGCAGGCCACAGTGGGAGCCAGACCAGAGGGGGCTGTTCCGGGAAGCTGTTTCCATGCTTCGACACGTCTGTGTGCTGGAGAGCGGCTGAGAGCTGTGGAAGAGGGCACAGGCTGCACCCCAAGAGGCAGTGGGGGGGCAGGCCAGGCAGGCCATTCCAAGAGCTCTGAGAAAGCGAAAGGCTCTGAAAGTTGTTTGTGCTTTGCGACGACGTCCAACAGCGCTGGGAAGCATCTGCTAGAGGCCCAGGCTGCCAAGGACACCGGCTGGCGTGGAATGTCAACAAAGCAGGTTCCCAGGGCCGGTTCCCAGCAAAGACGTGGGAAAGCAGCAGGCCAGGAGAAAAACAAAGACAAGGCGTCTTATCACCTCACAGCTGCGATGGCGTCTCTGAGAAAAGGCAAAAGCCTCAGCCGGGAGGAGGCTGTGGCCATGGCAACAGATGGGAGTGCGAGAAACGCCACGGCATCTTTGGAAAACAGCCAGAGACACTCTTTATCTCTCGTGATCGATTCAGGTGCCTCGCATTGTCTTGTGACATCTGCTGGGCTCCTGAGGAACTGCAAGACAGTTAAAACTGGACGCTATGTTACTTTAGCTGATGGGTCTCAAAGACCACTGACTGAATCTGGTTATTTGTATTGTTCTTTTATAGATCATTGGGTGCAAGCTTTTGTGGTACCAGAGCTTGCCCACTCTCTTTTAAGTGTGCCAGCTCTTATGGCTGCTGGGTTCGATGTTCTGTTTTCTAACAATTTGTGTTCCTTTTTCAGGGATGGGAAGAAGGTCTACAGTGTCCAGCGAAAAGGCACGCTCTTTCTGGTTGAGATGCCCATAGAAGATGGGGCTGGTGGGAAAATGGGGCTGGTGGAAAATGGGGCTAGTGGAGAGTCCATTGAAGACGCCCAAGGGCAGTGTGCTAATATCCCACCACACCATGATTGCATACACTTATGGCACAGGAGGTTTGGACACGTAGGGTGGTCATATGTGAGGAAGGCCACAGGCAACACCATTGGGTGCAGGTTCAAAGCATGTGACAAATACCTAGATTGTCAAGCCTGTAAGCAATCAAAGGTCACGACTTGCTCATACCCCAGGTCTGAGAGGAAAACCAGTAAACCCTTTGAACTTGTCCATGCAGATTTGTCGGGCCCCATGCCGACACCTTCGTTAGCTGGATCTAAGTGGGTTCTGCTTCTGGTTGACGATTTTTCAAAACATTCGTGGATATTTGCGCTGCAACAGAAGTCAGAGGCAGCTGCACTGATCAGGGATTGGATCACAGCAGTAGAGCTACGGTTCTCTACTAAAGTAATTTCCTTTCAATCTGATCGGGGGGGGGGGAGTTTACAGGTTCTGCGCTGCAATCGTTCTTCAGGCAGAAGGGTATCAGTCATCGACTGACGGCCCCCCACTCTCCGCAACAGAATGGGGTTGCAGAGACAAAGTTTCGCACGCTACAGGAGTCAGCGAATGCTATGTTGGCAGACTCGGGTCTGCCACAGCGCTTTTGGGCTGAGAGTTATCGGACAGCATGTTTCCTGCAGAATAGAGTGTTCAATTCCAGTGTAGGGGACACACCGTATTTTCTGCTTCATGGGAAACAGCCCAAAGTGCATTTTCTGCGCACTTTTGGGTCTACGGCTTGGGTTCTGATTCCAAAGGCCATGCGCAGAAAAGGTGAGCCAAGATCCAGGAAGATGATCTTTGTGGGCTATGAGCCGGGTTCAAAGGCGTGGCGCTTTGCATACCCTACTGGCAACCAGACCAAGCTGCTTATTAGCGGCAGTGCTGAGTTTTGCGAGCAGAGTGGGTGGAAGCGTCTTCACGGAAATCCGGATGTTCTGGTAGACTCAGATGAGGAAGAGGAAGAGGGTGAGGCTGAACCTGTTGCTGATGTGCACAGTCCACAGCCACAGAGTCCAGAGCCGGGATCTCCAAGGGAGAGGCTCCGTATCTCTCCAAAGGGGAGTCCCAGGACCCCTCCACAGGTCTCTGTCAAGTCTGAGCCAAGGAGTGAACCATCCTCGCCAGCAGAACCAGCTGTTTGCCCTAAACGGCGCAGCAGGTCAGAGGGGGATGATTCTGACATAGAGGATAGGAGGGTTGATCCAGGTGAATCAGGCGCAGTTCCAGAATTCACGCTGAGGAGGTCAGCAAGATCAACCAAAGGGAAACCACCTGAAAGGTATGAAGCCACGAGTGTCTGGGTTGGTGTGGCTAGATGTGAACCTGAATCCTTTGAGGATGTTCAGAAGTTGCCTCGGGAAGAAGCCAGCAAATGGCATGAGGCGATGCAGAAGGAGATGAACTCAATGGAGTCTCTTGGAGTGTTCTCACTCACACAGCTGCCGGCTAACCAGCAAGCTGTTGGCTGCAGATGGGTTTACCGTCTTAAACCCACAGAAGCAGGCGAACCTCAGTACAAAGCGAGATTAGTGGCCCGTGGATTCACACAGAGGAGGGGTGTCCACTTCACAGAGGTCTATTCGCCGACCTCAAGGGCGGAGACTTTGAGAATGCTTTTGGCAATAGCAGCACAGAGAGGTTGGAAGGTGAACCATTTTGATGTAGATGTCGCCTACCTGAACTCAGATCTCCAGGAGGAGTTGTACATGCTTCCTCCTCCAGGGTTTGAAGTCAGTGGGCCAGGCGTCGTGTGGCGATTGCACAAATCCATCTATGGATTGCGCCAATCTGCCAGGAATTGGAATATGTGCCTACATGAAGCCTTAGAAGAGCTAGGTTTTAAGAGATCTCTTGCAGACAGTTGTCTTTACATTAGAGATTCAGGCTTGCAACAGCAAGTGGCCCAGGTGTTTGTTGATGACATCTTGTTGATGGCAAGGACAAGTGAACAGGTGGAGAAGTTTGCTAAGGAGCTTGGAAAGCGGTTCAAGCTGAAGCAACTTGGAGATGTCAAGTCCTATCTAGGCGTAGAGATCACAAGAGCAAGTGATGGAAGCTTTTTGCTTCGCCAGAAAGGTAAGATTGAGCAGTTGCTTGAGAAGTTCAGGATGTCTGATTGTGCAGGTGCCAGATCACCCATGGAGGCTGGGTACGTGAAGGAGTGTCAGCAAGTAGAACGCGTGGTGTTCGAAAACACTGAACTCTTTCAGTCAGCTCTGGGTAGTCTGTTGTATCTGTCACAGTGGAGCAGACCAGACATAGCGTTTGCTGTCAATCTGCTCAGTAGAGAGGCTTCAAGTCCTAGTGTGCAAGCCTGGAATGGTGTTAAGCGGGTGCTACGTTACCTGCAAGATACCAAAGACTTTTGCCTCAAGATGTCAGCTGAGGGTGATGTTAAGCTGACCGCCTGGGTGGATTCGGATTGGGCTAACCTTGAGGACCGCAAATCAGTGTCAGGCCTAGTGGTGAAGTTTGGGGACTCAGTGATTGGGTGGAGGTCCCGGAAGCAAAGTCTCATAGCGCTTTCATCTACTGAAGCTGAGTTCAGCGCGCTATCAGAGGTTTGCAGAGAACTGGAGTTCTATGTGTGTTTGGTCGAGGAAATCTGTGGAGAGAATTGTCTGCCCGTTGTGGTGCATGAAGACAACCAACCATGCCTTAAATTAGCTGAGACAGGGCAATTCAAGGCGAGGACCAAACATTTGGACATACGTTTCCAGAATGTATGTCAGAGCGTTCATGAGGGGCTAGTTGCTCTGAAATACTGTCCCTCAACCAAGAACCTCGCTGATGGTTTCACAAAACCATTAACCTTCCAGAAGCACGAGGAGTTCTGTGAGGGTCTGTGTATGGGGAAAGCATTGATGGCTACTGTCTCCAGACGCAGGACAAGAGGGGGTGTGGAGTTTGGAACTGACAGGGTCAGAACTCCGTGGTGTCCTGTGTCTGGGAAGAGGAGGAGGAGCTTGTCGCAGAGCAGTGACGCACAGCGTCTCTCTGCTTCCAGACTTGCTCTCACTTCTCACTAAGCAGCAGAGGCTGCGGATGTGCTTTTGGAGCACGGCTGAGAATGTCACCAAGTTCCGATGGAGTGTGACTGTTTTATGGCTTGTAAATAAACGCTTCTAGAGATAAGAACCGAACTGTCTCTGGACTTGATTTATCCCTTATCTCACACGGACCCAGGACCGCTGCAACTCTGCTCTCCGGCCAGGTCAGCTTCCAGCAGAGCGACGCAGGGAAGCGTGACTGGACGCCGGGGTTTTATTACACGCAGACAATGTAGGAGCATAAGAAGCTGACATAAGAGTCAGACCGTTGCCCCATCTAGCGCATTCCTATCTAGGAACACCAGGGGCTGAATCTGTGACCTTCCCACTGAAGCTACATCCCTTCTCCAAAGCTCCAAGCAGCCAGTGTGGTGTAGAGGTTAAGAGCAGTAGACTCGTAATCTGGTGAACCGGGTTCGCATCCCTGCTCCTCCACATGCAGCTGCTGGGTGACCTTGAGCTAGTCACAAGTCTCTGAAGTCTCTCAGCCTCACTTACCTCACAGAGTGTTTGTTGTGGGGAAGGAAGGGAAAGGAGATGGTTCGCTGCTTTGAAACTCCTTAGGGTAGTGATAAAGCAGGCTATCAAGTCCAAACTCCAACTCCTCCTCTTCCTCTTCTTCTTCCATAAATGCTGCATCTTGTGGTTAGTTGGGGGTACCAGTTTCATGCTGTCTTGTTAAATTATGTCCTTTTAACCCACCCTTCCTCCAAGCAGCTGAGAGCGACATGCGTATTCTCACGACAAACCTCTAAGATAGGCTAAGGAGGGAGTTGCTGCCCCAACGTCACCCAGTAAGCTTTTATGGTTGAGTGTGGACCTGGGTGTCCAACACTATAATTGCTACACTACACTGGCACTCACTAAATTTCTACTTTCTGCATATTAACTAAGAAGTAAGATGGGAGATGCTATCTCAGTGGCTGCTGTACGTATTTGAAAAGACTCATTTACAGAGAGTTATAAACATCTACTTTTGAGCAATTTATGGAAAAACTTAATGTATTAGATTTCATTTGAAAAACTGCCTATGATACCAAAATTAAATTGTCTTTTATGGCATATACTGACACTCTTTTCTGTCTCTTCTTACTTCCCCATATCACAAACCTGTTATCCCTCTTGGCAAATTTCTCCCTGTTTGTGCATCCTATTCATCCTCATCCAAACTACATGGCTTCAATCTACTCCTTATTTATTCATATAGAAAGTAGAACAGGGTCTTCCCTTCATTTTCTTTCTTTATTAATTTCTTACTTTTAGTATCGCACCCTTCCTTCATTAGGAGTCTTTTTCTTTTTTTTCATTTGCAGTTGTTGTGCTACACTCTCTAAATACAGCGGGCGACTTCTAGGGAAATTCATCTGAGGGATACAATCTGCTGTTTTTGTTTCTGTTTTGCTTTCTCACTGCATCTTGAAAAGGAAAAAGGAATCATTTTATAAATTTATAGTTGTAGGAAAACATATACTGTATTTTAAATGCTGGAAACAGTTTCATAAGCTGAATTCCATGAGTCCTCCATGATCTGGCTCAATTTTTAAATGGCAGAGTGATTTAAATGATTTTTGTCCTATCTTTCTCTTATGGACCTCAGGGTAGCACACATGCCAGATCCCCCCCGCCCAGCAATTCTTTAAAAAAATAGATTAGACTAAGAAATACAGACAGAAATACAGATTAGACTAAGAAATACAGACAGTCACCTGGTTAAGAAAGTATTTAAACCCAAGCCTTGGTGATCACAGGTCAACACTCTAAGCCAGTGGTTTTCAGTGTAGTGGTCCTGACCCCTGGAGGGGGGCAGTGGGATTACCTAGGGGGCACAATGAGGCAATGGGGTGGCAGGGGGTGGCACTGAAGTTGTAAATGACTATCAGACTTTGAAAAGCTGGTCTCACTGGATCAAGTTTTGTTGATGAAATCCTTCTAATTGGATTTTGAATAAATGTGCAAATACTTTTTTATTGCTTTGAATTTATTCTTTTTTCCCCTTTGGTGGATCCTGCAAATTGCTATTTTGAATAATGATTTTTATAGGCAGCACTGGGAATGAGTTTATGGAATCAAGGGAGCAGTGCCCCCCAAACGTTTGGGAACCACTGCTCTAACCACTTGTACTGTACTGGGTCAAATATATGAATTAACTGCTGTTAATGCTCTTCCGCCTGGTCAGCAGCATGAGTGGTAAAATGGTAAATAATCTAATAAAGCAATTGGGGACAAATCTCATGCCACATTTTGCTTCTCAATTAGCAGTGCTGTTGTCAAGTCAAATATGCCATCACCCAATTGAAAGTTTCCCCTATAAGGCAGGACGTATTAATGATTGTGTTGTTATCAGTGCTTTGCAAAGCTTTGTCTCACAAGCTGCCTTGAAATGCAACTAGATTACATCTATTGGCTACATCCCTGTCAGCTCTTATTGTCATCTTGTCACGGGCAGTAATCTGATGGGTTAAGGGATGACCTGTTTCTTTATAAGCTCTTGTTATCGTCCCATTAGTCCATATACTTGGCCAATAGGATGTGTTGCAGGGTGAGAATGCTGCGCGTCAGTTAGTTGTGCATAAACACGTGCCCGGTATCCCATCAAGGCTGCAGTCCTGTACACATGTCCTTGGAGGGTAAGCTTCATTTAATTCAGACTAAGGAGGCTGCACATCACTCACTCAGAGTAGCAAGGGAAGTCATGGGGCAGGGTATGGTTCTGCATTTGCATCTCCATCTTAGGAAATCCCCCATATCCGTAAGAAAGTAATGGGGATGGGCCTACGGATCTCTGATCTGTGGAGTGAAACACCAAAGGGCTCAACGCACATTTCAAACAACACAGAACAGTGCTATGTTTCACCAGTTTCTGGAAACTCGATAACACAGCTGTTTAAGAAGCATCAAGAAGCAAGTGATTCCAAACATCACAGACATTGCCTTGACTTGCACTCTCTCAATTGCCCATCTTCATGGGGGACCCCTGAGATTGGCAGAAGTACACAAAACCTTTACTGGGATGGAAAGCTATGAAATGGCCTAACAAGGACTTAGTGGTCTCAGTGTCCACAGAATACTAAGGCCCCATCTGCAATGTACATTTAAAACAGTGGTCATTATTTATTAATTAAATTTGTATACCATCTTATACCCGCAAATGTTTGGTTCTCAAATATTTTTCTCTGCCCCACGCTTTCAGAATAAAATTTGCTCGGGTCACACCAAACTTTTTATTGATAAGAAATACATTGGAAAACACAACTAGGATTGTCCTTGGTATCGCGTGATGTTTATGCTTTCATTTTGAAAAGCTATCTATCCATCTCCTACTACACACACACACACACACACACACACACACACACTAGGTAAAAGGTAAAGGACCCCTGGACAGTTAAGTCCAGTCAAAGGCAACTCATCCTGCTTTCAGGCCAAGGGAGCCGGCGTTTGTCCACAGACAGCTTTCCGGGTCATGTGGCCAGCATGACTAAACCACTTCTGGGACAACGGATCACCAAGATGGAAGCCAGAGCACATGGAAACACTGTTTACCTTTCCACTGGATTGGTATCTATTTATCTACTTGCACTGGCGTGCTTTCGAACTGCTAGGTTGGCAGGATCTGGGACAGAGCAATGGGAGCTCACTCCATCGTGGGGTTGATACTATTTTGTGACAACATCGCAGGGTGATAGTATTTTGATACCACACTACACTGAAATATTTAAATGTTTCTTTGATTGTCCTTGAATCTTCCTGCCACACTTACCATCCTCTCCTGGTACAGGAGTGTGGTGCACCACATCCTTTGAGAACCACAGATTTCAATCAGTATGCTACCACTTTAAGCAGTCACAGGTCTCTCCCTCCCGAAAATCATGGGAACTACTTTCCGTTGGCCATTTTCATTTATTCAAAGAAACTAGTGCCAGCTTTTCAAAAGACCTGAACACACATGTTTTCTGAAAAACTTTATGGGGTTGGAAAATTACTCTCAAATCCCAGTTGGTGGCCATTGGGAGTAAAGGGTCTGAGTGAATTGGTGTTTCTGTCTCCCACATCAGCCCTGCAGGTACATAAGTAGAGAATGTCTCTGGAGGAAGAAAGGTAAGCGCAGTGTAATTGAGGCCACACGTTGGGGGTAAGAGTAGAATAATGACCAACACACAAAGGATAATTTCTGGGGAAGGAAACATTTAGAATGGGAGTTGTGTGTGCATGTGGAGAGTTAGGTTATGTAAGTAAGTATTAACAATATATGTAATGCACTGACCTTAATCTAGTGTGAATACTGGACAGCTTGCTTTGGTGTTGTTCTGCATCTGTAGTGGGTGGGTGAGACAGGCAAATTCTGGATGTAAAAATGGTGGGTGTCTACTTCTACTCCTTGCTGTGCAAGGATAATCTCTGCAAGGAGGTGCACATTTAATTTATAGATGGAGGGAAGCAGGAGAGCTCTGTATTTTCTTCCCACAGAAAGTAAGAGAAACTGTGACGATAAATCACAGAGAACTGGAGAGGCCAAGATGAAAATGTCACTGCCCAAACACAGAGTAATGAAAGATACAGCTGGAATTTTGTTCGTTTTATTTTTTTTTAAAAAAAAAGAACGGCTGCTTCATCTGCTAGAACTAACAAGACATTTTACCTGGCATGACATCAAAATGGTTGTGCCAATGTCATATTCGCTAAAGCGTTTCCCAAACCGAGGAAACTTCTTTCTTTAAGCCGAAATCTTTCAGTCAAATGTAACTTAATCGGAGAGTATTCTTAACAAACAAAAAGCAATTTGCTTGGAGATTCTGCATTTCTAAATGTCTTCCGATAGCCATCTTTTCTTACAGGGAGAGGCCACTAAATCCTTGAATATATTTGTGTTGTGAGAGGAATTAACGTATGGGAGCAGAGCTGAGCCAGAATCTCTCAGTAGTCTGAGAAAATTTCCATGAAAAAGAAGGCCACTTAGCACAGCAGTGTTACATGAGCAAACAGCTCCCAGGGCGGGTGCACACCCTGGAGGGGTGGGGTACTGTTATGTACTGAGTTGAATAGGATCCAAAATGCAGCAGTCTGATTGGTCCTAGAACAATGCAGCAGTATGATTGGTCCGCAGGAGCCACCCAATCCAGCTCCAGGTGGAAGTGAATCCACAACCTGATTGGCCTACAGCAGAATCCCGGAATTAGCCAATCACGTGCAGCCCTTTGTGTAAATAATGTATATAAAGCAGATATTTTGGGGGAACTTTCATTCCTCCTCACCACTGTGAGCTGAATAAAGAGCATGAAATCCACTCTCGACTGAGTATATTTCAGGTACATTGGGTGAAGGAGCTGGCTGCTGGCCAACCCCACTGGAGCGACCCCAAGAGAGGAGCTCCGGGCCACGCTGTGCTGGGGGCACCTGCTTCGTGCCCCTTCAAAAATCTGCACTCGGGGCCATGGCCCCCCAGACACTCCCCACACCATGCCCCTGATTTAGAAGAATCTTCTCTAAATATTCTACACCATTTTCTCCTCATGATGTCCCAGGATGACACTTGATCTGGGCTATTTATGGAGGATGCAGAATGATGGCCAGTTCGTCTGTGCATAACTCAAACTCAAACAAAGGATTGTGAAGTAGGGTTTGAACAGGGATCAAGCATTGTAGCAGCATAGTTTAATATTTCTGTTTTAAAGTTTTGCTTAATGTTTTTAGTGGTTTCCTTACTGTATCGTGCCGACTTTTTGCTCGTGGTTTTAGGATTGCAAATGGTGTGAACCTCTTAGAAGTTCTGTTGTTATTATAAGTTATTAAAATGAAATAAATGGAATGGAATGAGCTTAGTGGTAGCACGCAGAAGGCCCCTTGTTCCACACTTGGTGACTCCAGGAAGAGCTAGGAGAGACTTCAGCCTAAAATCCTGGAGAGCTGCTGGCAGTCGGTGTAGACAATACTGAAATAGATGGACCAGTGGCCTGACTCAGATTACCATGTTCCTATGTGCTGTTGTTACAAATTGCAGTGGCAACGAAACCCCCACCATCTTTAAAGGAAAAGAAGAAAGTAGCTGTGCTACGGCCACTACTAATGGCAAGCCCTGTTCCTGGGAAGCTATTGAAGAATATCTCCTCCTGCTGGATAAATTTTCTGAAATGGTTCTCAATCCCAAATTTATCTGCCCACAAACAGCACAGAGAATTGTGAGAGGAAACAACTGTGATTGAATGAATTTAATGCTTCCTTTAAAGTTTCTTTCGAGCTTTGAGTCTGAGCGTGCACATGTAAAATAGTTGAATCGCAAAGCTCCAGCCGCACAACTGACACACACAAAAACCCTCAGTTTTTTTTAGTTCAGTTAGATGCTGAGAAATTGCACTACGGCCTGGCTTAAAGGTCGCATGTATCTTTGCAAGAGAGATGGGTTGGGAGAAAAGCAAAAGAAAACGGGGCTGCCTCTGGTGACACACCCTCCACCACCACCACCATTATAGCGCTGGCCTTACTTAAAAACATTTTTGTAGTGATTGCTATGGTTTCCTAAAGCAATAAGTATTGGTGAAGCATTTTTGAATACATGCTGTATAAATGTTATGTTTTATTATTATGTCAGGTTGTTTGAGTGAGGTCCGTCCTGTGGGGGTTTAGATATTTAACACATATACAGTATTTATTGATTTATAACATTTGAAAACTGTTTTACTCAAAAATGCTCTCCCAAGTTGTGTAGAAGTGCAATTTATACATAAATGAGGAATGAAATACAAAAAGGAATATGCATAAAAATAGTATTAAAACTAAGTTATAATCTAAAACGGGACGCGGGTGGCGCTGTGGGTTAAACCACAGAGCCTAGGACTTGCCGATCAGAAGGTCGGCGGTTCGAATCCCTGCAACAGGGTGAACTCCTGTTGCTCGGTCCCTGCTCCTGCCAACCTAGCAGTTCGAAAGCACATCAAAGTGCAAGTAGATAAATAGGTACCGCTCCGGCGGGAAGGTAAATGGCGTTTCCGTGCACTGCTCTGGTTTGCCAGAAGCGGCTTAGTCATGCTGGCCACATGACCCGGAAGCTGTACGCCGGCTCCCTCGGCCAGTAAAGCGAGATGAGCACCGCAACCCCAGAGTCAGCCACGACTGGACCTAATGGTCAGGGGTCCCTTTACCCTTTACCTTATAATCTAAAACAAATATAACTGGTTATGTGTCTGGTTAGGTTTGCTGAAACAGAAAAGCTATCAATGGGCATCTAAAAAAGTATAGCAAAGGTGCCTTCCTAATGTCAACAGGCATGCAGTTCCAGTGGTCAGGTGTTGCCACACTAAAGGAATAACTCCTTGGAAATGTGGAATGAACATTGGGTGGTGCTTGTAGAAATCCAAGCTCCACAGATTGAAGTGATTGAACAGGCATGTATGGCTAGGCTAACACTAGAAACCTTTTTTTTTACGTTCATGGGTGTTAATTTTTTTGGCATCCATCGGATAAAATGTTTGGCAGTCACTCACTGTTTACCTTATTATCTTTAACCTCATTAGTCCACATTACCATTTTATTCTCCTTAACCTTATGCTCCATCAGTTTATATGGCTGGAAACGTTTTGCATGTTTTTGTAGAAAAGCCCGGTGGGCAGTGTGACCTTACTCCTCAAGGTCATGTAAACCATGTTTACTGGAAAATATTTATTCAAGGTGGTAGGTAATGCCAGCTTATCTGCTTAACCTGAAATTTTCATGTTTTTCTCTCCCAACCAGGCCACCAAGAACAAGACAGGTTTAACCACAGATTCCTCATAAATGTGAAGCAAAACACCTGGCATTATGTTTAGCACTAAAAGGTGAGTACCTGTCATTTCTCACCTTCCTCTGTCTTTTTTAATCCATCCAGACAATATACAACGAATGCATTTGTTCAGGAGAGCTTGATGTGGAGCGTATGAACATGTATACAAGGAGTGCATTGCAATTGTTGTCGTTTGCCTTTAATTTGGGGGGCGCCCACTTGCTTAGTCGCCAAAAAGGAACTGCGCTGCTTAAGAGTTAAGGTCAAACACTCAAAAAACTCTTGACAGTTTTTTAAGTGATCAGCTGCAGCCCTTGAGAAATCAAAGCCCTTCTTTCTTTTTCTGCTCTTCCTCCTCTCTGCTGGTTCTCTCCTTTCCCCTAGGGGGAAAGTTAATATGTAACAGGCAGGTGATCAGGTGGGAGAGCCCCTCTGTAGTAGCATATGTATGCCTAGCACCACTGGCAGAGCGTATGCGCCTGCTGCCTGGGGCGGGCACACAGCTCACTGCAGCCCAGCAGAGCGGTGGCAGTTCTCTGCCACTGACTCTTCAATCCTTCCGCAGGTCAGACCTGACCTGGGAGCAGAGTTGCAGTGTGCGATTGCCTGGGACTCGGAGCCGGAGGCGTCTCAGTCCGCACCAGATCCTCTGCCTCAGGTGGCATCTGAACTGAGTCTGGAGCCTGATTCTGAAGAGCCCCAGTCTGCACAGGTTCCCCTGCAACAAGCACAAGCTGGGCCGAGTCAGGGGCCTGAGCTTGCCCTGGCTCCAGATGCAGGGATTACCTCGTTGCCTTCAGCTGGGCAATCACGTACAGCTGCTTCACTACCAGTTTGGTTAGGAGAGGCTGAGGCGGCCTCTGGGTCTAGTAACCCACCGACATCTCCCGAGCTGCAGAGACTCAGGTCTGAGAGAAGGAGAGACCTGAGTACTCGCAGGACTGACTCCTCGCAGAATCCTTGGATTCGGGACTGGACCTGGACCGCGTGGCTTGGGTTAACCCCCGGGCCCAGCACACAGTGGAACTGCGGTTTGGTGCCAGGAAGCTGCCTTGACAGCTCCTGCATGTGTTCCGCCCAGCCCAGCTGAGGAGAGAGGCTCTGCTGCCAACTCTCCTCCACTCTGATTGTGGCACCTGACCATAGAGCCCATGGTCCCTGGCAGGAAATAATGTTCAGAGCCCAAGGCCTCTCCTCAATGTGTGCCATTTTCTTCCAAGCCTCATAAGGACTTCCCCTTGTTGTTGGCAGCCAGTGCCATCCCTTGGACAGGTTGTAAGAAGGCAGGCTGGTGGGAGGTGACCTGAGGACAGACTTAAGGTTGCCCTAGTAGACCATCTTTCACGTGGATGGAAAATGCCATTTTAAGTAGAGCAAAATTAAATTGCTCTATAAAGAGAATTAAAAGTTTGGGTTTGCTCTCACAGGAAATCTGAAAGTGTTCTAATATCATAGTGGCATTTACAATGTGAACGGATTCTGCGTATCTCATTGCAATCCCATTTTCAAGCGTAAAACTTGTTCCCTACTGGCCAGGTTGGCGGGCAAAACACTGTGGTATGAAGCGTAGTACCTGTTGACCACAGGTTTGCATTTAGTGAATCATCTCTGCCTGCTGAGACCTGAGAAACTTTGAGAATAACTTTGTCATACTTTGAGGTCATAATCAAGGAAAATAGCTGGTTATATATAACAAATACATGCAAACGAGCTGTAACAAAAAATAGGTGATGCGCCTATTTTTTGAGATTTGTTTCTTTGTTAAACTCATAGCTTTAGGACAGGTTTAAATGGCCCATGTTCAGAATACATATCTTGACTTAATAAGCTAATATATGTATAAGCCTTATGACCATTCTGTCCGTGCACCATCACCTCTTTCCTCCTTTCTCAGTGATTAACCCAGGAAGTTCACAGGCCCACAGGAGGGCTTGTGGGAGTGGTTGGGATACCAAAGAAGGATGTCAAAAAACACCAGAGTGATCAGTTCTGGTGCTTTTTAAAAGAAAAGTGTAGACTTACAGCAAATCAGCCTGCCAGTTCTCCTAGCCTTTGTGGGATGGGCATTGCAGGAAGGAGATGGCTTGTCCATGTTCAAGCAAACAGGCTTACATTCTTTATACACAACGCAGCATAGACTTCCGGGTTGGCGCCATTGTTTAATGGCGGATTCCCTCCGAGCTCCGGAGGGAATCGGCTCCGTAGCGTCTGGGTCTGGCCGCTGCGGCGAAGCGGAGACCCTTAAAATCACAGGCGCGGATGCCTGTGAACACAGAGACTCGGCGGGCACCATTTGCGCCCCCCCAATCCGCGACGGAGCCTTTTTAAAGGCTTCGGAACGGAGGCAGGGTGAGGCGTGGTGCTGAGAGTACTCCCTCGCCTACGGAGTGAAGCCGCAAGCCATTGACAGAGAGCGCCAACTTCTTCTAAGATCGATTGGACTCTAAAACATCAACCCGTGAGTAATACGGAGATTGGAACCTTAAAAACCTTTAATTTTGGATTTGGAACGAGCGGGAAGGGGCTAAAAAGGAAGTCCACCCCCCCCCTTTGTAAACAATTTAAAGCAAAGGACTGGGCAGCTAAGGTCGAGAGAATCTGTTTCTTGTTTTTTTTAAATAAAAGATCCTGACTTCACGGTTTTGACATTATAAGAAGATTTACTGGAGGATAAAAGGAATTTTGGGAGCTGAAATTTTACCCCCCCCCTAGACCCGGGAACGTCCTATGAGAAAGCCTGTTGCATTGAAGATTTTGACAGCTGTCAAGTGAGCTGTTAGTCAGCTAGTTGTCAGCTGGAAAAAGAGAACATTGTTTCTGCTGTTTTTGCTGGTTTATTCGGTATAACTTGTTGAAAATAAGGAGGGCTGATACAAAATAACTGGACTTTTGGTTTTGAGCTGAAAGGAATATTAAGGAACTAAAATCCCCCTAGAGGGGTAATAGGGATACTACATCACAAAAATGGCTGGAGTATGTAAAATCCAAGCAGAATTAGACAGAGCACTCGTTCTCTTGGGAAACTTGCAAGATGAATACAATGCTTTGTCTACAGAGGTATCACTACTACACTGGACAGTAAACAACAGTTTTGAGCCTGATAAGGACTTGAAACAGGAAGCCTATTTAACTGAACAAATAAATGAAACTGAAAGTGTAGATACGATGGAGCAATATGTTGTTTTTGAAGAAAATGAAGGAGGAGCTGGAGGTTTGCAGGAGTCGAAGGAGAGTTACAACATGAGGCCTGACATGATGATAAAAAAGGACAATAAAAATTGGATGCGGAAAGCCTGGTCTGAATGGGAGTCTGGAAAATGGAGAGATCCCCTTTGGAGGAGATCTGAAGACCTGAGGATTATAAATTTGTTGAAGGTGAAAGCTGGAGCTTTGGGGACATCTGGATCTGAAAGAAATTTGAAACAAGAGTTGGAGCACCCCATAGGCTTTGCTTTTAAGTATGGAGGACTGGCTGGAAGCAACATGGATTCTGTTGGGCCGGAGCCCCTCCGAGACTTGGGGCTTAACATCAAGGACTATCAAAGAGACCGGCAGAAAGGAACTGAGAGAGATATAAGGGCCTCGGACGTGAGATCTCCAGGCTAAATAAATAACATAAAGACTGATGGATATTGGTTGGGGACTGGAACCGGGAAAAGGGTGGGTGGAGGTTGGGAATCCAAAGGGTACATAAGGATAATTTGCTTTTTATATTTTGTTAGTGGTAAGGAAATTGGGTAAATCGTGGAAGGGAAATTTTGGTCGACTTTAGGAAAAAGGTTTAAGAATAATTAATGAGGTATAAGTATTGATATGTAATTTTAATAAGGTAAAATTGGTTTTTTCTTTTTAAATTATTTGAAAATAAGGCTGTTAAAAATAAATTGAGGAAATGGAAAAAAGAAGTAAAGTAAAATAATAGTATGTTAGAACAAATGTTTAAGCTAAGGTGAAGAAATAAGTTAAGGACTTGCTGAATTGACAATTTAAATTGGAATACAAGAAGGGGAGGTGTGAGGAGGTCTGAGAAATAAGGTTAAGGATAATAAGTATCAGAAACTTTATGTGTTTTATCTATTTTTCTGTTTAGTTTTGAATATTATGTATTTTTGTGTTGTTGTTGTTTTTTACTTGGTTTATTTCTTGTTTTTGTTTGTTGTGTGTTTCTTGAAAATACCAATAAATATTTAATAAAAAAAAATAATATACACAACGCAGCATATGTCACTTTTTCTAGGACTTCCCATTACTTCACCTGCCCAGATAAGGGCATAGGTGGCGAATACCCAAGTCTTACAGATAGCTCTCCTTTCTGGGCTCGTACCCCAGCGCGCCAAGCCCACAGATAAGGATAACATCAAAGCAAGCCAATTATTATCTCAAAGCTAATAGAGTGACCGGATGGTCAGGGTATAAATGATAATTTTTTTATTATTAATTATTATTAAAGAAAGTGAATCTGAACATATATGAGCCAATTGCTACAACAAATACCAGTTAATTGTGGGGTTGGCTTGACTATCAAGATGGCATTAGCAGAGCTTCTGGAACAGTCCACCTTTGGTTCAACACATCTTCAATGGACCATAGTTTCCCCTGTGAAGAAACAATGCATACCAGAATAAGAACAAGTCAGGGACTTAAACCAGCTTCAAACCCTGCTTTTATATCCTAGATTTCTCCACACTGGTAACCATAGCTTCCTGCTCTTGGATGTGACTTTACTACATTTAATTGAAACTAAAATAAAGAAACTGGAGATCAAGATTTTCAGCAGTCTGATTTGGGGTGCAATTCCTATAAACTGAGGATTGCATGCTTAAATTTGTCTCATTGAGATGAATGAGACTGAATCGTGCTTTATTTGTGGTCCTCTGTCAAACTCTGGCTGCCTTGTGCTCTGCATGATTTTTTTTTTTTATCCTAGTCCCACCTTTTGCTTCCAGTTCATGTTTCCCTCCCTTGATTGGAATTTCCCACCTCTTGAAAGGCAATTAACACGATAAGAATAGCAGGTAACTATTTTCTCGTCTTTTGTTGCAGCATTGTCCTCCTTCCTGTCCGTTATTATATGTTTAGGATGCTTTACATGTTGGGTTGTTTCTAATTTCTTTTGCTGTGCACAAGTGGCAAATTCCACGGGCGATGGAGCAAACTTGTTTTCTGCTGCTTCGGACGGTCGGATGCGAACCAGTGGATTCAAATTACAAGAAGGGAGATTCTGGTGAAACATCAGGAGTAGCTTTCTGACAGTAAGAACTGCACATCAGTGGAGTGGACTATCTCAGAAGGTGCTAAACTCTCCTTCACTTAAGGTTTTGGATGGTCATCTGTCAGGGATTATTTGGCTGAGATTTCTTTAGCTTGGGTTTGAATAGGAAGCTATTGCCATCACCTTCACAATTTCTCTAAAAAGATTTGAAGAAGTGGAAAGGGGTATTTAGGAATGAAAAGCAGCTGCATTCAAAAGTGACCTAGAAATGAAGGCTTGTTGACAACTAATTTTATTTAGAGTAGATCCAATGAAATTAATAGACCCAAGTTAGTCATGGCTATTCATTGGATGCCTATATTTAACACAGGTCTAGATTACTTATTTATGATATACTATAACTGGCTCAATTATTTCTCTCTCAAAAGTTTTGCATCTTCTGTTTCTTTCTGTGTTTTTTTGTTATATATTGCTGAAATCTATTTTTGGAATGAACTGGCAATAGCTGATTAAAGCAGAATGTTTTTCATTTTATTCCCGTATCTTGTGCATGGAACTTAGTGGTATTTTCTTACTTTTTTGGCCCACAAATTGAATGATATTATAACATGTGAGCAACAGGGCTTGCGCTTCAGTTGGTCTATCCTGGGTGGCAAGTATATGTGATGATTGCAACAGACAGGCTGTTTTGGGGTTTTTTTTGGTAAATGTTAATTCACACATTTATCTATAGAATGGCTTCTTGTCTAGGATGGTCTCTTGCAGATCATCGACACCCTGTGTTCTTTTGCAAGTGCAAGCATCAACTGTTTAAACATTGGTTTTTATTTAAAGATTGTCCGACAGTGACAAGAGGGAGGCTAGTTCTGCTGTTCAGTGCAGATGTCATGAATCCCTTTGTGCTTTTGGGCTCAGGCACAGGATGGCAGACTCTGGACAGAGATGAGAAGGGATAGAAGTGTGGGGCTGGAACAGATGGAGCACAACTGGCTCCAAGGTTGGTGCAGGTGTTCCAGCTGCTGCCCCCTCTTCTGTGTGGATGAGGGCCCTGCCAGAGTCTTGGGGAGGCTGCCAAGCACAACCTGGGGTGGCTAAACGGAATTGAGAGAGGGAGACAGGCCCAGCACTCTCTCCCAGGACAAGGTAATGCTTCTATCTACATTTAGTGTCAGCTTGGAGGTGAGACAGTCCTGCAGGAATATTCACATAAGTAAGGGCTGCACCCTGCCTCACCTTTAAAGCTTGCCAGGCAGGTGTGGAAACTTGTTTCAGCACCTTCTCAGCCCCCATACAGCCTTGAACTTCTTGTCACTGGGCTCATGAACCAAGCCAATGCACATCCTTGCTAAACTTTTGCCTTGTGAAAGCTCCAAGGTTGGATGATGGTGATGATGGTGATGATGATGATGATTTATACCCCGCTCATCTGGCTGGGTTTCCTTAGCCACTCTGGGTGGCTCCCAACAGAATTAAAAGCACAATAAAACATCAAACATTAAAAACCTCCCTAAACAGGGCTGTCTTCAGATGTCTTCTGAAAGTCTGATAGTTGTTTATTTCCTTGACATCTGATGGGAGGGCGTTCCACAGGGCAGGTGCCACTACCAAGATACTCCTTCAGATACCAGTATACTCCTTCAGGTATACTGGGCCAAGGCCATTTAGGGCATTCAAGGTCAGCACTAATACTTAATTGTGCTCAGAAACATACTGGGAGCCAATGTAGGTCTTTCAGAACCAGTGTTATATGGTCTCAGTGGCCATTCCCAGTCACCAGTCTAGCTGCCGCATTCTGGATTAGTTGTAGTTTCCGGGTCACCTTTAAAGGTAGCTCCATGTAGAGTGCATTGCAGTAGTCCAAGCAGGAGATAACCAGAGCATGCAATTTGGTATTCGTTGTGTGTCTATTTTTAATGGCACTTTCCATTAAAGTTTTAATTAAGCACACGTCGCTGCATGCAGAGAGGTAATCAAAGGCTCCCAGGAAAGAAAATTTAACTCTGCTCCAGATGTACTGAAGAATGATTTCTTGATAACGCCCAGATGAATTTCAGATAAAGAATATCTCTTTATGAAAATATTGCCAGCTTGGAAAAAAAATACTTACTCTATAAATGGGTATTTTCCCTAGTTAGTATGCAGGAATTGCTTCCCTGCTGTTTCTTGAGCATATTTAGGAGTGGAAAGAAGGGAAGCTAAATGGTTATATATACTAGTTATCGGGTCCTGTAAGAATGTGGAGTATTTTGTTGCTTCACTCCTGAAGCCTTCAGAAAGTCTCCAGGGGCAGCACCACATTATATCTCTACATCTGCCCCTGGTTTGTGGAATAGCCTTCCTTTAAAGATATGGCAGGCACCCACTTTCTAGAGACAACTGAAAACATTTTTGTTCTAATAAGCTTTATCAGATGGATTTGCCATGAGTGTCTATTTTGTATTGTTTTAGTTTTGTTTTGAATTTAGTTGCTGTAGTTCTTGTGTGTGCATATGTAACTGGAGATTTTGCAGTTTTTTTATTTTGCATTGCCTGGAAAGAATTGTGTAGAAGTTGATTAAAACAACAACAACAACTTCTTCTTCTTCTTCTTCTTCTTCTTCTTCTTCTTCTTCTTCTTCTGTTGATCAGGCATGGGGAAACTTTTGTCCCCCCCCCCCAGATATTGTTGAACTACAACTCCCATCATCCCTGAGCATCATTAATTCTTGCTGGGGCTGATGGGAGTTTTAGTTAGCAACATTTGGAGGGCCAAAGGTTCCTCGCCCCAATTCTGTTCAAAGGGTAATCAAGCCAATGAGCTAGTCTATCAGGGTAAGGCATTGAGGAAGTCTGTATTTATATTTATTGCTTAGACTATTAATATACCACATTTCCAAAAATGCTTCGAGAGAAGGTGGCATAACAAAAACACAACTTACAAGCCGACCATCTAATATTAGACAATATAACAATGGAAGACAAATGGCAATTGCGATAAGTGAATGCCTGATGTAAGTGGTGTGCTTTACAATTCTTTCTAAACTATCAAGAAGATAGCTTTCCTTTTTAGGAATGATGCTCCACAAACTTAGGGCAGTTGAAAAAGCAGCTTGGTTCCTAGGCACTACCACCCAAACTTGCCACAAAAAAATGGCAGAGGCTGTAAAGCCTGCTCACTCATCCTCACCTGATGTTGGATTATACAAGGAGGCAGTCCTGAAGGTCCTGCTAGGCTTTAAAGATGAGAAACAGGGCCTTGAATGAGTCCAGAAGAAATGGCTCAATGCAGGTCGAACATTCACCACTAGGATGGTGGCATGCAGGATTCTGCACCTGTTGAAGTTCCTGTGTTGCCTTCATGAACAGCCTTGTGCAGAGTGTGTTGCAGTAGGAGCCTAGAAGTTGTGGATCAGGTCTGATCTGTCTACAGGAGGGGAACATTTCCTTAGGAAACAAACTAGAAGAACATTGGGTTTCCAAGCCTCTAGTTTTAGTGTAATTCACCACTTTTGCTGAAAGAAATAATTGACAGGACAGCTTGTAAGCCACAAACAATCCCTGCTTCAAAAATGCATCAGCTTTTTAAATCTCATTAGGCCACTAGGAAGATAAAAGTGTGCAAGCAGATGTTCGCTGCCACAATAGCTGAAGTAATTAGCAACTTAGGATCTTTATTAGGAAAATGGAAAATGGTGGCTTTGGAAGTTGCATTAATCTTTCTGTATTGGTTTCCAGTGAATTTTGAACTCTTTAAAAATAAAGAAAGCTAATGCTGTCTTAGATGGCAAGTAATATAGTAGTAGTAGTAGTAGTAGTAGTAGTAGTAGTTTATTATTTATACCCTGCCCATCTGACTGCGTTGCCCCAGCCACTTTAGGCAGCTTACAACATAATAAAAGCACAACAAACATCAAACATTAAATTCAAGGCTGCCTTCAGATGCAAAACAATTACTTCAACCTAAAGTGATTGGTTTGAAATAGTATACAGGCAGCATGGAACTGTCCTTGGTGCTGAAATTAGTGTTTGTGGAATAAAAAGAGATTGAGTAGGTGCAGGGGAGGAAAAAGCCATGAAACAGAATCAAAAGTCATGTCACCTCAACATGGCTAGTGACTAACTGTCAAACCTAGATGAGTTTTGTTATGAAACTTTCTGCTTTAATACCACAAAACACTTTTTTTAAAAAATAAAAATTACTAACAAATTTAAAGCTAGAATACTGTGAGGAAAGAGTGAAGTGCATTCTCTTCTGCCATTTAAAACAAAGAGAATTCCTGAATTGTACTACTAATGTTGTGTTTGAGCTATGTGTGGTACTGTACAGAATGAAAGGTATGTACTGCTTTTATGGTAGGTCATATCTTATTGTATATATTGGTGTATGGATTGGTGGTAGATAGGTACCTCAATAAACAAATAAATACAGGAGACAGGAGCATAATTTACAACACCGAAAGTAATCCCTTTGGCCTCTGACAAACATGCAAGCTCTTAAATGAGCTCTTAATGTCAAAATAAGTACTTGGCCAATAATAATTGCTGTAATTCCTGGGGGGGGGATACTTTTTGTGTGGTATAATGGCAACATTCACTTGCTAGGTTCTGCATTGACTACACTGAATTTAGGATGGGTGACAAAGGATGTGGTGAGACATTCTGCTGTAGCTCTTCTGGGAGGGCTATTATGATGAGATGGCAAAAGTATAATAAAATTTAAGACAGAGGTACTCTCCTGGGTGATTTAGATGATCCCCCCCCCCCCTAGTAATCATATGGTCTAAAGTTTCTGTGTCCTTTTTAACAGCTGCTGCACATTGTTAAATGAGTTTGACCTGCCATGGGGAAATTGCATTTCCTCTTTGCTGTTTCTTTGCAGGCAGATGGGTCTGCTGCTAGTAATGTTGTTTTGCCATAAAGCCATTAATCCTCCCACATCCCTGCCAAAAGATTAGTCACTCATACCTCAAAAGTGATTCTCAACTCCGTAATTGCACAAGTTTTGGGAACAAAGTTTAAACAGGATACAAATATGAATGACCAGATAATCAGAAAATTGCATAAGCTATCAAAGCATTTTAAGGGGACAGTGTGGTAAGATTGACACGATGACATCCTGCCCAAATATAAAGTCCCAGAAAAGGGTTTAGCAGCCAGGAGAAAGCAAGGGTTCCAAAGCAAACATGTATATGCATCTTCTTTTTAGATTCTACCAGCCCCATAAGAATAGAAGAATTGCTTTGCAGAATCAGATCAAGATAATGCAATTGCGCATTTTTGTTTCCAGAAACATATTCCATAAGCCAGATGCACCTTTCAGGTGCTTTCACGCAGCAACGAAAACATCAGCCTTGTGAGAAAAGCTACTGCAGCCGATTCTGTAAGGGGCAAGGCAAATCAAAGCAGTCCACTGGAGAAATATGTGGAAAATGTGAAAGTGATATCCATTCCCTGTTATTTTCTCCAGCTTCTGGAATTCCATAGTATAACCCTTAATCTACCTAGATCTAATCTTGCCTAGGTCTAATCTTTTTATTTAAGTTGTCTAAACTGGAGCCCATCACCACTCTTCTCTGGTTATTCATACATTTCTTCTTGCTTGCCGTTCACTCATTTATAATTTTAGTTGTATGCCACTTTTACACACACACACACACACACACACACACACACACACACACACACAATCATGCTCAAAGTGGCTTACAACAAAGAAAACAGGGATGCATTTCAAAAAACCGAACAGTGCAAAAAAAACATTTCGTAATAACACAGCAAAACAACACAATAGCAAATATAATAACAAAAAAAATCAGTGCTATAAATATAAAAACATTACATTAACAACTTTACAACTCCTGGTGATAGAGAAATGACAGGGAAACATCTAGGTCTGAGAAACATTTCCTATGCTGTTGCTCACAGCCTGTCTCCTGCAGCAGCTTGCAAGCCTTCCAAAAGGAAGGGGTGGGGTAGCTGGAAACACCCCTCCTATGATGTCCCCAACCTACCACCAATCATTAGGTGACACCCAATTTCTAATGTCTTGAGAGTGGGAGAAGCAAAGCTCCTGCCATGGGGCACAAAAGAGGAAGCAGCATAGCTTCCGTGACTCACCTTTGCAGTTCCAGGGCTTACCTGCCCCCTTTGGTTTTTGGCTAGTGCTGGCTGTTTGGACGTAGGACTTGGCTTGAGCTGGGGAGTTCCCATATTTTGAGAAAGGGAGACATACTTTCTGTCTCTTCCACTTGCTTTATATATTCCTGATTTTACCAACTCTCTGCCATCACGCCTTTCCCTGTGTTTTGAGTGGATCTTCATATGCGTTAAGCATATTGAGGTAGAGTATGACAGTGTTAAATGTTATTTCTTCCCTGCCCATCATTGGCACTAAAACACCAGCTCAGATAAGAAATTATCTACCCCCCAAAAAAACTTTACAATCCACAGAATCCTTCTTTTGGTGGTGGGGATCTTTTGGGGAGGGGGGAATTGGGGCAGCTTTTCAGAACTTTCCTTCAGATGTTAAACTGTAATTTTGGCCCTGTTAAGAGCTGGATGTTGCTGTACAATATTGAGTGGAAGACTTTAGAGGTGCCTTCACATAAGTCATGTAAACAGGAAGTATGGTAAAGCTATTATTACAGAAAGGTAACAAGATCTGTCCTGTTACTCTCACACATAGGATGTATCGGTTACATTCAGCTAAGTCTTCATTTGTATTAGAGAGCTTTATATATCTATCTGCCTACTGCTCTTGACGATTAATGAACTGAAATATTACAGCTATGACTAAGCAGTTCTCCCATGTGGTGGTGGTGTTGTTATTCAAACTTTTAGCCTGAGTTATTTGGCAAGCCTAGAGCACAGTACAGTACAGATCAGAAGCAAATTCTATAATCTATATCAGGTTCTAGAACTTAACAGAGTCAGCAGAAAATAAAATTTCTAGCTGTAGTCCAGTGCGCACACACAGACTAGTATTGCCAGTTAACCAGTGAAGTGTAATAGTTAGGACACCTGGGTTCAAATCTGCATCCAGCCATAAAATTTATTGGCTGCCTTGAAGCACTCATTCTTTCTCTGGCTGACCTATGTCAAAGGATAAGAGAAAATTGAGAAGCTTCTATACATTCCTTTGAAGAATATAAATGGGAGAAGTAAGCAAAAGGGTGCAAAGCAGTACTTAAAATGAAATTGAATATGGTCAACGAATTCTGTTTTTGATGTATCATATTCTTTCTGTGCCTGTTGTCTTGTGCTGGTCCCAATAAGGAGAGTGTAATTCATGATGGAGCAAGGCAAACACAATGGATAGCTCTGTCTCAGCAAATTGCTCCAACAAAAATAGATTGAGGCCTTTAGGAACCTGTCTCTTGCCCAACCTTCCCTATTCCTTCCACATCTTGTTGAACTCTTAACTCCCATAAACCCCAGCCAGTAGGGATAATGGGAATTGTAGTCTTAACAACATCTGGATGGCCTGAGGTTGTTGAAGGCTGTTCACCTGTTCAGACTACCTGTCTTAAGTCCCAACCCCTTGCTTAAAGAAGACTTTAAGAGGGCCAGAAGCCTGGCCTGGGCATAGGGGTTTTCTTTCTCTATTTTGGGGTCTCCTGCCAGGCATGCTGTACGGCAGGCATGGTAGTGAAGGAGGCACTTGGCTCCTCAAGCTCAAGGTAAGTTTCTCATGGGGGCCTGGGTTTGGTGGGCTTTGGTTTGGTGGCCTCACAGTTTTAGGAACCTGACGCACCAGTACAGCCAGTGTCACAGCAGCCTTAGAACCAGCCAGGCTGTCGTCTTCTTCTGACTCTGAGCTTGAGGTTTGGGCCATGGCAGCTACAGTAGGACCAAAACGATTGCCTTCTAAAAAAACTTACAGATAGTAATACCAATTTCCTGTGCAGTGTTGGGAAGGCTTACGTAATGAGTTAAGAACCTCTTTGGGGTAGAACACAAATCACTCCTGGTTGGAGCCTCCGGTGAGATTTGAGAGAAGATGGCAAGCGTTAAATTTTCTTTGTTGGACAGCTTTTCAATAAAATATAGGATTAAGGATTGTGCTTTATATATTACTGTCCTTTGCAAGAGAGGCTGATGGGTAAGAAGTCCGCTCCTAAAATGAGCAGAGTGATAATTCTAGGGATATATATATTGACAGAGCTGCCATCAGAAATACAGACAAATTGTTCCCTTCTTGCTAAGAAAGGTTGACTCCCTTGCCTTGAAACATTCCCTTCTGCATTTTCATTTATTGTTATCTTGGATAGCCTAGTAAAATCTAAGCCCTGAATAAGTCCGCCCCCCCCCCAGTATTTTTAGGCTTATAGAGCTTTGGTGGAAAAAGCAGATATCTGTGACATTCCAGATGGAAACTCAGCTATTTCACTAATCCAAAGACGGCCAAATTTTACACAACTCAATATACATAAGAGATTGTCAGATGAAATATGTTTAACTTGCCTTGGGAGGCCTCCTCACCTTCATCACATGAAGAATGGGGAGCCAGCTCGAGAAATAGGGTGATTACTAGGCTGGATAGACCACAGATTTATCATCAGGTTTTCTCACAATAAGAACATAAGATGAACTGCTGGACAAGGCCAATGGCCCATCGAGTCCAGCACCTGTTCTCACAAGAGCCAACCAGATGCTTGAAGGAAGCCTGTAAGATGGACATGAGCACAACAGCATTCTGCCAACCTGCACAAACAGCTGCTATTAAGAGGTATGCTGCCTCTAACAAAATATTTTCAGCATACTGTAAAAAGCTCTCTAAAAAGGCACATTGTCACGATCTGTATTGCATTAATCTTGTAAGGTGCTAAGGACCTGGTACTGAGAATCAACACAGTAGCTGAACTCCCTGCATTCAAGGATCCATTGAAATCGCTAACAATCAGGACTTATTGAAGAGCAATCTGATAAGACATGAATGTGTTATAATTCACAATCTCTAAATGAATCGGGGGTGGGGGTGGGGATGCTTCAAAGCCCATGCTGCTTGATGTTGATCTTTCTGCTTTGACATAAAATAGCTGTTATGGAGAATGTGTGTTGACTATCAGAAGTGGCTTGTGAGGGGGATTTGAATGAGAAAGGCAGCCACGCTAATGGAATGAAGGTTTTTCAGTTATATCTGAATGAGGCAAACTTGCTTTGTGCAAGTGAACTTGGCTCACTGAAGCCAGGAATTTAAACACACAGGGGTTCTGGGCAGGCACAGTGAAGAGGTATTTATTTTGCCTTTAGAGTTAACAGCTGCACTTTGCTTTATTCTTTATTCAAGATAACTGTTGGGGAATGATGATAACAAATGCATTTGGCTTCCTAAACTTACATGATTTGTGTACATGTGTCATGGAGGAGGTGGAACTTGTTCATTTTAAGCCAGATCTCTCTCTCTCTCTCTCTCTCTCTCTCTCTCTCTCTCTCTCTCTCGTTTACTGAAGATGAATTCGCACATGGAGGAAGTGAGAAGACAGTTCAGTCAGTCACCAGTTCAAAAGAAGAACTCAAGAGTTGAAAATAGCTGCCAGGGGAAAGTAGCAAGTCAGAGAAAGGCAAAAAGCATGGTCCAAACAGGCCAGTGGTTGGGCTCTGAGCCTGGTAAACATGGATCCAAGAAGCTGGAGGTGGAGAACATTGGAGACAGGTTGATGAATCAGATGCCAGATTAGGTGGCTGGGATCAAGAAGGCCAGATGGTTAAGGATGGGTTTGTGGTCCAAGGCAAGGCTAAAGTTTATTTGGCACCTCTGTGTATCCACAAGTTGCCCAGATAGATGCTTTGAGAGTTTTTAGATAGATAGGGCTGGAAGGATCTCTAATGGCTCTCCAGGCTACCTGATTCCTCTTGGGCTGACTGCCATTGGCAAGGCTCAGACCAGCCAATCTCTCTCCCTGTAAACTGTCCCTGTGGCACAAGGAGTAAAGCACCTGGGCCCTGCTGCCAGATTTTGTAGTAGGCACATGCATAGATGGGTGACAAGGGACAGGGCAAGCGTAGATGCAGGGCAGGAAGAGGGAAACACAGACATCTCTAAAAGATGCTTGGCTGAAGCAAAGATCTGGGTTAAGTCCAACCTTTTGCCTCCAGTTCCGCCTCCCAGACTCTCCCCAAATTTCTCTGAATGTCTTCCTTTGCAGTTCTGTGTGTGCAAATGTCCTCCTTTGCAGTTGTGTGTGTCTTCATGAATTGGTATAGCAGCCATGTGATTCCTCGCGTCTTGTGTGGCATGGAGTATGGTGCAGTCTAAGTGTCGTATATTCTACGTGCAAAGCCAGAACATGAATGAAGCCTCACCAAGTTGCCACACATGCCCTCAATGTTGCAGACTGTGACCAGCTCTGCCCTTGCATCTGCACATATCGCACATGCATCTGCAGCAAGGGAGCCTTGTGTAAAATTCTGCCATGCAGCCTGAAGCCTCGGTTGCTCAGGTTCCCAAATCACTTGGATGCCTTCATGCACAGTATCCTCATTGCAGACATTTACACAGGTGCCAAGGATGGGGGGAGGGTAGTCAACATGTGCAATGGCAGGGCTGCAGCTACTCATTGGTCTAACGTGTGGTTATGCATCTGAATGGGCCTGATGTCACTATCCTTGCCGTGCAGATACTTAAAGGGCAGCATAACAGTCTTTTCAAAAATCTGCTAAATATAACTTGGCATTTGGCCTTGTGTGTTGTGCACCATTTCCAGAGAAATAATGTACTTAAAGCCGTGAGACGCTGCATCTATTGAATGGGGACTTTTATGCCTAGCCAAAATCTATCTTCACTTTTTACTTGGCTTCTTCTAGACACTTTCTGGATGAACTGCTGGGTCACAGGCAAGGATGTGATGCAGATTGTGGCTTGGGGTACATTAAGAGTGGATTACAGCAGAATTCAGCTCTGGCAAGATTTTAAAGGCTAGTGTTTGGCAGCAGCTATTCTCTGTTCTCCAGAGCTGCTCTCTCTGCTACTTAAAGAATGTCAGTAAAAAATATAAAAATGAAAGCAAATAAAAACATTTGGAGGCATGGAACAGCTCTGAAAGGAGCAGGCAAAAAACAAAACGGGATTGTCATTTTCCGAGCAGCTCTGGTATGTTATTTGTTTGAAACTAGATCACAACATATAACAAAAGTGTCACACATATGTATATGAACTTTGGTATTTTTGAAGTAATCAGTTAAGAAGGTTGTTGAAGCTTTATGCTTCCGTTTTAATGGTCATGTTAAGAACATTTCTATGAACTATATTATTTCATAATTACTTGCACTTCCTGTGATCTATAGCAACTCTGTGCAAATTGCTCTTCCTTCCTTCTTGCATCCATCTTTACTGTCCCATGAGGTAGAACGTTATTCTTGCTTTTGCAGATGGGAACTGAGACTGAGAGATAGTCACTCACCCGAGGCCACTCAGTGAGTATTAGATTCACTTTGCATGCATGCTGTGCATTCCGGGAAGCGTTGAGCTGTGTTTGTTTAGGATCCATGGCTAAAACCATTGTTACCGTAAACGAATAGGTTTTAGCTGATGGACTGAAGAGAGAATACAGCACCAGCAAAAGGCAGAGACCAGCATCACCAAAAGTGTGTGATCATATTCAATGTTTTGCTAAAAGCAACAACAACAAGCACTCGCGGGCAGCCTAATAAGGAACTGGGGCAACTGCATGTGGGGAGAGGGAAAAACCTTTATGCCATGTCTGAGTCCCACCAAAATCACACGCACAGCTGCTATTATTTGCTGTGGCAGAGAAGTGGTTATTGCTACCAACAGCAGTTCCCCTCATGGGATAAATAGCAGCTGAGTGTTGGCATGGGGAACATAGCCAGTCCAAGATATTTTGCTGCCTGAAGTGAACTGGCACCCCTGTGGCAATTCCTTAGCCAGAAGCTGATCAGATAAGCAGTGAAATCTTCCTTTGACGCTGATAATTGGGCAGTATCCTTCACCACCCTTGCGGGCAGAAGAGCTCGCTTAAGGGGCACAAGGTAATGTGACACTCCCAGCTCTGCCCCTCCAGCATCTTGCTGCTGCTCCCAGCTCTCTGTAGTCTGCCGTGTGAGGCAGCTGCCTCACTCTGCCTAACGGTTGTGCTGGTTGTGCCAGGATGTTGGGGATTTTTCACTAGGATTGCAGTACAGAAGGAAAGGGTGTGAAAACCTCCCTCTCTGCATCTCACAGCCCGAAACGTAATTTCCTCTTCCTCCACACCCAGTTGCTATTGGGGGACAAAAAGGTGTGGGGAACCTTTTGGCCCTCCAGATGTTGCTGAACTACAACTCCCATCATCCCTGGCCATTGGCCATGTTTGTTGGAAATAATGGGAGTTGCAGTTTAGCAACAACTGGGGGGCCAGAAGGTTCCCACCGCTGAATTAAAGCAAACAAGAGACATTGAATGTGATCGCAAATATAATGCAATGTTTAGTTTGCCCTACTACGTCTCCAGTGAAAACAGCCTCTTTGCTATTTTGTAGAAATTTATATTTTCCTATTGTTTACCTTGACTGACTTAACCCTTATGTTGCTTCTTGTATCCCCTCCACCATCAGTGTGTTTTCAACCTTTCAAACCTACAAATACATTATTACAAAAGTTAATGTTCGTGGTTTTTGTTGTTGTTGACTTTCTCCTTCCTGCTCTACACCAGGAAAGATAAAAGTAGTCAGCATGCGGCAACTTCCAGCCTTGCAACTATAAGCTCTGCATGAAATTGCATGTCATTAAGTTTGGATACAGATAGGTGTGACAACCTAATTGAGTGCAAGGAGGTTTAAAGAACGCCTTACTGTAGTGACTTATCAGCATAAGCAACAAGAGCAGCTTAACTGTTGGGGAGGACACCAAGAGGAGTTAATAATGCCTATCAGCTGCTTCTGCCTTGGGCTATAAGATAACTTAGAATGAAATAAAGTAGAACTCCCAGCTCTCCTCTCTTGAACTGCTGTGATTGGAGCAGCTGAAACAGAGCTAAGTCACTTCAGAGCTTCTTTTGCAGTTTGGCAGCAGGGGTGGTTTTCTGAAATGTGCCTTGAGTGGTTGTACCCCTTTCACAAATGCCTACATGATCATAAGCAACTTCTTTTATTTGGTATTGCTACTATTCACACGGGGATGCGGGTGGCACGGTGGTCTAAATCACTGAGCCTCTTGGGCTTGCTGATCAGAAGGTCGGCGGTTCGAATCCCTGCGACTGGGTGAGCTCCCATTGCTCGGTCCCAGCTCCTGCCAACCTAGCAGTTCGAAAGCACACCAGTGCAAGTAGATAAATAGGTACCACTCTGGCAGGAAGGTAAACAGCATTTCCATGCGCTGCTCTGGTTTCAGTGTTCCGTTGCGCCAGAAGCGGCTTAGTCATTCTGGCCACGTGACCTGAAAAAACTCTCTGTGGACAAACGCCTGCTCCCTTGGCCTGTAAAGTGAGATGAGTGCCGCAACCCCAGAGTGGTCTGCGACTGGTCTTAACTGTCAAGGGTCCTTTACCTTTACCTTTTTACTATTCACACAACAGCAGAAACCAAAGTCCAGTCCAGTGCAAAAGCACATAATGGTGAGTTGTGTTGTTAGATCTGTGCAGGGAGGGAAACAACAACAACTTGGGATGAGTTATTGGTGCATCAAGTCCAGATTGACCCTGGCGCGAGGCCTTGCGCCAGTCAGGTGTGGGCAGAGAGGAGACTTGCATTCTGCCGCGCAAGGAAGTGGCCGAGTTAACTGGAATTCTGGGCACATCTCCAGGACCTACTTGCCCTTCCTCATGCATGGGACAACGTTGCCACCGTGAAACGTGAGTTTGGGCTCCAAACCAATACATTATGCAGTGCCGAGCCTTACGGTCTACTAGTCTGTGAACTGGGATTGTGATCATTGCAGGGTTTATATTGTTTTCTATTTGACCTGTCTAGCCATAGAGGTCTACAGCATAAGTGTGAACAGGCTGCACCTGGGGATGGTTCAATGGCTGGTGAAACTGGATGCCTGGTCCTTATGCCTGCAAGTGCCCGTCACAATTTATGTGTGCACAAGTGAACTGCCATCATTCAGTCTCATGGGACAATAGGAAGCTGCCTTGTACCAGGACAGACAATTGGTCCACCTCGCTCAGTATGTCTACACTCTATCTATCAGTGGTCCTCCAGGGTCTCAGACATCACCTGCTATTTGAACCCTTTTAACTAGAGATGCCAGGGATTGACTCTGAGACCATTGTTGTAGAAAGCATGTGCCCTGCCACTGAGCTATGGCCCAAATCTATCTCCGGAGGAAGGGGAATTGAGGACTCCCTACTCCTGACATTCAATGCTTGGGCTTCTTCTGGCAAAAAAGGGAGTGGTGGTGCATCTTTGTGCATCTGTGCACAGTGCATTCACCCAAATCCTGCAGCATTGAGAGCCAGTGTGGTGTAGTGGTTAAGAGCGGTAGTCTCGTAATCTGGGGAACCGGGTTCGCGTCTCCGCTCCTCCACATGCAGCTGCTGGGTGACCTTGGGCTAGTCACACTTCTCTGAAGTCTCTCAGCCCCACTCACCTCACAGAGTGTTTGTTGTGGGGGAGGAAGGGAAAGGAGAATGTTAGCCGCTTTGAGACTCCTTAAAGGGAGTGAAAGCCGGGATATCAAATCCAAACTCCTCCTCCTCTTCCTCTTCTTCTTCTTCTTCTTCTTCCTTGCCCTTTCTTTGCTTCCCTCAACTGCACTTGCATAAAAATGTCATAAGGTGCTACGCAACATAAAATCACAAGACCACAGTAACATCCGAAAACAGCAACAATAAGGCCACTATCTTCTCTCTGTAAAGATTGCGCTTTAATCTTGTGCATTATGATTTTTTAATGCATTGATTCTGGCCCCTAAGCATTGAAAGAAAAACAACAACATTCGGTTCCAAACAGGATTATGTGCTTTCTGCATTACATCAGCAACCATGCAGCGCACAATGATTTTGAAAAAGTACAGAGAGAAATGACATTAATATAGATTTCACTGTTCCCTTCTTGGAATACCAGAGCAGAAAAAAACAGCCATAAATATAGAGAAAGGCACTGATTTTTCATGCCTTGATATTATGTATTATCTTTAGGACACTCTTTACTATGAGACTGTGGGTTACAGTGTTCTACTTTACTGCAGAAAGCCATTAGAGTAATTGATATACTTGGAGTTCATATTGGATATGAATCCCATAACCTCGGCTGAATTCTAGGCTATTTAGATTGTCTCAGTTACGTCATTCTCATAAGAATGTATTGAAATATGGTGTCCAGAACTCTTTCCCCTGCCAGATAAATGATACTATGAGGTCACCTTGAGGACAGCCATGTAGGACAAGTTGCCCCCAATCTACACAGTGCATTCAAACTGTGATGGCACGATGAAATCATAACTGGAGCTAACCATGGTTAGCATCGGTGCGCGTGTAGCACTAAACCGTAGTTAACACTAACAAAGGAAGCGAAGAGGGAATTTGCTCTGCAATTAGGTAGAGTGAGGCAGCTGCCACAGGAAGCAGATTTGGAATGTTGCAACAGAGCCGGAAATGGTATGTTGCTTAATTTATAATTAAGCACTTGTGGGGTTTTCTGCTTTAGGAATCAAAATAAATTGGCAAGCTTTGAGTACTAGAAACCTTGACCTTGGTGGAGGCGTGGGCACCATTTTGTGCTCTGCCTCTGACAGAACAATGCCTTGGCCTGACGCTGGCCCCAGAGAGGAGGGAACACATGTTCCCGGTGTCTGATCAGCTAGCTATGGTTTTAGGGATCCAGCATTTCATTGGCACTAGACCTGTATATCCTGTTTAGATTTTCACATTGCCGTTAACTATGTAGGGATGCATCTTAAATAAAAAGACCTGTCTTTCAAACTATGCATGCACCCACCAGCAAAGTGCCCTTCAGGTGCAATACTTTCAGTGTGAGGCTCCAAAATGCATACATTAGATAGAGCTATAGGACCCATTTTAATTCCCGAGGCACATTATATTTTCATGAGCCTTGGAGGGCTAGACAGTGAATGTAAACAGCCTGTGAACTGGATTCCAGTCACCTCCCCCATCACAGAAAAGTCAACGCTACTTTATTTAAAGAATGCAAATAATGAAATGTATTCCCCCTCCCCAATCTCAGTGGTTAGATTTACTGCACAGGGGTTTGGAGACTTCAGAGGTATTCATTTCAGGAAAGAAGGCTCTCGAACAGAATAATACATCTTTCTGCATAAGCTTCCCTTCTGATCTCTCTGCGGTGAGGACTGAGCAATACATCTCTTAACTTGTTTGCAAAGTGAAATATACTTTTCAGGCTTCTGTCATTACCTCTGCTGTGCGGTTGGTGGCTATTTTCTGTTTATTTCAGGGATTGCGGAATGTTGTGATCATTACCATAAAGGATCTTTTATGCGTTACTCTAACAAGTTTTGAGCGTTGTATGTAGGTTGGTTTGCAAATGTAATCGTGCAGTTCTGAGTGCTGGCAAAACAGCACTGGGAGGCAGAGACTGACAGCAGTAGAATTTGAGATGACAAAGCAGCAGAATATATAGCACTAGCAGGCTCGTAACCATCATGACTTGGGAGTTCTAAGAAACAAACAAAAACATCTGTGCAGTTTTTAAATCAGTGGTTAAAATAAGTGCAGTATCGAAAGATTCAGTCCACCATCTTGATTCAAAATCATATCTTAACATCAATGAAAACCTTCTCATTGATCCCAGGGAACATCATGCTAAATCCAGTTACTGTCCTGCTTTGGAGAAAACCTGATCCAGCAGTCCCAAGTCTACTCACATAAACAATCCAAATGTCTGGTCTGGTCACAGTCCAAAATCAAAACACGAGAGAGACAGTGCAGTCACCAGCCAGGTCAAGAAGCTGGCTCCATACTATTGTTCCAGCACACCCTGGAGATGTTTAACCATGAACTTTCATTGTCCCACCCAGAGCACAGCTGCAGGCTTTCTGGATTGCCTGAGTAACCCCTTGCTCCTGAGGAGTCCTTGTTCTTCGGATCAGCAGTCTTGCATCTGGCTGGGCCTGAAGTGACAGCTAGACTCTGTGGCAGTTCAGGCCCCACCTCTGCAGGGTTGCTCTATGCCTTCTGAAGTAAGTTGTGGTGTTGTGACCTGAAAGCCTTTGATCCTGCTGCTCTGTCTCACTGCCCACTGACACAGCCTGTAATGCTTGCTTTGGGGAGCAGCAGTTCCTCTGAAGAGGATTCCTCCAGCAGGGGCATGACAACTGCGATACCTTAAAAGATGTCCAAATGCATGCAGCTTTGAAAGGTTCAGTCCACCATCTTGATTCAAAATGGCACCCAGTGGTATCCAAACCAAAACTAGAACCTGCTCCTTGATCTCAGGAACCACTGTGTGAAATCTGGTTAAAATCAGGGCACTTTGGAATGATTTAGTCTACCATTTTGGTTGAAAATAGTGTTTGATGGCAGTGTTTGATGGAACTTAGACAAAAAAACTGCTGCTCCATCTTGGAAACCCAAGTTGGTGGCGGTATCTGAAGGGGAGTCTGAATGCATAGAAAACAGATAGACAAACAGACAGACATCTTTCCAAATATATAGGTATAGAAAATGCTAGGCTTTCCTGACATGCTCAAGAATGCATGAGAACACTTAAGGTAAGCCAACACCCCCATTTGGTCCTGAAAATTGCAATAATAATAATAATAATAATAATAATAATAATAATAATAATGCTGGATGTCTGTTCCAGCCACTCCACCTCTTTTGTAGGAGATGAAGCTGTGGCGTTTGCCCACTCATTATGGAGATGTACTGTGGGAGAGAGAGAAAGGGTTAATAGGCTGACCAATAAGAAAGCCCAGGGGCAGAGCCTAACTGTGTTTAAGGCTCAACACAGGGGTTTGGGCAGTTAGTTCGATTGGTTTGTGGGTGGGAGGCACAGGAGTCAGAGACAGAGGGGAGACAGAGAGAGTGAATCAGATTACAGTGTTTCAAAGTATTTAAAACTTGTTTGTGTTCACAATAAACTGGAATCTTTGTTAATACGTTACAACCTGACTGAGTCTGAATATATTACCGGGAAAACCTGGTTGGTGGCAGTGGAAGAGATAAGTCATGGAGGTGCAGGGTCAATAGATTTAGAAGTGAGCTGGTTGTGTTAGATCACTTAATAGGATTGGACGCAATATTTTTTGTCATTTTCAACATGCAGTTTAGATACAACTTCCCTAGTAGTGCTCAGTTACAACACTCTTTGGTGTTCTGTATTTACATCATCAGCTTTGGGGGCCTCAGCATCTCCTATATTGGTGAGGAAATGATTGGATCTTTACAGAAGGTTAAACTTGTTTATAAATGTTTATTGGAATGCTGTAAATCAGAGGTTTGGGGCCATAGAGATGAATGGAATAGTGTTTCCTAAGCCTCTCCCCCCATGGGCAACTGGGAAATTGCTGTGGGTCCTGGCGGACCACTTAAAGATTTTTCTGCCTGTTGCAGCAATTGTAATGCCGCGGAATTCAAAGCGCAATGCAATAAAAGGCAATGTAAGAAATAAAAGAAGCAATAAAAATGCAATTAAAAAATCAATATAAATATTCAGCGGGATGGATGTGTGACCTTTCATTTTCAACCACAAATTCGCAGACACACCAAAGAGTCCCGAATGAAGCTTGTGAGCCTCTGGTGGTTCACAGACTACAGTTCGAGAACCTCTGGTATAGGGAACACTCAGCTCGATCAATGGGGAGTTGCTTTGGTGTCTACATGCAGTGTTTCTTTAGACTTAAAAATGCCAGTGATTCAACAAAAATGGTTTTCCCAGACCTGTTCTGACTCAGCGGTGCCTTCACAGGAAAGAATGCCGGAGGCACATGATGTAGGTGCGCCCTAAACTTTCTGGTTAGAGGTTGTTGTTATATTAAATGTGGGTTTTTTTGGGGGGGACCCTTGATATTTACAGATGCTCACATACTTTTAAATTATATTCAGGTGATGTGGGAATTAACAGATGGACAACAAAATTGGATCCTGCAAGCTGTTATTGTTGCGAAGGGACTTTTGAAGTGTGAGTTTGGAAGGGCAAACACCCACCATCTATTGCTCAGCGGCCTGAAGGTCTCACTGTCCTTTCTGCATTATCCAAATGAGACAGATGATTGCATCTGTTTGGACATATAGACTGCATATATATGTCTGTCAAGAGTGATTAATTATTTTCGTTGTTGTTGTTGTTAATGTGAGTTGCCACTGTTATTTTCTTTCTTTCTGTTATAGTTGAATTAAAAATAATAATAAGTGAAGGGGCTGTAGTGGGTACACTGGCCAGGAGCAGATAGACCATCTTAGGGAAGCAGGGATGGCCCCCCAATAAGGATATCATTGCTCAAGGCCTTCACAAAGGCTGGAGTCAGCACTGAATAGGTTGTAAATATGCACAGGTTTTGCAGACTGGGTTTGAATTTCCCTCAACTAAACCTTCTGTGTATATATTTGGAAAGAGGAACTTGAGGCAAAGATGTCCTTGAGCTTCCTATTATGCTGAGTGGACTTTTGGAGCTAAATTAAGCCAAACAAAAAAGGCTTTCTTTAGGATTTCAGGAGAGGGGATTGGATTGCACTTACTCATGTGGGTTTGTTGTTCTAGGTCCCTATTTCTTCTGTGTTTTGTTTTGTGTGAGTAGCAAAAAAAGAGAGAGTTAACATTACTGTCATTTTAGTTGCAAGGGACTTGTTGCAAATTAATTGGTAAGATGTAGAAAGTGCAGAGAAATCACCATATTCCCCATATGAAAATATATAATGCAGTCCTCTGGATGTTTACTCTGAAGTCAGTTAGATTGATTTCAATAGGCCTTACATCCAGGTATGTATAGAACTGCAGCCATAATCTGTGCCACCCAGAATGACGGTGCGAGTTTGCAGTGCATAATCATACAGCATTATAACAGCATCTTAAAAAGGACTGGCCATTCACTACAGAATAGCCACACTATGTTCATTTATATGTCAGGATCAAAACATATATCTTTCATGTTCAGTTTCTGTCCCCCTCCCCCCCCCCAACCTTAACTATCTTAAGCACATAGGAACAGCTGCACAATTACCCCAATTGTATATAGCTTATTTAATAGCTTCTCTATGAGGGATGCGGGTGGCGCTGTGGGTTAAACCACAGAGCCTAGGACTTGCCGATCAGAAGGTCGGCAGTTCGAATCCCTGCGACAGGGTGAGCTCTTGTTGCTCGGCCCCTGCTCCTGCCAACCTAGCAGTTTGAAAGCACATCAAAGTGCAAGTAGATAAATAGGTACCGCTCCGGCGGGAAGGTAAATGGTGTTTCCGTGCGCTGCTCTGGTTTGCCAGAAGCAGCTTAGTCATGCTGGCCACATGACCCAGGAGCTGTACGCCGGCTCCCTCGGCCAATAAAGCGAGATGAGCGCCGCAACCCCAGAGTCGGTCACGACTGGACCTAGTGGCCAGGGGTCCTTTTACCTTTACTAGCCATTTATAGCATGTATAAATTGCTATAGCCATTCCCTTCCCTCCTCTAGGAATCAGCTCTATGACGTTACTTCTTCCATTCTCCCCCCCCCCAAAAAAAAATTGCATTTATGTTTCTCTTCTCACCCCGCAATCCAGCAGCATCTGAAGAACTAAAGGTTCCTTTCCCCTGGCAAGAGGATGGGAAAGGGGAGTTGCAAGTTTAAGCTCTGCTATTGGAAAATGGTAGGAAGAAGGTCCAATTTGCCTTTGGGCAATGGACCATTGCTCAGTAGTAGACAATATGCAGTGAATGAGGAGAGTCCTAGCCTCAGTCTGATATCTTCAAAGAGCCACTGCCTATCAGAGTACAGATTGACAAATAGCCTTACCTGATATAAAGCTATTTATACCTTTGACAAGTAGTGACAATGGTTGTTACTGAGATGGTTTATATTTACATAATGAGAATGCTACTAAAAGGTGTCCAGTTTTGTGCAGGAAATGTTTTATTCTGACCAGAATTAAGTTTTGGCTGTGCACAGAATGTTTGCTCAGGCTAATGACGCCACATTAAACCTGCCACTATAGTTGCAGACCTCCCCATTTGGACAATTTATATTAAATTGGGGGCAGAGGCCTATTTGCACTTCCTGAAGCAAATTGCCGGTGTATATTCACAGCAGTTCTCCATTGCTACTTAGAGCTTTTAATTCCAGGCACCGGCTTCACGAAGACAATCAGTATTTACAGCACCGATAAGTCACTAAAAAATGAAAAAAAATCTACATAAAAATATTTTCCTGTGGCATGATCGACAGAGCAAACAGAACTGCAAAATGTTCAGAAAAGTTTATCAACAAATGCAGCAATACTAGGGTGCTAAGAGGAAGGGGGGGAATCAAAGCCTGGGGAAAACATGGACTGCTACAAATATGTATTTTGAAGCCATGTGTTAGCAGGTTACCCAGCTATGGTGATATGTAGAAAATCACTTCTTCATAGTTACAGACTTTTTATTTCATATCTGAGAGATAAAAAGTGAAATATACCAAACTTGATCCATATCCAGAATTGGAATTTCAGAATTATGGAGTCTAAAATTACAGCCCTCTCTGCTGTAGAGCAGACCTCTCTTGAAAGTGAGAAGTTTTAAAAGCTATGTTAGGTATGCCAGGAGGGTCTGCTATTGAAAGGAGAGGAGGAGGAGGACTGATCTAAAAGTGAACAGAAAATCATTTCCTGGCTTATTTCATTTTACCTTCTTTGGAACTTGGATAATTTTAGCCATCTTTTGGAGTATAGTAAAAGAAATGGCCTCCCCAGTTTAGCCACCATGAATTTTGGGCACATTGATAGATCCAGTTTTTTGCGTTGTTTAATATTATTTTAATATTGTTGGATGGAAAGACTGGACTAGGCACCTACCCCTCCCTTATTTTATTATTACTATTATTATTAATAATTTCATTTCTATACCACTTTATATTTTTAAGAGAAAAAGTGGTTTACAACTTACATTAAAACATCAAATAAAAAAAAATCCATAAGAAAACATTACTGAAGAAAGTCAAATATAAAAAGCAGCATAATTAACAGGAAACCAAAATATTATCTTAAAAGATTTCAAAATAAAACATTACAAAGGAGGTCAAGTACAGAATGCGCACTCAGTGCTGCAAACCTAACAAAAAAAAAATCATAACATTTCACAAGAAAACGTTACTAAAGGAAGTCAAACAGAAAATGCACATTTGAAACAACAGAATTAGCAAGAGAAAATAAAATGTTTTCATAAGGATAAAACAGATCTACTCCTGTTGCTACCAATCCTTGCAATGGTGGCTCATGGCGGTCTGTACTAAAAGGCAACCAAGATTGTCTCTAGCGTCTTCATCGGCCTCAGCTTTTGCAACTAGGGTTAGTTAGGGCCACACTGTCACAGGCGAGTTGGGAAAAGGCCTGCAAGGTACGTAGCAGGTCTTCCACGACTCACAGCCAAGTATGAACTGACAATAAAGTTTAATTCAACATAGTGAGCCAAAATGGTTGGAGGAAGGGCTTAATTTCCTTCGTGGGCACAAATCACGCCACATATGAGATAAGCCAACAGGCACAAGGTCAGCCAAGCCAGTTGCTATTGCAATGGTCCGGGGCCGTCTATATAAGTGATTAAGGTATGTCAGCTCATTAGCCAGCCAGTGAATCTTGTGAATTGAGTTGGAGACTGTGTTACATCTGGAGCAACAGAGGTGCTTTGTGCTTGTATATATCCGTATCTGTATCTGCACAGCCCTACTGGCTGTATGTATATACAGTGGTACCTCGGGTTACATATGCTTCAGGTTACATACGCTTCAGGTTACAGACTCCGCTAACCCATAAATAGTACCTCGGGTTAAGAACTTTGCTTCAGGATGAGAACAGAAATTGTGCTCCGGTGCGTGGCAGCAGCAGGAAGCCCCATTAGCTAAAGTGGTGCTTCAGGTTAAGAACAGTTTCAGGTTAAGAATGGACCTCCAGAACAAATTAAGTACTTAACCCGAGGTACCACTATATCAACATCCAGAACTGTATTGCGGAAGCCTACTCTTCTACAGCAGCAAACTATTTTGGACCTTAAGCTGCCTCTCTGTATGATGAATGGACCTGAGGGTAGCTTCCATTACGTGGGTATCTCACCTCTGATTCCTAACCAAAAAAATTTTCCCCTCCCCTATGTCAGAAAATTATTTTTCTTCTTCTCCTGAACAGCTGGAGAACTTCGCTCATCCCTTGTAGATCATTTGGTGAAATTCCACACACACTATTTTGCTGCCTACAAATAGCATGGAGAATTTCTGCCGACCATTTTCAAAAGCTGAACCGCCTGCATATCTGCTTCCTTCGGCAGGCTCAAAGAAGCCCTTTGAATACCATCTTTGATGCAAGGCACTGTCAGTATCAGCAGTGGGAAGTATGAGAATCACTGTTGCTCCCAGGGGCAGATTGTTGCGAGTTTTTAAGGACACAAGAAGAGCTCTGCAGGACCAGGCCAATGGAGCTCACAGTGTCCACCAGAGATGCCTATGGGAAGCCCGCAAGCAGGAACTGAGCGCAGCTGCACTTGTGATTCACAGCCACTGAGATCGTGTTTGTTATAAGAAGCTATCCATATCAAGAAAATTGACTGCATGGTAATTTTAAATTGCTTGCGATCGCTACCAGAGTTAGAGAGAAAGGAGGAAATACACAACACGCTTCTGCTATATCCAAGCAGAAGTTCTTCTTGAAACCTGCTGCTAAGAAAACTTGTCTTCCACTTTTCTGAAGCCGATTGAACTCGGTAGGGCTTACTTTTTAGACATGCACAGGTTTGTGCTCTAAATATGATTAGTTATACAAATAAAAAGGAAATTACACATTCTGTTCTGAAATACACGAATGCTGAAATAGCTCTGCATGCTATTCCTTGCCTTGTTAGAACAGTCACGCGAGGACATATTTTCATGCTCGGCGATGGTTTTGTGAGTTGTTAGCTCCCCAAGCCAGGGAAAGCCATTGTCATCTGGCTGTAGAAATAAAATAGTGCTTTTACTGGTGCAATACATTTAGAGGTCTGCAATTATATATGAATGAATGAATGAATGAAAAGAGGGGAGGATCCCGAACACCTGGAAGGAAGCATATATTACTTTAATTCCTAAAAAAGAGGTCGATATGTTGGAGCTGAAGAATTATAGACCAATTTCGTTACTAAACAACGATTATAAGTTGTTCGCAGACGTAATGGCAGAAAGATTAAAAAAGGTATTAAATAATAAAATTCATAAAGATCAAACGGGCTTCCTTCCAGGGAGACAATTGAGGGACAATGTAAGAAATGTGATAAATATTATTGAATATCTGGATATGAGAATAGATAAGCAGGCCGCCCTGGTATTTATAGATGCCGAAAAGGCATTTGATAATGTTTCATGGGGGTTCATGAGGAAAAGCTTGGAAATGATGGGGATGGGAGAAAAATTTAGAAAAGGTATCGAAGCAATCTATCATGAACAAAAGGCAAAACTCATAATAAATAATACTATGTCAGAATCTTTTGATATATTTAAAGGGACTAGGCAAGGTTGTCCTCTGTCTCCTTTATTATTTATAATAGTATTGGAAATATTCAATAAGAGCTTAAGGGAAACAACAGAGATTAAAGGAGTCAGAGTAGGAAAGAAGGAACACAAAATAAAAGCTTTTGCCGATGATATCGTATTAACACTGGAAGACCCAAAACACAGTGTAAAAGAAGCTTTAAAAAAATTTGAAGAGTTTGGTGCAGTATCAGGACTTAAGATCAATAAGAACAAAACTAAAATGTTGGTTAAAAATTTGACAAAGGAAGAAATGTTAGATTTAGAGCAAAGGACGGGACTTATGATAGCTAAGAAAGTGAAATACCTTGGAGTGTGGATTACGGTAAAGAACATTAATCTCTATAAAGATAATTATGAGGTCACTTGGAGGAATATTAAGAAAGATCTTGAAATCTGGGGGAGAATGAGGCTATCCTTCTTGGGGAGGATAGCAGTGGTGAAAATGAATGTTCTCCCCAGAATGCTGTTTTTATTTCAAACTATACCCGTACTCAAAGGTTTAAGACAATGTAAAGAATGGCAGAGAGCCCTGGGGAAGTATGTTTGGCAGGGAAAAAGACCACGAATAAAAATGAAAATATTGGTTGATAGAAAGGAAAGAGGGGGCTTTGCTCTACCGGATTTGAGCATATATTATGAAGCGGCATGTCTACTATGGCTAAGAGATTGGATTAGACTGGAAAATAGAGATATATTGGATCTGGAGGGCTTCGATAATAGGTACGGGTGGCACTCGTACCTATAGTACGAAAAGGTGAAGGTGCACAAGGGCTTTCTAAATCACATTTTCAGGGGACCAATATTTCAGGTATGGGAGAGAAATAAAAACTTATTGGAAAGGAAGACCCCCTGGTGGATCTCACCAATAGAGGTGCTAACTATCAAGAAATCTAATATGGAAGAGAAAAATGCCACCTATGAAGATCTCATAAGTAAAACAGAACAAGGTATTAAACTTAGACCGTATGAAGAAATAAAAGACTCACTTACTGGTTGGTTGCAATACCACCAGGTGAATGATTTGCTAAAAGAAGACAAAAAGAAGGCTGGTTTTGAGGATAAAAAATCTAAGTTTAATGTGGAGGTTGTTGAAGGCAAGAGTAAAATACTGTCTAAAATATATGATATACTACTCGAGTGGTATACAAAAGACGAGGAGGTGAAGGAGGCAATGACCAAATGGGCGATAGATTTCGGGTATAATATTGAATTTGAAAGATGGCTGGAATTATGGAATAAAAATATAAAGTTTACAGCGTGTACGGCACTGAGGGAAAACGTATGGAAAATGATATATAGGTGGTACCATACACTGGTGAAATTGGCCAAAATGTATAGATTAAAGAACAAAAGTTGTTGGAAATGTGGTGAGGCGGAGGGCGATCTCTATCATCTATGGTGGTCATGCAATAAAGTGAAAGGTTTTTGGGAACTAATATATAATGAGCTTAAAAAAATTCTTAAATATACATTTCCCAAAAGACCCGAAGCCTTTTTGTTAGGAATTCTGGGTAAAGAAATCAAAAAAGAAGATAAGATAATATTTCTCTATGCCACTACAGCCGCAAGAATTATGTTGGCTCAAAACTGGAAAACGGAAGTTATACCTAATATAAATGAATGGCAGCTTAAAATGGTAAATTATGCAGAGCTTGCCAGGATAACAGCAAGAATACGAGATCAAGATGAACAGGAATTTCATAAAAACTGGAACAAATATTGGAAATATATTGGAAATAATTTGTAGATGATATTAGCGGGGATGGAGTAACGCTAACAGCAGCTAATATATAAGTTTAAAAACAAAGTACATGATTATAGAATTTTTATTTGATACTTACCAAAAGGGTAGAGGGGAGTCCAAAGGTTTTTTGTTTGTTTGTTTAGGGAAGGGATATAATAAACTATGTAAATGAAAGATATGTACATATATTGTAAGATTTATTAACATGTTTATTTGTGTACCTTACATTTATAAGAATCTGTTTATTTACAAAAATTTGAATAAAAATGTATTGAGAAAAAAATAAAAAATGAATGAATGAATGAGTAAGGTAAGATCCAGAGTATTCAGGTGAACCTCTGCCAGTGTAATGGAGATTCCCTGCTCCCTCTTCCACAGGGGTGAATGGGCAAAACGGGAAGGGCTGGCTTTTCCACAAATGGAAGACACCCTTTGCATCCAAGCCCATTCAAAATAAATATACTGAGGATATTTTCATGCCTTTTTCAAACCCTAGGGCTGGATTGCAAATGGACAAAGCAAGCTGAAGGGTTTTCAGGAATGGCTAGGATAGGAAAAAAAACTCTCCTTTCTTTCATGTCGTATTTGCACATCTACAGCTGTACTACCCTGAACATGCCCAATCTCATCTGATCTCAAAAGCTAAGCAGAATCAGGCCTGGTTAGTACTTGGATGGGAGACCACCTGGGAATACCGGGTGCCATAGGAATATTACTGCTGTAAGCTGCCCAGAGTGGCTGGGGAAACCCAGCCAGATGGGCTGGGTACTACTACTACTACTTCTCTCTCTCTCTCTCTCTCTCTCTCTCTCTCTCTCTCTCCCCGCTTTTATAAAGCTTTGGATTTGGTAGTTCCATTACCATGCCCTCATTGGCTTGCTTTGGGCCTCATGAACCACCTATTGATAGGTGGCTTCTATCTATCTATCATCTATCTATATCTATCTATCTATCATCTATCTATCTATCTATCTATCATCTATCTATCTATCTATCTATCTATCATCTATCTATCTATCTATCTATCTATCTATCTATCTATCTATCTATCTATCATCTATCTCTATCTATCTATCTATCATCTATCTATCTATCTATCTATCTATCTATCTATCTATCATCTATCTATCATCTATCATCTATCTATATCTATATCTATCTATCATCTAAAAGCATTTATGAACCACTTAATATTTTAGAAATGTCTAAGCACTGTACAATATCGAAACAAACAATATAATTAAAACAAAGGCACAACGTAAAACCAATAAAGCTGTAGTACTAAAAAAAAATACAAAACCAAAATAAAACAGGAATTCAAATGCATAAACCTATTGGCTACCTCCCTAGTTTGGCAGCCTCCTTGGAATTTTGCCGTGATAAATTATCTGGCACCATCAGCAGACTTGGCTAACAGAGATTCCTAGAAGACCCCACGGCTTGCTTACTTAAGTTATGCAGCTGTCGGGTTCTTCCTGCCATTTACCTCCCAGGGTAACCCTTTGCAACCTGGTGACCAACATATGTTTTGGACTATCGTTGTGCTAGCCGGAGCTGATGGGAATTGTAGTCCAAGATGCCTGAAAATAACTTTGTTGGAGAAGGGTGGGTGAATGTTATATAAGAGAGCTGTTATATAAGATAGCCTGGCTGCTGCGCTATGATTGAAAAAGCTTTTGACGCAGTCCTCCACTTTGTATTGTTCAGGACACATCTGCAAACGTGTTTCAGTTTAACGCAAGCTTAACTGTCTTGGCTTCCCCAAAGAATCATCTGACTTGTCCACCAAAAGTTGTGAAACTTCTGTTTCAGAACATCTCTCTCTACCCCCCACTTTGAACTAGGAACTGCAACATCCTGATTTTTATCATGAGAGAGTGGCGGCCATTTTGGTTGCTGTGGTCTCATGCGATTTCATGATACAACACCCCCCCGAAAAAGCGCTTTTTCAGAACTGCGATATTGCGCAGCACCCCAAAAAAGCGCTTTTCAAAGGGGGTGGGGACTGCATTGAGAAACTGTGCCAGGTCACGGCAACCAAAATGGCCGCCATGCTCTCCCGATAAAAAACAGAAAGATGGAGTCCGTCCAGATGGCATCCCAGATTTTGGCTTCAAAGTGTTGGGAATGACCATTGCTCGGTGGCAGAACTTTCTACATGCAAAGCAGTTGTTCTGTCACTGAGCAATGGTCTTTCCCTGAGCTACATTTCCCTGGTAAGAGGGACTCAAGCTGCAGTGTCAGAAAACCCCAACCCTCAATATATACTGTATTGCTCCTGTCTGCATGCTTGTTATCACTCTCAAATAATTACGGAGCTTCTGGAGGCATGGGGTGTTCTGTTCACATGTTTTTAAGCCCTGAGGGAAAACTGTTCCCTAAAGAAAACGAGGGCGATGTGAGAGAGAATCATTACTTTCAAACAAGCCTTGGAGACCACAGCTTGCTTTCCCTTCCTGGAAGAAGTGTGCAGCCACTTTGATCATGTATCAGCTAGCAGCTGCTTATGGAGGCCAATATCATGCTTGGAAAAGCTCTTGTGTCTTGAAATGAAAATTTTTCCCCTTCTCTGGATGCTTTGGGGACACGTCTTGTGGTTTAAGGGGCTGAAATGGAAGCTGGCATTGAGCACACAAGGATTTATATGGCTGCATAGGAGAGTGGTGAGGCTCCCCCACCCAGCCTGTAGGCCAAATACAGCCCATAGTTGGACTTAATACAACCCTCTGGGTCCCTTTCTGCCCTTTGGCTGAATGGTGAGCCTCTGAGAGAGAAGGGGCTTTGATGATGTTAAATCGCACCACCTTCTTCTGCAAGAAAATCAAAGCAGACAGGAATATATACCTTGAGAGAGACAGAGACCTTGTGTTCCTTGCCAGTATGAATAAAGTGTCCCTGCATTTAGTAATTGTTTCCATCCATTTGTTACGAATTCTGTGCAATTCCATGCAATTGCATTTTGCTGTTTGAGGCTTTGAATTGCTACAAAGCAGGGCTTGCAATTTAGTTGTGTGCTGACATTGTTTGCAATCTTCAGTTGGGATTATTGAGTCAGTTTCGACTTTTGCAGGACAGATAAAGGGTGTTGGAAAGCTTTTTAAAAAGCAAACAAGCAAACTTGGTTTTATGGTTTTGAGGAGAAAATGGAAGGGGAAATTGAGTAGATTTAATAAGAATTAAGGGACGCGGGTGGCGCTGTGGGTTAAACTACAGAGCCTAGAACTTGCCGATCAGAAGGTCGGTGGTTCGAATCCCCATGACGGGATGAGCTCCCGTTGCTCGTTCCCTGCTCCTGCCAACCTAGCAGTTCGAAAGCACGTCAAAGTGCAAGTAGATAAATAGGTACTGCTCCGGCAGGAAGGTAAACGGCATTTCCGTGTGCTGCTCTGGTTCGCCAGAAGTGGCTTAGTCATGCTGGCCACATGACCCGGAAGCTGTCTGTGGACAAACGCCGGCTCCCTCGGCCTATAGAGCGAGATGAGCACACAACCCCAGAGTCGGTCACGACTGGACCTAATGGTCAGGGTTCCCTTTACCTTAATAAGAATTAAATGTATTTCCATAAGAAGTAGCTGTGTATGAGTGTGTGTGATTGTGCAGAGGATGGTCTGCCCCAGTACTGCAATGTAGCAGCCGCCAGCTTTCCGTGGTGGGTGGTGGGTAATGTGGCGCTTGTCTCAGAAATGTTTCCCCACCCTTGAAGATGCTAGAGAGGGCACGCAGGGTAGCGAAGAAGTTCTGCATTGCATTGTTTCATCCAAAGTCTAGTTTAAAGCATCCCCATATTTTGCACATCCGTTCCCAGTTTCACTACATTGCATGTGACAGGTGCTTGAATGTGTTGTGAACTGCGAGCCCTGACTTCAAAGGGAGGTTGCACATTCAGGCGATTCCATAATATTCCGTTAAAGCCGAGTTAAACTGATTCCACATGACATCAGTATTAATGAGGATCAGTAAGTAGTGCAGGCTGTAACCTCAGGCCAGGCAGCGAGCAGAAAATCACAGGAACAGAATCCTGCTACAGAATTAGAGGCAGCCCATTACTGCGAATGAAGACAGATCCCGCCTGACTCACCGCCCGCCCCCCATGCGGAAGGGGTGAAGCTCCAGTAAATACAAATGGATATCGAAGGTGACCGGTGACAACATCACACATGGCTGGCTTCCTCTGATTTGACAGTGCCTTCAGAGCGTCTTGAGGCGCTCTCTGAGCTAGCAGCCATTTAATGGTTGGTTTTGCAAAGGATTTGCATCCCTGCAGACGTAGAGGGAGTGCTTGCATTCAAATGGGCATAAAAAATTAAGTCTGCCCCATTGCTTCTTACGGCGTTGGGGGTGCCAGATCTCTGAACACGGACAGCTCCAAGAGGTATCTGGACAGGAGCTGGTTGGAAATGCTGACATTTCAGCATGGAATGCGCTTTGTCATGGAATGTGGACTATAACACCTTGCCGTGTGCGTTTGTGTGTGCATGCATGAGAGAGAGAAAACAACACAACAACAACAACATTTCCTACATGTAAGCTTCTTAAACTTGCAATTCAATTGGAGGCCGGCGCACCTTTCATGGATCCTCGTAGCATCCCCAAGAGTGATGCTGCCCGATCTTTTCGTCTTGAGTTGAGAATATTACTGTTTTGCTTCGTGAGAAGCAGCTGCTGTAAATTGGGACATGGGCTTAGTATTGAAATAGTGCTTTTCCTAAGTATGCACAACTTCTAATCTCTGGCCTGTGTTTATTTCCCTTCCCTACGGAAGCAGTGTGGACTGAGTGAGGGTCAAGATCTGGGCATGTGGGAAGCCTGATGTACAAACAGTGGTGCCTCGAGTTACAAACATCTCAGGTTACAAACGCTTCAGGTTACAAACTCCGCTAACCTGGAAGAGTTACCTCTAGTTGAGAACTTTGCCCCAGGATGTGAACAGAAATCGTGTGCTGGCCACGCAGCAGCAGCAAGAGGCCCCATTAGCGAAAGCATGCCTCTAGTTAAGAACAGTTTCAAGTTAAGAACGCACCTCTGGAACAAATTAAGTTTGTAGCTAGAGGTACCACTGTATTTTGTCTACCTAATAAGAACGAAATTGTTCCCTCCCAAATGCTCTTACCTGGTGAGCTGAGGAGCACATTCTGCCCAGTGTACTTCAGTCTCCAACTTCAGCCTGATTCCCATCTCCATCTGTTAATGGCAGGGACCTTTTGCTGAAGAAGCGTAACCCCTCTTAACCATGACTGGGTCTAGGAATGAAGGAGCAAAGCAGTGATGGAGAATTGTGCCCCCCTTGCCAGCACTGTAGTTGGCCTTCAGTTCCCATTATCTCTGATGATTGGCCTTGCTAACTGGAGTTGATGAGAGTTGGGAGTCCCAGAACATCTGCAGAGCCACAAGTTTCTCATCTCTGCTATATACCAGGTGTGACAAGTGTTGAGTGTGATCCAGACAGGGTTAAGGACTTTTAATGATAATTGATTTCAGGGGGATGGATTTTAGCATGTGTTTGATTGTTCCGCTTAAATTGAACGCAACTTTAAAGTGCTTAACTTTGGATAGATGGTGCAAAAATACACCCAAAACCTTCTCAAAATAAATACTTAAAAACCAAATATCGAAACTGTTGAGTATTTTGTTTTCAGCAGCAAAACTATCTATCTGGCTAGCATCCCCCCCCCTCCCTCTCTTCTTTCCCCTTCCCCCTGATTATTGTCTTCCTGGCCTGGGATAAAATGTAACTCTGTTTTTCACATTGCAACAGAAACTGGATTTTTTAAAAAATGGAAACAGGAAAGAGGAGCCATGGGGTTGGGGCAAGATGCTGAATCACGAGATGGGGATGATTTTCATGACTTGTTCTGATAAGTCTGACTAGTAACATCAACAAGTTTGGTTCCATTAATTATTTTTGAAACAGGCGACCTTTTCCTCTGCTGTGTTGTTTCTGTTGAGTCATTTCGAAAGAAAGGGATGCAGTAACATACAAGAAGTAGGTGTGCGCAGAATGAAACATCTGAAATTCTTGTCAAGGTCAATTGTTGTGACTTGAAAGGCTCGTTGAAAATAAAAGGTGTATTGGCTACCGGGGAAGGCTGGGGGAATTCCTCTTACGGTCATTGTGTTGCAGTGTTACCCTATTCTAGAGGTGGGGAATCTTAGGACTGGAGTGTCTTGCCAAATGCAAGGTGGTTCTTTTAAAAATAGATTCAGGATCAACACAAACGCAAGTGGTTGAGAAGATTACAGATTTTATTCCAAATAGCAAGCAGTATATACATTACCAAGGAAGCACTTCAATCGGCCACTGGGAAACCCTGCCAGAAGTGGCGAAGAGACCACCAGGTAGTCTTGATGCATAGCACTGTGGCCACAGTCTATGCAGAGCTCCCACTTGGCATGCTCCAAAACTAGATACTTTATAGACCTGTGTCCTATTGGACTAACACAGGCTCAACCAGAGCTACACTACATCAAAGGCTTTGCTGACCAGTTTCATCAATACATCAAGGGCCTTTTCACAAAGGATACTGAAAGCAATAAAACATAGAAGCCAGAGTCAGGAAGGAATAACCAGAGACGAAAGAGCTGATCACTATCTCCCCAAAGTACAATAATCTGCAATAATTATCCCATACATGGGGAGTGAGGAATGCGGCCCTACAAACCTTTCTCTGTGGCCCTCAGGACTCTTCCCAAACCACCCCCCTCACTCCTTGAGTATTTTTGCCTGCCTGGAATGTGCCCTTCAACTCTGCTGATGACTCCTGCTTGGCTGGATAGAGAGGCGCTGTAAGAACATGTGTAGAAACTGGTCTGAGGTAGACAGCAGACATTCATATTTGCTGTGGGAATCTCCTAGTCTACTCCTTCACCCAAGTGTGGTGTTGTGGGTGGGAAAAGGGAAGGAAGAGCAACAACCCCACACTTACCAACAGGCTCAATTCAGACACCACACAACTTCTCCTTGGTTATTTTGGGCAAGTTTCCCCTGGTTCTACATTTTTTAAAATATAAAAATGGTTTTGTACCTTTGTGAGCTTTGAGGTTCCCCTAAGACTGCTGACGTCTTCCTCCTGCTCTCCGTTGACCTGTTTTTGCTCCAGTACTGTCAGCACCCCCACCTGAGTCCTCTGTTAGGAGTGAGGAGTTCAAACAGTGTCTTTTGTGTACTGTGTGCATCACATTTCAAGTGGGATCTCAGAGGACCTACTAGCCCACCACAAAAATAAGATGTCTTCCTATGGAAAGCTGATAATGTCAGGGAGATGGTGAGGCTGGAACCATTCACCCTGTTTTCTACATGTTTTCCATGGGCAGGAAATACTTGCAGTTTGGTGGTGCAGCCCAGGTGTTCATGAAAACTAGACCTCAGTGAGAATCCAAGAAGATGAATTAATTGCCTGTGATAAGCAGGTGCACATTTCATTTGTCTAGCTCCTTTTATGTTTTACTGCTCTCTGTCATGGCAATGGGAGAATTGTATCCCTGTAACGATTAATTAATCTTTCAAAACTTTGAAAGATTCACATGTCTTTCCTAGAAATGAGGAAACGAAGGATTTTTCAATGGCATCTTGAAAATGCTTCGGATGCTAAGGGAGGAGTTCAGTGCTTTGCTTTTCTGATCGTTCTGTCAGCAGAAGGATTTCTGCTTCCCAAATGGAATAACACCCCCTGCCCCATTTTCTGGTGGTTCTCCTAATGCTCCAGAGCAGATCTGAGGAAGGTGCAATAGTTGTGGTGGATGGGGGCGGCGAGAGCAGGATCCAGACCTTATGGCTTTATCCCCGCAATAACTGGCAGTATGCTATTTATAGAAATCTAGACTGGTAATGCTTGCAAAAGAAGTTCACTTAACTGGAACTTAAGTAGTGTTTAAAGTTTCTGACATGTATAAAACAATGTCTTGAATTTAATGGATTTATGCTTGTCAAACATTGCTTTGAAAACTCCTCCGAGTCTCTGCATTTGAGATTGAAAGTTGCCAAAGGATGTTTTAGGAGAAGAGGCATTATATAATTAACAATCAAGTTACTTGACCATTATAATGAAATCTTCCTATGCCTAGAGTCTGATGTCCTTGGAGTGACATAAATCCAAGGGGTCACTTTCAGTGCATTATATAATAGGCTCTCAGTGGTTTGGGGCAAAAGCAAATTGACTACTGTTGTTGAAGCTTCTCTATATTACAGATGAATAGTGGGAGTCCTTGCAGTTCTTAGTGAAGTTTTCTATGATGTATTTGGGAGAGGAATGGCAGGATAATGACTGAAGCCTTATAGGAAAATTTCATACAAAGCCCCTTCTCTCTAACTTGGAGGTAGGTTTGCTTTTAACTAGACTGTAGTAGTAGGACTAATATGGAGCATGAAAACAAAGTAAAGGACATTACTTAATATTCTATGGCTTGTAGCAGCCTTCAGCTCACACAAGGAAATTTCCTCTTCTCTCCCCTAAAGCCCCTCATGCACCCTCAAAACTGCTCCAGAATATTGAGAGACCCTCTGGCTCCCCTCAGCTGCCAGGGGGGCACGGAGAGCTCCCAGGTGGCATGGAACTCCAGAAATCCCTGGATCATCTCCACCCACCTACCCCCCACCCAACTCCTCTGCCTACACCCTTGTGCAAATGAATTGAAGCAAAGCATGTTTTCTATCTTACCCGTAACCCTGTACAGTGGTACCTCTGGTTGCGAACGGGATCCGTTCTGGAGGCCCATTCACAACATGAAAAGAACACAACCCGCAGTGTTGCGTCTGCGCACGCGCGGGTTGCAATTTGCCACTTTTGCGCATGTGTGTGACGTCATTTTGCACTTCTGCACATGCGCGAGTGGCGAAACCCGGAAGTAACCCTTTCTGGTACTTCCGGGTCGCTGCGGGACGTAACCTGAAAGAACATAACATGAAGCGGACTTAACATGAGGTATGACTGTACTCAAAACAAACACGAAAAGTCAGTTGATCATTATCGTGTCGGAAGCCTGCAGCCAATGGAAGGAATGATGCGCTCGCCACAATATATTGAGGTTCTATGAAAGAGAGTTGTTCCAGAGCTGGAAAAGAGGTATCCTGACAGTACTGGGATATTGCAGCAGTGGTGAAGAAATTCATGAAAGAGCAGCAAATACAGGTATTTGATCGGCCAGGGATTTCCCCCGGACATAAATCCCTTTGAGAATTTGTGGGCTATATGAAAAAGTCGCCTCCGTGCTGTGGACTGTATGACTATGGAGAGGCTCATTCAAGCACTGATTCAAGTGTGGTACAGGGATCTGAAAATCAACACTGACTGTTCAAAACTAGTAGACTCCGTCCCAAACCGTGTTCAAATGCTGCTTAAAAATAGCAGAGGTCATATCCATTACTAATGTACGTATATGTGAGTTTTGTACATGTATATGTGAGTTTTGTACAAAAAACTACATTGTTTGTTTCAATTAATTTGCACAAGGGTGTACATGTTCCCCTCACCTCTCAGTCTCCTGACTGCCCCTGACTGGGAGCAACAGTTGCTTAACATGGTATCTATTGAAAGAAGTAATAACAAACTCATATATGTGAAAGCAGGTTCCATTGAAATCTAGCTTTAAGATCAGGGTGTTAGGGACTTACGGTGGATGGAAACCCAGCACTGCGGATACACAACTCAGTGTTCTGCCGTGGCCACTTTAAATGCTTCAAATGGGCTCTTCTAATAGCATAAATAGGCTGAAATATGAAACAGTGAAGGTTAACAGCAGTGGCTGTATCAAACGATTTTTCTCTTCCTTCAGAGGGTTGGGAGGACTGGGCTGAGGTTGAACAGTTTGGGGCAACTACAGCGCTGATTGGCACCTGAATGAATCCCAAATCAGCTGAAAAGCATCTGGGAGAGCAAATTGGGGACGCACACCAAGGCCTCAGCTCCATTTGGTGGGGCCATTCAACATCCGCAGATCTTGGCGCCAGCTTTCAGGGCTTCGCTATATTTCCCTGTCCTTTAAGCTCAGCCCCTTTCATATTGCTCCTTCCTATCAACATGTGGCTCTTTTTCTTGCGCTCTTAAAGGCAGAACTGTGCACTTAGCAGATAAGATTTTTATAGCAGGCGCCTATTCAGAAAGGAAGAATTAATGGGAAATTGCCACTGTACTTTCAACACATGTTTTCCTTGCTGTGCCATACCTTTCTGAGGCTGAAAGGGAGAGAAATTGCCGCATTCTCGTATTTCCATTCCACTGTAAGCAATCAAAAAATTATCTCTCAAGCTGGAAGGGACATCTTTTCACGAAGCATGGCTTTATCCTAGGCTCAGTGTTACAAAGCCTGATGCTGAACATACGGAATCCATAGGAGCTGAAGCTTATTATTATTATTATTATTATTATTATTATTATTAGTTTTCCCCTCCCTGACACACACATGCCCAGAATTTGACTGTGGACAAACAGGCATGGGGATTGTTATATGGCAATCAGACTTTACAGTTGTGGAGCTGCAACAAACTGTTGCAGTGTAGATGTCTTCTGTTCAGGGTTTTGGGTGTTCTGTTCCATTTCTCCCACTTGCTTTTCTCCTCCCCACTCCCAACCACCCCAGTCAGTATTCCTTTGCCCTCTGTCCATGCTCAGTACCCATTGGACTGTGCAGTTTTCTCTCACTCCAACCCCTGGAGGGAAATGCCTTTCCTTCGTATTTCTTCAAACTTTGGAGTTTTCCCCAACCCAGCCAATACCACCCCGTTGTGCTTGGGAGATGCCATTTGGGTTACATAATGGCACTCAATAATAATAATAATAATAATAATAATAATAATAATAATAATAATAATAATAATTATTATTATTTATTATTTATACCGCGCCCATCTGGCTGGGCTTCCCCAGCCACTCTGGGCGGCTTCCAACAAAATATTAAAATACCGTATTGCATCAAACATTAAAAGCTTCCCTAAACAGGGCTGCTTTCAGATGTCTTCTAAAAGTCTGGTAGTAGTTGTTCTCGTTGACATCTGGTGGGAGGGTGTTCCACAGGGCGGGTGCCACTACCGAGAAGGCCCTCTGCCTGGCTCCCTGTAACTTGGCTTCTCGCAGCGAGGGAACCGCCAGAAGGCCCTCGGCGCTGGACCTCAGTGTCCGGGCAGAACAATGGGGGTGGAGATGCTCCTTCAGGTATACTGGACCGAGGCTGAGCTTGAACATTGGAAATGACTAGGTTTACGTTTTAAAGTGGTGGTGTACTGTGGCAGACAGCGTAGCTTAGTTACCCTAGGGGTCGTCAGCTGGCTTCCTGCATCTCTTAAGAGACGAAACCTCGTTCAACAACACCTGAACCCTCATCTCAACCCAAAATAGTTACGGCCCAACTTTGGGAAGGCTCGGAAAGAAGGAAACTGAAAAGGAACTTCAGTGTTTGGCGCCAGATGGTGCTTCCCAACACGAAGTATTTTTTTCCTTTCCGTGTGTGCTTTATAAAGCTTCAGTAATCCCAGCGTTCCTTCACCACCTGTCTGTCTCCATTTCAGGAAGCAGAACCTGATGCTTTTTGGCAAAGCGCAACGCCACGTCTGAGCTGCCGCTGCTGCTACTTACAGCAGTCAAACTTCTCTCCTTTAATGTCAGGCAAACAGAAGGGAGGTTGACTATTTATTTATTTTTATCATCTGAGAAGCTAATAATACCACCACCCAGCCAGATGCAAGCTGCTGGAGGAGCCTGTGGTTACTCAGAAGTCATCTGGCGAGGGATGACTTGCCTGTTCTCCTGGCACTGCCCTATGAACCTCCTCCTACGTAACCAGAATAATCAGAGTTAAACAGGATTACCTGAAACCTCGCCACCTCTGAAGTGGGTCTGAGTAATATTTAATGCTTTATTATTCCTTTGACAATTCACTTCAGAAAAACCGCTCGGTGTGCCTTTAAAGGCCACACGACACCGTGGCTCATGGAACTGTCATCCCCCTCTTGTCCCGGATCTTTTTTTAAAAAGAAAAGCAACAGTGGAGGCTGCTATTTTGAGTGGATCACCTGCAGGGGGAAAAGAGGCTGCTTAACCCTTTCCTCTAGGGCCATTTCCAGTCCAAAATTACCTCTCCCAGCTGCATGGGAAATTACCTCTCCCAGCTGTTGTGGAGAGCCGTATCTTTTCCCCTGAGGTGTGAGGAAAACAACATATAAGGGGAAAGGATTAAGCAGCAACCTCCCCACTTGGCTTGCCAGCCAGCCAGCCAGCATCCCATAATTGTTTTCCCTTTAAAAAAAAAGAGAGAGAGAGAGAGAGAGAGAGAGAGAGAGAGAGTGGTGGAGGGGGTTGCAGAACTTTTTATATAATCCTGAGCAGGTGTTTTCGTTCTGTCTCACAGCACCAAGTACAGAAGAATTTGCACCCATCTTTGCCTTGGGTCACTGAGGTGGCTTCTCAGGGACGCAAAGTCTCAGAGCTAATGTGTACCTAAGAGCTGGTTTTCTCATGTGTGAATTTCATGTGCAGGTGATGACATCACAAACAGAAACAGTTACAGAAACTGTGGACTAGCGTTGAATGCCACAGTAGCCTTCCCTCCTCCACACAATAGCAAATATTTATTCCTATGTTCCTGGTTGAATAACCCTAAGATCATTGGGTGGAAGAAGGTTTTTATTTTTATTTTCCAAAAGGAAGTTTTTGACCGAAAATGATTTTAGGTGTTTTTAATTGTGTCTGGGACACGGGTGGTGCTGTGGGTTAAACCACAGAGCCTAGGACTTGCTGATCAGAAGGTTGGTGGTTCGAATCCCCGCAACGGGGTGAGCTCCTGTTGCTCAGTCCCTGTTCCTGCCAACCTAGCAGTTCAAAAGCACATCAAAGTGCAAGAAGATAAATAGGTACCGCTCCAGCGGGAAGGTATATGGCGTTTCCGTGCACTACTCTGGTTCGCCAGAAGCAGCTTAGTCATGCTGGCCACATGACCCGGAAGCTGTACGCTGGTTCCCTCAGCCAATAAAGCGAGATGAGCACTGCAACCCCAGAGTCGGTCACGACCGGACCTAATGGTCAGGCGTCCCTTTACCTTTACCTTTAATTGTAGTTTTTTGTTTTATAATCTTTTGATCCATTTTAGAACGCTTGCTTTCATATGTTTCATATGTGTCATATGGCACATATCCGTTTGCAGCCCTGGGTTCCTCAGAGAAGAAGAGAGGGACAGAAATGCAGTAAATAAATAACACACAACTTATTCCCACTTCATCCCCGTGATTGAAACTGCAGCGTGTTGTTTTTCATCCAGTAGGTGGCAATAGCACACAAGCATGCTCTAAACTTGGAAGCGAATCCTCTTCCAGGTGAGCCTTGCAAGCAAAGTACAAAACCAACACTGAAATGAGGAACCGATAGGCTAATTGCTCATTAGGTTACCAGTCTGCCCATTTCTTAATTTTTTTTTTAAAGTTCACTATTTTTCTCATTTTCACATTTTTGTCCACGGATTTATTTTTAACTTCTGATTTCCCCCTCCCCCAGAATGAATGCTTTGATGCAGTATTTTTAAGCTGGGTGATGGTAACTCGCTCCGCAATTCCATTTGGAAAGCTCCCACCCCCCCTTCCCCTTCCCCCTTATGCCTTTTCCTTATTTATTCATTTAATATGCCCATTTAATTATTTATATGCACGCGAAAGCTCGGAGCAGCTCAGAGCATTTTAAAAAATAATGAATGCTAAATGATACAATATATGGAAATCTTAAGCTGCATAATTCACAAATGAATCTGGCATTCACAACACTGATTTGAAGAAGAAAAAAAAACCAACGTGTCGGCTACTGAATCAATAGGCAGGGATGTTGCCTGCAGGGATCTTCCTCTCTGTATTCTGTCCGCACCACCTTCCAGAGGGACAGAATCAGGCATGTGAAGGTGACTGCCCTGTATGTCCGCTCTTCTCATTCCTCCCTCTCTCAGATCAGCTGCCCAGGCAGAGGTAGACAGGAGCAATGGGACCAGGAGACTGCAGGGAACGGAAAGAGGGTCTGTGGCTGGGATGTAGACCTCACCGGGTACCCAGGTACCCAACAAATCATTGAATTGTAGAGTTGGAAGGGACCCGAAGTGCAGGAATATTCTGGGGACAAAACAGCAAAGACCTAATGAAGAGAGCACAGCAGAGGTTATATTTTCTGAGAATCCTCCGGAAAAATAATCTCTCAAAGGACCTGTTGATGGCATTTTATCATTATATTGTTGAGAGTGTAGGAACTTAGGGTCTCTGTGTGTGGTTTGGGAGCACGGTCAGGGGGAAAAACAACGCTGTCCAAGGTTGTAAAGACTGCGGAGAGAATAATTGGGTGCACTCTTCCCACCTTGGATCAAATTTATGCTTCCAGGTGCCATAAGAAAGCTGCAGAGATAGTGCAGGACCCTGGAAATGGTCTCTTTCAGCTTCTGCCTTCTGGAAGAAGGTACAGGGTTATAAAGACTAGGACTAGCCGCCTGAGAAACAGTTTCTATCCAAATGCGATTTTGGTTTTAAACGCAGTGTAAGGTAGTCTCTATGTATGTTGTATTCAATTGTGGGGTATCAGATATTTTAGGTGCTAACCAGGCTGGGATAGTTGGGATAGCAGGCTTGTGGGTTTTTGAATGTCTGATGTAGATTTTTTCAGTTTCGTTGTTCTGTATTGGACAATGACAAGAAAGATTATCGTATCATATCAAAACTGACTCATTGCACCAACCCTGACGGAGAAGCCATTGAGGGGAGCCACATTGCTCTGCTTTCCTTTGGACCACATCAGCAAGGCTGAGGGGGCGGGGTCCTGTTGTCTGTGAAGCCCAGGACCTCCAAATACACTTGCACTCCTGAGGGCACTTCAGTGCTTGCAGTGGTTTGACTTCACCCCTGGAGGCGCATTCCATTGTCTCTCAAGACAGACTGATGCCAACAAATAAAATGATGTATCTTCCTTTGTATTAATATGCTGCTCATGGCTTTGGAGGCCAAAAAGCAGTACTGTATATAAATAAACCACAATGCAACACATACACACACCCCTTCTGGCCTGAGAGATTTTAACGAATCCTTAAAACACATTGTTGTTGTTGTTGTTTAGTCGTGTCCGACTCTTCGTGACCCCATGGACCAGAGCACGCCAGGCACTTCTGTCCTCCACTGCCTCCCGCAGTTTGATCAAACTCATGCTGGTAGCTTCAAGAACACCATCCAACCATCTCATCCTCTGTCGTCCCCTTCTCCTTGTGCCCTCCATCTTTCCCAACATCAGGGTCTTTTCCAGGGAGTCTTCTCTTCTCATGAGGTGGCCAAAGTATTGGAGCCTCAGCTTCACGATCTGTCCTTCCAGTGAGCATTCAGAGCTGATTTCCTTAAGAATGGAGAGGTTTGATCTTCTTGCAGTCCATGGGACTCTCAAGAGTCTCCTCCAGCACCAGAATTCAAAAGCATCAATTCTTCGGCGATCGGCCTTCTTTATGGTCCAGCTCTCACTTCCATACATCACTACTGGGAAAACCATAGCTTTAACTATACGGACCTTTGTTGGCAAGGTGATGTCTCTGCTTTTTAAGATGCTGTCTAGGTTTGCCATCGCCTTTCTCCCAAGGAGCAGGTGTCTTTTAATTTCGTGACTGCTGTCACCATCTGCAGTGATCATGGAGCCCAAGAAAGTAAAATCTCTCACTGCCTCCATTTCTTCCCCTTCTATTTGCCAGGAGGTGATGGGCCCAGTGGCCATGATCTTCGTTTTTTGATGTTGAGCTTCAGACCATATTTTGCGCTCTCTTTCACCCTCATTAAAAAGGTTCTTTAATTCCTCTTCACTTTCTGCCATCAAGGTTGTGTCATCTGCATATCTGAGGTTGCTGATATTTCTTCCGGCGATCTTAATTCCGGCTTGGGATTCATCCAGCCCAGCCTTTCGCATGATGAATTCTGCATATAAGTTAAATAAGCAGGGAGACAATATACAGCCTTGTCGTACTCCTTTCCCAATTTTGAACCAGTCAGTTGTTCCATATCCCGTTCTAACTGTAGATTCTTGTCCCACATAGAGATTTCTCAGGAGACAGATGAGATGATCAGGCACTCCCATTTCTTTAAGAACTTGCCATAGTTTGCTGTGGTCGACACAGTCAAAGTACTTACTGTAGAATCCCAAAAATGGCACGTAGGATTGTTCAATTTGGTGATTGCACTCTTCACTAGCTAAGCAATAATTCACTCAATCCTCGTCATCGGTCACAGCTGTTGAGGTACATATATCTTCACACAGACGTCACTCTCATTGAAAACCTTCAAAACAGCAACGTAAAACAGGATGGAGGAAGCCTGCTTCAAGCCCATAATGCCTGTTATGAATGATATAGTACATCACTGTTTATATTTCAGCATGTGTGCATGTGTTGAACGATTCGTGAGAGCCCAGGGTCACAAGTTCAGATCGCCAATGCGTACGCTGCAAGCTATGTGAGAACCCCTCAAAACAAAACCCAAATCTGTGCAAACGGGATGTTTTTATAAAAGTATTTCTGATAGCCCTGTTTTTCTTGGTTTAAGCTTGGCTTAGGTTCAACTTCTCCAGCTTTCTGATCCAGGAGACAGGATTAAACATGGGGGTAGGGGGTGTCATGAGAACACCAGAAAGCTGTCCAGTGTCCTAGTCTCATGCTGGTCGACCAGATGTCTCTTGGGGAAAGGAGGTTGGCAATCCCACCTGCCATTGCACCTGATGTGTTCTGCCTATACATGATTTTGGCTTTAGGCACAATCTCTCGAACGTGACCCGTGCATAAGCTGCAGGCCTACTGAATGGTGCTTTTGATTCTAGAGGTAGTGCACATGGCTAGGAGCTAACTGATAGCCTCGGCCCATTATACCTGAAGGAGCATTTCCACTCCCATCGCTCTGCCTGGACACTGAGGTCCAGCTCTGAGGGCCCTCTAGCGGTTCCCTCACTGCAAGAAATGAGGTTACAGGGAACCAGGCAGAGGGCCTTCTCGGTAGTGACGGCCACCCTGTGGAACACCCTCCCATCAGATGTCAAGGAAATAAGCAACTATCTGACTTTTAGAAGACATCTGAAGGCAGCCCTGTTTAGGGAAGTTTTTGATGTTTGATGTTTTATTGTGCTTTTAATATTCTGGGGTGGCTGGGGAAACCCAAAAACCAGCCAGATGGGTGGGGTATAACTATTATTTATTATTATTATTATTATTATTATTATTATTATTATTATTATTATTTATTAATTTCCCCATCATTAATTTGTCAAATCCACCCTTAAAGCTGTCCAAATTGATGGCCATTTCTACATATTGTGGAATCAAATTTCATAGCTTAACTCCTCACCATGTAAAGAAGCCCCTCCTCTTTTCTGTCCCAAATCTTCCAACAATTAGCGCCATTGGTCGCATGTGCTAAAAAGCATGCTGTTCTTCTGTTGAAGCCTCTGTCGCGGTTATCTGGCTCTCTCAGACATTAGCAAGGAAACGTTCTATTTCTGAGATTCTGTGTGCAAGGCTTGGAGGCTGGGGGTTAAAGAAAGGAATTTGGAAATGTATATTTGAAAAGCAGCTTTTGAGTTACTCTATAGAAGATCGTGGCCCCGTGTTAACATAATGAAACTCTGCAATTGGGAAGATTAAAGGATTAAAAATATGCCTCTGTAGAAACTGCCTGCTGTCCTGGACTTGACCCATACATTAACATTTTTTTTCAAATGGCTTTCATGCTACGTAAGAAATATTGTACATCTTTTCATGTCCTGCACAATATTAATCTTGTAATCTAGAGGACCTCTTTCCCTTTCTGTGTAAGGAAATGGAGTCCTGCTGAGCCAGAATGTGTGGGTGTGTGGTTTGCGAACATTTCCACCCCATTCCATGAAACATAATTCTCAAGGGAGTGGGCGGGGAGTGGAAAACAGAACGTGCTCAGGGTGCAAGTGCTTAGATGGTGCCAGGAAGTGAGGAAGCACCGGCCCTTGTTGCTTGGTCAACAGGGATGCATTCTCTCATTCTCTTCCCATTTCAGAGTGAGGACAATGGATGGCTTCATTTGCGCCCAGCGATGGCATCATCACTGGCCCAATGGATGTGGTTTTACAAAGGATCCCCAAATGGCCGGCCACATCCGGTGAAGAAGTCATTTAGGTTTGGTAAAAAAAACAAGATGGCGCCAAAGAAAAGCTGATGGAGCAAGCAGCATTTCTGAACAAATGTGGGGGGAAATGCACAGAAGAATGGGTGCTAGCTTCCTCCGCCAGAGACCCTTTCCCTGTCCAAATGGGAAGGATTATGGTTCATTGGGAGAACATATGGAAACCTGTACAGTGGTACCTCAGGTTACATACGCTTCAGGTTACATACGCTTCAGGTTACAGACTCCGCTAACCCAGAAATAATGCTTCAGGTTAAGAACTTTGCTTCAGGATGAGAACAGAAATCGTGCTCTGGCGGCGCAGCAGCAGCAGGAAGCCCCATTAGCTAAAGTGGTGCTTCAGGTTAAGAACGGACCTCTGGAACGAATTAAGTACTTAACCCGAGGTACCACTGTAATGATCTCAGGCAGGCAAGCAAGCTCCGATAAGAATTAATGAGTCTCTGGCATTTTTATGTACGTTTATTTACAATTTGGTCACTCTTAGGCTCTGCCCCTGTCATGGCACAAAGGGCGCCAAAGTCCAGTCCTTCCCCTCTTACACTTCCATTGCATTTTAACCCTTTCAGTTCTTCTGGTTCGAGGAGAAGGTGAGTGAACTTGCCTCCTGCTATCAAACGGAGAGCCCTCTAAACATTGCCTGCCTCCCTGTTGCATAACAACCCCCCAATGTCATCTATCTCCTTCCCTGCCTCTGCCTGTGAGCTTTCCGAGTCTGGGAACTCTTGGTGAAGGGGGTGGTGCGGCGAAATAGCCCACTCCTGCTCTGGCTGTGGCTGCAATTCCTCGTCTCCGGAGTTAGACTCTGTCTCCCTTTATACAGTCATTCCTTCCTTTTCAGAGTCTGACCCTTCCCAGGCATTTGATTCAGCCACATCCCTGATATAAAGCCACTGTTGGTCAGTATAGACCAGTGGTTTCCAATTAGCTAAGTACTGTGGATCTGTTTTTCAGGAGCCAAGCCATGGACCCCCTATTTTGAAGATTTTGATATCTCTATGGTAGTTTTTGTTGGTTGAATGGTGCTGCAGCCCCCCTGGGGTCTGTAGACCACCAGTCAGGAACCACTGGGACGAAAAAGAGCAAGGATTTTTTTACACAGTGCTGAGTTATCTTAGGCTGAGCTGAGGTTAGGGACATAATGTTGGCTGAACCAGGAATCAGTTGGCTGAGCCTGAGATCCACTGCATCCTAAGCTCATGCTGATGGATCTCACCATAGTTTTGCTCCCTTAGGTCTAATTCAATAAATTATACCTGTAGATGAAAGCTAGCTGGTCATTCAGATGCCGGTGATAGGAGCACACTAATGTGCACTTAAACACACATTAATGCTTTATGTGGGCACAGTTCATTATTTAGCTCTGCTTTCAATATGCAAAGGGCAGCCATACACTTTGTCGGCTTATCTAGCTAAAAGTTAACAGCTCATTTCACTGTTTAAGCAAGCATATTAAAATGATTTCCAGTTGCTCTTCCAGCTTTTTTCCAAGCGTAGTAAAGATTAGCAGCGATACAAATCTGTGAGTGCAGTACTTGTTCCAGCTAACTAATCTCTCTGTGTGTTTATTTCATATTTCATGTTGACTGCAGTGAGGTTGCCTTCAGATATGAGTTGTTTCTTTAGCCAGGCCAAAATTTTGACATCCTGCAGAGATTTAGAGTTCTATTTGCTTATCCGGTGTGGGTGGAAAGTAATGGCCCACAGGAGCCGTGAAAGGGGGTGGGGAAGGGTCTATTGAAAATGCATGCCTTGAGATTACTATTCTCGACATGCCTGCAAAGCCTGTCTATCTATCGAGACCTCTTTAGAATTCCACACACCAATTAGAGGCAGGTCTGTGTAATGCTAGAGAAATTGCTCATCCATTGTGAATGAATACTAGAGGGGTTTGCTTTTGGCTTAGTGTGGCGCAACAATTTATACTTGAAATATCAAGGAATAAATTCAGAAACTTTTGCAGCTCTTAGAAATGCAGCTGCCCTTTGTTTTGTTTTCTTACACAGGGGGTTGCAAAAACTTGTGGAGAGAACAGAGAGTAACTTCCTGCTAGAGCTGTGTGAGAGTTTGGCCAAGATCTGAGACTCAGTCCAAGGTCCAAGATATGGAAGGACGATAACATGGTCAAGGCAGCCTGGGGTTCGAGTCTGGATGAAATAGGCAATGCAAGACAAGTTGTGTGGCTACATAATAATAATAATAATAATAATAATAATAATAATAATAATAATAATAATTTATTATTTGTACCCCGCCCATCTGGCTGGGTTTCCCCAGCCACTCTGGGCGGCTTCCATAGAAACCAAAAATACACTAAAATATCACAGATTAAAAACTTCCCTGAACAGGGCTGCCTTAAGATGTCTTCTGAATGTCAGGTAGTTATTTATCGCTTTGACATCTGATGGGAGGGCGTTCCACAGGGCAGGCGCCACTACCGAGAAGGCCCTCTGCCTGGTTCCCTGTAGCTTTGCTTCTCGCAATGAGGGAACCGCCAGAAGGCCCTCGGCGCTGGACCTCAGCATCCGGGCAGAACGATGGGGGTGGAGACGCTCCTTCAGGTATACTGGGCCGAGGCCGTTTAGGGCTTTAAAGGTCAACACCAGCACTTTGAATTGTGCTCGGAAACGTACTGGGAGCCAATGTAGGTCTTTCAAGACCGGTGTTATATGGTCTCGGCGGCCGCCCCCAGTCACCAGTCTAGCTGCCGCATTCTGGATTAGTTGTAGTTTCCGAGTCACCTTCAAAGGTAGCCCCACGTAGAGCGCATTGCAGTAGTCCAAGCGGGAGATAACCAGAGCATGCACCACTCTGGCGAGACAGTCCGCGGGCAGGTAGGGTCTCAGCCTGCGTACCAGGTGGAGTTGGTAGACAGCTGCCCTGGACACAGAATTGACCTGCGCCTCCATGGACAGCTGTGAGTCCAAAATGACTCCCAGGCTGCGCACCTGGTCCTTCAGGGGCACAGTTACCCCATTCAGGACCAGGGAGTCCTCCACACCAGCCCGCCCCCTGTCCCCCAAAAACAGTACTTCTGTCTTGTCAGGATTCAACCTCAATCCATTAGCCGCCATCCATCCTCCAACTGCCTCCAGGCACTCACACAGGACCTTCACCGCCTTCACTGGTTCTGATTTGAAAGAGAGGTAGAGCTGGGTATCATCTGCATACTGATGAACACCCAGCCCAAACCTCCTGATGATCTCTCCCAGTGGCTTCATATAGATGTTAAAAAGCATGGGGGAGAGGACAGAACCCTGAGGCACCCCGGAGGTGAGGGCCCAGGGGTCTGAACACTCATCCCCCACCACCACTTTCTGAACACGGCCCAGGAGGAAGGAGCGAAACCACTGCATAACAGTGCCCCCAGCTCCCAGCCCCTCTAGACGGTCCAGAAGGATGTTATGGTCGATTGTATCAAAGGCCGCTGAGAGATCCAGCAGAACCAGGAAACAACTCTCACCTTTGTCCCTAGCTCGCCGGAGATCATCAACCAGCGCGACCAAGGCAGTTTCAGTCCCATGATGAGGCCTGAATCCTGATTGGAAGGGATCCAAATGGTCCGCATCCTCCAGGCGTGCCTGGAGTTGTTCAGCAACCACGCGCTCAATCACCTTGCCCAAGAATGGAAGATTTGAGACTGGGCGATAGTTGGCCATACTGGCCGGGTCTAAAGATGGTTTTTTAAGAAGCGGTTTAATGACCGCTTCTTTCAGCGGATCTGGGAATGTTCCCTCACAGAGGGAAGCATTCACCACCCCGCAGAGCCCATCGCCCAGCCCTTCCCGGCTTGCTTTTATTAGCCAGGATGGGCAAGGATCAAGGAGACAGGTGGTTGGTTTCACGCGTCCAAGCAGCCTGTCCACATCCTCGGGGGTAACGGATTGAAATTGATTCCATGCAACTTGACCAGACAGCGCTCTAGCACTCTCCCGCCCCAGCCCTGCTCCCACGGTGGTGTCTAGCTCCTTCCGAATATGAGTGATTTTATCTGCAAAAAACTTTGCAAAATCGTTGCAGGAGATCTTGGGGTCTTTACAAGGCCCCGGTGGTAAAGGTGGTTCCGTTAAATTGCGAACCACCTGAAAGAGTCTCCTGCTACTATTTTCTGCAGATGCAATAGAGGCGGTGAAGAAAGTCTTCTTCGCCGTCGCTATCGCCACTTGGTAGGCTCGAAGTTGAGCTCTAACCTGTGTCCGGTCAGATTCGGAGTGAGTTTTTTGCCACCGACGCTCTAGCCGTCTCAGCGATTGTTTCATCGCCCTCAGCTCCGAAGAAAACCACGGGGCTGTCCGGGCTCCATGCAATCGGAGAGGGCGCTTCGGAGCCAGACAGTCGATAGCCCTGGTTAACTCCGCATTCCAGCGGGCCACCAGGGAATCAGCTGAAAGGCCATCAACATGGGATAAAGCATCCCCTACCACTCTCTGGAAACCATCTGGATCCATTAAGTGGCGGGGGCGGACCATCCGAATTGGTCCCACCTCCCTGCAGAGGGGAAGGGTCGCGGAGAAGACCAGTTGCACCAGGAAGTGATCTGACCATGGCACTTCTTTTGTTTCACTTTTACTTAGTGTCAGATCACCCACGTCACTAGAGGTGAACACCAGGTCTAAGGCATGTCCATGACTATGAGTTGGGCCAAACTTATTCAGGGACAGCCCCATGGAGGCCATGCTTTCCACGAAGTCCCGAGCGGCCCCTTGTAAGGTCGTGTCGGCATGGATGTTAAAATCCCCTAGGACAACCAAACTAGGTGTCTCCAGGAGAAAATCCGCCACGACCTGAAGCAGCTCAGACAGGGAATCCTTGGTGCAGCGGGGAGGTCGGTACACCAAAAGGAATCCTGTACTGCCCCTATTGCCCAACTTCCAGAACATGCACTCAGAAAACTGGATCTTCCCAGTAGGACGCCTGGTGCGAGCTAGTGACTTCCTAAAAATCACTGCAACCCCCCCTCCCCGCCCACATGACCTGGGTTGCTGTGTGTAAGAGAAACCTGGTGGGCAAGCAGCGGCAAGGACAGGCCCATCTGCTTCCTCCAACCAGGTCTCCGTCACACATGCCAGGTCAAATCCTCCATCCACAATCAGATCGTGGATGGCAGTGGTTTTATTCATCATTGACCTGGCATTACACAGCAACACCTTCAGGTCATGTAGGTTTCCCCTGTTGATTCCAGTATCCATCCGGTCAAGGCCAGACCCGGAGGCAGGGATAGTCTTCAGACAACGACTAAACCTGCCTCCTCGGTAATGACATGATCTGGTCTTAGCGTAACTCCGCCTCCTGCCCATGATCACCGAGATCGGATGTCCCAGTGCTTCCCCCCCTGTGGAACTTGTCCCAGCCATCGTGTTGGCTGGGGCCCCACTCCCAGGCAGCCCTGATCCCGCCCCTTAAAAACAAAACGCAAACTATACAGAACCAATAAAACAACAACAACAAAAAAGAACAGAACAATTATACTAAAATTAATCCCCAACCAAATATCCATCCCACCCACCCCCAACAAAGGAAAAAGGAAAAAAAGAAATAAAAATTTAAATTGCCACCGACTGCTTGAGGACATTTTAAAGCACATTAACCACCTGGAACAGGGAAGCAATGGCAGAACACTTCCCACCCTTCCCAAAAAGTTTGTTCCAAAAAGGGCCTGGGCCACGCCCCCTGGGCCAGTTGGAAAAGGCCCTGGAAGGGAGCAGGCCCTGCAGTCCTCACCCAGCCGATGGTCCGAGGCTTCCACGCAGCAGGAGAGATGCGAGAAATAATACATGGAGAAATAATATATGGCTGGCTTGTCTATTAAAAAGGGTTTAAATATATTAAACTCACAGATCAGAGAACAATCCTAGCTCCCTGGTTTTGTTTTTGTTGCTGAAGGAGTTAGATCAGGGGTCAGCAAACCTTTTCAGCCGGGGGCCAGTCCACTGTCCCTCAGACCTTGTGGGGGGCCGGACTATATTTTGGAAAAAAATAATGAAGAAATTCTTACGCCCCACAAATAACCCAGAGATGCATTTTAAATAAAAGGACACATTCTACTCATGTAAAAACACGCTCATTCCTGGACCATCCGCAGGCTGGATTGAGAAGGCGACCGGGCCGGATCCGGCCACCAGACTTTAGTTTGCCTACCTATGAGTTAGATTATGATGGAAGTTCTCATCTACTGGCCTCCATCAGTAGGGGGCTCAACCTCTGTTAACTGCATGTTGTTTAGCCACAAGTCCTAGTAAATTCACTGGGATCCCCCCCCCCAAACATTATGTTGGCTTGTCCAAACGGTAATAAAATTTTACCAAAGTGTTTGTCTCAAAGCCAGCTCGGGGAAAATCGTTGACATTTTAGAATTTACTTTAATGGGTTTTGCAACACATTCGGAATCCAAGCAGTCAATGCAAAAAAAACAAAAAAAAAAACAGCAGAAAGCCACTGCATATATAACACCATGCTCCAGTATATATCCTTGGCTGCAGCAAATGTGTCTTCTTGCCAATTTCGGGAAAGAGATTTGAATGCATAATATTTTGAGAGGGTAATTTCATAGGAATGTTAATGTTGTGTTCCAAATGAATATTCCAATTATGTTCTTGAAACATTTAAAGCTGTTGGCTACCCAAACATCCAAAGCAAGATGGGGATTCAGCAGATCAGTAGCTCCACATTTACATCTTCAGCATTTCAGAAGTTCTTTGCAATGCAAAATCTTGCTGCTAATTGGAATTTGCTGCATCTCCTTCCATTGAAGTTCCTTGAAGATTCACTGGGCCAACTTGTGAAAAAGATAAAACTGCAGCTGAGAGCACCCATATGAAATGCGATGTAAGATAAAAGAGAATCCACCCACCCTCAGTCCATAGTGCTTTTCTTCCATGGAAATGGCAACTTCGGTTTGCTTGTCTTGATGTTGCAATGAACTGACCATACGGAAGACTGAATTTGAGTGAAAACCATCAAGATACTAGCTTTTTTTACAAAGCTCTTTATATTGTGAGCAGACTTAGTTCAGTCTTTCCTAACCTTGTCCCCTCCATATGATTTGGACTGCAACTCCAATCATCCCTGACCATTGACAATGCTGGCTGGAGAAGATGGGAAATGAAGATGAAAACATCAGGAAGGCACCAGGCTGACTTAGATCTTGTCCAAGTGATTCTTAGAATGCACCAGACAGACTCCAGGCCCTTGAGACTCAGGAACACACAACATGGAGAAAATGGGTGGAACAATCAGGGATCTAGCAGGGACATCTAAGTGTTGAGTTGAAGGGAGATAAGTTGCTTGCTACCAGTACCCAGAGTATTGAAGGTTTTGAGAATCTTGGGTGCTGTGTTTTCATATTGTTGTTGCTTTATATTAACTTATCTTGTAATGTACCAGGATAGTTCCAGATAGAGAAGTTACTTTCAATGGCTGGAGAAACTTTTTTCTAATGAGACAGAGAGGCAGGATCGGCTTTGCTTATCTCATGTTCTATGGATCTCTTCTGGCTGCCATTGGATGAGAAACTTAGATCCTATACGGGGTTTGCAGAAGGACTTACATATGGAATGAAGGACACTCACAGGCTGAGCTGTTGGGTCTTGGAGCGCATGCCTGCCAAGAGCTTGCCTCAGCAGCACATTAGAGCTTCTTGGGGCCTTTTGAAGGCTGGCTGGCCTGATACCTCAAACCCACTCCAATAAGCTCTCTTGTTTTAAGGGACCACTGCCCTATTCTGAAGCTGCTGGCTCTCACAGCATGGGGGATGCTGAGGGCTGCCTAGGAGGGGTATCCTCTGAGTGGGCATAACTGGGCAAAGCTACATCCTCTGTCCTGGGTAATCTGAGAGGAGAGGGCGATGGTTCCCAGGACCTTCCTCTGAGTCCACCTCTGAGTAGCACTGTAGATTATGGCTCGAGAACATGACAGGCAGTCCCAAGCGCACAGGGTCAGCAATGAAAAGCAGCTGCAGAGCTGAGAACTGCATATTGAGTTGAAGCAGTCCTCGAAATCTTTGCATACAGTCCTCTAGTTCTGCCCCTACTCACTCTGCCACCCCACTGCACCACCCTCCTGCTCAGCTCACACACCTCCATAAGCCCAGCTCCCTCAATCCTCCATTTGCCTTTCTCGGATGTTTCCCTTAGCCTGGAACATGCGTGGTCTATTGCTAGGGTGGTGATGCAGTACTGCAAATATAGTATAGAGATATATTCCCCTCTCCATAATTATTTTGTTTTGTTTTACCCTGCATCTCTTTGGTGCTCTCTTTTTGAGGATATTCAAGAACCCGGTGAATTTTGACTTTTTCTGTAGCCCGTTCCTACACGAAAATGCGTGCATCTGAGTTTAGTTCTGTTTATCTCCCCTGGTTTGTGTTTTTTGTCCAGCTATGTCTCTGGCTGTTAAATTAAATTGTAAGCCTGGGCTTTCTTCCTGTTGTTTGCTTTTTCTGAGTCACTTCCCCAAATATAATCTTTGTTTTGATTTGGTGTGCTGGGGGCAGAAAATGATGGGAAGGTGGCAGAGAGATTCCACACGTGTTCATCCTAGGGATTCTGCTTTGCTTTGTTGTGATACTTCTTGGTCAAGTTCTCCAATAATTCATTAGATGGGGATCTCACATTATACCAAGGAGTTTACCCCTATTTAATAAAAAAAATCTTTCTCTCTGTCATCTAGCTCAGGTAGTAAGGAACTGTCTTGTACTGGAACTTTCTTGTTCAGTTTTGTGACTTATTTTAACAAAAGAACATTGGGAACCACGTTTGGTGATGGCAGATTTTTATGCAAATAGCCCGCATGATCATTGCTGGTCAGCAGTAAAGTATTTGAAATCAGTGCAGTTTAAAAAATAATAATCTCTTTCCATTATTTGGAAAGTATCTTTAATTAAGAGATAGCTGTGCTCCCTAAATTCAGCTCGCCGGAGTTCAGGTCCTCAGGGGAAACTGCCTTATCTCCTCTGCGATATGTAAATTAGGAGTGCCTGTCAAGGGAGAATAGGATCTTCAGTTCTTGATCCATCTCATTGAAGAGTTGTAATTATAATAATTGGAGATATTAAATTCTGCAGAGTGATGGCAGATGTTAGTACACTCCAGGATCCAGCCCCGAATATTAAAATCAAATTAGGCCAAGCCAGTACTTGAAAGAAGAAAATAAGAAGATCAGTTGAGGAAGAGACACAAGCTACTGAATGTTAGGTTAACCTATTTGTACATCTTGCCCATTGCTGTCTGCGCTGATGGCAGCAACTTTTTAGAATCTCAAGCAGAGAATCATTCTCACCATATGTTAACTTGTTCGTTTTAGAGATGTCATAGATTGAAACTAGGACCACCTGAATACAAAGGTACCTCTGAGCTACCCTTAAATAAGCTAAGACACGCACACTTAGTTTTTGGGTCCTCCCTTCTTGGCAGACCATGATTAACCCAGGAAGTCATCAGTCAACCATAGTTTCACTTTTAGTTCTGAACCAGGAATCTGGTTCTGAACATGAAACTATGGTTAACTGCTTTGCGGTTTAATTATGGTGTGTGAAGATGGGAAGAAGAATGGACTGGCATGAGGACAGAGAATAAGACTTGTGCATATCTTGGCTTCCTTGTACAGTGGTATCTTGGGTTACAGATGCTTCAGGTTACAGACTCTGCTAACCCAGAAATAATACCTCAGGTTAAGAACTTTGCTTCAGGATGAGAACAGAAATCGTGCGGCAGCACAGCATCAGTGGGAGGCCCCATTAGCTAAAGTGGTACCTCAGGTTAAGAACAGTTTCAGGTTAAGAATGGACCTCCAGAACGAATTAAGTTCTTAACCCGAGGTACCACTGTACCTCGAAGCTGTACAATTATGTCTTCAGAATGGCCACACTATTAAACTATAAAAAATATTTTTGGAAGGGAATTATTATTACCCATTCAAACTAGAACCTTTTATTGGCTATTTAATTGTAGAAAAACAAAAAAACAAAAACAAAACCCAACCCTCTCTAAATGTCTTCTTAATAGAAGGGGGAAATGACACAGCTCTAACAGCTGCTGAATTAAAAGCTAATTCTGTGAAAGATAACGGGCTGGACTGCAACATAGAAAGGATGGAGCGATATAAACAACCCTCACATTTCTTTTAACTTCTGTTGTTCATTTTTCTAAGGCAATACATGAATGAATGACTTGATACTTCAAGTCTCTTATTTCTAGCTCTCTTTTCTAACCATTTTTCATTTTATTTTGTCCATGTGGGACATGTATACACTGCTGGTGTGTGTCTCTTTCTTGGCATAGTACCAGCAATCTATGCTCCTGACATCATCAAACATTATCCTGTGTACTTGTCTGTGTTCCTTTTACCCAGTACAGGGCCAAGTTTATGATTCTGCCACTGGTTTCTATTACTGTTTTTTTAGTGTGTGCATGTGCATATACCCAATGCACACATATATGGAGCCCTAATTTTCTTTTTTTCTGCAACAAGGTTATGCTTGGTGTCCCCCCCCCATTTACATGTGCATGCACAATTCATGCACTTTCAACTGCATTATAGTGTCTCTAGGGGGACAATGAAGGTGCTCTTTTGTGTGATTAATTGGATTTACATGCCCCCTGTTCACCAGTGTTCCCAGGACAGGGTACACAGGGTTCCTGATCACACATAGGAAATTATCCCCTTGTACACATGTATTTTTTTTAGGGGGGGAGGGTGTCCCTACACAGATTCTAATGATCACACATAGTTCAGAGGTGGAACCTGCCAATACATCTTCATTTAGCTCACAGGTAATGTCTGAAAAGGGGTGTGGTGCTGGTCTCCCATAGATGTAGCTATCTTTATGGTTTTCTTAAAGGAAAGTGTGATACTTTAAAGATAAACGCGTGCATTGCATGATTTTGCTAGTTTTTCAGATACCACAAAACTCTTTGGTTTTTTTCTGCATAGACTATTAATAGGACTAGCACTCTGGAAGGAGAATGTAGGTGATGCCAAATGTACTCCCAATTGTTTCGCCTCTGCTCCCTCAGAACAATTTGCAATACATTGCTAAAGTTTCACTGCTTTGCCAGTCTTCGGGGCATGGTTGTGTGCTCCAGTCATTTCCAGTTCTTGCTGCTGGTGGAATTATAACCGCTTGACAATCTCCAAGGGTCTGCATGAAAAATGTTTCTGGGCAATTATGCTCCATGATTAGGGGAAAGTAAGTTGGGCCCACAACAAAAATATGACAGTATTTTCCAACAGGAATGCTGCTGTTAAGGGCCTTCTCAGTACTGGTGCCCGCCCTGTGGAATGCCCTCCCATCAGATGTCTAGGAAATAAACAATTATCTGACTTTAGAAGACATCTGAAGGCAGCCTTGTTTAGGGAAGTTTTTAATGTTTGATGGTTTATTGTGCTTTAAATTCTGTTGGGAGCTGCCCAGAGTGGCTGGGGAAACCCAGCCACATGGGTGGGGTAATAGTAATAATAATCATAATAATAACATTTCTTCCAGGCAGGGCATTCCAGTTCTGCTTTACTATTCTTCTTCCTGGTTCACACTAAACTTTTTGTGTGTACTGAGCATGTTCAGTTCTTATCATTTTGGAGATATGTTGCCCCCTTAGGTGTTTTTGTTTTGTACCTTTGCAAACCTTGGGGTTCCCCAAAACATCCCCTCCTGTTTCTCAGTGGCCCCATCTGGGTCTTGTTTCTGCAAGCACTCACTGCCTGACTTCTCTCTTAAGAGTGGGTAATGATTCCAAGATACAATGTGCATTTCTTGGCGAAGTAGACATGTTGACGATTAGGAATGCTGTGACCTTCTGGCTCCTCATCCCCCCATTTTAGAAGATTTTCTTCCAATGGCATACGGCCTGCAATTACGCCCGCACATCTGCTGCAAGGGACACACTCATTCCCCTTAAATTTCTTTGCAACGTCCCCATCTGAAGAACAATACGATGTCAGATGACCTTTTTTAAGCAGCATAATTAATTGGGTCATTTGCAGACACATGATACTAATTAAAACTTACTCTCTTTAGCAGCAGAGACGCAAAGAAGGGAAAGTACACCCCAAAGCACAGTTTTGACTTCCATATATCACAGTGTGAGAGAATTCCTTAAATGGACAAATCGTGAAGTGGCTCTAAAAAGTGTGTGACTTATTCTGGTGTAAACTGACTTCTCGCCCAGTTTGGGGTCATTTGTATGGTGCACCACATCGTACACAGAGCAGAATTCAACCTGCAGGAACAGAATATCTAAGCCTCCCTCCATAAGACATGGGAACTCATGTTCGTCCATGTGACAAATCTTCCCTTGCCGCTAACTATCCATCACTGTTTACAGAGCACAGTGTCCTGATAAATAACAAAGATGACAATCTCAAATCAGAAAAGCTTTCATCAGTTCAGATTGCTGTCCTGAGCATTCTTAAAAATAGCGCTAGTATGCTGAGGAGTTATAATTCTGCAATTTGAATTTAAATCTTATCCTTTGAACCATCACAGACCTGAAAGAATTAAGAGGGAGAGAGGATGAGCTAGCCGATATTTTTGGAGAAAGGAGTAGAAGAAAAGGGGTCAGAATGAAGTAAAGCAACAAGCTTTAAGCGAACATGGTTGAAAGAGCTATGAATTCTTCAATAAGCCCTACCAGATGTGAAATGCTGTTTTTATCATTTTTTAAAAAAATATTACATTTATATCCCAACTTTCCTCCAAGGAGCTTAAAGTGGCATACATACTCCTCCTCCCCATTTTATCCTTGCAACAACCCTGTGAGGTAGGTTAGGCTGAGAAGCAGTGACTGGCCCAGTGAGCTTCATGGCTGTCGGGGGATCTACTGGCTCTCACATGGTACAATATCAAAGTGTGACATGATCTAACTTTCCTAAGCCAAGAATCCTTACTCCTCCAGAAATTATTTTGTTCAATGTTGTGTTGAGCACCCACCAAAATTAACTTTTACCTGTACTTATAAAACATTAAGGTCTTCCACAGTTTCACTGCAGCCTAGCTGCTAGTTTCCCAGGATTGAGGACTCACTATGTGGATGTCTGGGTTAGAAAATCCACTGCAAAAAAAAAAGGTTTTCTCTGTTAATTTGAGCTTTTCTCTTTTTGGAGTTCTGCAGAGAGCCAGCATCTCTAGGGGGCCGAAATGAGAGCTGAAATATTTTATTAATTGAGCTGAAATATTGAGTTAATTGAGCAAGTCAGACTGTGGTCAAGCCTGCCTGGAATTTCCATGAAATTTCCCCAAATGGAGTTGGCACATCATGGTTGGGTCTGGTCATATTGAGGAACATAAAGGTTTACCTAGGCATAGAAAAACTGATATAAACTATTTAATCATTGTTACCTCATTTACTTAGATTGCAAATGTAAATGGTGGACAGATAATTCTGTTTTGCAGAATAGCTTAACGAACTGATATCACTGTTCTTGGATTCCACTTCATTTTGTTTAATGGGGCCTGCTGCTTCTTCAGCTGGAAATTTGCCTACATGGCAATAAAATCATAGAATTTTTTTTAAAAAAATCATTACCAGAAGGGTAGAATGATTATCTTCTTAGACAAGTTATTTGGAGAGTAAAAGAACCTATAAAGATACTGTGCATTACTGTTATTGGGAGATATATTTTATTATGTGACTTTTTAAATTAAAAAAAAAGTTGTGGCTTCCTGACTTATTTAACAATCTACAGTGGTGCCCCGCAAGACGAATGCCTTGCAAGACGAAAAACTCGCTAGACGAAAGGGTTTTCCGTTTTTTGAGCTGCTTCGCAAGACGAATTTCCCTATGGGCTTGCTTAGCAAGACGAAAACGTCTTGCAAGTTTGTTTCCTTTTTCTTAAAACCGTTAATACTGTACAGTTGCGACTTGACTTCGAGGAGCAACTCATAGCAAGTGGTGTGGTAGCCTTTTTTGAGGTTTTTGAAGACTTTGGTGATTTTTGAAGCTTTTCTAAAACTTCTTTTGCAGCCATTTGGTAAGTTAAACTTTTTAAACTTTTTTGGGGGGGGTTGGATTTTGGGTTGGGGTGTTTGGAATTCAAGGACTTGGTGTTGGGGAGGGGTTTGCAAGAATCTGGAAGCTTGTGTGGTTTTTTTCTGCCTTTTTTTGATTTTCTGTGACCATTGGGCCACTCTGCTGTTTTTTTAAAAAAATTCTGGGTTTGAATTTCTGTGTGCTGGGTGACTGGGGGAACAGTTGGGGAGGGGTTTGCAAGAATCTGGAAGCTTGTGTGGTTTTTTCTGCATTTTTATGATTTTCTGTGACCATTGGGCCACTCTGCTGTTTTTTAAAAAAAATTCTGGGTTTGAATTTTGAAATGCTCTTTACAGTATGTGTGACTTTAAAGAGCACTTAATAAACTCTTGTTGTACCAAATTTGGCTTTGTTTGGACTTTTTTTGACCATAGGAACGCATTAATTGAATTTCAATGCATTCCTATGGGATTTCGTGCTTCGCAAGACGAAAAATTCGCTAGACGAAAAACTCGCGGAACGAATTAATTTCGTCTTGCGAGGCACCACTGTATTAAAATGAGGTCAGCCCCTAAATCTGTTCTAGGGGGTCCCCCAACCCACTAGAGCAGATTTGGGGAGACCACAGGAAGGGGCACACATGGGGACAGGAGGGGGAAATTTTCTGTTGTAAAAGTGCAAATACAGTGGTACCTCGGGTTAAGTACTTAATTCATTCCGGAGGTCCGTTCTTAACCTCAAACTGTTCTTAGCCTGAAGCACCACTTTAGCTAATGGGGGTCTCCCGCTGCCGCCGCACCGCTGGAGCATGATTTCTGTTCTCTTCCTGAAACAAAGTTCTTAACCTGAGGTACTATTTCTGGGTTAGCGGAGTCAGTAAGCTGAAGCGTATGTAACCTGAAGTGTATGTAACCCGAGGCACCACTGTACTTGTGCTGATGGAACACATTAGCAGAACACCGCCCATTATCAGTAACCATGATGGTTCAAATGCATAATCATAGAAAACACCACTTTAAATGAAATTCCAGTAAATCGGACCCTGTCCGCTCATATCAAGTAAAAGTCCTGCCAGTAAGAAATATCCAAGTAAGTTAGAGTAGACCCGCTGAAATCGAATGACTTAAATTACTTGCATCTGTTGATTTAAGTGGGTCTGGTCTGAGTAGGATTAATGGCTATCACCCAATATTGCTAACAAAATTATTTATTATTTCAGTTTATGAGCTGCCTAATAAAAAAAATATTCACTTGCTCACATACACAATAAAATAGACAGGCATTCAATTATTCAATAAAACCATAAATCAGTGAAACCAACCAGCAATTGTACAACAGTAAAATCCAGCCATAAAATCTGACACAGACACAAATCAAATCCCAGCCACCAATCCAATTATCACAGCAAAACACCTCAGCTACAAATGCTAAAACCTGTCAAATTGATATTTTTAAAAATTATGTTAAGAGATATTAGAGATGTTGAAAGATGTTAACAGAAGTTAGCCCAGCAGAAGTTAATTTCCAAACTCCCCCCTATCCCCTCCTGTCACCAGGAACATCTCAGTCCACCATCATTGCCCCCACCTTAAAAAAAAAATCAGGTTCCTTAAAATAAAGAGAGTGGTGGTCCCATCCCTGATCCTATATTGACCCTAGAAGGGGCCAGTGTGCTTTTTCCACCTTGAGAGGCTTCATCTGAGCATGCCTAGTTTATCTTTAATCCCTCTTTGCTCTTTATCCCCTGCGATGCCCTTTTTATTATGCTTTCATAACTATTTGTGCTCATGATGCTATTGGGGCGGGTCACACCTGATCCCACTTTTAATATTGCTTGTGCCTGTTTGGGGCAGTCACACTGCTTATTTTCCAGTCAGTGCAGATGATTTAACTTCCTGCTGAAATCCCATAACTTTTTGCACCACAAATATTCTAGTTTTTGTACCGCTGTTGTTGTGTTATAGCCCCTCCAGACAGCAATCATGAGTAGCATCGAGGAAGCATTGCAGAACAAACTAAATCGGGATACATCTACTACGAATGCAATATATATTGCTCTAGTGCTATTTTTCTAGATACAGAGTGCTGGAACTTACCTTGAATGCTGGTAAGTTCTGGCTGGGGGGGCGGGAAGCTTTGTATTAAGCCAAGAACATATTGCAGGATACAGCTGCAATAAAACATTGGTTTGCAGGCGGCCATAATTGTATATTGTTTTCCACGTGGGCGTTGGCATTCTGCTCTTCTTATTGATTGACTTAGTCAGGTGATCAAGGGTCATTTGCACTCTTCTTCCCACTGCCTATCTCAGGTTTTAATTACTGTGGGCTGAAACACACTGATTTGCAAAGAATCAGTGTGAATTGAGGTGGCCTCATTTACCAATGAATCTCAGTGGCGTCAGCAGTAACTCTCTGTTGCCATGGAGCAAGGTGGCTTTGTGCTCTCTTCTCTGTGCCGTTGATGGATTTGCATGATCACAGTTTCAGAAGAGAAGATGTTTCATTATCCTGATAAAAAGAAAATAATTTCCCATCCAGTAATTTCCATTAACATGCAGAGGATAGTACAGGGATCACCTAGCCAGGATAAAGTCTCTCATGTTGTCCTTGTTGCAGGCAGGTGTGCACCATCCTCAATTATTAACTCAGTTGATTAGCGTGTGGTGCTGATTATGCCAAGGCTGCAAGTTTGATCCCCGTAAGTGACAGTGGCCTATTTTTACATTGCAGGGGGTTGGACTAGAATTCAGGGGTCAGCAAACTTTTTCAGCAGGCGGCCAGTCCACTGTCTCTCAGACCTTGTGGGGGACCAGACTATATTTTTTTGGGGGGAAACGAACAAATTCCTATGCCCCACAAATAACCCAGAGCTGCATTTTAAATAAAAGGGCACATTCTACTCATGTAAAAGCACGCTGATTCCCAGACTGTCTGCGGACCAGATTGAGAAGGTGATTGGGCCGGATCCGCCCCCAAGCCTTAGTTTGCCTACCCATGGACTATCAGTGGTTCTCAACCTGTGGGTCCCCAGATGTTGTTGGACTACAACTCCCATCATCCTTGAGCTCTGGCCTTGCTAGCTAGGGGTGATGGGAGTTGTAGTTCAACAACATCTGGGGAACCACAGGTTGAGAAATGTTGGACTAGATGATTGTCAGAGTCTCTTCCAACTCATAAGATTCTAAGAATAAGAAGGATATGGGATAGCATTCTATCCTGCAAGTTCTCCCATATACTGTATTTTTCACCCTATAGGACGCACTTTCCCCCTCCAAAAATGAAGGGGAAACGTGTGTGCGTCCTATGGGGCGAATGCAGGCTTTCTCTGAAGCCTGGAGAGCGAGAGGGGTCGGTGCGCACTGACCCCTCTCGCTCTCCAGGCTTCAGGAAGCTCTCCGCAAGCCTTGGGAGCCCGTGGGAGTTCCCGTCGGGCTCCCTAGGCTTGCAGATAGCAGCCTGCATCAGTTCCCCGACCTGGTTTGGAGGCTGGCGGCGGGGAGAAGCACGCTTCTAACCGCCGCCAGCCCCACAAGCTTGGGGGATAGCGGGGAGGCGGAGCACCGCCATCCCGCTATTCCCTGACCTGGTTTGGGCTTCAGGCAGATATCCGCAAGGCGTGGGAGCCTGGCGGGAAGTCGCGCCGGTCTCCCAAGGCTTGCGGAGAGCTGCCTGTTCTGGGGGCTTGGGTCGGGGGAAGCTCGGGCTTCCCCCGCCCCCGCCCCGCACCTGGGGGGAAAATAAAATAAAAATTCTTTATTCCCCCCCCCAAAAAAAACTAGGTGCGTCCTATGGGCCAGTGTGCCCTATGGGGCGAAAAATATGGTAATTACCAAGACGGTAAGGAGGAACAGAACATTTTTTTGGGTGCTGTGCTAGATTGGATCTGTTCCATCTTCCTATATGTGTGTCCCGATGACGCCACCACACAACCTATGGAATTCCCTGCCTTTTTATATCTCTCTTATATTTGGGGGAAAGCAGTGTTCAAGTGGCTTAAATACAGAATTGCTCATACACTGTCCAGCCTACAGGGTTTGAAACTAGGGAAAGAATTCCACAGATACAAAGTATGATTATAATGCTCCCCGAAGACAAAATATCTTGCAGCTGAAGGGTTTACTTCAGTTAACAGGCAGCAGTTTCATAAGAATAATCACTGTAGAACTAACATACACACACACAGCACATCCTCTTCTTTGCATTGTACTTAAATCACGCTGAAATATCTTTTTGACTTTCATTAGGAAACTGCAGCAGCTATCCAGTTTTCCTTCCATATCACAAACCAATTTATGTTAAATCAGCCTCCATGTCCTGAGATCACAAATCAATTTGTGTTAATTAAATAACCCTGTAAAGTCGGTGGCTTGAGGTCTTTCCTACGCACTTTGGCACTGTGGTGTTACAAATGAATTTGTCATGTCAGCCAGGCTGTTTCAAATCAAGAGGCAAGTTAGTGTTTGTATAATTGCAGCAAATGCCACTGTCCAGAATAATGCAATGTTCTGGGAGCCGACTCAGTGCTCTTCATTCTCTGTTTGCTTCGGCTTACTCAGGCATATGACAAACAAGGAGCCTGGGCCTGCCTCCACTCTCAAAAATATATATTATGCAAGTCATGCTGTGCAGCATCTTCAAATGAATTGCACTTCTAGTTTACAATAGCTTATCTATCCCAGGTGTAATCCTCTTCTTGTACTGCAAACCTGAGGAAGGGGATGCAAAGGGATGGCTTGACCAGAATTTCCATTGGCCAGTTGGCTTGCACCAGCCAAGGCAGGAGGGGAGTGATGGTGGCAGGCTTAGCATCTCCTTCTCTATGCAAATCTCCATCCGCACACTCATTAGGATTATTCTGCCCTTCCGAATACCGTATTTTTCGCTCTATAGGACGCACTGGACCATAGGAGGGGGAGAACAGGGGGGGGAATCTCCCCCTCTCTGCTCAGCGCCCCTTCAGCGAAGCGGCAGGAGAAACGGAGCCCCTTCCATTTCTCCTCCCGCTTCACTGAAGGGGCGCTGTGCAGCTCTCCCTCTCTGTGCAGCACCCCTTCAGCAAAGCGGTAGGAGAAATGGAGCCCTCCTGCTGCACTCCGAAGGCTTGCGGATAGCTGTCTGAAGCCCCCGGAGCACAGCGGGAGTTCGCGCTGCGCTCCGGGGGCTTCAGGCGGCTTCAGCGAAAGCAACGCCAAGCCTCCGGAGCGCGGGGGGAGCTCTCCCTCTGAGCTTCAAAGGCTTTGCGTTGCTATCGCTGAAGCCAAGGAGCCTGCATTTGCTCCATAAGACGCACACACATTTCCCCTTAATTTTTGAAGGGGAAAAAGTGCGCCTTATAGAGCAAAAAATACTGTATTTCACCATATTCTTAGGTTTCCTTTTTTAAAAAGAAATTATTTATTCACAAACTGTTGCTACATACACATGATCTTAAGCAAGAAATGACAACTATACAGGTCATAGATATTTTCTAAATAAAACAAGCCTGTTGGCTCACCTGGTTGGGCTGTAAGGGATTATGAAACGTGAACAAGTCACTTCTCTACTTCTTTCTTAGCCACCTCTGGCATGATTATTGGCAGGGTCTGGATTGCTGCGTTCACCTTGGCTATTTTTGTTTTACGTCAATACAAGTGGTTCTTCATTTTTTCCCCCTCAAAGACCTTGGGGAAATTAGAGGTTTTGTGCATCCCTTTCAGACTTGACCTTCAAGGTCTGAAAGACTGCAATGAGGGGGGAAAGAGAGAAAGATTCAGGCTGTCTTACATTTCCTGGAGATGTGAAAACAGCTGTTTACTAACTGTGAAGCCCAATAAAGCTGAGGCATAAGTGTCCCAATATGCAAAAGGAAGGAAGAACTATCTTGAAAATGTGGCACTTGTCTCCATCATCTGAGGATCACAGGGCAGTTTGCAATATAAAAACACAAAAATGCACAACACAGTAACAAACAAAACAATAACCCCTCTGCACAGTTTAAAAGGCCATTGATTCTTTAGCCGAAGACCTAGGAGAAAATGAATGTTTTTACCTGGTGCCTAAAGATATGTAACGAAGGCAAACCTCCCTGGGGAGAGCATTCCACAGATGGGGAGCCACTGCAGAAAAGGCTCCTTCTCATGTTGCCACCCTCTGGACCTCTCAAGGAGGAGGCACATGAAAAAGGGCCTCAGATGCTTGCAGGGTCTGGGTCAGTTCATATGCCACATAAGTGCAATCGCTGAAGAAGTATTCCCTCTAGCATGTCAGAGTACCTATATATGTTCTTTGTACAGTCATACCTCGGGCTACAGACGCTTCAGGTTGCGTTTTTTTGGGTTACGGACTGCCAAAACCTGGAAGTACCAGAACGGGTTACTTCCGGGTTTTGGCGGTCGCGCATGCGCAGAAGTGCTAAATCGTGCTTTGCGCATGCGCAGAAGCACTGAATAAAAACCCACGCATGCGCAGACGCACCACTGCGGGTTGCGAACGCTGCGGGTTGCGAACATGCATCCCGCACGGATCACGTTCGCAACCCGAGCGTCCACTGTATTCTACAAACAAACTTATTTTCCAAGCGTTGGAAAGTGCCTTGTTTACCCAAAACAACCCCATCCACATTACAAGAAGGAAGTACCAGCAGTCTTAGCAGAAGCCCAAGATTTGGAGAAATACAAAAACCGTTGGCTGGGTCGAACCCCGAGCATGACCATTCCACAGTGCAACACTTGTTAAAAATTAGCAATATTTTTAAACAAAGCATATTTTGATTGATTTAACAAATTAATTGGCTAAAAATTGCAGTCCCAGTTGGAAGCAATTTGCATGGCACTTTTGGATGGGTTTTGTAGAAGGGGGAATGACTAGCACATGGTTGTGTGTTTATGAGCGAGAGAGAGGAACAGTCATAGGAGCATTTGAACATCATTGTGGCCACAGCATGGTAAAGTTAAGACTAAGGCTGGAGGTGATTGAAAAAGTGGCAGCGGCACTTATCTGAACATGTACCTGGCAAACCAAAAGCCTGCAGGATTTCTTGTTTTAAAAGTCTTTACCAGCTGGCAGAAGACAACCAGAGAAGGGACCACCCAAGCTTTGTGGAGTAAAATGTTCCATAGCATTGGTGCAGCTATTGTGAAGGCCCCACCTCTTGTCAAACCAACTTTTCTTCTCCCATAGACGAGAGGAGAAAAGGTCCTCTCCACTCCGTTTTTAATGAGCAGATAGGCAGTTTCCTCCGGTATCCTGGACCCAGGCCACTTGGGACTTTAAATGCAATTAGCAACACTTTGACTTGCACCCAGAAACATATTAGTAACCGGTGCAGAGATGGTTTCATATGGTCCCGTGGTTTCCTCCGACATTGGCTCTATTCCAGTCATTCTTCTCCCCCTCCTTGCAAGGAATTGCTGCAATGCACGGGGGAGAACAGGGGCAAGGCTGTTAACCCTGGCCTCTCCTGCACCTTCCGCCTACATTTCTGCCGGCCCCTCCCTGAATTTGGAGCTGGAATTCCATTGGAGGGAACTTTCGCTACTCAAGTAAGCTCCCTGCTTAGAATCTGGAAAATATGGGTTCAAAATTGCATGAGGGGCCTGTTGGAGTAATGGTTGTCTCTCTGCTGCAGAAGCTGAAGCCCTCAACACTTGGGGGGGGCTGTAGAAATAGTGGCAGGAGAATGTGGGAAGGCTGCACAGAACAGTATTTGTATGATGTGTGAAAGGTAAAATGACTGAAGTAGGTCTATCCTTGCTGCTGGATCGAGTGCTGTTTCCAAAGAGTCTTCACAAAGTGAACTCCTTGTAAACTCATTCCAATAATTTAACCCAGCCGCCCGTGCATTACGGAGAACTAGAGTAAGCCTAACTCATAGTCACTTCAGGGTTTTGAGACAGCAGAGACCCTCAGGTAGCGATCTACAAGAGAAGGCTATTTTCAGTGAGATAGATTTCAAGTGGCAATATATATTGCTGCTGCTGAAAAACCCGATACCCTTTTTTGTCCGTTGTATTTTTCCAGGAACCAAACTGTTCATGACATCTTGGATTATGGTTCTGATTTAAGGAGAGACACAGATCCGGCAATACATTTTGCTGCACATCAGATTCTAAAGTTCAGGAGAGCCATAAAAAAAAAATTCTAGAGTGATGGAGATGAACCTTGGTTCTGAAAGCCAGACGATGAGTAATGAGTGACGTCAGTGCCTAGGTGGCAGACTGCTAAGTGAATTGCCTCTACCCAAGGCTGCCTTATTTGGTATATTAAAGTGCCTTCTCTAAATAGCATGAAATGGAGATTTCCAGCAGCTTGTAATTTCATAATGTATGCCTAATTTAATAGGAGGGGAATAATATTTGTTCATTTACTGCCTTTTCCCCATCACACCAGGTGACATGAGCAAATGGCACATATGTAGATAATACTTTAAAAACAACAACCTTGGATGTAGCATGAAATGAGTTGAGGAAGGACTGCAACCCAGTAGTAGCGCACATTCTCTGCATGCAGGAGGTACTTTAAAGCCCTAAACGGCCTCGGTCCAGTATACCTGAAGGAGCATCTCCACCCCCATCGTTCTGTCCGGACACTGAGGTCCAGTGCCAAGGGCCTTCTGGCGGTTCCTGCTCCTGCTCGGTCCCTGCTCCTGCCAACCTAGCAGTTTGAAAGTACGTCAAAGTGCAATTAGATAAATAGGTCCTGCTCCGGTGGGAAGGTAAATGGTGTTTCCGTGCGCTGCTCTGGTTTTGCCAGAAGTGGCTTAGTCATGCTTAGTCATGCTGGCCACATTACGGCCTCGGTCCTGTATACCTGAAGGAGCATCTCCACCCCCATCATTCAGCCCGGACACTGAGATCCAGCGCCGAGGGCCTTCTGGCGGTTCCCTCACTGCAAGAAGTGAGGTTACAGGGAACCAGACAGAGGGCCTTCTCGGTAGTGGCGCCCACCCTGTGGAACACCCTCCCTTCAGATGTGAAGGAAATAAGCAGCTATCCTATCTTTAAAAGACACCTGAAGGCAGTTTTTAAAAGACATCTCCACTCAGTTTAGGGAAGTTTTTAGTATTTAATGCTGTATTGTTTTTAACACTCAATTGGGAACCACCCAGAGTGGCTGGGGAAACTCAGCCAGATGGGTGGGGTATAAATAATTATTATTATTATTATTATTATTATTATTATTATTATTATTATTATTGCATGACCTGGAAAAACTGTCTGTGGACAAACGTCGGCTCCCTCGGCCAGTAAAGCGAGATGAGCGCGGCAACTCTAGAGTCGTTTGCGACTGGACTTAACTGTCAGGGGTCCCTTTACCTTTATTCATGGATATGCTGTCTCTAAAAATAGACAATCCATTTAGCTATTATGGCAGAGTTGGGATAGAAGAGGTGAGAGGGGCTTTGCAGAGATGATTCTAAGGAAAGGCATGATGGGAATGGCTTGGAATCCCATTCACACACTTTTAAGAGGAACCAGCACCCCTGGCTAGGGGTGTGTGAAGAATGAAGATGCTAGCTGCATTTGGGCAGTGATATGGCAGGTCCCCAGGTGTTGCATAATTTCATCACAAAGTTTTAAATGTCACGGGAGATTTAACCTTCAGCTGCTGGTGAATAAGAGAGCTTGAAGGCTACAATGTGTATGAGCCAAAAAGCAATCTTCCCTTCCCTTTCCCTGACATTGAAAACTTTTTTTTAAAAAAAAACTTCAGTCTTTTTCTGGACTGCTTTTATGTTTTGTTAGACCTGTAAAAGGCACTTTACATTTTTAGCCTCTGGAGTTGTATTGAGGATGGATTTTGCAGATGAAGGGGAAAATGTGTGAGCAGCGGCAAGGAAGTTGATGGGAGTCATTGATCCACTCCTTTTTCACAGGGACCGCATGGCAGACTAACCAGCAGTGATTGACAAACTGGAAAATCAGTTATGAGAAGGGTGAAATATGGCTAAAATGCTGCCTTTCAGCTTCATGTAAGAAGGCAGTATTCACCCACAACCTTGGGGGGGGGGTCCTTCAGACTCCAGGGGTTTTCAGCCTGCTGTTTCTTAGAGCAACATCTGTACTTAAAAGATGAATGTTACAGATGAGATATATGATTCTGTGTGGATGAAATGCAAGCCTGCCATGCTGAGACTGAGAGCCTGAATAAAAGCCACTAGCACCAAAAGAAGCAAACATTGGCTAATCTTCTTATTTGTAAAGGCACTCACAAAGTTCTGGAACTAACCTTTCTGGTTTCAAAGGCAATAATGTTGCTTCGATGTGAGCAAGTATCTCAAAATGAGGAATTTGCATAGGAATACAAAGCAAACACTTTCAGAATTATTAGATAAGTCTCATTATGCAACACATCTTGATTGCTAGAGTTTTTAGGGCGCACAGAACTTTATGGTCATTTGTTGTTCTTGCAGATTCTCCTATGAAATAGACCAGTGTTTCCCAAACTTGGGAAACTCCAGCTGTTACCAGATTACAATTCCCATCATCCCTGACTACTGATTCTGCTACTTTGGGGTGATGGGAGTTGTAGTCTGAAAACAGCTGGAGTTTCCCAAGTTTGGGAAACAATGAAATAGCCCAATTTAGAGATGTGTAAGTAGGGAAAGTTGGAGGAATTTAAGAAGATCCTTGCTGGATCAAGCCAAAGGGCTATGAATTCCAGCATCTGTTACACCACAATCTTGTGGTAGAAATTCCATAGTTTAATAACTGTGCACTATTTCTGTCAGGACCAAATGGTGTTTTTTTTTTAATTGATACTTCATTTATTTTTTTCCAATTATAAAGCAATTTATATCACACAACTGTGTAAAAGAGAAAGAAAAACATTATATGAATATATACAAACATATAACCAAATGTTGATTGCTCCACATTTTAATGATTTTAACAACCCTCACATTTTTCAAATGTATTTCGTCTTTAGTAAGATTTGTATGCATTCAAGATGCAGCTACCCATCTCACCTTTGACAGGGTAATAAAAGTAGTAGTAGCAGTAATAATAGTAGTAGTAGTTATTTATTACATTTGTATACCACAGATATAATTGGCACCAATTATTTCCTCAGGTTTTATCAGTGATGCTCACATGAACCCCCTCTCCTTATCGCAACTTTAAAGTAATAAGCTCAGATGACAGCTTCAAAAATAACTGAACATTTTTGTGCACCTAAGCTTTTCCGAGGTGCTGAGTTATAGAGTAGAAGTAGCAAATGTGGGGTGTGTGTGTGTGTGTGTGTGTGTGTGTGTGTGTGTAAGAGAGAGAGAGAGATACGTCTATCTGCTCCCCAGTGTTATAATAATAGTAACAGTGATTTGATTTACTACAGAGGACTCTTCAATAGAGCACAGTGAGTGATGGGCCATCCGTCCTATTTGTAAGATGAGGAAGACACAACTCCCCTTGCCTGCTAGGCTATCAAGCTGGTTTGAAGAATTAGCTGATAGCAGCGTTTTGTTTAATCCAGCCTTTGGTCCTTCCCACTTCATCAGTTGGCAGAGATGAGCAAGACTGACGCTAGCATATAGGGAGGGGACGTTATTCATTGATTGTAATCTATTATCTAGGGCTTCCATATGTCATTCTGTGATGTCCTCGGATGGTTGCATCATCAAAAGAAAGTTGCTTTGATAATGGGGTGCCACGTGGAGCAGAAAAATGAGTTACAACAAAGGATTTTAAAGGCTGCTCCAAGGAGGTTTAAGAGTGAAGAGGGAATTTTATTTGTATAGGAAGTTGGAAGGCAAAAAGAGAGAGAGGCTTTCATGAAGCTTAGGAGAAAATGAAGGGTGAGAAGGGAAATGAAATTGCTTGGGTAGACCATCAAAGTGGCATAATATTGCTGATGAGTGGCACTTGAAGAAAAGCATACTTTCTGTTTGGAAGAATAGGCTTTCCCTAGATTTGCATTAGCTTAGCTTGGAAACCCAAGGCAAAGAGAGAAAGTGCTGCAATTGTGACATTCTGCAGTACCTTTCCCTTAACAAAGTTTAAGGCTGCTTTGGGGTCGTTTCCTTGAGTTACTGGTCCATCACAACCTGAAGGCTCAGGAGGGAGGCCTTCTTCCTGTCCCTGTTTGCGTGCTTGGAGAGCTAAACAAACCTACAGTGATAGCAAGGAGAAGCAGCAGCAAAGGCCTCAAGAGTTTTATCTTTTTTTTTTAAAGATATTTATTGAGTTTTTCTACCTTTATACATTAAAAAATAAAAAAGAGAAAAAAACAAAAAAGTTAAAAACACATAAAGTTTACAATCCTTATTTTCAATAACATATTTCCCTGACTTCCCCACACCTCCCCTTCTCATATTCCAATTCAAATTGTTAATTCAACAAGTTCTTGTCCCCAATTTTTGACCTTTTTATATTTAATTCATTTTAGAAAAACCAATTTTAACTTATAAACATCAGTATTTAAACATCAGTGCTCATTCTTAAAACTTTTTTCTAAAGTCGACCCAAATTCCCTTCCACGAATTCCCCAATTTTCATACTAATAACAAAACAAAATAGAAAAAACAGATTATAATTATGCACCCTTTGGATTCCCAAACCCTACCCCCCCTTTCCCGGTTTCAATCCCCAGCAAATGTCCATCAGTCTTAGTGTACTATCAGCCTGGAGACCTCACGTCCGAGGCTCTTAATTCTCTCTCAATTCCTCTCTGCCGGTTTTTTTGGTAGTCCTTAATATTAAACACCAGATCTCGGAGAAGCTCTCTCCCGATAGGGTCCATATTTCTTCCAGCCAGACCTCCATACTTAAAAGTGGAGCCCGAATCTTGTTTCTTACTCCTTTTAAGTCCAAATGTCCCAAAAGCTCCAACTTTCACCTTAATCAAATTTGTAATCCATAGGTCTTCAGATCTCCACATAAGGAGATCTCTCCATTCTTCAATCTTCAATTCAAAACAGATTTTCATCATCCAGTACTTATTTTCCTTTGTAGCCATCATGTCAGGCCTCTGGCTCTCCTTTGTCATCATTACATCTCCTCCTTCCTTTTCCTCAGAAACAACATATATCTCTTTCTCCACACTCTCAAATCTTTCAAGTTTCTCTTCTTGTCCAGCTGCATGGACTTCATGAGTCAAGTCCTTATCAAATTCAATGAATTTGTTTTATCACCCAGGGTATGAAGGCTATCTGCGGTGAAAATTGGCTCCAAGGTAATTCACTGGCCAATATTGGCAATGGCTATTTCAAAACAATCAATTTTCTCCATGGCACAAACTTTTACCTCAGGTTTCATCAAGGATGCTCACATGAACCCCCTCTCCTTTTTGCTGCTTTAAAGAATGTTATGCGTTGTTATTGAGGAAGTTAAGAAGCTTGCATTCTACACGTACTGTGTGTTTCAATGATGAGTCATGGAAGGGTAGGTTGTATTCAGCCAAGCAAGCTAACCGCTTTATAAGCTCCGCAGGAATCCTTGCTAAATATTCATTCTCTTCAACAAACACCTCCTTCGCTATGATAGGGCTGGCCAGCAGGAGTCACAACTAATTGCTCATTCCACTCTTATTCTTATTTTATGCTGTTTCTTTGTATCAAATAAAGATGTGCAACCGCTTTAAAAACAAAGAGCAAGATGGAACTCTTGAAGATAGGGAAACATTTGTTTTGGGCTTGTTTCCATAATCCAAGGGTGCATATGTTATTGACTTGGGCTTACAATTTACCCAAATAGCCTTGATATCTTTGGGGCAGCCAGGGTGGAACTGCAAATCCCATCATACGCAGCCAACATGGCCAATTGCCAAGGATGATGGTCCAAAAGATCTGTTGTAGAGTGAGCTGGGCAATAAATCACATAGTTCAAAGTTGGTGTTAACACTTTATTAGCAGAAACATGTTCTTCACACATTTGGCTGAGTGTCAGACCTAATGAGCACAGCACCTCATTCCCTGTAGATCTTTCTCCATGAAACCAGTTACTCTATGAAACTAAAGGTCCTCTCCTCCCCATAGCCATTTAGGTCTCCTCCTCTCTGGGGCTTTTTCTAGGCAATTGGAGACTGCACCTGCATGCCCCCTGTCTTTGCTCCTCCTGTCGCTTGCCTCTTCTGGTGCCGGGAGTGGAGGGAAGGGGAGGTTGTCATAGCAGGGGGATGACACACGTGACTTGTCACCAGCCTGACTCATCTCTGCCTCTGGACTTTCCTCCTCCCACTCACCTCAGCTTCTGCCTCTGATTCTGGACTCCTCTCTGCCACAGACTCTCCCTGCTCACAAAGCCTTGTTATCTCCTTCAGCTTCCAGCACCTCCTCCCAGTCTCTGAGCCTTCTTGCGTGCAAGCAGGAGGGGGCAGGGATCTCTCAGGCAGCGCAATGCCTCCCTTCCCAGTGGAGCAGCCCCAATCCCATTCCTACTTGCGTGCAAGCAGGAGGGGGTGGGGATCCATCAGCTGCGAAGGGAGGCTTCCTGTTGCCTGAGAGATTCCTGCCCCCTCCAATAAGCAGCATGAAGCCTCCCTTCACAACTTAGTTTCTGGTGTCAGGGAAGGTGGAGGCAGCCCGGAAGCTGCATCTTAGAGCCCCTGACCACCATCATATGGGGACTTCTGAGCAGCTCCTGAAGCCAGCCAGAGCCAACTGCTCCGGGCTGCTGAGACTGCTGCTGCTGCTTTTCCAGGGGACATTAGATGAAATCCGGGGACATTCGGGGGATGGAATTTGTCCGGGGACTTATTCGCAAATCCGGGGATTTCCCCCGGATATGGGTCTGGTAACCCTACACTAAGCCTTGTTATCCCCTTCAGCTTCCAGCAGCTCCTCCCAGTCTCTGAGCCGTCTTTCCTTGGTGGTTCACCAGCTGGTTCTCCCACCATTCCTCTGTGTCCAACCTGATCATAACAACATCTAGAGGGCACCATATTGACTATCCAATGTGGTTCCCTCCAAATGTCGTTGGACAACGACACCCTTTTGCCCCTGACAGCGTGGCCATCAGCAAACTTCATTTTATTGCTTTCTATGAGGTTTCAGACCTATGCCAATAGTTTCTGAAATCTGAACTGAAACTACTTTCTCGGCTGAGATTTTGATTGCTCCAAGCCACTTTTCTGATCTTGGCTTATCCTTCCTGACTCTCTCTTTTTCTACCCCGTCACTTCTGTATTTGTTTATCATGTATCTCTATTATGTTGCTCTTCTTCCAAAGGATTCAGTGCACACGGAGAAGGTGGCAAGTTTATCTGTGACACATGCACAAAATTACTTCAATGGAGGTTTTTTAGCAAAGAAGTATCAAACAGTGGACTTGTTTATTACCGTGGAGGCAATCAAATAATTTAATCTACCATGTTTGCTTCCTCTCCTAAACAACCAAGAGAACAACTTTAATGCAATTAATCTTTGCAAGTGAACAACAATGTCAAGAAAGGGAAAATTAATTTACTTGATTCAGTCCTTGTACAAAAGCAGTAGCTGAATGTGAAAATTGAAAAGCCACCAGAGGGGTGGTGGTTTTTTGTGTTTTTTTTGGTGTTAAGAGTTTATTTGCCAAATATTTCTTTTCTCCTCGGTGTGCTTTTGAAAGCTTTAATGTTTAAGGTGTAGAATGGTGGAGCTTAGCATCATAATCCATGAGTGACATTTAAGAAATCTAAGATGTGCTGATGAACACAATTTATTTGAAACTAGAGATGTCAAGTCCCAGAAAAGAACTCCAGGGACTCATTAAAACCCACCTTAAAGAAGAGGCAAGCAATACAAGTTCTGGAATTATTTCCCTCTTGGGTTAAAAACCAAGCAGGATAAAAATTACTGGCTCAGTTCCTCCCTATTGAATGTACTGGAGCTATGTCACTCATTATATTCAATTTGGACCAGCGTTGGGGATTTGGACCAGGGTAGGGGAAGTACATAGGGATGCGAGTGGCGCTGTGGTCTAAACCACTGAGCCTTGGGCTTGCCAATCAAAAGGTTGGCGGTTCAAATCCCCACGATGGGGTGAGCTCCCGTTGCTCGGTCCCAGCTCCTGCCAACCTAGCAGTTGGAAAGCACGCCAAAAAGTGCAAGTAGATTAATAGGTACCACTCCGGTGGGAAGGTAAATGGTGTTTACATGCGCTGCTCTGTTGTCGGTGTTCCCTTGCGCCAGAAGCGGCTTAGTCATGCTGGCCACATGACCCAGAAAAACTGTCTGCGGAGCGGACAAACATCAGCTCCCTCGGCCTGTAAAGCGAAATGAGCGTCGCAACCCCAGAGTCGTTTGTGAATGGACTTAATTGTCAGGGGTCCCTTTACCTTTAGGGGAAGTACATTTCTCATGGGAGACCTACAACAACTTTTACCAATCCCCATGCAAAGTAATCACTGTGGCAGGGGGTGGACATTCAGAGGAGGAAAAGACTACCCATACAGGTCTTCTACAGGGGATTGCAATGGCTATTTTCTTCTCCTGCCACCCCTTGCTCCTGCAACATCTTTTACCTGTTCCCCATGCAAAATAATGGAGAAAGACAGTCAGTCTGTAAAGTGGTACCTTGGTTTACAACCATAATCCGTTCCAGAGGTCCGGTTGTAAACCAAAACAGGTTGTAACCCAAAGTGCGCTTTCCCCAATGGGGCCTCCCCCCCCAAAAAAATTGGTTGTAATCCAAAAAAAAAAGGGTTGTAATATAAAAAGGGGGGGACATGTACTTCCGGGTTTGACGTGGTTGTAATCCAAAATGGTTGTAATCCAAAGCAGTTGCAAACCAAGGTACCACTGTATAGCATAGAACGAAAGCTCCCGTTTCCTCAGAGCAGGGCGGGGTGAATTTTACAGGCCCTTGAACAGGCTTGGAAAAATTAGCTGAGGTAATTTCTCAGTTACTCTGAGGGGAGCTTTGGAAAGCTCACGTATTCCAATTTGAAACTAAAGGTTCTGTGAGTTAACGTCATTGGTTATGATGATGGTAATGCTGCTGCTGTCTTGGGGAAATGCAGCAATTGGAAAGGTCTACAAATCCATAAAAGTAAATAAGTGAAATGATGTTGAATATCAAAGCTATCTTTAAAATAAAGTTTGAAGACTCCAGAGAGCACAATGTTTCATGTGTCCCTTTTAAAAATACAAAAATCGTGTTTTCTCTGTGCATTTACTTATTCAGGATTGCTTATTCCATGAATGCAGAATTACTGTATTTAAAAATGAGCATGCACAACCACAAATTTGGGGAGGAGACCAATAGTAGCTCATGTGCTGTATGTGCTTCATTGCAAATAGAACACAAACATCTTCAATTGAAGATACTCTCTCTCATACGCTCCATGTGTATCAAAGCCTTCGTACATTTAGGAGAATAGAGAAACTCTCTTAGTTCTGCAAATAAAATTGTATAAAGTGTTGTTGTTGTTTTTTTAATTTCACATCTCTGCGGGCGTTGGGTTCTCTGACAATTTTACAGCAACCTCATATTTCAGTGTGGTATACAGTGTTCCTGTCTCCTGAGAGATGGTTTTCTTTTCACAATAAATGTTTTAAATCCTTTTTTCTTTTCAGCAACTAAACTGCTGGCTGTTTGATACTCCTACTTTCAAAATGTATTTTGATGGTGGTGTTTTGTTTTTGCTCTAAAACACACCACAATCTTAGCATTGTGGAGCCTTTTTTTCCTCAGAGAGTTGATCCAAAACCAATAAATTCTACTAAGGAGAAAAAAACCACTTGAACTTTTGCAGTTAAAATACAATGCGGTTCATTGATTGACATATCCCCACTGACTTGATGGGGATTGCCTTCATTAAAAACACACACAACTAATTCAGATCTTGTTAACTAGTTTCTGCTGCGGGGTGTGGGTGTGTGCCTCTTTGAAAAAACCAAATCTGAATTAGCTATATTTCCTCCATCAGCTTTGTACAACAAAGACATTAATAGTATGCTATTGCCATTTGTTTCCAGGCTAAAGAAAAAGTCACAGTCTATCGATATTTCTGCTTCAAGTTATGAACCTCTGGCACCTGCCGCTCAACATGCAATGCAACCACCTAAGCCGCCGCCTGTCACAAACACAGCTACATCCGAAGAGGAGCAGAACAACACTGCGAATACGCAACGGCGCAACCCGCGGAGGGGTGAGCTGAAGAGATACTACACCATTGGTGAGCCAGAACACATACACCATATTTCCCCTTAAAAATGTGTAATCTCCTTCAGTGAAGGAAAGCTCTTGCTGTGGAACAATCAATCACATGTTCATTGATTGGGTGAATCAGAGCTGCTGGGTTTTCTGTTGTTCGGTGCGGATTGTTTTCTCATCTGCTGTGGGCATTAAGAGTTTGCCCTTATGCAGGTCACTTCAAGTATAGGTGATATAGGAGTGCCTTGTCATTGCTTTTAGTTTTGTGTTGTTGTTTTTAAAAAAAACATTCAGTTCTGTGGTCTATGACTTCCTATCGCCACCGTTGTTACTGTTGTTGTTCTCCTTGCTGTTCCTTAGCAATACATTCCAATGCTGTCCAGGGTTGTAAAGACTGCGGAGAGAATAATTGGGTGCACTCTTCCCACCTTGGATCAAATCTATGCTGTCAGGTGCCATAAGAAAGCTGCAGAGATAGTGCAGGACAGTGCGCACCCCAGAAATGATCTCTTTCAGCTTCTGCCTTCTGGAAGAAGGTACAGGGTTATAAAGACTAGGAAACAGTTTCTATTCAAATGTGATTTTGGTTTTAAACGCAGTGTAAGGTAGTATCTATGGGAGTATATTGTATTTAGGGGGCAGAGTATTTAGGGGGCTAACCAGGCTGGGATAGTTGGGATAGCAGGCTTGCTGGTTTTTGAATGTCTGGTGCAGATTTTTTTCAATTTCGTTGTTCTGTATGGGACAATGACAATAAAGATTATCGTATCGTAAAGGGAGCAGTAGTGATTAAAAAAAACAGAGCAAGCAATGTGTGGTTCTCTCTTGTCTCAGGGTAGTGGTTGCTGACTTAAAATGGTGTTTGTCTGGTCCTGATCCACTTCATGGTTCTTTCCTGACCTCTTTTTATGGAATTATTTCCCATCCTTTGCTTGTCCAGAGATCCCTGCACAGACTTCTGGTTCATTGCTGGGGATCTAGGGTCAAGATGTTCCAAGACATGTCCACCTACAGAACTGCCCAGTTCTGTTAAGCCTTGCTGTTGTCCTCCATCAACTGAAAGTATGACTTCCAATATACCCAATATATTGCATGGGGAGTGCACTGGTGGTAGGAAAGCTCTCTTGTCAGGGAAGGACCACAGCTCTGTAGCATAACATCTGTTTTGCCTGAAGAAGGTCCCAGTAGACTCCTGCCTAAGACCCTGGAGAGCCTCTGCCAGTCAGAGTAGAGAATGCTAAGCTAGGTAGCCCAATGAAGCACCTTCCCATGTTCCTGGGGAAATTTGTTCTCTTCCGCTGATTCTTCCAATTCAGGGACCCCAGAACCTCATGGCTCCTTGGACCACTGTTTTGACATGTGTAGCAGGGCATGGCATCTGTAGAATCATTTTATTTGTTAAACATTAAACCACAATACTTGTGCGACTCCACATTCATTTTAGAATCGCCATAGTTATTAGGTCGGTTTGCAGCTCACCAGTTTGCCTCTCTGTTGTATTTTAACCTGGTGGTTCCCTCCAAACCTAGTCTCAAACATGGACAGAGGAGGTTGCTAATAAACTGTTCTCTGAAAGGCTCTCTGTCTTGCAAGCAGCATCCAAGCCTTGTTAGTGCATCTCAGTGACCAAAGCAAACATTAGTCTTTAGTCTGGTAGTAGCTTGCAAGGCCTCTGCTTTGTCAACTGCCACTAAGATTCTGGTTGTCCCTAGCCCCGTCTCCCTGGCAGAGGTATTTATTAAATTTATATCCTGGCTTTCCTCCCAAAGGAGTTGATTGCATCAGTATGCTTCCATACAGTGGGAGGTGAATCACCTGGACCCTCCTAGCGGCAATTTAAAGGAAAATTGGCTTTAAAAAAATATTTTGAAAAGTCAGGTATTCAAGTTGTTCGTAACAAAGCTGCCAAAGTTTGAAACAAGCTAAATTTCCTCGATTTCTTTTTAATAAACTTTTGTGCTAGTGTTTAAGCAATCCTTTAAGACCATGAAATGTTCAAAGAACTTTGCTTGAGCCATAAATGTGAGGTGCCATTTCAATACCAGCTGAGCATCCTTTATTACTTTAGGAACTCTGCGCTGGTAGAGAAATGTCCTGAGGTGCAACTGTACCTTAGTGGGAATTAGGTTCCAGCTTTTGCACAGAGCAATCACGAACGGCAAAAAGTAATTTTTATTTTATTTTTGGTCTGGAGCCAGAAGTCTGCCTGGCACTGTGTGGCAAAATTGCCAATCAACGGGAGCTGCATTTTACCATTATTACATGAGGAAAATAGATCAGTGTTTTGTAATGGGAGTCTATTTCCATTTCTGCCACCCCCGAAAGAAGCAAATGCTACTCAAACTAAAGAAAACAACAAATCCGAAAAACTGTCTGTCTCTGCAACTCTTATGAGCTAAATATCCATTGCTCTTATTCATGGGATATGTGTTGAAAGAGGGCTTGTTTTCTGCAGAGATTAAGAGGTGATCTCTGGTGACAGAAACATATAGTGCCATCTTCTCAGTTGTGGGCAACTGGGCCAACCAGGTTTCTGACTAACGGGCAAGCTTTTCTCCTAAGCACAAAGAAAGAATTACCGTATTTTTCAGTCTATAAGACGCCCCCATGTATAAGACGCCCCCTATTTTGGGGGACTCTGATTTAAGAAAATGGGTGGAGATGTATCTGTGTATAAGACGCCCCCAAATTTTTGACATTATTTTAAAGGGAAAAAACCTAGTCTTATACAAGGAAAAATACGGTATGTATGTATGTGAGAGAAAGTAATGGGTGCCACTGATGATAAACATTAGACTAGAGGCTAAACCTGTGTCCTGAATCCACATGTCTGGCATATGATGAAATTCCCCAGAAGCTGCCTTCAAAATTACAGTCTATGTACTTCATTGTACAGAACTTCATGTGTGATGATATCTGCATTGCCTCTGATGATGTGATCGCCAACTACATGACTTGTCCATTGATTTCAGTGGGTCTGTGCTGAGCATGGCTAACATTGGCCCATTTCTTTATTAGATTTATATGGTTGCCTAACAATAATTGGGTGGCTTACAAACAAGACTTTATTAAAAAATACGGCGTTTTGTATTTGCCTTATTAATAAAAGGCTTATTCAGATCCAAAATCTATGCAGTGAAACAGGGTTAAAACCATTCCTTGTCTATTTAATGTACCTTTTAAAATAATTCCTCCAAGTGCTCCGACTATCACCAAAACTTGTAAATTGGATCTGTATGGGTTACTCCATGCAAAGTTGACTGGATAACCTTGATGGAGTAATGCACAAGTCAAAACTAGAAGGAAGAGGTGGCCCTAATGAAGCACCTAACCAAACGCCCCTATCTGAAACCAGTGCTATTTCTCTGGAAAAAGAGGTGCCAGAACTCACCATGAACGCCTCCCTTGTTCTATTATAATGGCAGTTGCACCCACCTGAGAAGTGCCGGAACTGAGTTCTGGCAAGTTCCTGCTGGAAAAAAGCCCTGTCTGAAACCCTACAGGGTTGTTGCCAGTCAATATTGGGCAATACAGTGGTACCTTGGGTTATGTACTTAATTCGTTCTGGAGGTCCGTTCTTAACCTGAAACTGTTCTTAACCTGAAGCACCACTTTAGCTAATGGGGCCTCCTGCTGCTGCCGCGCTGCCTGAGCATGATTTCTGTTCTTATCCTGAAGCAAAGTTCTTAACCTGAGGTACTATTGCTGGGTTAGTGGAGTCTGTAACCTGAAGCGTATGTAACCTGAAGCGTGTGTAACCCGAGGTATCATTGTAATATACTGCAGTAAATGAACCAGTGGCAAGACTCAGTATGAGACAGTTCCCTCTATGCAATATTCTTTGACATCTGAATTCACATTGAAGGTTTAATTGAGAGTAGGAAGTTTGAATGCCTAAAGCAAGTGTATATTGACTAATGTGCGCACCTCAGCAGATTTTGTGGATTGCTGGTAATTAGTGTTTTGAACCCAAGTGTTTGATGTGTTTGGGCTCTTTAGAAACTTTTTGCAATTTCCTGCGTTTAAGATCCTGCTGAAACCCCTGTTTATTCAAGGAGTTTTATGGCTGTTTCTCTTTAAGGTGTAAAAAATGAAGGTTATTAATTGGCAAATGGGACGGGGCTTCGTTTTTCAAAAGAGAAGGAGGCATAAAGATGGCAGTGAAAATGATTTGTTTTACATAAAATGGCAAACTGCATAATTATATGTTTCCTTACTCTTAGCAAATCTGTAAGCAGCCTTGCGCAGCTGCCTAATCGCTTCTCTGCCTAATATGTGAGCAGTTCCCAAGAGACAGCATCAACCCAAAATGTGACATTCTATCTTAAATCTTTGTTGATAGACTTAGGAAGCAGAGAATTAAGTGTTAGCTGTAAGGTTCAGCCACCACATCTGAAACGCTTAACAGCTCCCTCATGTAGTAGCATATATCTGTCTTGTTTTTTGTGGCTTTTTATATGCATTTTACTGCGTGTCATGACGGGCTTGCGAACTGTGTTGTATCGCTGCTGAAAGGAGGATGAGCAGTGAAATATAGGATGCTGTTGGTTGGAAAGAGAAGTCAGCTCCTGGAATATATTTACAAATACTTCTTATAGATTTCTCATTCCTGGCTAACGAGAAGAACATGGAAAACTCCTAGCAAGACAGCAGCTTTGAAACCACTGAGTCTAGTTGTTTGTTGCATTAATAGCATAATTCATGATGGGGTTCAAGGTGCGTACATAGTGGATTGATGTTGCTTCCCATCCTGGCATTGAAGAGACCCAGGCTTCCTTATCTTCCCCAAGGGGAAAGGCCGTCGTAGCTGAGTGGCAGAATACTTGCTTTCCAGGCAGATGTTAGTTTCTGTTTGCCACTGTGCAGTGCTTTGGAGTCACAAGACTCTGTTTTGCATTCCACACATTCCCTACCATTGGAAGTCTCACGGGAGATGGGAGACGGATGTGACGTTATTGGTTTCCTGTTCCTTTGTTTTTCAGTTGCTCTCTGCTCTCACAGAGAGAGGATGTGTTTTCTGTCTGCGTAGTAAGAAATAAAGCACAGCGATGTAGCCATAAATCTCATCACTTCCGCGTGCTGCTTTGATTCTCTGCTGAATGGGGATGTGCCTGGAGCCTCATCAAAGGCTCAGGTCGTTAATCACGTCGGAGGGCGATTCCGGAAGATGGGCTTTATCAGCTGGGTCGCAGCAGAGATTCCGACAGCAGAAGCTCCCAGGTTCCATCCTTGGCACCTCTTAGGTAGGAATGGGAGACTTCTGTCTGAAACCCTGGAGAGGTGCTGCCAGTCAGTGTCACCCATACTGAGCTAGGTGGGCAAATGGTCTGATGTGGTATCAGGCAGCTAGGCACAAGGGAAATGAACCAGCTTCTTCCCTTCGGTGTGTGATTTAATTCACAAGATGTTGCACAACCAAAGTGTTGTGCAGCCTCTGTTCATGGTTTTTCACAGTGATGGTGATGATGATGATTTATTTATACCCCACCCATCCGGGGCTGAGTTTTCCCAACCACTCTGGGCTGCTCCCAACAGAATATAAAAAATACGATAAAACATCAAACGATAAAAACTTCCCTAAACAGGACTGCCTTCAGATGTCTTCTAAAACTGAGATGTTTATTTCTTTGACATCTGATGGGAGGGCGTTCCACAGGGCAGGAGCCACCACCAAGAAGGCCCTCTGCCTGGTTCCCTGTAACCTCATTTCTCGCAGTGAGGGAACCGCCAGAAGGCCCTTGGTGCTGGACCTCAGTGTCTGGGCAGAATGATGGGGGTGGAGATGCTCCTTCAGGTATACTACGCCCAGGCCATTTAGGGCTTTAAAGGTCAGCACCAACACTTTGAATTGTGAATGGCCTCAGATGCCCCTAGTATACAAGCAAACCTTAAATTACTGTCTTAAATAACCAGGACATAAATTTAAAGAATAAAAATGGATTCCATCCCCCTCCCCCCGCCCTCATTCTGATTATCTAGCTCTTCTGACTCTGTGCCACAGATTTAACACCGTTCCTTCTCTTCAGGAAAACACGTGGATTTTAATTTTGTGTGTGGAGCAGAAATTAGTAATAATGACAGAGAATTCTCAAGGCACAAATATACAGTTGCAAGAATTAATTGGAGAAGACATAACTGCTGAACTAGAGGTTGCAGTGTGAACATAGGCCCCACCATTGTATACCCAGATGCATACCCTCCAACATTTCTCCGATGAAAATAGGGACGTCCTCAGGAAAAGCGGGACATTCCAGGATCAAATCAGAAACTGGGATGGCTTCTGTTAATCTGGGAGTGGGCCTAGGAAATAGGGGCACTTGGAGGGTCTGTAGATGGCATAGTAAAGTGGAGGAAACACACACACACACACACACACACACACACACACACACACACACAAAGTACCATCTTCTAGCACTGAGTTCTTCTTACAGGAGGCAGTGATGTAGTTAACAACTGTCTCACTAATTTAACTAGGCCAGCAAGAGACTTGACATGAAAAGTTTACCTTCTTCCGACCTTGTTGGTACATTGTTCTCTGCCAGAAGCAATCAATGTCTTAAGATCAAGCAACACGGGCTAATCGTTACCATGATAAATGGATTAAGAAATTGCATTAACGCATAGCGTAAGTAGCAGGTCCTCTGCCCCCACCAGTTGTCTCAACTGGATTTGCTTCTTCCTGGGTGGCATTAATTCGTAGCACGCTAATCCCAAACCACATGGTTAAGAGTCAATATTTATTGGATAATGAGCTGCATATTCAAACAAATGGGCAAATGAGAGGAATAATTAAAGTGGACATCATCATTCGGCCCTCCAAAGCTAAGATGCATTTCAAATGGCAGTTTAGCAGAGTTTTCTTCTTGTGCCGTGTTCATGGCAGTCTGGAAATGTGCATGATAGTGCTTAAAACACACACACACACACTGTAAATAAACTCTTCTTGCAGCAGTATTAAGAAACCTCCTCTCTGCTGCCCTGTTTCAACAAGAGAGGTCAGTACACGGAAGCAGCTTTCCACCTGCATTGCTAATGGGGATCTGGATGCACATATCCACTTGCATTTTAATGTTTATTTGAGCTGCCTGCCTGCATCTTCTGCAGCAAAGTGAGACATGTATCTGTCTCCTAAGTCACTGCTGGGCACATGCAACTGGTTCCCTAAGACTAGTTTCATATAGCCAGTGAGATGTGTATCTACAGTCAACACAGAGTCAACCGCTAATCTCTCTCTGGTGGAAATACAGTGGTACCTCAGGTTAAATACTTAATTTGTTCCGGAGGTCCGTCCTTAACCTGAAACTGTTCTTAACCTGAAGCACCACTTTAGCTAATGGGGCCTCCTGCTGCCGCCACACAAATTCTGTTCTCATCCTGAAGCAAAGTTCTTAACCCGAGGTACTATTTCTGGGTTAGCGGAGTCTGTAACCTGAGGCGTATGTAACCTGAAGGGTATGTAACCCGAGGTACCACTGTAACATAAGTTGCCTCATCATAGTTATTTCCTGTGCTTTCTTGCATTCTCTTAAACCATCACCTGCCAGGAACCAAATGACTCCGCCAAGCATTGCAAGGCTTTCTTCTGAGTTGGCATCTTTATCATCAGTTGGCTCCTATCTGCAACCCCTTCTGCCCACTCGGACTCAAGGGAAGAGCCTCAGCCTTGGACAATGGCAACAATCAGCTGCTCTAGGACCAGCGGTGGTGCTCTATGATGGGACATTCATCATTAGGAATAGGTTCCCATTATTAAATAGTACAGGCTAGTGCAGGTATGGAGAACCTTTGGACCTCTAGATGTTGCTGAACTACAATTCCCATCAGCCCCAGCAATCATGCTTAATGGCAGCAGTAGTTCAGCAACATCTGGAAGGCCAGAGGCTCCCCACACCTTGGCTAGTAAGAACACCATTAGCATTTTGAAGGAAAAGAAATCACAATTCAGGCACAAAGAAAGGTAAATAGTGGCAACGTAATGAATTGAATGACTGAAAATATTTATTTCACAGCTTTCCTAAACATTCAAAGAAGGTAACGGTAAAATATAAAGAAATATATATATATATATTAGCAGTTCAGAAGTCCAAAACAATGAAACATCATACTGAAACAAAACGAAGCAGATAAAACCAGTGAAGAACAGAAGCTACAGTATAAACCATCAGGTGGACTTCCATGAAGCTACTAACAGCCAAAGGCTTCATTCTGAAGCAGATGTCCATGGGACAGGCCTTTCTAAGGAAGAAGTTCTGGAGCCTCAGTGCTGCCACTGAGAAGAACCTCTTCAATAAAAGAGGAAGATGCCTTATTCCAAGTCAGGGCCATCTAGCTCATTATTGTCTGGCTCAGTATGGGCTAAGCCTACCTGAGATGCCAGAGATTGAAGCTGGAACCTTCTGCATGCAAGGCGATTGCTCTACCACTGAGTTATGGCATTTCCCAGGCAAACATTTTGGACGCAAAAGAGGGGTGTTGTTGGTTATCTTGATAGATTAGTAGGTTTATATTTAAGGACGTAATGCTCCATAACATAAAGGAAACCCTGAAAGAAAGGAGCACACACAACATATATTTATATTTGCACTCATCGGTGAATTTGCACCGGTTTTGTTCTACTTTTGTCATGCCCCATACCAAAACAAACACCCAGATACTTCCAACTCTAATTAACACAACACAATAAAGTAGGACACATACATTCCTGACAAATGCACACTGCTTTTATAGATAAAAGGTAAAGGTAAAGGTACCCCTGCCAGTACGGGCCAGTCATGTCTGACTCTAGGGTTGTGCGCCCATCTCACTTAAGAGGCCGGTGGCCAGCGCTGTCCGGAGACACTTCCGGGTCACATGGCCAGCGTGACGAAGCTGCCCTGGCGAGCCAGCACCAGCGCAGCACAAAGAAACGCCGTTTACCTTCCCGCTATAAAGCGGTACCTATTTATCTACTTGCACTTAGGGGTGCTTTCAAACTGCTAGGTGGGCAGGAGCTGGGACTGAAAGACGGGAGCTCACCCCGCCGCGGGGATTCGAACCGCCGACCATACGATCGGCAAGTCCTAGGCACTGAGGTTTTACCCACAGCGCCACCCACGTCCCTTGCTTTTATAGATAGATTGTTCCAATTATTTTCTTTTGAATGTGGGCTCATCTGGAGAGGAAAAGAAATCGTCTCTGTTTTCTGAGCACTCGTCTACCTGTTTGTGAGTGATAAGCCAACTGTAGCGGACTTGGTGCAACCTGTGGATAACAAAAGTAGTTTCCTTGGTAACAGTAGGGATGCAAAATTCTGTGTGGGTTTTTTTTGTTTTTTATTGGTAAGTGCTCTTTTTGTGGTATAGACATGGGGTTCCTAAATGAGTAGTTTACATAAGAATCTGTACCAATTTTGTTGTTAAATCTTAAAAAATTAACAGAAACCCTTTAGTATCAATTCCAAAGTGTAACCAAGTTTAAGTATATGTAATTGTATTTGTAATAATAGTAATAGTAATAGTAATAGTAATAGTAATAATACCCTGCTCATTTGGCTGGGTTTCCCCAGCCACTCTGGCCGGCTTACAGCATATATAAAAACATAATAAAAACATCAAGCATTAAAAACCTCCCAATACAGGACTGCCTTCAGATGTCTTCTAAAAGTTGTGTAGTTCTCCTTGCCATCTGAAGGGAGGGTGTTCCACAGGGAGGGCACCACTACCAAGAAGGCCCTTCGCCTGGTGAGGGAACCAGCAGAAGACCCTCGGAGAACCTCCAAGAGATTGGGGTGGAGACGCTCCTTCAGGTATACTCGGCTGAGGCTGTTTAGGGCTTTAAAGGTCAGCACCAAAACTCTGCCTCTACCTCTGCCTTCCTTCCTGCTGTGTCTTACTATGTTCTTATGACTCAGTCTGCCTAATGATAGGGCCAACCTTGCCAATGGTGGCTAGAGAATGGGGGCACTGCTCAGTGGGACTGATACAGCAGAAAAGCTTATACAGTCATACCTCGGGTTGAAATTGCTTCAGGTTGAACATTTTCCAGTTGCTCTCCATGGCGACCCGGAAGTAACGAACCGCATTACTTCCGGGTTTCGCCACTTGCGCATGCGCAGACGGTCAAAATGATGTTATGCACATGCGCAGAAGCGGCGAATCACAACCTGCGCACGCGCAGACACAGGTTGCATTCGCTTCAGGATCCCGTTCGTATCCAGAGGTACCACTGTACTTAATTGTTGAATGGAGGCATCTTGTGTGAGGTTCCCTCTGCTCACAGAAGGTGCCTCTATGCAGTTTGGAACAAGGCCTCGGGCCACAATCCTAAATGCATTTGCCAGAGGAATTTCCTTTGAGCTTTGTGGGGTTTGTTTCTGAGTAAACCTGCATAGGATAGTGTGGCAAGCCTCAAAGCTTTCCCATCTGCTTAAGGCAGAGGTTTTCAACCTTTCTGAGTCCACGTCTGCCTTGACCAACTACACTTTTTCTGTGGCACCCCTGTGGGGCTCAGGAGCCCAGTTATGTCATTCCTTGCCTGCCGAGCTGGCAGCCTCTCGCCCTTTTTCAAACACCCTCCTCCCTTGTGGAGTGCTCCCTCAGCCTCCTCTCCTCTCCCCTCTCCTTGGGAGTCCTCCAGGCAGCCTCTGCAGCACCCCCTGGTCTTTGAGCTGCCTCAGCTCCTGGCAACCAGCACCCTCTGGTCAGTCCCAGAGGCACCATTCACCTGGGGAGCTTGTAGCCAGGGCTGCTGCAGCAAACAGCTTTGCAAGGCAGAGATGCGAGAGGGCATCAGAAGAGGGAGGGAAAGAAGGAAAGAAAGAAAGAGGGAAAGAGACTAGGGTTGCCCTCCGCACCCCTGACCCCTGGGTGCCACGGCCCACTGGTTGATAACCCCTGGCTTAAGGGGAAGTTCTGTCTCTTAGCACATTATTATTATTATTTTGCAAATGGTGGGGATTATTTCTGAGCCTGATTTTTCTGTTCTTTTTTTGTGCATTTACCACTTTATAGTAACATTTAGGATTCCATATTGATTCGAGGCAGCCACATAGGAGCATGTAATGACTTCAGGCCATCAAATATTCAACATTTATGACAGCTACCGTTTTGTAAATATAGTTGCTAATTGGCCAAATAGGTTTTTTTTTGCGTGGGGGGGACGACTATATAACAGTAAGCAGCAGCAGCACACCACCAGTCTGGTGACTCTAATTGGTATGCCAGAGCGATTTTAATTTTTAAAAATCTGTTTAATTTGCATAAGATAAAATGTGCATCCTTCTCCGGTGCTGTGAGGGGAAAAAACAAAACAAAACACAGGCAAGAATAATCCGCTGCTGGAGTTGTTGATATAAGATGTCAAGGCTCTCGCTGACAATATTTTTTTGCTAATGGAATATGAGCATATGTGACTACTTAGGTATGTAATTAAAAACTTTTGTGATCTGCTGACACTTTGAATTATCTTGTTTCCTTAAAAAAAACACACCACACTGAACAGTAAGGAAATTCATGGTATGCTTGTTTACTTACATTATTCTCATAGCCATGCATTTCTGAAGAATCGTAATTTGGGGATAATTCTTCAAGGGAGGGTCTGCCTAGAACAGGCACCCCCAAACTCGGCCCTCCAGATGTTTAGAGACTACAATTCCCATCATCCCTGACCACTGGTCCTGTTAGCTAGGGATGATGGGAGTTGTAGTCCCAAAACATCTGGAGGGCCGAGTTTGAGGATGCCTGGCCTAGAATAACAATATTGGCCTTCTGGGTTTCTGTGAGTCACATAAAGCTCTGATAAAATCCACTGTATCTTACTATTTGTCCTCAGCTTCCTCGAGCTAGAATTTTACTGTTCTTTTGCCATATTTAAATATGTAGGCATAATGCATATAAAAGCAATTTCCCCCTTTTCTTTTTCCCAGTACATTTTTGAGCTGGGGCTTTCATATTCTGGCCTTCGAATAATGTCAACCAAGATCTGATCCCCAAAAGATATAATTTGCTACATCAGAATATTTCCAAATGGACATATGTGTACAAAAAAGGCATGTCCACAAGCCATAGACCAGTGAGACAAGATTCATCCTTACAGTTATGCAAAATTAATATGGATATGTTGCCTATAATCCCTTAAATTTTTAAACATTTCTACCATTTCCTTGTTATAGATACTATAACGTGCCTATGCTATGGTTCATATGTCTTTAGAGCTGTAGACAGCATATGTTATGTTAAATAAGGCTATAGGAATCAAGCTGTTTGAATTCCAAACAACCAAGATGCATCATTTTAAGGTCAGAGGTATGAGATGTGCCATCAGTGATGTTCCACTTGAAATGACTTAGAAAGTTTCAAGATCAGGAATATAATCAGGCAAGCAAGAAAAAGCATAATGAGTCATAAAAGAGGAAGGGCATGATCCAGCCAAAATGAAGCACATTGAAATTTGTATCATCTGCTTATAAATTAAGTTTGTATTTCAGAAATGTGTAACTGTAAAGCATTGTGCATCAATGGGAAGCCTATTTGCAGAACTGGGGTGGGGGGAAACATTTCGTATATATTCTTCTAGTAGTGCGTGGAATAAAACATAAAATCAAAAGTCTCAAACTGCACAATGCATTCGAGCATGATAAAGATGGCACAAAATGGGTACACTGTTTTAAATATTTTTAGTAGTCTTTCTGTCTGTTGATTAAAATGGGTGGTTCTATTGAAATGCAGTTCATTTCTAGAGGCAATCTGCCCCAAATAAACACCATACTCCAAGAGATGCTACAAGTCAGTGCACAATGTGGGGAAGGGAGAACGAATTAATCATTGTCTTGATCTTAATATTTTGATTACCATTTCATATTTTGCTGGGGATTTGAGGCCATTAGAATTTAAATAACTGTTGGCAGGGCAAACATGAAAACATATTAACAAGTCGATCCTATTCAGTTCAAAATGAATCATTTTTAGAATTGTGTGTTTCAAAGTTATTTCCCCCAACAGTCAGTTTTGCATTTGTTGCTTTAGCCTTCCAGATGTTGCTGAACTACAACTCCCATCAGCTCCAACAAAGATAGCCAGAAGCAAAGGATGATGGGAGTTGCAGATAAACAACATCTGGGGGGCCAAAGGTTCCCCATACAGTGGAACCTCGGGTTACGTACCATCCCTCTTATGAACGCTTTGGGTAACGAGCTCTGCTAAACCGGAAGTAGATGCTCCTGGTTGCGAACTTTGCCCCGGGATGTGAGCAAAAGTCACACACCAGTGGCATGGTGGCAGCAGGAGGCCCCATTAGCGAAAGTGCACCTCAGCTTAAGAACGGTTTCGGCTTAAGAACAGACCTCCAGAACAAATTAAGTTCGTAACCGCTTGGTACCACTGTACAGTGGTACCTCTGGATGCGAACGGGATCCATTCCGGAGCCCCGTTCGCATCCTGAAGCGAGTGCAACCTACGTCTGTGTGAGCGCAGATCGCGATTCGCTGCTTCTGCACATGAGCGCGACATCATTTTGAGCATCTGCGCATGCACGAGCAGCAAAACCTGGAAGTAATGCGCCCTGTTACTTCTGGGTCGCCGCGGAGTGCAACCCAAAAATATTCATCCCGAAGCATATTTAACGCGAGGTATGACTGTACTGGTCTTCTCCCATATTGGTGCTTGTCTATCCTCTGTATGTTTTGCTGTGGAGAATTTGAGCTGAATCGAGACACAAGCCACTGAATTTATTTCTGTTATGCCAGAGCTTAAGGAACACACAAACACCACGGCCATGCTAGGAACCGCACTGTTTGCACTTGGCTACTTCTGAAAGTCAGTGATCCCACGCCCGCTGCCCGATCAATACGATGTTCAGCTTGAAGATCATCTCTGAATTTCTAATAACTTTGTGAAACAAGATCTGATGACTGAAGGGGAATGTCTGGGGGTGCATACACTGGTGGGAATTAGTTTCTGCTTACTGAACAACATAATCATTGCCAGACTTTTCTCCAGGCATTTCTAGAAAAGAGTCCACAGCTGTCAATTTGTTTACCAAGGACCCATCTGTACTGGAAGAGTGACTTTAATATGAAGTTTGAAGGTGGTCTAATAAAGAGAGTTTCTTGGTTTGAACATACTTAGTCACTGAGTGGTACTAACCTAACAGCAGAGGGGAAGAAATAGATTGGATGCCAGGCACAGAGTTCTCTAGCAATTCTTCCATGAGTGCTGCATTTCAGCTTGGCAGACCGAACAATCTCCCCTCTCCTCCCTTGGCACAGCGCTCTGGGGGTTCTCCCAGCCACCCTGAACCAATTTTTGGGCACAAGTTCTGGGCATGAAGGTGGGAGAGGGGAGAAAACTTAGTTGTTTTAGTGGAAGTCCTTCTGCAGGCTTCCTCTAGCAGACCTCATTAATTGAATCTGGCCCATAATAATTACAGTGGTACCTCGGGTTACGTACTTAATTCATTCCGGAGGTCCATTCTTAACCTGAAACTGTTCTTAACCTGAAGCACCACTTTAGCTAATGGGGCCTCCTGCTGCCGCCGCACTGCTGGAGCATGATTTCTGTTCTCATCCTGAAGCAAAGTTTTTAACCTGAAGCACTATTTCTGGGATAGCAGAGTTTGTAACCTGAAGCGTATGTAACCTGAGGTATCACTGTATAGTGTTGCATGCACCCCAATCTCTGCACAGTTGGAGATTCCAGGGGTCCTAGCACTTACCCAGAGTTTGGCTTTCTTGGAATGAAGACTGTGGCATCGTTAGGATATATGGTTTTATTTTCACATATATACAGCCTGAGCACAGGATGGAAGGGCTCACAGCGTTAGCACTCCAACGGATCTTGCGTCTCCATTAGGTTTTCTGGGAAGCCCTGAAGTCCTTGGTTTTGGTTCAGCACACAGAGAGAGACAAGCCTCTCTCCCCAGCTTCTAGCCCAGCCAAAAACACACACCCCAGCTCTCCTAGCTTATTGTTCTCCTCCCTAGGATGTTGTGGCATCCTGTGAGGTGAGAAAAGGTCCACCTCCGTCCTCCTTGAAGCATCTCCTGTCATCACTATTGGAGCGTGGCTCTCTCTCTTTAAGGGACTGATGTGGGTAGCCCTGCTAGAGCTATTAGCCCCACAAAGAAACTCGGTTGACCAGTTCATCTGGTTCTTCTACCGGATTCTGAACTTCATGGATACAGAATCCAAGGCCCAGAAGGGACCCAACCAATACCATCCTCCAATCTTAATAACAATATAAGAATTCACTTGAGCATGCATAAAAGTCTCCCCATGACGGACAGCCCTGTGCAGTCTGAGGTTCCTGGTTGAAAGGAAGTATGTAAGGATGTTCAGTGGACACACATTTCAGCCCTTTTAAAACCGTGCCAATGTGGCAGAAGTGGCACACTTGGCTGCAGTTTTACAACTTCCAAAGAGGGTTTGAGTGGTTTCGAAATTAATCTGTGAGCCAGGAAGCCCCTGTTCAAATCTCATCCCAGTTAAGAATTTGTTAGGTTGCCTCAGCTCAACCATCTGCAGAATGGGCATAATAATTAGGTTGCCTGACATGGTAGAGTTGTTGTAAAAGTTAGGACACAAAAATGTACATGAAGCATTTTGAATACTGTAATGGCGCAGTCCTAAATATGCCAAGTCTAGAGTATGTCCCACCAAGTTCAATGGGGTTAACTTTCACCTAAGTACCTATAGGACCGCAGTCTAAAAATACTACATAAATACCTATTAAGCACCATTAGTGGCCTTTGATTATTGTAATGCATCGATTTTCTACAGTAGTGCTGACACAATTCTCTTTTACTTAGTATAGATTACACATTCCTAAAGCCATAAAGATCTTTTTAAAACCACTGGGGTTTCTCCCCTGGAGATTATATATATATATATATATATATATATATATATATATATATATGCTTTCTTATGTGCCAGCAATGTATTAATTGCTTTGTTTTCAGATATTAAACTAGACACTCAAGTGGTTAAATCTGATAGTGAAAATAACCTGAGATTGTTGTTTAGCCTAATGATCTTGTTTCTTACTAAGGCCAAAGAGTCAAAATGATTACAGAATTTCTTTGAGAAACTCAAGCTGGATTGAATGCATTTCCTTACAGTGTTCTTACATTCGCATCCCAGCAATAAATAACTTTGAATTAGGTAGTGCAAAAGAATCCAAAGTGGATTTAAATCTAACAAGGCTTTTAGACTGCCAGGCTTACTTTCCTTTTACATCTGTTTCCATGCTAATCCTCAAAGAGTCCTTATTAGACATTCCCTCTATGTAGGGCTGAAGGAAGCAATGTGGATCTAAATCATTGCCACAAGGAAGGAGGAAAGCAGGGGCGCAGGAGGGCAGCTGGCTAATATGCCTGTAACCTAATCGAACAGCCTTACAAATGGGCGGAAATGTCAAGGGGGCGCTGAGAAATGACCCTGCTATTTATCAAAATCCTTCCTGCTTCTTTCAACCATGTTTCAGGCGCAGGAATCTCCAAGCAGGAGTCTGATTTGAAATACACCAAATGTGGACATAAAACTCACCAATAAGTTAATTAAAAAAAATATCCAATACCTTCACATCCCAAAGCACTTTTGCTTTCTGCTTAAAGCCAGCATACAAATAATTGTAATTAATAAATAAAAATCCGGTCCCTAGGCCTATGTACAATGTATGCATGTAGGCTCATGCACAAAGCAATTGTAACATCGTCACTCTCCATACTTGTGATTCCGAGCAACAGGCATTCAGATACATAGTGTCTGTAATAGTGGGGGTAATACATAGGCATTGTTAAATTGTGGGTGAACATATCAGACGACACAGCGATTCTTCAAACAGCTCTTGTTTATTCATAGGCCAGAACTGAACTGAACTGAAGGGTTCAGCCAGCCTGCTTATATAAAGCTCCACTACAATGCAACAGTAACCACTTTCTGTAGCTATCCAATCATTGAACGTCACTTTCAATCCCTTATTTGCATATGTGGACCTGAGTGAAAACTATCTACAGTATCCCCCTGCTGGCCTAGGGTGAGAACTTCAGTACATAACAGGCATCATAGCTAGTTGTCATTGATAGTCTTGTCCTTTGTGGATCTGCCTGGTCCTCAGAGTCACAGAACTGTAGAGTTGGAAGGGATCCTAAGTTTCATCTAGTCCACCCCTCTGCAATGCAGGAATCTCAGCTAAAGCATCCATGACAGATGGCCATCTAACCTCTGCTTAAAAACCTCCAATGAGTTTCAGAGCCATGCAAGTTGATGGTCATTACCGCCGAAAGACAGCGATGTAGGGTGCATGTTCAGGAAGACACCAGTATATTCTCATGTTCCAAAGTGCTGCAACCTCACACCTTCTTTCCAGTTGGCCAGGGGTGACAGAGTTTCTCAAGCACTCTCTAGTGCATATTTCTTGATTTGTAATATGCCATAGCCTTTTCCGATGACAAGACTAGATATGAGCTTCTTTTATGTATTCTTGAATTTTTTTCTTTCTGCTATGAGAATTAGAAAAATAAATGCATTGCCTGAAGAAAATCCAATTAATAGAGTTTGCATGGGCTAAAATCTGGCTTCCATGTGGCCAGTCAAATTGTACTGCAGATGCATACGATCTAGGTTAGTGATTCTGCCATTACAATTCCCATCAATGGTAGTTTGTAAAAAGTGGCTCAAGTGTCCCATTCAAGACAATTGAATAAAAAAAGTTTATGCAAGCATTGAAAAATAACAGCTCCAAGTTAGATTTGCATCTCAAATACCATTTATATAAATTATTCTAAAAAAACTAAGACTGCATGTATTTAACATTTTGAAATGTTATGTGTACAATCTGGCAGGATATTTTATGTTCTTCTGACAGGGTGCAAATTCCACAATGCAAGTCCTTCCCTTTTATAATGTTTGATTGAAACATATTTTAAAAATGTAAAGGTACCCCTGCCCGTACGGGCCAGTCTTGACAGACTCTAGGGTTGTGCGCCCATCTCACTTAAGAGGCCAGGGGCCAGTGCTGTCCAAAGACACTTCCGGGTCACGTGGCCAGCGTGACATCGCTGCTCTGGCGAGCCAGCGCAGCACACGGAACGCCGTTTACCTTCCCGCTAGTAAGTGGTCCCTATTTATCTACTTGCACCCGGGGGTGCTTTCGAACTGCTAGGTTTGCAGGCGCTGGGACCGAGCAGCGGGAGCGCACCCCGCCGCGGGGATTCGAACCGCCGACCTTTCGATCGGCAAGCCCTAGGCGCTGAGGCTTTTACCCACAGCGCCACCCGCGTCCCGAAACATATTTTAGGGCATAATTATTCTGTGTTCTATTCTATTGTTATGTGCGGTGACAACTGCAGGACTCCAATTGAAAATCCTAACAAAGTCTTAACTTTATTTCAACATGAATGCAATATTGAAAGCGATTATTGATGATGGCAGAGGGACAAAGAAGTGAGGTTTGCAGCCACCACTGGTCAGCTGATCTGTGGTAGCTGCAAGTCCCGCTTTCGGCAGGGATTGGCTCCACTGAGGAGTTGCCAAGTGGAACCAATCCCAGTGGGTCTCCCATTCAGTGCCAGGGTTAAAATATGCTGACTAGAAACCCCATTGGCCAATAAACAATGATGTCATTATCTGGGTGTGGTTTGCCTAAATGGCCAAATTAGGGCTCCTGCCAGGCCTAATTAGGCCTACTGCTCAGAGGTTTTCCACTGCTAGACTACAACTCCCATCATGCATGACCATTCACCATGCTGGCTGGGACTGATTGGAGTTGCGGTCCAATGACATATGAAGGCCCACTGAAATCAATGGGATTTAAGTTAATCATGAATAGCTGCATTTATTTCAGTGGGGCTGAAGCCCTACTAACTTAATCCAACTCGTAGTGTAATTCCATTGTCGTTTTAGAGGCTTAATGGGTCACACTGTCCTGAGTATTTCATGGGAGTGATGTCATTTGATACTTAATGGTTCGCATCCAAAATAGAAAATGTCACCTTTCTCCTAAGCCGATAGATTGTGAAGGGGGGAGGGACATTTTTTAGACTCTCCCCAAGCTCTAACACCCAAGATTCTTTTAGAGATGCCATGGAGCTGAGGTATTATAAAGCAGATAAACACACATAGTGTAGATGTGCTGAAATGAGTATAACCCAGAGGAAAATGAAATGTCTAAGCTACAAGCTCCAGTGGGATTTATGCAAACCTATTCTCCCCCCTGGGTCCCCCCCAATTTTAAGGCCTTATCTGTGTTACAAAATAAAATACAGGCCACTGAAAATGAAAAGTGAGCATGAGTCTTTTGTGAAGTCCATATGAGGGATAACTGAGGTTATATGTTACCACTAGAGCTGTGCCAAATTTTTCAGCACAGCTTTTTCCCCTCAAAGAAAAAATAATAAGTTTAAAATGAAGAGAAGGCAGAAGAAAAAAGAGAAGAACTTGGAGAGTGAGGGAACAGAGGAATACCTAAAACATTTGACTCCTACATTCATCATAGAATCATAGAATTGTAGAGCTGGAAGGAAACACAAGGGTCTGCCTTTTTCCCAAAGTAGAGCTGCCTTTTGTTGGAGATGAACACAGTGCATCATTCACATCATTCACGAGGGTCAACTAATCCAACCCCTTTTGCCCAACATGGGGCTCGAACTCACAGCCCTGAGATTAAGGGTCTCATGCTCTACCAGCTGAGCCACCAGAGCAGATGTATGTAAATAGCATCATAACTGTCAAATGTCCCCATTATGTACGTATCCTTTTTTGGCTGCTGATTTTGCATGCTGTATCTCACCTATCTATGGACAGAACTGTAAAAGGTAAAGGTAAAGGACGCCTTGACGGTTAGTCCAATCAAAGGCGACTATTGGGTTGTGGCAATCATCTTGCTTTCAGGCCAAGGGAGCAGGCGTTTGCCCACAGACAGCTTTCCAGGTCATGTGGCCAGCATGACTAAACCGCTTCTGGCACAACCGGACACCGTGACTGAAACCAAAGTGCACAGAAATGCCATTTACCTTCCCGCTGGAGCGGTACCTATTTATCTACTTGGACTGGCGTGCTTTCAAACTGCTAGGTTGGCAGGAGCTGGGACAGAGCAACGGGAGCTCACCCCGTTGCGGGGATTCAAACCGCCGACCTTCTGATCGGCAAGCCCTAGGCTCTGTGGTTTAGACCACAGTGCCACCCGCATCTAGGACAGAACTGTAAACTCCTGGTATAAGAACTATGTCGAGAGGAAATGCTCAGCATGTATCTGTATACTCAGTTGGAGAATACATGCATTTTTTTCTTTGGACTCTGATGGTGGTGCCTAGTTAACGCAAGCGATGGCCCGACAGATAGAACCATCACAGCCAGGAATAGCTGTGCAACTCCAAGCCCACACAGTGCAGAGGAAGAAGCACTGTTGTATTAGTCTGAAGATTGTAGCTGTAGATCACTTTGACAAATGCTGGGGCAACTATGGATCACTCAGTCTGCACAGCTTGGGCTATAGCACCGCCGGCAGCTCGTGGGTGGGTGGGATTGTGGTGATGAAGAGGACAGTAGCTGACAGCACTGTGGTTTCAGAGTTTCCCCCCTGCAATGAGCTTTAAAGTAAATAAATAAATTTATCTGCAGAGCAATTGTACAATGCCTACATATCTCTTGGGTGCTAAACGTGGCTCTCCACCAGGTCCTAAGTAGTAGCATATGAGAGAAAGGTGCATTCTGACACCTATATTTCTTATGAGGGGAACCACTGGCTGTGTATCTTCATCATCATCATCATCAGTGTTTCGTCACTTACTTCATAAAAGTCTAAAAGCAACTTGCAATTATAAAAGCATACATAACGCAAAGATAACAGGCTTGTCTGACCTGAATCCTCAAAAAATCAGCTGCCTTGGATGCTGACGCGTTCTGGTGATCTAGAACCTCCAGAACAGCACATGGGGGGAGAGAGAAGAAGGAGGGATCATTTTGTCTGGCAAGCTATAGTGCCATGTTGAATTCCACCCGAAACGACGAACTTATTTCACTTGGAATTTGTTCTTTGGATGGCTTTCCTCGGGATTACCCATTATCCTGACATGCCAAAGTTAAGAAGCTCGGATCATTTGCTTCAGCAGATAAAACCGCTTTTTGGATTATGGAAGCTGAGCTCGATTCAGTTAGCTGAGAGCAATGGGGACAATCGGCTGCCCCTTGGAATAGTTGCTATTTCATGTCTCTTCTCTCCCCCCCCCTTTTATTATGGCTGCCTATAGATTTTTTTGGTTATTTCCCCCCTTTATAATAAAATCATTCTTTTGTGGTCTTTTAATATGCTGTGGTCTAAACCACTGAGCCTCTTGGGCTTGCTGATCAGAAGGTTGTCAGTCTGAACTCGTGTGATGGGGTTGAGATCCTGTTGCTTTGTTCCAGCTTCTGCCAACCTAGTTCAAAAGCACACCAGTGCAAGTAGATAAATAGGTACCTCCGTGCACCAGAAGCGGTTTAGTCATGCTGGCCACATGACCAAAAAAGCTGTCTGTGGACAAACGCTGGCTCCCTCTGCCTGAAAAGCGAGATGAGTGCTGCATCCCATAGTCACCTTTGAGTGGACTAAACCATCCAAGGGTCCTTTACCTTTATGTATCTTGTCATAGATTTAGGGTATTAGAGTCTGTTAGTGAATGGTAGGAATTAACAAACAGTGATATTTAGATAATATTAGGGAAATGGAGGGAAAATGCAAGCTGCAGAACTGTGCCAGACATGCCAGCTTTACGTCACTGTGACATCAGGTGATTGATGGGTGGGTTGCTCCACCCAGCTGTCAGAAGTCTGTTGTGCGGCACTTCCTAAGTGTCCCAAAGCCAGCTGGTTGTCGGGCATTTGGGAACTACAACACAAGGGGCTTTGCTGTTCCAGCAGCACTAAGACATTTGCATTGAAACCGCTCCTAACATGGAAAGAGTAAGTTCTCTTTTACCAGTGGTTCCATGCTCCCTGTCCAGCCACCAGTCAATTGGGGAGTTGGGGTGGGGGGCTAGCTTGGATAGCACCAAGCCATTTCAATTGAAACTGCCTCTAAAATAGACGGGGGAAGCTTTGGAGAACTCATGGCTTCAGGCAAACATTTTTCAAGCCTGATTCCACCCACCTCCCCAATCTTGTACATTGTAAGGCAGATTATTTCCTCACAGGTCAAATGGGGGGGGGCAGAGAGAGAATTTGACTTTGAGGCACAAATACTGTAAGATAGCTTCACACACACCCCTCAAAAGAATCCTGGAAACTTCAAGAAGGTGGTATCTTAGGGGTTTAAAGGTAAAGGTACCCCTGACCGTTAGGTCCAGTCGCAGACGACTCTGGGGTTGCATGCTCATCTCGCTCTATAGGCTGAGGGAACTGGCGTTTTCCACAGACAGCTTCCATGTCATGTGGCCAGCATGACTAAGCTGCTTCTGGCGAACCAGAGCAGCGCATGGAAACACAGTTTACCTTCCCGCTGAAGCGGTACCTATTTATCTACTTGCACTTGACATGCTTTCGAACTGCTAGGTGGGCAGGAGGTGGGAGCGAACAACAGGAGCTCACCTCGTTGTGGGGATTCGAACTGCCGACCTTCCGATCGGCAAGCCCTAGGCTCTGTGGTTTAGACCACAGCGCCACCTGCGTCCCCCTCTCTTAGGGGTTTACAGGAAGGAATTCAGGAGTTCATTTTCTGAGCTCAAGTTTCCTCCACTTGAAATCTTTTAATTATGTGCAGGGATGCTTTTTCATAGTTTAAAGGCTGCAGCTGACGTGCTTCTAAGTGCAGAAGTGGTCGCTATCTGTGCTGCCCGGCTTCTGGCACAATGCAAATTTGACATGCTTTCTAGATGTGTCTCCATCCCAGTTAGAATGCAGGTCAGGGCATGCATCCAAGTGCAAGACCACTGACAGTAATACAGTTTGGAGAGCCCACATCTTCACTTAGAGTCCCATTCAGATGTGCCAGTTTCCTGTTTTTGCAGGTGGTTGGACTAGATGACCCTAGATGACTAGATCCAGTTTTATGGTTCTGTGAATTTAGGGCCTGCCGTTCCTGATCAAGTGATAACTTGCGCAGAGATGGCTGTTCCGGTGGGAGTGGTGAGGAAAGATAAAAAGTGAAAAAGTACCCCCATCTTTGTCATGCCCCCTCCCTGTCTCCTTCTGGGATTGGAGGTATCAAAGCAAAACAAGATAGCCAGCAGCAGAATACATAAATTGCAAAAGAGAGCGAGGGTGGAAATGTACATGGTCACTTCTTTAGTTCGTTATCAAATCTCCAGTTCATATTTAGTATGCTGCTGCCCCCTGCTGCATGCTAACTGTGATTCTTTGTCATTTTATTCATTGTGGGAGCAACCTAGCTAACAAAACGCATTAATGTTTCCTCATTAATGGAGTCATAATCTTACGATTGCCCAGTTTCAACCTTGTTTTCTTATTCTAACTTCCTTTTTATTATCTTTCTTTCTTTCTGCCAGTGATTATGACCTCCTCCAAGGTCAGACAGGTGTTTTATTATATTCATATCTGCGACAGAATCTACAGACATGACCCTGCACAATTATGGGTGAGGTGAAAACCTGACCTACAATCAGATACTGTGAAATGATAAATTAGGCTACTGCCATGTGGGATTTAAATTGCTTCAATGCATATTTATAACCTCTGTCTGCAATGTAAGATTCCTTGCAATAACAGGAAAGCAAGTTACTGTGGCCCATTGACACTATGGGGCAGTTGTCAGGATAGAACAAGGTGCTGGAATATGTTCTCTGCAAGATACGATGGCAGTTTCTTAGTAGATGAAGAAGGTTATGTGAGTACAAATCATTCTTAGGCTTTTTTTTATTATTATTCACAGTGCTTTTTTTAAAAAAAAAAATGTTTAGGGATACTCTCATTTTCCTACTCGTATTGAAATACTGGCCCTCAATGAGGCCAAACTTAGATACACAAAATGTTTAGGGGTATGCATCCCCCTGCATCCCCCCAGAAAAAAGCACTGATTATTCAAATGATCACTGTGCTGAGGACGTTACTGGTTGTGAGAAAGTAGAACGATGAGAGCTCAGTGGCAGAAGACACTTTGCATGCAAAATGTCTTTGGTTCAATCCTCAGTTATAAAGACAAAGGCCTTTGGCCTTTGGCTCAGGAGGTCTCCAGCACTCCAAGCTTCAGCACTGATGACCACATGCTTGAGATGATAGACAGTTTTGCCTACCTAGGTTCCACCATAACCAGCAACCTTACCATCGATGCTTAGCTGGAGAAACGTATAGTATTGGAAAGGCAGTTATGGCAACAGCTTGCCTCTCCAACAGGGTATGGGAGAATGTGATGTTAATGTCCAGTACCAAGATGAAGGTCTACCAGACCTCCGTGTTGACCACATTGCTTTATGAAAGTGAGTCGTGGGCAACTTACAACTGTCAGGAGTGATGCCTCAACACTTTCCACATGTGCTACATTAGGAAGACTTTGGACATCACATGGCAGGACAGAGTCTCAAACAAAGATGTCTTCTCCCAAGCCCACGTTCCCAACATATTTGCACTTTTGTATCAGCGATGTCTATTCTGGGTTGATCATGCCCACAGAATGGAAGATGGCAGGATTCCCAAGGACATGCTGATTTCAGGCACCAGGCCCGTTGGTAGACCAACTCTGCAATACAAAGATGTCCGCAAATATGGCATGCAGGCTGGCAACATCAACCCTGCTGTGTGACTGCGGGTGGCTGTAGGACCTGGAGACAGACACATTGTGCAGTGGCCAGAGGAGGCATGACAGCTGGGAGGAGCTCAAAGAGAAGAGAAACACCATGGTGCATTTGCAGCAGCACAACCAGATGCCTTCATCTGCCCCAGCTGCAACAAAACATGTCTCTCCCTTATTGACCTCTACAACCACAGCAGGTGCTGCAACCTTTTAACAGTTTGACTGCAGCCCAAAAAGCACATTCCTCCATTGTCTCCTGAGATAGATGGATGCCAACAAATTGGAGTAGGATATGTGAAAGAATTCCTGTCCGAGACCCTGGAGATATGCTGCCAGTCAGAGTGTACGATACTGAACTAGGTGGACAACTAATCTGTCAAGTGTAAGGAAGCTTCCTGTGATAACCTTTAAGCTACCACTGTTCTCCCAAACCTAACATCCATTCCCTTAGAGCAGGGGTAGGGACCCTGTTTCAGCCCAAGGGTCCCATTTCCTTCCTGGCACTTTTTCTGGAGGCCACGGGCAGGAGTGAGTGGAGCAGAAATCATGAATGACAGCTCTATGCAGTAGGCAAGTTTCTGCACACACTTGCACATGTCCTCCATCCTCTAACCTGGGAAGCAAGGGGCATTGTCAAGAGTCAAGGACACATATCCAAAACACTGAAGAAGGGTGCAAACCATGACTGCCAAGGTGACCTGGAGTGGCTGGGGAAGGGGTGTGTCCTGGGGAGAGTCCATGGGGCCTGATAGAGAGCCCAGGAACTATATTTGTCCCCTACTGTCTAAAGTTCTCCATCCTTGCCATAAAGCATTAGCAGAAGTTGTCCTTAACTACCCTCCCTGCATTTACCATCTCCTCCCATCTTCTTCTGCAGAACTTCCATGGCGCTTCCCATTTTTCTTTTGAAGCTCCAGCCATTGCACTAATCACCCTCCCTGCTTCCCTGCCTGGGCTGCTTTCCGAATGGCTTTTTCTCTCTGTGTGTTTTGACAGTTCCCATTCTAGCCTGGGCTTCTTGTCGCTCAGTCAGCAGGGGGTTCTCCGCAGTTCCTGCTTGATTACTGCCTTGCAGAGTTCCCAGCTGCTGCTTTTTTCACACTTAGTGTTTTTCTACACGAGATAACCAGCCCAGAGTTCCTTTTTTTAGTTCTTTGGTTGTTAGAAAAATGTGTGTGTGTGTTTTTTTATAATTATAAAAAAGTAACCTGAAGGATTCCATACTGCAGCTTCCCCAACTACCATATGTGCCGCCAACAGATTGGCCCTAGATAGGCTTAATTTGCAAGGCAGTGAAGCATATAGATGCTCACAGGGATACCCATCTGTGTGCCTCCCTCTTCCCAGTAACTGCCAGCACCACAGTTCCAGCTGCCATATGGCTTTATGATACGACACACGTGGGTGGCATCATAAGGAGACCATGTGCTGGGTTGGCAGCAGCAATTGTGGAATATCCAGGTGTGCTGGTGGTTTGAGGGACCAAGATCCTATTTCAAGACATAACAGTGCTATGACAGAGTTGCATCAGCAGTAAGGAGTCAGGGTTTGGGCTGGTTAGCTTGGTTCCAGAACCCAGAACTTGGATGCCGCAGGATGCAGGGAGACCCACTGATCAGGCTGTTTGCATAAACAATTGGTGTGGACCCTAGGGCTTTATGCAGGGGAGGGGAAACTCATTCCTGGGAGCCAAATATAGCCCTACAGGCATATCTGTTTGCCCCTCAGGACACTGTCCAGTTCATGGCATTTCCCATATCACCTGTGCTGGGCCAAGGGGTAACTTGAGTAACACAGTCCAGGTCCAGTCCCGAATCCAAGGGTTCCGTGAGGAGTCAGTCCGACAGGGCCAAGGCAGGACACGAGGCAGAAAACCAGGCAAGGTCAGGCACAGGGTCTCTCAGGCATGTTCTGACAAACAGCAATGTTGCTCCCACAACCTGGGGCGGGGTCCGACAGCCTTTTATCTTTGTTGGGGTAACAGCCAGTCCTGATCCCCTGCTGACTCACCTCCCTGTCTCGCCTGAAGGCAAGCACTCCTCCTGTGAGTACTCAGGTCTCTCCTTCTCTCAGACCTCAGTCTCTGCAGCTCAGGAGATGTCAGTGGGTTATTAGACCCAGAGGCCACCTCACCCTCTCCTGACCCATCCGGTAGTGGAGCAGCTGTAACCGATGGCCCAGCTAAAGGCAACGAGGTAATCCCCGCATCTGGAGCCAGGGCAGGCTCAAGCCCCTGACTTGGCCCAGCTGGTGCTTGTTGCAGGGGAACCTGTGCAGACTGGGGCTCTTCAGAATCAGGGCCCAGACTTGGTTCAGATGCCGCCTGAGGCAAAGGATCTGATGCAGACTGTGACTCCTCTGGTTCTGAGTCCAAGCCCGAGTCCCAGGCCATCACACCACCACACCAGTGTTTGAAATTCACCAGGCACCCACTTTCCCCACTTGCGATTTTCAGCAAATCGTATTCTGATGCATCGTGGCTCCAACAGGGAGGGTAGAACATAGCCAGTGGGGTTAGTGATACCCTTGCCCTCCTGTGCCATCTTCCCAATGAGAAACTAAGATTCAACTGCCACTCCAGCGGGATTTTGTATGTGTAATGGAGAGGGGACCCATCTTTTCCTTGGCCAGCAAAATAGCTTAGGATGGAGAGAGAGAGGATTGTACAGTATCAAAAGTACATTCCATCAGTGTGGGGATTTCTGTTTGCGCAATGGGGTCCTCTCATCCTCTCCTTCCCCCATGTGCCCCCTAAATCTGTCTTAGGGGGTTTCCCCAACCTTCCAAGGCAGATATGGGGAGGGCACAGGCAAAGGGAAGAGAGAGGTGAAAGTTTATTTGCACAAGGGTAAATAATTGCTGCACAGTTCTGCAGTGCTGCAAACTCCTGGCTCTGCTTACCATCTGCTCTGGGGGTCAATCGCTTGTCACAGGAAAAACAGTACCCCAGCCCTGCTTTAAAAGCTAGACAAGGTGGGCTGGATTCTCTCCGTCACGAGAAAAATTGAGACCATCCCTTGATGGAGTGGCTCGGCTCTCATTTATCCCTAGCTGTCTTGTTTTATGTACCGTATTTTTCGCCCTATAGGACGCACCGTCCCATAAGGCGCACCTAGTTTTTTTTGGGGGGAAATAAAGGCAAAAAAATTATTTCCCCCCAGGCGCGGGGCTGGGGCGGGGGAGGCCCGAGCTTCCCCCGACCCCAGCCCCCTACAGGCAGCTCTCTGCAAGCCGTGGGAGCCCAGCGCTGGCTCCCGCGGCTTGCGGAGAGGTCCGCGAAGCCTGGACGCGCTGATCTCAGCGCGCGCAGGCTTCAGCATGCAGACAACTCTCTGCAAGCAGCGGGAGCGCTCCCGCTGCTTGCGAGAGGTCCGCGAAGCCTGGAGAGCGAGAGGGGTCGGTGTGCACCGACCCCTCTCGCTCTCCAGGCTTCAGCGAAAGCCTGCATTCGCCCCATAGGATGCACACACATTTCCCCTTCATTTTTGGAGGGGGAAAAGTGCGTCCTATAGGGCGAAAAATACGGTAATCAGCCATAAACTGTTCTGCCCTTAAAAATTCCATAACAGTAATGGTAAAGTGATGCCTGTGTCCAAGGCAAAGGACTGGGTGTTCACCAGACCAGCTAGAAAATCTCAGCTGGTTCATTGTGGTCTGGGACTTACATACGGGTTTCAAGGTAATTATAAAGCATGCTGAGGTCATTGCATTTTGTACTGTATAATCCGCAAGATGCTTGAGAGCAACAATTTTTTTATTTGCTGGACCGTAAAATGCCTAGCCCATTTATATCTGCTATATAAACAAATGATAATAACAACAAACACTGCCCATGTTGCGTGCCTCCAACATACTTTCTCAGAAGAAAGTCACACATTTGTTTCACGTGTTTTAATTGGGATACTGTCTCCACTGCAAATCTCTTGGATATGGGGGAACTCAGAGGTGGTGATGGCAGGAGGAGAGGTTGTTGTTTGAAGAATGTGAAGCAATAAATATGAATAACTGGTATATTTTAGGATGCAGTTGTTCTGGCAAATGATTCCACTTTTGCAAAGGTCTCATCTGGCCTTGCAACCATGATCTTCGCCAAATGTGGGCACATGCTTCTTGCTGAGATAAGGCACTTTCTGCCATCTAGGTAGGAAAATAACGTTGTGTTAGGAGTGAAACATAAATTAGGTTGGAAACACTGGAACTAGATTGTGTTGCCGTCTGGTAAATAAGTTGCAGTGGTGTGCAGAAAGCCTGGTTAGACTGCTGGTTGAAAAGGATAAAGAAAAGTTAATGATGATAATAATAATAATAATAATAATAATAATAATAATAATAATAATAATAATATGATCATGTGCAGATTTTTACAGTCTGTACCAGTTTACCATATTTAAGATTGTACCATTCCACTGTCAAAAAAGCTTATATCAAAACGGAGCAGACCGCCTCAGGGAGACATGGATTTTTGCATTCAGAAAGGTGTGTCTGGCATTAAACAAGACTCTGTCAAGTGCATTAATTTTAATTTGGTGAGTTGGAACCTGCTAACAGAGCCCTCCTCTCCTCTCTGACCTTTTATCCTCCATGTACTGGTCTTTCACCTAGCAGCAAAAACTTAAGATGGTATTTTGGGTTGCATTGTCCATCACAATCTAAGTCTCTGAGCTTATATTACTGGTTATATCAAATGAACAACAAGGAAGGGAGAATGATTAGTGTGGAAGTGATCATTTTGGCCAGTAAAACTTGTGCGTCTGCTGTTGCTATTTATTTCTTTATGTGTTTATAAAAGTATGTATACTGCCCTCTTGCAGGTAGGGTAAAGCCGTGTAGGTTAAGGACCCCTGGATGGTTAAGTCCAGTCCAAGTCGACGATGGGGTGCGGCACTCATCTCAGCTTTCAGGGCGAGGGAGCCGGTGTTTGTCTGCAGACTGAAGTCATGTGGCTGAAGTGGAGTGTAAACACCTTTAAAAGCAATGCTGAACGATCGTTAAAATGACTGGCAACTCACAAAAAAACTTCATAGGCTGGTTAGCATAAAAAAGTCTTCAAGAAATTCCTGAAAGTCAAAATCTTTGCTGGAAGAGTGTTCTGCAGCATGGGGCCAATGACACCAAATGCCCAACTTCTGGTTGAGGCAAATCAGCTCTCTATAACATGGGAGATAACTAACAGCTCTTCTCCTGATAATCTCCTTGATCAGGTTGGGATATAAGGGCTCAGATGGTCCCTAAGGCATCCTCAACTCCAGTTTTGCTTGGCTTTGTAAATCAACAAAAGACTCTTGAGCCTGGCCCAGTAAGATATTGGCAGCCATGGTAGATGTTTTTGCAGAGGGACCATATTCTGTTGGCTGTCTGCCTCCATCCATCCATCAACAGTCCATCCACTGCATTCTGCATGAGTTGGAGCTATTGGACCCGTCTCAAAGGCAGCTTTACCTATAGTGCATTGCAGCAATCTAGTCTCAAGGTTACCAATGCATGGACTACAGTGGCCAAAAATTATCCTGATCCAGATATGACTACAGCTGGTGTAGCATCTTCTGTATTCTATACCACTATTTCAGGATAGCAGCTATACCACTGAACTAAGGCCAGGGCACATTGATCAGAGTCACTAGGAAACAGAATGCTGTACACTTCATCTTATTTAGTTGGGCTTTTCTTATGTTCTTATTCTGAAATTGTTTCTGCTTCCCTTTTTTTAACTTTCAGGCTCCTCCTACCATTGCTTAAGAACATAGTCACAACCATGGTGCAATAATTCTTTAAGAGTCTATTAATAAAGAGCAGCCACTTGAAACAGCCATTGCATAATCCACATGCTAATCATGTTTAATTGTACCCAGCAGATTACAGGGCTGTGTACTTTCTTGAGCAGCCTTCCCAAGGCTCATAGAAACTTTTGTGTGTGTTGCAGGAAGTGGAAAGTGTTAAACCTTCCCTTTTATTAAGCCTTTTCCTAAGCCTAATAGCAGCACAAGAGGTAGGAATTCTACCTGATTAGTGTTGACTAATCTAATATATATAGTTATTCAGAAGCAAGTTCTGCTTGGTTCAATGGGGCTTGCTCCCAAATAACTTTGAATGCAACTGCAGTGTGTATGTCTCTGTGAATCAGATTTCTTCCAAATCTGAGTTTTGCATGAAACAGGCAGGTCACTAAATCATTGCACCTAGTGGTACCCTGATTTGAAAGATCTATGCATCTTCTAAATTGAGGAAGTAGGCCTTTCCTGCGCCCTCCCCCTGTGCAATGGACAGTTTAACCACACATGGGTCTGCCGGCCTGATAAGACTGATAAGACCATGTGTCAGCATGCCTCAGTATATTTTCAAAGAAGGGACATTCCATTTTAGTGCACCTCTGCCTCTGAAAACTTCTGTTTACCTTTGCACTTCTGTTGCAAAGATGGCAGTTTTAGTACCCTGGGTAGCCCATCACTGAGAACACCTCCCTGGTGTGATGAAGATGATTGTTGGTTTTATTGTAAATCTGATATGACTTGGTCAGCTTTCTTCAGAAAGCTTGTTCTGCTTGCAGCCTCTCCCCCCCCCCTTCCTTTAATGCCAATTTATGCTGTATGTCATAATAGGTCTTCTCTCTATTTCACCTTCAGACTGCAGCTTCCAAACCCACCTTTTTGCAGCCTTTCCCCATATAAACATCTAGAGCTCAGCAAGAGAGGGAAACCTGTTTTGCAGGCTTCTGCGCTTCAGCTTGTGGAAAAGGGGTGTGGAATGTTTACTGTAATTAAAGTCCTTCTACTATCCACTTGTGTTTGTGTTGGAAAGTACAGATGGTTTATTAGTAAGTGTTTGCTGGCATCTATTTACTCATTTTGTTTATATCCCACATTCCCTCCAGGAGGCTCAAGGTGACACACACAGGGTTCCTAAGAGGGTTTCCAGCCAAACAGTGACTAGGCCAAATTATCAGGTGGTAGTGGGAGAGAGAATAGGGTGACCACTTATGTTGGTAGAACATCTGGCCCTCCAGATTTTGATGCACTACAACTTCAGTCATTCTTGACCATTGGTCATGCTGGGTGGGGCTGATGAAAGTCCTACAACATCTGGAGGTCCACTGGTTTCGCACCCTTTATGCATTGCCGAAAAAAATGAGGAAATAACCTGAAACGAAGATAACAGATTTGCATAAAGTTTGACTATATAATCTTGCAGATCAGTTATAGCAATGCTGGGTCCTTCCTGCTGAGGCCACAAGTCTGTCCACATGACTTCTTCTCCTGGCTGGACCTGGTTCATCATATGACTAGGGGAGCTAGTCTCAAACGTTTGTTGGGGGAGACCTAGGGTTTTTTGGGGGGGATTTATTTGTCCTGTCTTCACGCTTTTTATGATGGAGGACCGCTGTAGTTACCCCCAACGACACGTTCTCAAGATGGAGGGTGAGGGAGCAGCTGCAGTTGCCTGCGGTTCCTGCTCAATGTTTGCCATCTTGCCAAAGGTTGCAGGCAGCTTTACCTGAAGCAATTGCATGTTGATTGCCCTCTTACAAGACAAAGTCCAGCAACTGGAGGAACGTGTAGCTACGCTCCAAAGAATTAGAGAGCTGGAGCTCTTCTTGGAAGCAACAGAGCACACCGTCTCCACCAAGGAGGAGACAGGGGACTCCACCTGAGAAGGAGGCTAGTTCACCAACACAGGAGCCAGATATATGGAGAAACGTGACTCAAAGAAGTAGGAGGCCCAGGGTTCGCTCTGATTGTTTAGAAATACACAATCACTTTGAGGTCCTCTCCCCTAGCATGGAAGACGAAGAGCAGACTCCATTTGAGGATCTCTCCCTCATTACAGTCGATCAGGTATATGAAGACGAGCAGCAAAGTCAGTCCTCAGGGAATGTGCAGGCGACCTTGGAACGGACAGCTCACGGAAGTACCCCGACCAGACCTAAGATGAGGCGTGTAGTGGTGATAGGGGATTCCCTACTGAGGGGAACAGAAGCAGTGATCTGTGGGCCTGACAAGATGTCTCGGGAAGTGTGCTGTCTCCCCGGGGCTAACATCCAAGATGTAACTGAATGACTGCAAGGAATCATAAAACCCACTGACAAATACCCCTTCCTCTTGGTTCATGTGGGAACCAATGACACTGCAAGCAATAGCCTCCAGAAGATCAAAAGAGATTACGAGGCTCTGGGCAGGAAATTGAAGCAATTAAATGCACAAATTGTCATCTCATCTGTCCTCCCAGTTGAACGACGTGGCCCAGGGAGAGAGGGAAAAATAGTGGAAGTGAACAACTGGCTTCGCAAATGGTGTAAACAGGAACGGTTTGGATTCTTAGATCACGGACTGCAGTTTCTTGAAGATGGACTTCTGGCAAGCGATGGGCTGCACCTCACAACAGTTGGGAGGAATGTTTTTGCAAAAAATCTCAGAAACCTCATCAGGAGGGCTTTAAACTGACTAATGTGGGGGAGGGAGACAGTGCTCCTGAAGGTAGGAGTCTTATCAATTGATGAAGATGATCATTCAAATGGCATAGACCAAATGGAGCAAACAGCACGCAGACCTAGTGGGGGAGGAAAAAATCCTTAAATAAGAGACACGGGGGAATGATTAATGGACTTCAATGTCTGTACACTAATGCGCAAAGCATGGGAAATAAACAAGATGAGCTTGAGCTCTTGGTACAGCAAACTAAATATAACATAATAGGCATCACTGAAACCTGGTGGGATAAGACCCACGATTGGAATGTAATAATGGAGGGATACAATCTATTTCAGAGAAACAGACCAGACAAGAAAGGAGGAGGAGTGGCGTTATATGTCAGGGATGTGTATACCTGTGAAGAGATCCAAGATTTAGAACCTCAAAGCCAAAGTGAGAGCATTTGGGTCAAAATTAAGGGAGAGAAGAATAACAATGACCTCATTGTGGGAGTTTACTATAGATCCCCAAGCCAAACGGAGGACATAGATGATGCCTTCCTGGAACAGATGGCCAAGCATGCAAAAGGAAGGGAGATAGTAGTACCCGGATATTTGTTGGATGTCAAACTCAGCCAAGAGCATAAGGTCAAACAGATTCCTCACTGGCCTTGCAGACAACTTCATTGTCCAGAAAGTGGGAGAAGCAACAAGAGGAACAGCCATTTTAGATCTGGTCCTAACCAATGTTGATGACCTGGTTAGTGGGGTAGAAGTGGAAGGATCATTAGGCACGAGTGATCATGCTCTTCTGAAGTTTACTATACAGCGGAAAGGAGCAGCCAAGCATACTAGGACTCAATTTCTTGACTTTAAGAAAGCCGACTTCATAAAACTTAGGGAAGTGCTGGGTGAGATCCCATGGACAGTAATACTAAAAGGAAAGGGAGTTCATGATGGCTGGGAGTTTGTTAAGAAGGAGATAGTAAAAGCACAACTTCAGGCAATACCAATGAGACAGAAACATGGAAGGTGCCTAAAGAAGCCAGGGTGGCTATCTAAAGAACTTTTAACTGAGTTAAGATTAAAAAAGGATGTGTACAAAAAATGGAAAAGGGGGGAAACCACCAAAGAGGAATTCAAACAAATAGCCAGCACGTGTAGACACAAAGTCAGAGAAGCTAAAGCACAGAATGAACTCAGGCTTGCTAGAGAGGTTAAAAGCAACAAAAAAGGCTTTTATGGGTATGTTCGTAGCAAAAGGAAGAACAAAGAAACAGTGGGGTCACTCAGAGGAGAAGATGGTGAAATGCAAACAGGGGACACAGAAAGGGCTGAACTCCTCAATGCCTTCTTTGCCTCAGTCTTCTCCGATAAAGAAAACAATGCCCGACCTGAAGAATTTGGAGCAAATGATTCAGCAGAGGAAACACAGCCCAGAATAACTAAGGAGATAGTACAAGAATACTTGGCTAGTTTAGATGTATTCAAGTCTCCAGGGCCAGATGAACTGCATCCAAGAGTATTAAAAGAACTGGCAGATGTGATCTCAGAACCACTGGCAGTCATCTTTGAGAATTCCTGGAGAACAGGCGAAGTCCCGGCAGACTGGAGGAGGGCAAATGTTGTGCCTATTTTCAAAAAGGGGGAAAGAGAGGACCCAAATAATTACCGCCCAGTCAGTCTGACATCAATACCAGGGAAGATTCTGGAGCAGATCATTAAGCAAACAGTCTGTGAGCACCTAGAAAGGAATGCTGTGATCACCAATAGTTAGCATGGATTTATGAAAAATAAGTCATGTCAGACTAACCTGATCTCGTTTTTTGACAGAATTACAAGCCTGGTAGATGAAGGGAACGCAGTGGATGTAGCCTACCTTGATTTCAGCAAGGCGTTTGACAAGGTGCCCCATGATATTCTTGTAAAGAAGCTGGTAAAATGCGGTCTTGACTATGCTCCCACTCAGTGGATTTGTAACTGGCTGACTGACCGAACCCAAAGGGTGCTCATCAATGGTTCCTCTTCATCCTGGAGAAGAGTGACTAGTGGGGTGCCACAGGGTTCTGTCTTGGGCCCGGTCTTATTCAACATCTTTATCAACGACTTGGATGATGGACTCAAGGGCATCCTGATCAAATTTGCAGATGACACCAAACTGGGAGGGGTGGCTAACACCCCAGAGGACAGGATCACACTTCAAAACGACCTTGACAGATTAGAGAACTGGGCCAAAACAAACAAGATGAATTTTAACAGGGAGAAATGTAAAGTATTGCACTTGGGCAAAAAAAATGAGAGGCACAAATACAAGATGGGTGACACCTGGCTTGAGAGCAGTGCATGTGAAAAGGATCTAGGAGTCTTGGTTGACCACAAACTTGACATGAGCCAACAGTGTGACGCGGCAGCTAAAAAAGCCAATGCAATTCTGGGCTGCATCAATAGGAGTATAGCATCTAGATCAAGGGAAGTAATAGTGCCACTGTATTCTGCTCTGGTCAGACCTCACCTGGAGTACTGTGTCCAGTTCTGGGCACCACAGTTCAAGAAGGACACTGACAAACTGGAACGTGTCCAGAGGAGGGCAACCAAAATGGTCAAAGGCCTGGAAACGATGCCTTATGAGGAACGGCTAAGGGAGCTGGGCATGTTTAGCCTGGAGAAGAGGAGGTTAAGGGGTGATATGATAGCCATGTTCAAATATATAAAAGGATGTCACATAGAGGAGGGAGAAAGGTTTTTTTCTGCTGCTCCAGAGAAGCGGACACGGAGCAATGGATCCAAACTACAAGAAAGAAGATTCCACCTAAACATTAGGAAGAACTTCCTGACAGTAAGAGCTGTTCGACAGTGGAATTTGCTGCCAAGGAGTGTGGTGGAGTCTCCTGCTTTGGAGGTCTTTAAGCAGAGGCTTGACAACCATATGTCAGGAGTGCTCTGATGGTGTTTCCTGCTTGGCAGGGGGTTGGACTCGGTGGCCCTTGTGGTCTCTTCCAACTCTATGATTCTATGATGACATGGTGGCAACGTGACAGCTACCATTGCTAGGTCTTGCAGGGCTTCCCTGCCCTTGGCCTCCTTCATTCAAGAGGCAGCCATGCTCCCCAAAATCACATTTTAGCTGATGAACAAAAATTCAGCTCCTTAGCATAACCTTAAGACATATTTATGAAGTGGAACCATCAGGTAAACAGCATCAGCTATGAATCCAAAGAAAGTTAGTACAACTGTCTGGAGAAAGCTCTTAAAATCTATAGCTTGCCACTCATATGCAGTTGTTTTTTAAAGAAGGAAAACAAGCTACTAAAACTGTACAGATACAAGGATGGAATACAAAAATACACAGAAATTGATCGGATATTAAGCATCTGCTAGGTGCCATCTGTTCTGTGCCATCTCTCTTCCCCTTCCAAACAGGAAGAACATAATTTTGTTAAGATATAATTTTAGCTTAGCTGAAGCATGTTGATCTCAACTCTTAACATTCAAGCTATTTATTAACTACATTTATACCTCTGCTACGACCTAATCCTTTTATGCACATAATAATTCTGAGAGGTGGGTTGCATTTGAGAGATGGGGACTGGCCCAAGATTACCCAGTGAAGAAGGAGAAGAAGAAGAAGAAGAGTTTGGATTTGATATCCCGCTTTATCACTACCCAAAGGAGTCTCAAAGTGGCTAACATTCTCCTTTCCCTTCCTCCCCCACAACAAATACTCTGTGAGGTGAGTGAGGCTGAGAGACTTCAAAGAAGTGTGACTAGCCCAAGGTCACCCAGCAGCTGCAAGAGGAGGAGCCGGTAAGCGAACCCGGTTCCCCAGATTACGAGTTCATGGCAGAGTTGGCATTTGAACCTAGGTCTTACCAGTAGTACACTGTAAAGGTAAAGGACCCCTGACAGTTAAGTACAGTCGCAGATGACTCTGGAGTTGCGGTGCTCATCTTGCTTTACAGGCTGAGGGAGCCGGCGTTTGTCTGCAGACAGTTTTTCCGGGTCATGTGGCCAGCATGACTAAGCCACTCCTGGTGAACCAGAGCAGTGCATGGAAATGCCGTTTACCTTCCCGCCAGAGTGGTACCTATTTACTTGCACTGCCATGCTTTTGAACTGTTAGGTTGGCAAGAGCTGGGACCAAGCAACAGGAGCTCACCTCGTCGTGGGGATTCAAACCGCCGACCTTCTGATCGGCAAGCCCAAGGGCTCAGTGGTTTAGACCACAGTGCCACCCGCATCTCAGTAGGTTGTTGACCTTTTTTGTGGGGGGGGTCAAAGTTGTTGAACTCCCTCCCCCCCATACAAAGTTTTCCTGGACATTTTGCCGATTTGGTGAAAATCCACCTGGACGCCATTTTGACCATCCGATTCCCGGGAAAACCTGGATGCATGGCAGCCCTAGACAATTATATTTATCAGGGCCACAAAATAGCTAATGGTATAAATCAGGGCTGCAAATTACAGAGTAGATCCATGCTTACAGGTAAAACTGCCTGCCAGCCCTTACCACTGCCAGTGTCATTTGGTTACTGGTTATAAAAAGCAGGCGATAATATTCACTGCCACAAACAAGAACAATTACTTACAACATGGATATATGTACCTGGATCCTATACATGTTCATTTGGATGTAAGGTTGTCGTTAATGAAACTTAATGGAACACTGTCTTAAATGGAACTTAAGCATGCCTAGGATTGCAGCCTTAACTTTTTATTTTTCTTATTTAGGGGCACTGTCCAGGGAGAGACACTGCAGCTTCTTCCAAAACTTTTAGTTTCCCATAGACTTCTAGTAAACCAAAGGCACAGTGAAGAATCTGTCGTACTTTTAAGTTTACATTCTTAATACATCGTTGATCTTTAATATGTTATCAGAGAACGAGTGATCTGACTTCTGCAAGGTCTTTGCTGTTGAATTTTAAAGCATCATACATTTTGACAGTGAGCTTAGGTTGTCTGTTCCTACATGAAACATTTTGCCTGATAGCTACTGTGTAAAATATAGTGGGAAGCAGATGATAACTAATTTATGTTATGCCAGAATAACATTATTCTGTAATGTTACAGAAGCCTATCCAAACCTTCATATTTAGATGACTCCATTAATACTGAAAAATGTAGTGTGCACTAGTGTGCCAAAACAAGTAATTAATCTAAAAGAAGCATCTTTGTTTCTATGCATGAAATTAGATTTGAAGTAAGCAGAACGATTAGAGAGATGAACAAGTGAGCAGTTTTTTGTCCATAAACGTTATCAAGTCATATACACTATCAGAGTTGAGAGCTTTGTCTTCAAAGTGTCTGTATCCATAACACGGCAGAAAAACAAACAAATTTCTAAATACGTATACCCCTTGAAAGACCAAGATTTAAAGGGAAGATTTCTTATAAATCTCAGCCGTGAGCTGATGGCTTGCTTATTAAGTCAACATGGAGTCAGATTACCGCTGGGCACCTTATCTAGTAGTAAACTCTTGCCTGCCAATGGAATTTTACACTATCTGTATATATCTATCTATATATCTATATATATTATTTTGAATTTAACTTGTGGGGGGGGGGTAATTATAATTGATGGATGGTAGTAATTAACTGAAGAGGAATTGATTACATTTTAAAGCAGTATCTGAGTTTGAAATTAATTAGGTGAAAAGTAATTGAAGACAAACTATTGATTTGGAGTGATTTAAAAGTTTTATTTGGTGTCATTTGGATGGGAAATTAATTGGCTTGGCTTCTCCTGTGTGAAATTTAAATAAAGTCCACGCACACACACACACACACACGGCTATGCAAATTTGCTTCCTCTTTTTTGTGATGCTTTTATTTATGTTTATTATTATTATTAATAATATATCCCACCCATATCTATATCTATATATCTATGTAGATATGAATTTGATTTTACTTATACAAATTTACACATGAGTATACAGTAAAAATTCATAACAAAACCTAACCCATATTTCAAGAACTCTGCATGCAATTGATTTACATTCTTTCTCTTAACTCTCCATTAATTTTAATCCAATTCATTACTCCAAAAACAAGATCTTTGCTATGCTTTAAAAAACAAACCAAAACCAAAACACATAACTAAATTTTAACATTCCTTCCCCTTTCTCCTTATTCTTTATCCATTAAGTTAGCTTTTCAAGACTTTGGCAATGCAGAAGGAACTGCTGTGCAGCTAAAATATTGAGGGGTTTTTTAAAACAGCAATAATGTTGGTCATAAGTCCTTTGCACAGGGTCACAAGAACATTGTTCCATCATTAGATATGTCTAACTTCCTTCTCTGCTTCAACCACAAAACTCTGTTTCCTCTTGTCGCTCAAAATATAGTCATTTGAAACACTTAACATTTATTCTTCTAGTGTGGCTCTGAAATCTTAATATTATCTGCTACCTAATCTTGCATAACTCTGCATTAGGCATAACATTCACTGTGTAGTATTATACATTCACACCATTAGTTTTCTACATTGTAAACAAAAAGAGGGCACTTCACAATGTGCTGTGGGTATTTATTTTTAAAAAGAGAATAGGAAAACAAGCCAATTTATATTTAGTGCTAGAGGCTCTCCTCGTCAGTGACAGTTTCCTGATTAATTAGTTAATCCCCCAGATCTGTAGCTATCTCATTACTAGTAATGTCTGTGACCTGGTGTGACATGCTGGCAAGTTAAGAGTACCAAAAATTAGACCACGGGTTCATGAACCAGTTTGCTTAGAACTAAATTGTAGGTTCAACATTTTATACCCCAGTGATTTTGACAGAAAGTAAAACATGTGCTTAAAATCAATCTCATCAAAGCAGATGAGACTACAACTCCTAATTTTGGCTGCATTGTAGCCCAATCTTCATATATTGGGATATTATATAGGTTGTTCTGATCATTCTAGTGGGTGGGTAAGCACATTTACTGGGGTGGAACTCTCACTGAAATCCATAGGACTATTTCCAGGTAAGCATGCCTAGCATACTGTGAACTGTTATATGGCTTTTCACAAGTGTTTCTCCATGTGTTCTGTAAACACATGGAGTTGTTGTTTAGTCGTTTAGTCGTGTCCGACTCTTCGTGACCCCATGGACCAGAGCATGCCAGACACTCCTGTCTTCCACTGCCTCCTGCAGTTTGGTCAAACTCATGTTAGTAGGTTTGAGAACACTGTCCAACCATCTCGTCCTCTGTCGTCCCCTTCTCCCAATCTTTCCCCAAATCAGGGTCTTTTCCAGGGAGTCTTCTCTTCTCATGAGGTGGCCAAAGTATTGGAGCCTCAGCTTCAGGATCTGTCCTTCCAATGAACACTCAGGGCTGATTCCCTTAAGAATGGATAGGTTTGATGTTCTTGCAGTCCATGAGACTCTCAAGAGTCTCCTCCAGCACCATAATTAAAAAGCATCAGTTCTTCGGCGATCAGCCTTCTTGATGGTTCAGCTCTCACTTCCATACATCACTACTGGGAAAACCATGGCTTTAACCATACGGACCTTTGTCGGCAAGGTGATGTCTCTGCTTTTTAAGATGCTGTCTAGGTTTGTCATCACTCTTCTCCCAAGAAGCAGGCACATGGAGTAGGCAGGTCCATACCTGTTGGTGCCATCCTCACCACAAATATGCAGGTCAGCTCCATCCCAGCCTCTACAAGTGATAATTTTATTGTCTTATCCCTTTTGTAAGCCACACTGAGGTTTTATTTTCTACAGTCAAACGGTATGTAAATTTCATGGAATATATATTTCAAAATCACTAGCATGCTCTGCTCCAGGACCTTCTTGTTATTTCCCAGCCATTCAGAATGCATCCACTGGCTTCCTCCCCAATAAAAAAATGCATCTCGCATCTTTGCTACTATTTCTTGCAGCCTTTTTGGCTACATTAACCCTCTCCTCCCCAACTCCTCCCCACTAGATCTCTCAGCAACTCACATATATCATGTCAATTATGTGAGCTTAAAATCCACTGGAGGATAGATTTTGACTGATATCTGGAGAACTCTTAAAGTTTCTGCTGTGACGCCAACAAGGGCTTTGCAAATCCCATTAAATCATCTTGTCTTCCCTACACATGGTTGCTTCTGTCTCAAGTGTCCCACTTCCCTTGTGAGAGCACATCCAATATGTTTCCCCCTGGAACCCATTGTAGCAGCTATAAAATACTTTGCTATGTAAAGCAGCACCGTGTTTTGCTAAGATATTATCATGGTCCCTTGTTGCTCATCGTTTTCAGTTGCTAACCATTTGAATTGTGCAAGCAAGTAAACCACACTTTCTTCATGCCTGGTGGAAGATTAATGTTTGGAGCTTAGATGAGCAAAATTATAGAGAAGGAAAACAACAGGTTTGTTGGGTTATTTCAAATGACTGAAAAAAAAATATATATGTTGCATTTAGATGCTCATATATTGCATTTAGAGACAATGGAGGCACAAAGCAATTGTATTTTAAACATTTTAAATAAGTAGTGTGTAGCAGACGAGGCCTGATATGGTGATGCAATTGCATTTTGCATTAAAAAATGCCCTGGGGAAAATAGCAATATGCTCACAAGAAAGCAAAACAACTTTGATTTCAATTAGATTTTCGCTCTTTACAACCAAGGCTGAATTTGAACCAGGATCTTTAATAAGAAACTGAACATAGCTAATTTGCAATGAGATCACTGCATGATTCGCTTGTGGAATTAGCTTTTCAGACTTTGGCCCGGTGCTTAGTTTAGAACAAGCTGTGGTTTGGTGCGGACAAGCAGTGTGCACACTGCTTAAAAGTTCCTCTGGTGCTCCTTCCCCTGCCACAAACGAAACAAATCAGAAACTGGCTTGACATGTCCAAATCTGAATCTGTCCCCCACTCTCATAATCGTAAGTGTCCTCTGCTGCGGTCTTGTGTGTGTGCGGCAGGAGAGCAGATAAACATATAAATATACATACATTTTAATTTATAGATCACTTGCTCAAAATAAAATAAAATATCCCAAGCAACGTGCAATGCACCAGGAATGCTTTTTGTAAAGGGAAGGATAAAAGTTCCTAGAGAGAAAGGAGGGAACATACAAAAAGGAAACAGCTAGAGCACAATCTATAAAATGGATAATGCACCCTTTGCCATATCGTCACAGGGCAGAAATATATAACAGAGCAAAATAATAGGAACAGCAGGATAAAATTCCACATTAAAAAACACTAATCCAAAACAGGTAGCGGTCTTGATGAACCAAGCATGTTTCAGCTGTTAACAACTGGGCAGGCTAGGGTTTATTACACAGTAAGTTCCCGAAGTGGAAGCAGTGGGTGGTTATCTGAACCCAGCACAATGCTGTCCCTCATACCTAGATCCAGCATAATGGCTCCCTATTCCTCCTTTAAGTGCTAACATTGAGATGTGTGTCCTTGAATGATTAAAATGGTCTGAAGACTGTCTGTTTTGCTTCTGTTTAGTTTCAGTAACAGACCTCAAAAAGAGTTTGCTGTCCCAGTGTATTACAGAACTAACTGTAACCAATTCAGTTAGTTCTATAACCACACATTTCCTGTGGCTACTGTTAAGAGTCATTCCAGTGGGGTGACTGAATCACTATAGCAGCGAAGGCCTGTTTCCTAAGAAGGAAACAGGCACCCCACTCCTCGAAGCACTTCACGTGAATGAGAGCCAATCCGCAGCAGCGAAGCACTTCGTTTGCAGCTCAGAGCTCGAACCATTATAAAAGCAGAACTGCCTCTGCTGAAGCCAATTCAGCCCTTGCTGTTTCTGATCCTGCAGCGATCTGAAGACATGCTCTGCTCACAAATGAAAGGTATGTTCAATTTGGGCTTCTAATGCAGAACTAAGGGTGATAATCAGCTAGGTCTTACTCAGAGTAGACCCGTTGAAATGAATGAGCATAATGTTCAGTGGGTCTACTCTGAGTTGAATACCACCCATAGATCATTTTTTATATTTAATCAAATGTTTAAGGTTGTAACACTATGCACACTTACTCAGGTGTAAATCAGTGAGTAATCTGTGGCTCTCCAGATGTACTTGGACTCCAGCCCCAAACCAGCACAGCCAGTGGTTATGAATGATGGGAGTTGCAATGCAGCAACATCTAGAAGTCTATAAGTTTCCCATTCCTGGCACAAGTCCTATTGAAATCAGTGAGATAGACTTCCAAACATATGTGCACAGGATTATTATTTTGCTTTGCAGATGAGGTTGAAATAAAATGTATGTGTGAGACTTGTGGAAGGGTATCCAGCACCCTGTCCGATGACAGATTGGAGCTCAAGTCTCACTCTGCTTTCCAGTTTTTCAACTTCTAACCCCTGAATGTCTGCCATGGAATCCTTGTGCATGACTGAGAGTTCTGGGATATATACTAAGGTTAACATGGGGCAGTGACCTTGGTCTATTAGGCCCCATGCCAACCCATCTGAACATAGCACTTCCCCATGGCTGCCACTGCAGGATAAGAGTCAGCCTGATGAGCACAAGTTTAGGAGGTTTTCCAAGCCGTCGAGTGCTCAGCTAAACACATGAGGAGCCTTTGTTGTTGGGCTCCACAGAACAGTTTGAAAAAGCATTACTCTTATCTCCAGATCCTCATCCTGTTCTGTGGTACCTATTCCAATGGTCACCACTGAAAGTTGGTGGAGCTGCTTCTGGGTAGAAGCATTCTAGGGCCTGGGAGAGCAGCTCTGGTTGCCTTCTGAGAAAGCTGAAGAGAGGCCACAGCACCCCTGGAACTGGGATCTGCTCCTTACCTAGCCAGGCCCACTCTGCAGATCTTCATTAAAAGACAAGCATTCCAACCAAGTGGCGTGTTAGAGGAGGAGGAGGAGTACATCAACTCTCCTTCTGGGATAGTTGATCATAGGGTCTGGGTCAGTTCATATGGAGAGAACCAGTCCTTGAGTTATTGTGGTCTTGAGAGACTTAAGGCTTTATAGGTCAAAACCAGCATTTCTGAGATCTGTGGAACTTTCAGAAGAGAATCTCCCACAGACTGAAGCCAGATGTGGTTTTACAGTGAAGAAGAAGAAGAGTTTGGATTTGATATCCCGCTTTATCACTACCCTAAGGAGTATTAAAGCGGCTAACAATCTCCTTTTCCCTTCCTTCCCCACAACAAACACTCTGTGAGGCGAATGAGGCTGAGAGACTTCAGAGAAGTGTGACTGGCCCAAGGTCACCCAGCAGCTCCATGTGGAGGAGCAGGGAATCGAACCCGGTTCACCAGATTACGAGTCCACTGCTCTTAACCACTACACTGCACTGCAGGGGGCACCAAATCAATGCTGTAGAAAAGAGCTCAAGAGGAGTGGATGGGGAGCGCTGAATTTTAGCACCACACAGAGTGCTTCTATAATTTGAGAGCCCAAAGTCTGCCACTGCTGCAGCTATGTACTGGGTGTATAATAAGGTGGTCTCAAGTAACCTTGTCCTGCCCTGTATAGGGATGTATATCTTAGTACCTTCACCTTGAATTGGGGCCAGTAGTAAATTGGCAAATCCTGCAATTAATGTGTGATACGCTGCCACTAGTTTGTCCTCACAAGCTAGCTAGCCACTGCATTCTGCACCTGCTGCAACCTGCAGGTTGGCCCCAAGGGAAGCCCCACATAGAGCGCATCACAGTAATCCAACTGTGAGATTGCCAATGCTTGAAAAACTCTGGTCAAGCTGTCCTGGATGCACTCATGGGAGTGGGGTGGCAGTGAGGTTAGGGGGTGCAATTTTGGCAGTGTTGCACAGTACCACTGCCCCTCACCTGTCACCACTGATTTAAGCGCAAAACTCTGTACTTTGTTAAGAGTCTTAAGGTGGAATACAGGACACGTGAAGCAGGTTTAATCAGATTAGTCTATAATACTGTATATGCATCATAGTTTTTGAAGTTGGTGATTAATTTTAGATAACACCAAGTCAGCAGGGACAAAATTGAACAGTAATTTGTATGGTACATGAAAAGAAAACTACCTAAAAAGTCTCTCTCTCTCTCTCTCTCTCTCTCTCTCTCTCTCTCTCTCTCACACACACACACACACACACACACACATTTTAGTGCCTACATGCCAATCCATACATACAAGGAATGTATTGGTACTGACAAACTAAAAAAAAAAAATAGCAAAAAACATTTTCAAAGCCAGCCTTGCAAGTTTAGCTGTCCAGGCTGATCCAAAAGTTGGTATGGGCAAATATTGCATGTGGCAAAAGAGTTATCAGAAAAGCTGCATGCCGTTTGTTGAAACAGTTCATTGGCATAAATTTCAAAAATAAGCACTTCCGGAGGCTGAAGGCAAGCTGTGCATAATCTGCAGATCACGTTGTTGATATTCAGATTGAGGCTAGTCATATGATTATGAGAAATGAGCGTATGATTACTCTTGACACATTCTTTGTCTCTCAGGTTGCCAGGCTCAAAGACTTTTTACAGACCATGTCTCTTAATACTGCTCAGCTGTGCACTGTGTTTTGTTTATTACCAAGGCACTCTGGGAAATCTCAAATTCTGTGCTCCAGGTACTTTTCATACCATAATTACATGGAGGCCCCTACCCTGAAATAAGCACCAACTGTGTACCAGAGCATCATATGGGCAATCAATTTAGTTATTTAGGTGCCACAACAAAGTCATCATTCTTTAGACAAACATCAAAGAAAGGAGGGTGACAAAAGCTGGAATTTATTGTATTTTTATCTTGCTGGTTTTTTGTGATTATTCCCCAAGCCCACTTTTATCCTCATGACAACCCTGTGAGGCACATTACATAGAATTAGGTTTATGGTGATAGGAACTTGGGTGTCCCCAGTACTAAACTGACACTACAAGCTAGAGTCGTAATGGCCTCAAACATTTATGTCTTCTACAGTGAGAGAACAGAACCAGGAATGATTGTGTACTGTCATTAGGACTGGGCAATACTATTGATATATCGTCCGAAACAGGTTTGAAGTCCATGTTGTGATATCGGTTTCATAATTTTTGACCTGGCAATATATCGCAGATCATGATGTGTGTGTGTGTGTGTGTGCGCACACTATGCAAAAATCACAATGTGGAAAAACCGTGAAGCCAGCCAATGCCTCTATATAGCTCCATCCTTATTTCAAACATCGTGATATATTGGTATAGCACAATGTTTAGCTAGTGATCTGTCACAGTGTTGAAAACCAGATATTGCCCAGCCTTAACTACCATCAGTATCAGAGGCAGTTTCCTCTGAATCGCAAGTGGGGAGCGCACTGTTGCACTCATATCATGCATATGCCACTGTAAGGCTTCAGTGCTGGACTTTGGTCTTATCTAGCAAGGTTCTTAAGTTTTTAATCAACTTTCAGGAGACCTCAAGTGAGAGCACTTAATCAGGAGTTAAGCCCCAGTTGAGCTCTGTGGAAATATGGCCATGGTAAGGCATCCCATCTCAAGTAGCAGATGTTTTAAGTACCATAAAGGGTAGGAAATGTCTAGCGTTTTATTGCGGGCATAATCTGCAACGCGTTTTTGACACAATAATGGCGCATTAGTTGTGTGCTTATTGTGCTTTAGTTTGTTCTGCGATTCTCCCCCATTGCTGCCATGTTATTCCTGTCCAGAGGGGCAACAGAGCAATGAAAATGGGACCAAACTAAAGCAGAACATTTGTGGGATAAAAAAGATACAGGATTTCAGCAGGAAGGTACAGGATATGCACTGATTGGAAATGAAGTAGTGTGACTGCCCCAAAACTTTTGCAGGCACAAACAGTATCGAAAGCAGGATCACGTGTGCTGCCCCGATAGCATTATGAACACACATAATCATGAATGCGCAATAAAGAGGGAATATTGAGGAGGCCTAAGCCTCATTTAACTCAGTGGGGCTTACTTCTTTGTAAACATGTATAGGATTGCACTGTAAGACCCACTAATGCAATGGGACCTAGTTTTCAATAAACGTGCACAGGATCAAGCTGTAATTGTTTTAGAAGCAAAAATAAATATTGAGACCTTGACAGCATGTATTTCTCAGATCCTATACAAGCCACAGAAGGAGCAGGAGAGTTGGTTATCTATGAAATAACATCTGACAGGCATGACTTTTCTGCTTTTAGGCTCATTAGACTTCATAAGATAACAGTAAAATCTGAATGCATGTTAAACATAAAACTCTTCTGAGATTGTTAACTGAAATTAAATGTTACACACAAAAAACGGAATCTAATTCTAGTCATTGCTGTGCAAGCAGTCCTTCAGCCTGCAAGAACAATGCAGCAAGATCTGTGACAGAAATGCCACAGTATACTTTCCAAAGAGGCTTGCGCATGAAAAATCCCTACTTCAGCATTGTTGAAAGCTCTTTACCCTGAGCTATAAAGTGAAATATATTCATATACACTCTCTCTAAAGAAACAGGTACAAGCCTTCGGGGCAGAAGGGGGATCCTGGAAACTCAACAAAAATGCCCAAGTGACCTATGTGGCTAGATGTGCCTTCTACCATTTTAGTCTGGTACGTCAGCCTACAGCCATGTCTGGACTGGGACTACTTGGACAGTGTGGCCCACGAATTAGTAACCTTGTTCCTAGATTACTACAATGCACTCTATGTGGAGCTGCCCTTGGGACAGGTCCAAAAGCTCCCAACTGATGCAGAATGCAGTGGCTCAGCCAACAACATGTGGTACCTCTGCTAAAACAGCTAGGCACTGGCTGTCCATATGCTACCCAGACAGGATTAAGGGTCCATTTTCAAAACCCTGAACAACTTGGGTGCACGATACCTTAAGGACCACCTGAGCCCTTATTTCCCAACTCGATCACTGAGATAATCCAGAAGAGCACTATTAGAGGGTTGGGGGTGTTAATCGGGTTGTTGCTGTTTCGTTCTTGTTTTTACTATGTATTTTGTGTTTTTCACCTGCATTTTTATACAAGAACTGTTATGTACTGAAGTTCTCACCCTGGGCCAGCAGGGGGATACTGTAGATAGTTTTCACTCAGGTCCACGTCAGTTATTTTAGGCAGGAAACCCTGGGTTGTTGTTGCTACAATGTTGATAGCTGGCTGCCTATAAAAGCAGGCCGGCTGAGCTGTTTGCTGTTCAGTTTCTGTAGCAGCTTACAAAATAAAGAGCTGCTTTGGAGAAATCGCGGTGTTGTCTGCCATGTCTACCCACTATTCAACAACAACCACCATGAGATCTATGGATGAAGGGTGGTATACAAATTTAAGAAATAATAATAAATAATTGCCCCCTGTGTTACAGAGGCCCAAATTGCCTCGATTCGAAGTTGAGCATTTAGTGTTTCCAGTCCAATGCTATGGAACACTCTTCCAGCAGAGATTCAGTAGGCACTTTCGACTTTCAGGTGACTCTTGGGAGATCTTTATATGCTGGCAGGCCTTTGTCGCTGTTTAAATTGTGTTATTTATTTATTGATTTGCTGGTCAGTTTAATGATTATCTGTATTGTTTTTAAAGGTGTTCAGTGTTTTAATGTTGTATACTGCCCTGATACTTCATGATATAGTGGTATGTAAATACTTTCATAAAATAAATAATCAAATATACTGTGACACTTAAAATTCATTTATTCAAGTTCAGTTTAGATTTCAGGTGGAGCTTGATTTCTGTACATTAGCAATCTCAATTTTTTAAAAAATGTCCACATAAGAAAGCATAATGGAATTTTTATATGCATGTTTAGAAGAAATGCAGTAATATAGCCTGAGTTTTACTAAACATCACGTGACTGAAGATGAGTTGCACATGGTGCTGCAATTTCTAGCCCATGTGACATCTCTTGTACCTTTAAGAGTTGTATACGAGGTAGGCCTAATTCAACTAAACATTAACCACAGGAGAATAAGTCACTTCTCACCTGACATATGTTGTGGAATCAGATGCACACTACAGGTGCAACTTCAACACCTATGCTCTGGAATTGGCCTGTGATGGGTGTCCTTCCCAGCATGTAATCAATATAGTTCTGTATGTTTACTTATGCTATTTTAGGTTATGTACCAATAGCATGGGCCCTGTCTGACTCACAGTCTCTGCAGAGCTTTTATAATAGCTAAGGAAATTATTCTTAGGCTTTGGAAAACAGCTACTGTACTTGGGATTCATAACTGGCTAGAACTTTCCTGTTTGGCAGTCAATAAATGGATGGCTTATTTTTTAAAAAACAACAACAACCGGGTCATGACTGATACTTTTAAGCACTATGTGGCCCTTGTTCTTCAAGTGTGTTAGTGAAGACTAACTGAAACGGGTTCCTCTTCATTTCCCCCCAGATATTATATCATTTCATGTAGTGGTCTCTGCATAACATGAGTTTTATTGGTCCTGTGCTGGAGAATGGAAAGGGTAGGAACATAAACTAGGGACGGAACTGCAACGTTGGATGTTTTGTTAAGCCGTTGGATATTATGATTCATATTAATCTTAAAAATAAATATTATCATTAAAAACTCCAGTAGGTACAGGGCTGTTTTTCCCATCTTTCTTTTGTCAATGCAGCATTCTGATGGGCAATTGGCCTTAGGCAAAATGTGCCCTTTTGTGCAGCCCTTCATAGGTAAAGCTTATTTATTAAGAGTTGGTGCGCTTGCTGCATATGAATGGCATGACTATCTAGGGCAACTGGGCTGCTGGTTGTCACTAAGGGGAACGTTGATGGTCACCCGCTGTAAGCATTGGCCAGGCTCCTCAAAATTATATGCACCAGCCTATGCGCCAGATATCCATCTCATGCATGTACCCCTGAACAATATATTGAAGGGACATGATCACACTACAAATTTTTCACATTTAAGAACTAATTCAGATTTAATCAACAGCAGAAAAATAAGGCACCTTTTTGCTTGGCACATGTTTATCTGAAGACCAGAGTATCATGGAAATTTGGCAAGAGTGCGTCAGAGGAGGCTCAGGAGTTATTCAGCAGGCATTTGTGCAAGCAGAATTTCCCTGAGAGCTCACACAGCATCTACTGGCAGTATGCCTGGCATTCACTGCTGCAATTAGCACTTATTTTTATTGGCACCACATTTGTCCCCAGAGTAATTACAGGTCACCGCCACATGCTGTTCTATAGTTTTACCTTTTCCTACCTTAATCCTCTGTTGTTGTTTTTTAAAAAAACAACAACTTTCCTGTGCCTTGAAGTTTTTGCTAATTTTGGCCTCTTGTTTCTTTGCCATTTTATTGGGTGGTAAGCGGTGGGAGCGCTCAAATCTACCAGCAAGGAGGGGACGGGAACTGTGAGTTGCCAAAACTTGCACAGAAGGCCAATCCCACATTTTCCCACTTTTCATGTAATACAGGACTTGAGAGAAAGCAGGGGAGAATTAGCAGGCAAGAAGTGGATTATTATTTGTATAATTCTTCCTTCAACTCACAGAAGGTCACTTGCAAAAGCCCCTCCCTTTCTCACCCACCACTCCCACTCTTTACAGTGATTTTCCTCACCCAGATAGGCATTTGCAGGTGAAATTTGGCAGGACCTTGGTGTCCTTTCTTCCTATTAGTTCTGCTCTGCAGCTGCAGGGTGGCAACTGGAGGTGAAGTTTAACTTTGCTGTTATTACCAACCAAGCAAATAACTCTAAAAACCAAATCTTAATAATATACTGCACTTGTAAAACCAACCAACCAACCATGTTAATTGTGGAAATACTACAAAAATATTATAATATATCCATTTTATTTGTTATTGTTCTTACTATTACTATTGAAGGGGAGCGGGTGGCGCTGTGGTCTAAACCACTGAACCTCTTGGGCTTGATAATCAGAAGACTGACGGTTCGAATCCCTGCGATGGGGTGATTGCCTGTTGCTTTGTCCAGCTCCTGCCAACCTAGCAATTCGAAATCACGCCAGTGCAAGTAAATAAATAGGTACCACTGTGGAAGGAAGGTAAATGGCATTTCCATGTGCTCTGATTTCCGTCACGGTGTTCCGTTGCGCCAGACGCAGTTTAGTCATGCTGGCCACATGACCCAGAAAGCTGTCTGTGGACAAACACCAGCTCCCTCGGCCTGATAGCGAGATGAGTGCCACAACCCCATAGTCGCCTTTGACTGGACTTAACAATCCAGAGGTCCTTTACCTTTTTTTTTTTTTTAAAAAAACCTTTTTATTACTATTGCACTTGTTAAACACTTGTTACCCGAAGGTCTCCAAGCAATTTACAAGACATTTAAAACATAAAAATAAATAAACTATATCATAAAAACAGAACAAAACAAACCCCCATAACACCCACAGGAAGCTTTGGCAGCACAATAATAGCAAAACAATATCACATTTGCCTATCTAAAGATAAGTCTTTAAAGGTAAAGGGACCCCTGACCATTAGGTCGAGTCGCGGACGGCTCTGGGGTTGCGCCGCTCATCTCACTTTACTGGCCGAGGGAGCCGGCGTACAGCTTCCGGGTCATGTGGCCAGCATGACTAAGCCACTTCTGGCACACCAGAGCAGCGCATGAAAATGCCATTTACCTTCCGGCCGGAGCGGTACCTATTTATCTACTTGCACTTGGACGTGCTTTCGAACTGCTAGGTTGGCAGGAGCAGGGACCGAGCAATGGGAGCTCACCCCGTCGTGGGGATTTGAACCGTCAACCTTCTGTTTGGCAAGTCCTAGGCTCTGTGGTTTAGACCACAGCTCCACCCGCGTCCTAAAGATAACTCTTTACCTGGTGCCAAAAGGATGTCAACAAAGGTGCCTGGCAGAGCACTCCACAGACAGGGAGCCACAACTGAAAAGGCCCTCTCCCTTTTCACCACCCTCTGGTCTCCCTCAGCAGTGCACGGAGGGTAAGTTATCATACCTCCCAAAGCTGATTAGTAATGAGTGTGGTAAATTATGGTAAAATGTTGGTCTACACTGAAAAATCTAGACCTGGGTGAAGTGGTCACATAGGAAGCTCAGCCTACATACCAGTAAGAGTTTTTGCTTTTCAGCCCTCCCTGCCATGACTCCTGTGCCAGTAAACAGCAGCAGGAGAAACCAAAAGCAGAACATTTATTTACTACCAGTTGTAGTTCTGCTTCTTGTTTGGCACAATAGTCTACCATCGTTTCCCCACATTTTCCATAGCAAACAGACCATGAGAACCCACTCTTTTATTACCACATGGTTTATTTGCTACAAGGAATGTGGGAAAATAATGGACAATGGGTTTAATCAAGCATCAGAAGGGATACTGCCATTCTAGGCACTTTTTCACAAACAAGGGCTGCAGGTATAAGCCATAGCTGAAACACCCAACTATTTAAATTAGCTTTGGGTAAAAATACAGGGCATCTATATTTTTAAATTATATTTCCAAGACATGCTGTTCTTCCTACAAAAGTGACTGAGTCATTTGCTCAATGACTGAACTCTTGTTTATGTGATGTACTTTTTTTTTTAAGTGGGGCTCATTAGCCAGCTTTAAGCCTCAAGTAAATGGGTGTTGTGCTATTTGCAGCCACCCAGCGCATTGTATGAGATGTCAGAACTCTTGTGTAAAGCACACATGCCAAAATTACTCAGTAACTGAGTTCACTCCCGTACCACAAACCTATGTGTAACTATAACGCAGTATAATAATACTTGCTATTAAAGGTAAAGGTACCCCTGCCCGTACGGGCCAGTCTTGACAGACTCTAGGGTTGTGCGCCCATCTCACTTAAGAGGCCGGGGGCCAGCGCTGTCCGAAGACACTTCCGGGTCACGTGGCCAGCGTGACAAAGCTGCATCTGGCGAGCCAGCGCAGCACACGGAAACGCCGTTTACCTTCCCGCCAGTAAGCGGTCCCTATTTATCTACTTGCACCTGGGGGTGCTTTCGAACTGCTAGGTTGGCAGGCGCTGGGACCGAGCAACGGGAGCGCACCCCGCCGCGGGGATTCGAACCGCAGACCTTTCGATTGGCAAGCCCTAGGCGCTGAGTCTTTTACCCACAGCGCCACCCGCGTCCCTATACTTGCTATTACCTGGCCTTAAAAAAAATCCCACCAATACATACAAATGCTTTAAAAAATCCAAATCCTGCCATCATGAGTAAGTCACAAACAGCCACCACATATCTAAGTTTAAGAAAAAGGATTTAAGTGAGTATTTTCAAGTGCAGAATTCTTGGGAGAACAAAAGTAAAACCATTCTTCAAACTAGCAGCCCATCAACAAATTGCCTCCCAGGAAATATGCATGGCCTTGCATCACTTATTTCCTTAACAGCCCTTCTTTTCTTTTCTTTTTTAAAAAAACACCTTTTATGTAAAACTTTTGGCAGGACCCCTTAACCCTCAATCCTTGCTGAAACAAAGCCTCAAGGCGCAATCTGGGCACAGGTTTATCCATAACTTCACACTATACAGAACTGCATATGGAAATATCAGCCACCCACACGCTCATATATATTATATAGCACATTAACAGAAACTACACATGGAATACGAGGGCATGTATCTACTTACAAATACACACATACATAGCGTGTATGTGTTACACACAAACAGAGGCAAGATCCCACTGACTACATACAATATGGTGTGTGTGTGTGATGTGAGAGATATATATATATATATATATATATATATATATATATATATAAATAAAATACACACACACACACATATGCATGCAGAGAAAACACACATGGAACACACACGCACCTACCGACAAACACACACACACACGTACGTACGTAGTGTGTACGTGTGTACGTAGTACATACACACACACATTTATGTACAAAATAATAAACTGTTGTACGGCCGCCACCATGGCGGAGTGGGTCGGTGCGTCCGGCAACCAGAAGATCGGTGGTTCCAGCCCACGCCGGACCCCAGCACTACGCAGAGGGCTGGACTAGATGACCCTGGGGCTCCCTTCCAACCCTACACATCTACGATAGTACTACGTAGACCCACGCCGCGCGGCGCGGCCCCTTTAAGCGCCGCAGCCTCGAGGCGGAGCCTGTCAAAGAAAAACTTTTGCCCAACTTTTCGCCCAGCGGGTCGAGCCCTTCTCGCCGGCCCTTTTGGCTTTTCGGGCGGGCTTGCTGTGAGGCCACCGGCTCCGAGGGAGGCTCGAGAGGCGGGCGGCGCGACCCCCCCCCCCCGGCCTTCGGAGTGGGGAGAAGACCCTTTCCAAGCGCCGCGCTCCCCGTCCGTGTCGCCTCATGGAGTACCTCACGACTTTCACGGGCAAGAGCAGCCGGCTGCTGAGGGGCACGGCCAGCCGCCTGTGGGGCGCCGCGCCCGGCTCCGGGGGCCCCCGCCAGGTCCACTTCCAGGACTCCCTGCACGAGGGGGAGCCCAAGCCGGAGCCCCCGATAGGTAGGAGGCCTCCCCGTGGCGCTGAGGGGTCGGGACGGTGCGGGGTTTACTCGGGAGGAGGAACTCCGCTTATGGGGCGGTAGGAAGGGGGTCCTGTGGGAGAAATTTTCCTCGCCCCCCCCCCGTTTATTCTCCCCTTCCGCCCTCGCACACGTCACGAAAGGTATAGGAATGCGGGCTTCTCTAGGGCCGGGGCTACTTTGGGTCGGGGGAAAGGAGGCCTCTGGGGAGCCATGAGGAAGCCGAGGCGGAGCGGGCCTCCAGAGTTCAACTCCGGTGGGGCGAGAAGTTGGAAGAGCCCCCCGCCTCCTTTCTCAAGCCTGGTTGCAGGTGGTGGTTGGGGCGGTGGATGTGTGGGGGGCGGGGAGAAGGGCATCCTGGTGTGTGTGGGGGGGCTCCCCATTCCCCTCCTCATCCCATCCCAGAGGTGGGGCGGGGGCAAGTAACGAAACTGGCGCCTTGCGTTGCTGTCAGGAAAAACTCGGGCCCACAAGTGTAAGAAGGCTGGGTGTGGGCCCAGTGGAGGTTGCAGAATGCACGGAAAAGTATACATTTCCTACAAAAGGGACACAAAACTTTGGGTCCCTGAGCATGCTGAAGCTATCCAATATTGGAAGCGCTCAGAAAGGCAGCGGTATATATGTCATTTTGTACATAAATATATATATCGCCACATGCAGACTATGTACGTGTGCGTTTGTCAGTAGGTACATGTGTGTTGCATATGTATTTTCTGTGCATGCACAATATTATATGTGAGTGTACACACACACACACACACACACACACACACACACACATTGTATGTAGTCTACCTGTGGTTTTCCTCCTCCATCGTATTCAATGACACCCAAAGGGAAAAGGTATAGGCATGCTGGGTGGGTGTGCAGAGGCAGCTATTTCTGTGCAAGGATTCCTCTCACATGCGGACTTGCTTGTTGTGGTGGAGATTGGGCCCAGGGAGCTTGATCCTTTCAGCTGTGACACCTGGAAATCAGGAGGGCAAGAAAGAGGTATGGCTCAAGACCAAGACAATCACTTTGCCAGCATGGGGCGGGGGGCGGGGAGTAGTAAAAGTAGTATTTGCAGCTGCAGCAAGAAGAGGCGGGCTGTGCCTTGCAGGAGCAGTTCCTTCCCCTGTCAAAGCTCAGCAGGGAGGGCTGGGCCAGTTTCGGAAAGCAGCCTGGTTGCTCACATGCCTCAAGCTTGTAGGAGCCTCTGCCATTTATTTGCACACTTGCTTTTCCTTTTGGGGCGAGGGCGGTTAGGGTAGTATTCTAGGCCTAGACCCTGCTGCACCTCTGGAGTGAGAGAACAGGTGAGGGGGATTGGAGGTAGCCGTGGCCATTCCTTGAGATCAAGGCTCACTTGCTTTCACAAGCAAACAGTGGTTTGCTCAGTGCCCCTAGTGCTGGTAATTGTCTGTGAAAGTTTTGAAGCCCTGCTTCCTCTCCCCCTTCTGCACCCATGGAGTTAGCATGATGAGGTGGGGAAAGCCTACTCTTCTAACCATACATGATAAGGGTTTCAATGCTGAAACCATTAAGAGTAGGCTGTTGGCTTCATTATTGGCCATTCACTTCTGAGCTTATAGGGTGTGTTGGTAGCGAAAATGCTTTTTCATAATAGGCCCATTCTTGAGATTGCATCTCTAATTTCCATAGGCATTTTCTTCTGAAATGCATAGTCAAAGAGAATATTGATAGTGGCTCCTTATCTGCCTATCAAAATGCAAATGTTGTGAGGCTTGTAAATTACCCTGTGTTCCCAGTGGGCTGCACAACATCAGTACATTGTATATGGATTTATTTCCTAACCCACCTCACAGGGTGGTTGCATGGAAAATATGAAGCTAGAGAGAACCATGTATGCCACTTTTAGCTCATTGGTTTCCACCAATAATAAATAAATTAAGGAACAAATTTTCAAATCTTCATGAAAGGGAACAAAGGACAACAGATGAGTTGGTGATAGTTTATTTTCAAATTCAAGTTGCTTTTCCTATTATTCACATTATAATGGTGTCCTGGTTTTTACTTTTTGAAATATGGGAACCGTACATAAAGGTACATTAATCAGACAGCTTCCTGTCAAGTGTACACTTGCTCATAAACTTGGCTTTACTGCCAACTAATACGTGGAAAGACCTTGATCTACAGAGTGATGATGAAAAGTATAAAAGCTCAAGTGAGAAAGAGGAAGAATACTTCTTGATGTCCTTCGTAATCCATCCAAGAGAACAGAGATAAGTAGCAAAAGAAGAGATTTAAGTGGGCAGTGCTTAAGCTGAAATGCATAAAACTCCATATTTCAGTTTAATAAAAATGTGAAGAGCCTTCTCCCCCATCCTTTAAGAAGTGCATTCCAGAACTGAATATGCAGTTTTTCCAAACCAGGGCAGAAAAGAATTAACTACTTGCTTGTTTATTCTGCTCATCTATTGCTCTGTATTTATTGACTATGCTATCTTTCTAACCATGCTCATTGAAAAGCTGCATAGATCAGGGATAGGGAAACTGCAGTCCTTCAGGTGTTCTTGGATTCCAGCTTCTATCAGCCCCACCCAGTATTGCCAATAGTCAGGGATAATTGGTCTTGTACTCAGACATCATCTGGTGTGCCACAAGTTCCCCATCCCTGCTATAGATACTTAAGAGTTGCATCTTTATTTTCTCTATCCTAATCTACCCTTCATTCTCTTCTTTTAAGATTTGAAAATTGGAGAGTTTGGAATTGCTGCTACTTGAAATTATTTTAAATCACCTTTCTTAACCTGAATGACAGGTCTTGCTCTAATAAAACATAGTATTTCATTAATGGCTGTTCAGGGTAGTAAATCCCTAGTAATTAGAAGTTTCTATTTGAATAAGTGCTGAAATAGCTTTAAACGAGAGGAGTTGCATACGGTTGTTTTTAAGCAAGGGGTGTTGAATGCTGGAGCGACTGGCTATTTTGCATCAGCAATATGTGAGTTCACTTAAAATTAATCTGCTTGCGTTTGTAGTTCAGTTAAATTGAAATTGGTGGCCTTATTCACATGTAACAATAATCCAAAGTATGGTTTAGCATGAGTGAGCAAGACTGCTGGCACACCGTAATAAAATTGCAGGCACATTTCTTCTCTCTCCTCCCCCTCCCCCTCCCCCATTCTGCATTACCAGGAGGAAAGCCATGGTTTGGCTTAGCATTGCATCTCCACCTGAGCTTGTGCTTTGTCCTGCTCCAAACAAGCCATCAGACTGGATTTGGACATGCTAAACCAACCATGGTTTATCTCCCAGGAGTGTGGGAGGAGTAAAGTGACCACAGCGTTGTCAGTATGTACCAGCAAACTTGCTCATCCAGTCTGTCTCACAGTTTGGTACGTGTGAGCCAGACAAACGAAACTCAAGTTTTATTTCTTCTGGGATAACAACTATTGAGCTTACATAATCTTGTGTGTATGAGGTATGAGCAAGACTGAAGTTGATGTGAGTCTGAAGTCTTTATAATTGTCTAGCTTGCTTCAGTTTAGCATGCCACCCTTAGTTGTGCTGTCAGAAATGATTTTATATCTGTTGCTTACTGATAGGTTTGCAGGGGTTTGCACTTTCAACTTTTCAGCCAGCATAAATAATTATCAGTCTGATAAACTTAGGGGTTTAGAGTTTGAGCTGCAAGTTGAGAGTTCTCTTTCAAATTTCAGTTCAGTCATAAACTCAATAGATTTTCTTTCTCAGCATCTCTCTGGATGCAGTTCTTAGGAAACTGCAGAAATAAAGAAGTGATCATTAGTAATGACTAGGCAAATACTTTTTTTTTTATTTCCTCTGGCCTATTAAATATGTTTTGACCAGGTAAATTTGTTTTAGTCCACTGTTTAGTCTCTGCTTCTTGATTTTTCTGCTGCACTAGATTTATTTTTGTGAAGCTTTTATTCAATTTTAATTTTTGTGTTGCAAGCTTCTCTAACAACTTTCTGTTTTAGTGCCATGCATAAATATTGTAAATAAACCAACTGTACCTTACAGAATGTTGACAGGTTTACAGAGATAATGCATTTGAAACACTTTCAGTGCTTAGCTGTTCCTATTTTGAAGCTTTTGAAAGTGCCCTCTAAAAAATGTCCTTCCTTTGACTTTGTCTTCACAAACACAACCTCAGCTAGGTGAACTAGCCAAGTTTTTTTGTCTCACCTTCACCTGTAGCCTACGACTGTAAGGATGTGTCAAATAATCATGGCAAAGAATTCATCCATGAAATAGAAAGATCAACATAGATGCTTGTTTCTGGTACAATATTAAGCTTTAATGTAGCTTAGTGGTGGAACACATTATTTGTTTGCAGAAGTTCCAAGCTTCAAAACTAGGAATCTCCAGATTGGTCAGGACACAAGTGCCACTGCCAGTCAGTAGAAAATGCTGAGCTAGATGGATCAATGATCAGATTCAGTATAACAAGCTAGGAAAAAGAATAATAAATGTAAAAACTAAAGTATACATGCTCCACGGTGCTGGGAAATTGTAATTTAACCTTGTGTATCTTAAATGGTTTTGGACGTAAATGCAATATTATATAACTGGTATATCTTGTCTCACTGGTTTGTGTGCATCTCTATTTGAATTAGTATTGTGTACTTCCAGATTCACATGCTAATGTTAATAAGTAATATACAATTCTCCTTTTCATTTTTTTTTAAAGACTTGCTCTTCTGAAGGTTTTGCCACATTTGGCTCCAATCGGTGGAGACTCATATACTGCACTAAAGGGTTGATGCTGCACACTCCAGCCCTTTGACTTACCTCTGAATGTCATTGTTCTGAATGGGGCGTTTTCCGTATAGGACTGTAAAGGTTGCAGGGATTGGGCTATACCTGTACAGTGGTACCTTGGGTTAAGTACTTAATTCGTCCCGGAGGTCCGTTCTTAACCTGAAACTGTTCTTAACCTGAAGCACCACTTTAGCTAGTGGGGCCTCCCGCTGCTGCCATGCCACCGGAGCACGATTTCTGTTCTCATCCTGAAGCAAAGTTCTTAACCTGAAGCACTATTTCTGGGTTAGTGGAGTCTGTAACCTGAAGCGTGTGCAACCTGAAGCGTATGTAACCCAAGGTACCACTGTAGTATTTTATTCAACCTAGGGATATCAAGCAGGCTTGGGAATGGGGAAGATGTGCTGGGGTATGTGTTGAAAGATCCCAGTTTCCTGCTGCTCATGAATTCTGCACAATTACCTTATCTGCTTAGATAACTTGGTATGTGGGAACAATAATGTGTATCTGAAGCCTATCTTGAACCAGCTGTTCAGCGGCTATTGAAAGTACTTCTTATTAACTAAGTTAAAGGCTCTAAAGGGCCTTGATTTTCTTCTGATTGAATGTTGTTCAATTATTCAGGATGAAGGTGAAAATAAGGATTTTAGAAACACTACATGATGACAATGCATTAATGTATCTCAGTTTTGTTAGCATCGTAATGCTTCTCTTGTTTTATGTAGCAATTACCACATTCATATTGATAATTAAAATAAATTGAGGTACTTAACATACTTAATAGTAATGAGAACCTCTAATTTTGCCGATTTTTATTATATTAAAAATTGCTTCCTTTTCATGTTTCAGAAATGGATTGTGGTATCCACTAGTGTAAACAAGTGAAGGAAGGGCCTCAGCCTTGTGTAATTCTCCCTTTCTCCTCCTCCTGTACTGCTGGGAGGAGAGTTCAGAAGTATTTGCTTCCACTTTTGATTAACCATAGCTTGCTATGTTCAGAACTAGAACCATGTTTAATCTTGGTTGGTTTAAACAAGGCAACTTCAGTAACAATGTTTTGAATTGGTTTGTTTGAAACAAGTATAGTTAATAATAACCACAGTTTGTCACAGCTAGGGGAGTGAGGAAAGAGGGTAGTATGCAAGTCTGAGGCTTGCTGTATGGCTCAATCCTGTTGGTTGATTCATATCACATTAAATTATGATTTATTCTGCAGGAAAAACTTCATCAGTAGGAAACCATAGTTGAGACTTAAGCACTCAGATACCTCTATCCTCTCCCCCTGTTTATTGTGCCACTAGAGGAGGCTGAAGAACTTCCCAATTTCCTTTTAAACTATCCACAGTACTTTGTTATGTCTAAACTTCAGAACTGTGGTTTGTTTAAACAATGGTTAGAACAAGCCAGGATCAGACAGTGGATTCAGATTGTCTGTTATTTTTACTAACCATAGTTGAAACAAACCACCTTTCCTCAAATTTGAATGTCAAAGGGTACTGTGTTTAATTTCATTCTCTTCCTCTGGCATGTAAAAGGAGAGGAAAAGGGCTAATGGGTAAATCTGACGTTTTCTCATAATATTAAATAAAGGTATCCTGGTGTGGGTGAACCAACGTTGTGTTTTACATAGGAGGTAGAATGTCAAAGAACTGTTGGGGAATTACTCCTACTAAATACAGTACCCTTGTTCTGATAACACAATGTGGAAGTAAGAACCTTCCGGGATGGAGCTAAAAATAATGGCACCTTTATCAGATGTTTGAGATTTAAGTTGTGGTTTGTAGTATAAGGTTGCTATCAAATGGTTTTTAATGAAAGGTGAAACTTCATACATAATGAAGGGTTTTCAAACAATTCCTTATTCTGTCTTACAGGCTTGTCCTCTACAACACTTTTAATAACTTAATTGGAATAGTTACAACTTTCAGTGTTTCTTCTTGAAATGAAATCATTTTGATTATCTTTTTAGTATCATTTAATCTGATGGCATCTATCATTTTGATAACTAATCTTGTTGTGATATGGCAGAGGAATGAAGAACAGTTTTAGTAGAAAGTATAAAAATCTATGCAGATAAATTGGGTTGTGAAGGAGGAATATAATTTCCTTGTGTTCCTTTGTGTCCCCACCCCCGTTTTGATTGGGCCATTTCCTAACACTTAGTATCTGATTGAATTTTGTGACCCCACCTACCATCTCCCACTTGTACATCTCACAGGCTGTATACATGTGCTTCTTCCACCCACATCCTGTTTTCTTTGGTGTGCTTACTCAGATTTACTTAAATGTTCAAGGAATAAATAGGAGGAAAAGTAACTGAAAGGCAGTTAAAGGGAGGAGGGGCGTTGTCTGAATTTCCTTGTGAATGGGCCACTTCTGAGCTGAGTTCACAGCTCCTTACAAATTAGCATTTGTGGTGCAAAGTAGTTCTGAGTGGAACATGACATTGCATTACACTTGTACTATAATTTTTAAAAAGGACATGCATATAATCTGTATACAGAAGGCCAACTTTATATGAAAATGCCCATCCTTTGTGTTAATGCTAATGTTTTTTTAAAATCTGCATCTTAAAATTGTGTCTACTAAGCTGTGCACAGTCTGTTGCAGCTTATGGACATATCCTGTGCAGTGTAGAACTAATTGATGTTATAATTATTTGTTACAATTATTTTAACCTTGTCCTATACAGTTCTTGTTATACAGCGTGTGTTTTTTTAAATTGATAACACTCTGAATGTTTGCAGGTATTTGTGAAACTAGGAAGATATTCCCAATCACTGGAGTAGCTTATATTGGTCAAATGCTTAAAGCAAAACAGAGGAGTGAAGTCCCTGTTCTGGCAGCTAGTTGTGTTAGGCTGAGTTGAGAGTCACAGGGTATAAGCTGTGTAACTGGTGAAATAGATGTCTGCCCACGGGGCTGTAGTCAGCAGTCTGTGACAATACTGAAAGGGAGAGAAAAATGAATGTAACGCGTGCCTTGCCTCAATTTTTTTCAGATACTGGCCAGAAAAAGACCCTAGACAAGAAAGATGGGAGACGAATGTCTTTTCAAAAGCCTAAAGGGACTATAGAGTACACAGTAAGTAACTACTCACCTACATAATATGCAAGAGAAATCTATAAAGATTTGGATATGTTTAATATTTGGATATTAGTTTTCTGAATGCTATTTAAGAAGAAAAGGGATGCATGTTACCTTTTTGTTTATTCAGTCTGTAGCTCTGGCAGGCAGCTGATCACCTTAACAGGATTGATGAGTACTATTTTGAGTCTTTTCAGAAATGATGCAGTGTAATTCTGGAGAGGCAAAGTTAACCTTTCTAGTATTCCTGTAGAGGTTATCAAGTTGTGAATAACTGTAAATCAACAGGACATTCCTTTAGATGCACAAATTATTTTACTTCCAAGAAAGAACCAGGTTTTAAAAATCCCTTACTGCCTTTATAGCTTTCAGCATTGTCCGTTGAATGCAGGTGTGGTGATGTTAGTCCATCTTTGCAGTGCCTTTGAATAACATTCTTATGTTCTCAGAATTTCCATTGATCTCTTGCTACTTGGAAGCATAGTTCTATTTTTTCCAGCAGTATCTGAAAATGGAGCCTTTCTGTAACTGTTACGTTCTTCAAATGACCCTCAAACAGTGCTGCAGTCGAGTGTTTCGTATTTCTGGTTACTAAGGGAAACTGAATTAAGAAATGTTTTGCTACATATTGCCTGTATAACTAGGACTTATAAAGTTATAATATTTAAATTGGCACATTAAACGGGCATGTTATAAATAATTTAATCTGATTTCTAAAATAAAAACGATGTGCTTTAAACTAAAATGCTATTAAGAACATGGATAATTTTTGTAAATATTTTAACAGTAAAACTACTATGTACTCTGAAGTTGCACTGACAACGTGATTGGCTGGAATTCCAGAAATTCTGAACAGTATAAGCATGAAATGTAATTAGGAAGTAAAATTATTCTCTCATATTAAGCAAATTACTGGAGTAAACAAAGTGATGCAGGCTGATCTGTCAGCTCTCATGCTTCTGTGTTTAACAAAATGGATTTCAGTATTAACCAGATACATGCTGCTTCTCTGAACCTCTGCAATAACTTGTTAAGATTGTTTACCCAGTCTTTGCCATGTGGTTCCAGGGTGGGTTCCAGAAATCTATGAACTACAATATTAAAAACAATTACTGAATGTGATGTGTATTGTATCTGTATAAATAGGTGTAAAATATTGGACAGTTGGCTATAATTTGGTGTATTTGGTAGTATGTTCAGTAGTATTTCAAGCACTTTCAGAAAGTCTTGTTGTGGAAGTTGACATAGCTTCCAGTGAACCATATACCCTTCTGTGTCATGGTCAGAATCACAATATAGTAGTACCTTGCTTAAGTATTTGTATTGTTTCAGAAGCTTGTAGTATTCAGACTAAATAAGGTGCAGAACATATACCACTCTTAATTAATTGGGAGTTTAAAACATTGATTTAAAACAATGTTTAGCAGTAGTAATTTAGACCCTCACAGTTTCATTACTGCCAGTTCTACTGCTTGAGAGCCAGTGTGGTGTAGTGGTTAAGAGCGGTAGTCACCTAATCTGGGGAACCGGGTTCGCGTCTCCGCTCCTCCACATGCAGCTGCTGGGTGACCTTGGGCCAGTCACACTTCTTTGAAGTCTCTCAGCCCCACTCACCTCACAGAGTGTTTGTTGTGGGGGAGGAAGGGAAAGGAGATTGTTAGCCGCTTTGAGACTCCTGAAGGGGAGTGAAAGGCGGGATATCAAATCCAAACTCTTGTTCTTCTTCTTCTTCTTCTTCTTCTTCTTCTTCTTCTTCTTCTTCTTCTTCTTACTGCATGTTCCATTCTAGAGTGATAACAGATTACTGAAGAGATTGAAAACCTTTCATCCAACACTGTTATAATTTTCTACCTTAAAATGTTGCATAATACTTTGGAGTTCATTTCCCTTATTCACTTTCCTCTTACTGACAAAGTATTGCCTCTTCTCCATCTCCCCACCCATTTCCATGCACTGGTGGCATGTATGTTTGTTTGCATTTCTATCTTACGGTATTTACAAGGAAGGTAGTTAAACCTACATTCCTAAACCCACTCACCTGGGAATGTCACACTGAATTCAATAATATTTATTTCTGAGGAGACATGGTTTGTATCCAAAGTAGCACTATGTACTACTTTAAATATGTCTCCGGGAGGAGGTGTGGGGAATGAGGGTTATTTTTTTGTTTTTGTTTTGTTATGTATTTTGTGTTTCTATCTTGTATTTTTATGCTGTGAACCACCCTGAGATCTTCAGATGAAGGGTGATATGCCAATTTAATAAATAATAATATGTGAACTTTTCATCAGCATGTGGATTTCTGCTTGTGCAATGGAACATTCTCCATCTCTCTCCCTGCAAAAAAATATGTTCTAGGGGTTCCCCCAAGCCTCCAGAGAAGATATGCTGAGGAGAGGGGCAAATTCTGTTGTGCAAGTGTAAATACCACCCTTGGCTAAAATCATTCTGTAACATAAATTTTAAAATATGGAAAGGGGAAAAAATGTTAGGAGAATTTCTCCTCCTTCCATATGCCTACCTCATGTAACCAAAAGGCATTCTTAGAAAGCTATAATAGGGCCTTAGAAGCATTTTTTGATCCTACTTTATTAGGTACTTATTAGTACAAGAAAATGTCAACTTTCTATGAAATTATAGAAAGGTTTTACTTAAGGAAATACTGTTACAAGAAAGGGATTATTTGTTGACTCTATAGGTGCCAAAGTCTTTCAGACAGACATCCATCTGCTGCTGGAGAATGTTGGGTCCTGTTAGCTCAAGGAATAGATAGATGTAATTTCCTGTGATAACCATTGTGATAAACTGCTTTAAGTGATTGTTAATCAAGTTAGCCAGAATTTTAATTGCTTATAAAAAGCAAGGAAGCATTTATATTCTAAGAGTTAGAGGTGCTGTTAGTGTTCAGTCTTGCACTGTATCCATTCCCTACTTTGTTGTTAAAGAACTCTTCACTTTTTTTAAAAAAACCAGTATTTTAGTAGCCCTGGTACTCTAGGAAATCATGGAGCCTAGTGGGGAGCCAGGCTTTTCAGCCAAGGTGGCTAGCATTTCCTCAAATACTGTAGAAATTAGTACCTGTTGAATATCTGTATATTATGCCACGAAAACAGACACAGAGCAGCTGTCATGAAAAGAGTGGCAATCCTGCTTTTCAGCAAGTTTCTTATATAAAAAGTGATTGATTTGCACAATTGTCCTTTAATGCAGTGGTTGCTAACCTTTTTTTTGGCCTGAGGGCCGCATTGATGGTAGCCACCCATCTGAAGGCCACATACCAGTAGTAGGTGTAACTAGTAGTAGGTGTGACATGCGCACAAACACAAGATATGCAGGTGCACAGCACACTCTCTCTTTGATAGCCCTGGTTAACTCCGCATTCCAGTGGGCCACCAGGGAATCAGCTGAGAGGCCATCAACATGGGATAAAACATCCCCTACCACTCTTTGGAAACACTTCAGATCCATTAAGTGGTGGGGCCGGACCATCTGTATCAGTTATAAGGCTGTATAAAGGCAAACTGCATAGATACAGTACTCTGCATGCTTAAGGCCAGTAAGTGATCTTGAAAATAACATGGGTAGGAAGCTCCTTAGGAACCATATCCAGGAGAAGCAGGATACGGTTAGTTATTGGTTGGCATATGTCTGTCTCAAGAGACAATGGAAGAGTGTGCCTTCGGAGGTGAAGTCAAGCCATTGGGGAGTTACAGCGCCTGCTGTGGCTGTAGAGACAGATATGCCTTGTTGCAGCTAGGGCAGATGAAGGCGTCTGATTGTGCTGTTGTAGTTGTACCATGCGTTTCTTCTTTCTGCACTCCTCCCAGTGCTCATTCCTCCTTTGGTCACTGCTGTGGATACACAACTTGACTGATTGTCACCAGATGCTGTGGTCGTCTCCAAAGGATTCCCACATGGCGGGGTTGATGTTGCCAGCCTTCATGTCACATTCACAGACATCCTTGTAACAGAGAGTTGGTCTGCCAATGGGCCTGGTGCCTGAGGCATCTCCATAGAGCATGTCCTTGAAAATCCTGCCCTCTTCCATTCTGGGAATTAGTGATAAACCTGTGCCACGCTAAGCTTACAAGGGAAAGCTTGTTCATGTGAACTGGGTCTGCAAAGCCACTGCATGATCAAGAAAACCACATTCTGCCTGTTGGATTTGGACAAGAATATTTTATTGGACAGGTTGTGAAGACTGGTAGGCTTTCGAATTGAAGCTAAATAGAACTTGAATACTGTATTTCAACACTAGTTACCTTTTCTTAACAGGTTGAATCAAGAGATTCTTTGAATACTGTTGCCCTAAAGTTTGATACGACACCTAATGAACTGGTCCAGTTAAACAAGCTATTTTCCAGAGCAGTCGTTCCTGGACAGGTACTTCCTTTTATATAGCATATGGAAGACTGAGCAACTGAGGCAAATATATTAAACTATTTTTAGGGGAAATCTGATTGCGGACTGTCTAAGACAGGTCCTGACTCTGCTCTAATTGTGCCATGGAGGAAATCTGAAAAAAAATGGTTGAAAATGGTTTTCCCCTAACTTGCCACAAACCTCAGATCAAATACCAATCACTTGTTGGTCTGGAAATGGATTGGTCTGGATCTGAATTGAAGTTGTAACTCCAGGTCCATTTCTATGTTTTAAGTGGAAAGAAGACTTAGTACTAAACAGTGGCAAAGCCTCCAGCTTGCTTGCTCTCCCCTTGCCGCCTCCTGCATGGCTGGGAGAAGGGCATTGCTAGCATTTAGTTTTGCTTCCAAAGAATCCTGGCTTTTCATTACATACAATTAGAGATCATGATTTAAACCAAACAAATTAGCCACTTCAAGTCATGGGTTATGAAACTGGCTTGTTTATTTAGCCAGCATTTGTTTTAAACTGTGATCTCTGGTTCTTGTATAACGACAAGTCACGATTATGGCAGGCATTAGAGATAGGACATTCAACTGCATTCACTACGACTAAAAATGCAACTCCACACCATCACTCAGCTACCCCTCTCCTTACATCTACCACATCATTTCATCCACTCAGCTGTCAACTGACCAATAATCATGTGCAGAAGTCTTTTAATAAGGCATCTGGTTGGCCACTATGAGAACTGGATGCTGGACTAGATGGGCCATTGGCCTGATCCTGCAGGCTCTTACGATCTTAAGGGCCGTGGCTTAGTAGTATAGCCCCATGTCTGAAACCCTGGAGAGCTGCTGCCAGTAGTGTAGGCACTACTGAGCTAAATGAATCATTTGTCTGATGCAGGCATATACTCACATGTGACATGGAGGAGTGAGATCAGAGGAACACAAAATGCAAAAAAGAACACTGGGAATTCAAAGTAGTTACAGTGACAGTTCATAATTGTCTGTTCATGCATTGAAGCATCTCTTACACAAAGCCTCTGCATGAAATGTATTTCCATCTTAATTTACTTACGTTTCAGTCCTGGTGATGACATCTCAATTGGAAGTATTTTTCTTATTTTTACAGATTTTATATGTTCCTGATCCAGAATATATTTCCAGTGTGGAAAGTTCTCCTTCGCTTAGTCCTATAAGTCCTTTATCACCTACATCTTCAGAAGCAGAGGCTGAGAAGACAGCTGTAAGTGTAAGTACGTTGCTGGAATAAAGGAAAATAACTTTTTTAAAAAGTTTAAGAACATTCCTGAAGGGATAATGTTTGAAACTGCGCTGATCTGATTGGTGCCAAGGTGTCTTAAAATAAAAAATCTGTGTTGGCAAAGATCTTGACTAGATTGTTTGAAAGAGTTATAAGGATTTGCGGTCACACCTGGGGTGGCTAATATTTTTTTCGTCCAAGGGCCACATTCATCTTTGTTCAACTCTCTGGGGGCCACATGCTAGCACTGAGAGAGGCTAAAAATAGGTGTAGCCATCCCAGACACTCACATGTGCACATAACTGATCAGCTGAGGAAGGGACATCATTACCAGCTTGGTGTCTCCTTTTGTGGGGGGGGGGAGTGGGACTTTTTGCTGTCAGTGCTAAATTTGGTAGGAGTTAGGGGTGGGGGGTAGAAAAAAATGTTTAAGGAAGGGGCTGTAGATTCCTTCAATAAACTTTATAGATTTTTATGCTAGTATAGGGATTTTCTATCTATCTTTTACCCAGAGAGATTGTACAGTACCCATGGCTCTAGAATGTTATATTGTATATTTTTATTTATAAATTTGCTGCAACTATCCAAGCTAAAAATTCAAAAAACTGAAAGCTGTGATTTCTAGGATTTGGAAAAGAATGTACAGTGTTACTTTTGGTCATTATAAAATAGTACTGTTTTGCCCCTTTGTAGGATTCAGATGGGGTGCATGGAAAAGAAGCCACACCCACACCAGTTTACACATGTGTTCGGCCTGCAAGAGTTGTATCATCCACATCAGAGGAGGAAGAAGCTTTCACAGAAAAATTTCTCAAAATTAATTGCAAATACATAACCAACAGCAAGGTACAGAAGGTTCTAGCGTCATGCTTCAGCTATTTATTTGAGGGTCTTCCATTTTTTGAGATTTACTAGCAATTAATTCACACCAATTAAAATGTACCTTAACTTAAAATTATCAAATCTATATTTTTGTAAATTATAGATTTTCACTTTCATATTCATACATTTATATGCCACTTTTGGGCCCCCCAAAGCGGCTTGCAACAAGAAAAGATTTACATAATTACAAACACAACAAAAGTAGTCCTAAACAATAAATAAAACACATCAAAAAGTACACAACCAAACTGAGCAATTTTCGCATAAATAATAAGGTCTAAAAATAAAGATCCAAAAAATTTAATGTCAATAGCAGTAGCAAAACCTCTCAACAAAACCCCATAAACAATACCTCAGCCTTTTGATATAATAGTATTAGGTTTTGGTAAAATAGAAGGAAGTTGCGGATTTGAAATCAACAGAGACTGCACATGAGAGGATCGCATACAGATTGTGTGTTCCATTATTTCCTAGAAATAATTACATTTTTGTGTGCACATTTCCACAGTATTTCTGTATTTGTGTAATTCTCTGTTTGAATTATTTCATTTCTTATACCAGTGGCTAGAAGTAGCAGCAAATTTCTCAAGCCACAAGTTTTATGTATTGCTTTCTGAGGCAAAGTAGTGCAGTCGACTCACAACTTACATGCGTTTAACTTATGCGGTTGCAACTTTACATGCATGACAGGCAGCCAGTTGAAATTTCACAAATTAAACACACAGAATGCAGAGAGCTTAACAGATCTTTTGGTGCTGAGTTTTCCCTGTGCGGAAAGTACTTTTAAGCTTCTCCACCTTGCATACTAGGTGAACAAGACTGCGAGCTTAAAGGTTCTCTGCTTCCCTTGGAGGGTAAGACCTGTTCTGCATGCTGGCTCAGGAAGATAAGAGTGCTTGTGCAGGGGCGGTTCCAATGAGTTGTTTGCACTATATGCAATTTCAGCTTTATGTGCTATCCCTGGAACATGACCCCTATGTAAGATACAAGCTAACTGTATAGACTTGCCCCATTGTCTTTCAGATCTAGTAGTAGTAGGCAATTATATCAGGAGAAGAACACTGAGGAAAATGTGAGAGCCATTAATGCAGTTTAGGCTTCGGGAAACTGATAGACAACGCTGAAAGCAGAATTACGCCTGCTTCTAAAAAATAAAATATGTGGGAGGCTTGGTAGTGCCAAAATACTGTGCAGGAAAAACTGTCAAAACATTTACATCTTTCTTAAAGGCAGTGCATTCGGTATGGCATGTGAAATAACTTTCTCAGTACTTTCTCAGTAAAAATAATAAATCAGTTTTCTAGAAGTGTGTGCCTGCTATTTTCAGCTCAAATCTTTCTTATTGTGTGTTTATATTTGATTTGATTCCTTCTCTTTCTGTCCCAAGACAGGTGAACTTAAAAGTCCACAAATGTATTTTTAGACTTCTGTTCATCCACAAACATACATTGGTTTAATCCTGTATATTGATGAACCCCCGCCGCCTTAAAAATTGGCCAAAGGCTTCCATTTGCTCTGAGCTTCGTTACTATAACATCTTAACTTTTGTTTGGCTCTTTTATTTCATTAGTAACCTTAGATTTTCAAAACTCATAATACGTTCTTCATATTCCTTGTTCAGCTAGGCTCCCACTGTATACGTCATAAAGATTTCCTACCTTTTGCAAAAACTGTTTCCACATTCTAAAATTATAACATATTGCTTGGTAATAAAAATAACTTGTGGCTATGAATAGGTTTCTCTTGGTCCCTCATGCCGCTAGCGCTTTTCGCCAAAACCTCTCTCCTTCCAAAAATAATAGATCATATGCACTTCCGGTTATATAAATCATTAGATATCTTTAAGAAATGACATGCCTTACATAAAACCATTATTTAATAAGCAGAAAATGTAGTGAATTTCACAATCTATTTTAAATGCAGATATTGCATGATTTGATTTCATTTATGCTCCAGCTTACATTAATTATATAATTGCTGCAACTTATTTGAGCTAGATTCTGATGCTTTTTTGCCATATGTTGAAACTTTCATAAACTTTAGGTGCATCCCAAGGAATGGAGCTCCAAGACACATTCAATTAAATCAATGGACTGAATCCAGTTTTACCCTTGCTGTTGGTGATCCAACAGAAACCTACTGACAGAAGGGAGCCATGAGACAGTTTTGCCCCCTCCTTTGCCAGATAACCAAACACACCACCTTCTTCGTTGTTTTGGAGAAGTACCATATTTTTCGCTCTATAAGACGAACCAGACCACAAGACGCACCTAGTTTTTGGAGGAAGAAAACAAGGAAAAAATATTCTGAATCTCAGAAGCCAGAACAGCAAGAGGGATTGCTGCGCAGTGAAAGCAGCAGACTGCATGCGCTCCATAAGACGCACACACATTCCCCCTTTTTAGGAGGGAAAAAGAGAGTCTTATAGAGCAAAAAATACGGTAGATCTTTGACAGGCTGTAGTGAGAAAGGGGAACCAGTGAAAATTGCCTCCTCTTCCATTATCAGAGAAAGGGCATAACTGGGCCCAATCTAATATGTTTCTGATTGATTAATTGATTGATTAGGTTCTATTTTTTTAAAAAATGCCTCTATTTACAGTGGTACCTCAGTTTAAGAACAGCCCTGCTGACGAACTATTCGGTATACGAACTCCGCAAAACCGGAAGTAGTTAGTGAACTTTACCTCGGTCTACGAATGGAATCCAAATGGTGGAAGGACACTGGTGGTGGGAGGCCTCATTAGGGAAAGTGCGTTTCAGTTTAAGAATGGCTTTGGCTTAAGAACAGACTTCCTGAACGGATTAAGTTCGTAAACCGAGGTACCACTGTAGTAGGTTTCCCAGAGAAGGCTGCTTCTCTTAGCATGCATCTGTGTTGCTTTATTTATGCAAAGAAACCAGAGGCAAATTAATGGTGTTTCCCCACCACCTCTTAGCTTTGGAACTAAATGCTTCAAGCAAAGGTGATACTAGCTCAGTCCCATTCATATTCATGAAATGCTTTCATAAAGTTAATTTTTAAATTCTCTAATCTAGGTGGAAGAGAGTCTCTTCCCAATTGCTAGCACGCTGAGGGAAAAGTCTTACAAGTTAACAGACCTAAGTTTGTTCGTTTTTTAAAACAGTGATGGCTAAATATTGATTCAGGCATCTTTTTTTACTAGGGAAAAATGTTTTCCTCGTGGATTGGTTTACAATCCTTCACTGGCTTACAGGAGTGTTGAGTATTAGGTAGCTTCTAGTATAAATGTTCAGTATTCAGTGCTGTTACTTGTAGAAATGCCTTGAAAACATTTGGCTAATCTTAGGTCATCAAACATTTTCCCGCCCCCTTTCTTCTTATTTTAGGGAACAGTCAACGGTGTGCTGCTAGTGACGCCAAATAATATAATGTTTGATCCACATAAAATGGATCCATTGGTTCAAGAGAATGGTTGTGAAGACTATGGCATCATGTGTCCAATGGAAGAAGTGATGTCAGCTGCTATGTATAAAGATATTGTAGATGGCAAAGTAAAGGATTCATTACCCATGTAAGATAAATTAGATTTTCTCTCTCTGTGTGTGTGTATGTGTATAAATATATTTTTATAGATACAAAGTTTGCTTTTAAACCGCATGGTAGTGGTTTCTATGTCGTCATACAAATTCTTTTATTCAAGACTTAAGGCAACAGAAAGTACATGACAGGCTCTAGCTTTTGTTTATGTGATGTATGTTCTCTTTCCAACTTCAGCACAGCCTTTTCCCTTTTTGCATCAATGATGAGTGTGGGAAAAGCCAGTATCTTAATACTGACTAGCTTAATTTTTCTTAAATTCAAAGGCATTAAAATTCAACGTTTAGGAAGAGGTAATCAGTATAAATTATACACAGTGGTTCATATTGTTCACCTTTTGTTACGTTTGTCTCTAATAATAAGATGACTTTTACAGAGAAAAAGAGCTGATCTCTCCCCCCCCCCCCCGCCCTTCCTTCAAGACAGTGTTCCTTTTTGTTGTTTTTAGCTTAGTTGTGAAGATAATGTTCCTGGCTTTGTTTGCTTCCCCCCACTGAACAAAGGAATTAGTTTCAGCTCAATTCAAGCGGAGTTGAAAACATGTTTTACTTCATGGCTTTTTGAAACATACCCTAGAAAAGTTTTCCATGTCACTTGATTATCAGATTGAATACAATCCTAGCAAATTCTGAAAGTAGCACATCTCTGTCTAACAATGTTGTAGGTAAGCTAAAAAACGTGCAGGGAATATTAGATGCATGTGCATTTTTATTTAATAGAAAATTAAAGGCAAGTTATTCTCTTGGGATTTAAATACGTTATTAGTGGAAATATTTTCTATGCTTTTGGTGTCTTAGGAACCTGAAGAACAGAGTTTAGACAACGGTTCTTAAGTTAAGATGCTGTAAGATTTTGCCAAGTATTTGCTCTGTGCCACTTGCCACTTTCATAGCCTTTGAAATAAGTCTTAATTAGGTTCTATGTTTATGTACTTTTAAAAAGCGAGGGAGATAAAAGTGTGTTGCCCCATCTTATGTCTTCCGTCTCCCATTTGCTCTTAAGAGTAGAAATACCTGTGATATCCCAACCAGGTTTTTTCTGCTATTGCTGAAGCATAATCCCTTCTCTCTTTAGTATTTTACAATTATTTATCTTTATATTTCCACCAACTTCCACTAATCAGCTATACACTTTTAACTAGTATTGGTTGCAGTTGAATGCTTTTCCCCTGCAAAATATTTAAGAAGATTAATCTTTTTCAGTTAAACGTGAAAAAAAATTGCTCTGCCCCTGATTCTCCCCTCTTCCCACCACCATGTGGGAATACTGTGTGCGGCACCACATTAGGCATGATATCTAAGTCATACTCATAACTGAAAGTAAACAGATTAAGGGTTTATTGATTTCAAAGAGTATACTTGAAGTATAACTACTATTGGATACCACCCCAAGGTATTTCACATACTTCTGGTTTTCAGTGCTGGCATAAAATCTTTCTCAGTTCATCTTGGAATTGTGATTAAAACAGATGTTATGTGATCCCCTACTCTGGTAGGATACCTAAGGTCACTTTGTTCTATTATGCCGTGAGTTTGTTTCATGATCTGATCCGAAGACTCCATGCTTTATCACTTAATATTGGGAAAGACGTTTAGTTCAGCAGATAATGATGTTCTACCAATATGATTATTAGGTTGCTTTTATAGGATATTTTGAGTTCTGCCAACTGATTTAGTGGCAGAACAGACTCAGTAACGGAAACAAATATTTTTTTATAAAAGTGATTAGAGATACTCTAATCTAAATGATTAGAGATACTCAGAAAAATAAATACTTATCACCACGCTGGAACTTCCCCCAATCATATTATGGGAAGCAAACAGATAAATTTGCTCTCATACTGAAACCTGTTGCACTGTTTCAGGGGAAATCCCTAGCTCTTTTCTTGGGCTTTAAGCTTAGTGGAGGGAGGAGGATTCCGTTCAATAGGAAAATGAGCCTGTATCTCTCTTCAGGTCATTTCTCAGGAGGAAGGGCAGGGTATGGCTTTGGTTTTGTATTTGCCAAGTGCCCAAAGCCTTTCATACACAGGCAAGCCCATGTGCCTTTCTTTGGATTTTGCTCTTTGAAGTGATGAGGGATAAAGAGTGCTGCAGTCTTTCTTAGTAAAGGTTTTTAATGTGTTTTCTGAGCTTTGTTGAATAATTTTATTTACTTTCAAGAGTAAAAAATGGTTTGGCATTAAGAAATACTTTAATAGTAAAAGGTTTCTGCCTATATAAAGCTGAAAAGAAGAATGAGAAACAGTTTTGCATCTTCTTATCTTCAGCATCACATCAGCATTATTATTTTTCATTTGAACATTTGTATTCAGTTTTATAATATACTGTTTTAACAAGATGTCAGTCCGTTTTGTATTTGTAGTTGTAATATATTGTGTTTATCACAGTAGTATAGAATATCTCTTTCCAATCATCAACTGCTTGCCTCATTTTAAAATACTGCATTCATGGTACTTTGTACAAAAAAATGGTTTGTTTAAACCAGGGGTGTCCAACCCCCAAGAGACTCTGATCTACTCACAGGGGGAAAAATAATGGCAGTGATCTACCCCTGGGGGGGGGGGCGGGTCAGGCCAAAGTTGTTGAGCTTTAATTAGGGAGGTCAGTTCCGTTTTTGGAGAGTTCTGGCAAAGGTGAAGAAGAAGAAGAGTTTGGATTTGATATCCCGCTTCATCACTACCCTAGGGAGTATCAAAGCGGCTAACATTCTCCTTTCCCTTCCTCCCTCACAACAAACACTCTGTGAGTGGGGCTGAGAGACTTCAAAGAAGTGTGACTAGTCCAAGGTCACCCAGCAGCTGCATGTGGAGGAGCGGAGACGTGTACTTGGTTCCCCAGATTACGAGTCTACCGCTCTTAACCACTACACCACACTGGGATTAGTCACTCACCAAAAGATCGCTATGAAAACAAACAATCTGCCTCACTGCAAAAACTTCGTTTTCCGTTCCGGTGATCATGCAAAAATGGAGGGTGGGTCCAGATGCTCTTACAGCGGCAAAAGCAAAGGAAAAGGAGCCAGCAATCGACCAGAACCTCCCACGGATCAACCAGTCGATCCTGATTGACCTGTTGGACATCCTTGGTTTAAATCATTTATTGTGCAAAATTCAGAACTGGAGAATATGGAATGGCATCTATTCCGACCTCTCAAATGTTTCTAACCATCAAATAAACAAGAGGGATAGCTCAGTAGGTAGAGCATTAATCTCAGGGTTGTGGATTTGAGCCCCACTTTGGGTGAAAGATTCCTGCATTGCAGGGGGTTGAACTAGATGATCCTCATGGTCCCTTCCAACTTTAGAATTCTGTGATTCTGTGAAATAAATGACTAGCCAACTGCAGTTTGACAGAATTCCATCTCTCCTCTGGCCCCTGCTTGACCCTTATGCTAGATAAAGAGGAGGGGGAAACTCCTATCCCTGCATTGAATTCCATGTGTCTTTCTGCCTGCAATTCCTTTTCACCTATGGTTGCCATGCTAGTGCTTAAATATAAGGCATATCTGGTCCATCCATCCATCCATCCATCCATCCATCCATCCATCTGCCATAAAGCAAGAAGCTAATCAGGTACATTGTGGAATTGAGTTTGATGGAGAGTCATATGCATTAAGCCTCCCAACTTACACAATTAAAATGTGGCTAGTAAAAACATAGGTGTTGTCTATCTTATTAGTTTTAACATAAAGCTCTCTCCCCCTTTCCCCCCCTTTTAGTGATGTGGATCAACTGTCTGTAAAAGATCTCTACCATTTCAGGAAAATCGCAAGAAGCAATACTGATGAAATGGACTCAAGGATGCGAGATACAGGAAATGATAGTGCCAGCACTGCTCCGAGGAGCACAGAGGAGTCTCTTTCGGAAGATGTGTTCACTGAATCAGAACTCTCTCCAATAAGGGAGGAGCTTGTTTCTTCGGATGAACTTCGGCAAGACAAATCTTCTGGAGCCTCATCAGAATCTGTCCAAACAGTAAATCAGACTGCCACAGAACATGTAACAGCTATTTCAGACTCTGCCAATGTACTTGGTAATGTAAACTCCAGTCTAGAACATCCTTTGAATGACGGCAGCAAGTCTGTTAGCGATACTGTGGGTTCTGAATCGGCAGACACAACACTAAAAGAAGTACAAGACACTGTAGAGGGAACTACTGCTGATGCTGAAGAGACACCACATGGCACAGATCAGGAAAATGTACCAGAAGGTGAGGAGTGTTTGCATTCTGAAGAAAATGGTTCTAAAAGGGATGCTACAAATAAGGGGCAACTTGTGAAAGAGCCAACTCAAGATTCTGAGACAGATATTGATATGCTGCGGAAACTTTGGAAGAGCCATACTATGCAACAAACTAAACAACAAAGGGACAACATGCACCAAGATGCACATAAGGAAATGAAGCACAAAGTAGCAATAGCTGATGGAACAATAGAAGGTAAGTAAGTAAATATTAGAGTATAATATGTATATATTTTTAGCAGTGGTGTGGCTGGAAAATATAGCCCATTCCTATACCAGCTTAGTCCACAGACAGATGAAGAGAAGTAGTTGTCATAGCTGGAAGAATTACTTATGCCTACATTAAAGATGATTAAATATAAATTTGTGTCATAAGTTTGTCTTTATTATTAAAAAAAATTAAATGAACACAAAGTAGTTTTTTTAGCATCTTGTTATTTGAGGTAACCTTATCATACATCTTTGAATAGCTCCCGTTGTTAGTGATAAAACGTGTCTTGGAAGTATTTATCACGTTTATATTCAGAACGCAGTTTGTAGATTATGAGCAACAGCTATGCCAGTTAAGGAAACATTTAGCATTTTTCTCATGTAACATTCTTTGTATGAAACACTTGGGGATCCTTTAATGGAAAGGTGGAAGAGAAATGCTTTTAATACATTAATTTTCTGAGAACAACAAGTAGCTTTATCTAACATGGATTTGCCCACAGACATCTGGTTGGCCATTGTGAGAACAGGATGCTGGACTAGATGGGCCACTGGCCTGATCCTGCAGGCTCTGCTTATATTCTTATGATCCCTGACCAATGGTCATGCTGACTGGGAATGAGGCCACCAACTTCCCCACTGCTAATAGAAGATACTGTTATGTGGAGTGGGACCCCTAAAATTTATAACCCTTTTGGTTCAGACGCAACAGTCACTTGTTTTTGCCTAGCCATACTAGACAATAAAAATCATAAATAAAAAAGCCATACTAGAATAAAAGGAAAAAAAATTTTTCCCTTCCAGTAGCACCTTAAAGACCAACTAAGTTAGTTCTTGGTATGAGCTTTCGTGTGCATGTGTGCATGCACACTTCTTCAGATACACACATGTGTGCATGCACACATGCACACGAAAGCTCATACCAAGAACTAACTTAGTTGGTCTTTAAGGTGCTACTGGAAGGGAAATTTTTTTTTGTTTTGACTATGGCAGACCAACACGGCTACCTATCTGTAACTAGAATAAAAGGCCATGCTAGACAATAAAAGGCCATACTAGAATAAAAGTCTCAACCTAAGTAGATAAAGTCAACTATTTATGATGGTAAACTTCCATAGTGTAAAATCCATACCCACAACAATAATGAAAGCAGTAGCAAAAAGGTAATTCATTGGCCTAGCCAAAATAGGTATTTACATGCAAAGCTGTTGAACATCTGTATCTCCAATGGAAAGGAATGCCATAAGAGAGAAGATGTTGCCCTGTGTCATCATACTACTGTGGCTTTTGATGGAATTACAACCAGGCCATCTCCTGCAGCCCTTAAGGCCTGATCTGGTAGGGAGAAAGATGCTCTTTCAGGCACTTGGATTCCAATCTATATTGGGCTTATACACCAAAGTCAGTTTTCAAAGGTTAGTTTTGGAAGAATGAAAGAGTGCACAGAGATAAAGTAATGAAGACAGTTCAGATAGAGAAGGAAAGCATTTAAAGGAGTTTCAATAGATGAAATGGGGAATCCTGTGAAAAGGGAGGGGGGGAAGTATTTAAAAAGACAGACAGCAGATTTCAGGATACAGTACAAAGTGTTTGTAAGAAAAGAACATTGAGAAACTCAAGACACAATAAGAGATTAACCAGGATTTTAGTTGCACAGATGAGGAGAAAATGACTCTTTATTGGGTGAGTTCAAGCTATGAGAAAAGAGAGCAACTGGAAAGGGTATACATAGTTTTTGACTGAATGTAATTACCACAGGAACTGGAAGGGCACATTTAGGGGGAGAGGGGTTATCCAGCATGCAGTTGCATAAAAGCAGAGCTGGCTCCCTCAGCCAATAAAGCGAGATGAGCACCGCAACCCTAGAGTTGGTCACGACTGGACCTAATGGTCAGGGGTCCCTTTACCTTTTAGAGAGATTTATAAGTTGTTGGCATCAGTCTGACTCAAGATACAATGGAGTGTGCCTCCGGGGGTGAAGTCAAACCGCTGGAGAATCACAGCACCTACTGTGGCTGCACAGACCAGTAACTCGTGACTGCTGCCTCCCATGTTGCTTTTGCTGCATTAGTAAACTACCTGATCAAACTTGCCAAGAAAGATCTGACATTTAATATCGTCTTTAATGAAAGGTTCTCTAACGAAGGAGAAGAGAAGACATCGATTACACAAGTTCTTATGTCTCAGAGTTGGCAAGCCAATGAGAAAAACATTTGTATCGCAGGCAAGTGCATCCATGCAACAGTATGCACAGAGAGATAAGAAACATGAGTACTGGTTTGCTGTGCCGCAAGAAAGGTAAGACGGGAACGCTTTTCTGTAAATATAGCCATCATAAAGGAGTGCCTTGTCACTTTTCAGCTTAACATTTGCTGCTTTCTTTCAGTATACCAAACTATTTTTCTACCAGACTCTGAAAGTCTTCAGCTCATAGGAGCCAACTTGTAGGGGCTGAGGTCCCTTTGATCCCTCCAATAAAATATTTGAGGGGACCACCCCCAAAAAAGTTAATGGGCATTGCCATTAAAATGATGTGTGCGCACCACATCTTGTGACCGGTTATGCGAGGCAGGGCTTACGTGGGCTTCCCCAATATTATTGATGCCTGAGAAAGACACGCATTCTTAATTTATGGACTTTACTGTCGCAAGTTGTGCTGATGGCTTAAAATTTCTTTAGGCAAATTGATGGATAAGGTTTTCAGTGGCTACTAGTGAGTATGCCTGTAAACAATTGAAAGATGGCTCTTGATACTACTAGTTTTATTTAGGGATGAGTGACGAAAGAATGAAGTACAATACAATAGTTTTCCAGAAAAATTAGTAGTCCCTTTTATGCTTCTGAGTGATTGTATTCTAAATTTTCATTGGAATACATTATTAAAAATTGTAATGAACATTCACTCAAGTTCGTTCTTTTCAAAGAGAATAGTGTATAAGCAACAGTGGAAAGGTATTTGGAAGAAATTTGAAACATGTATAGGTCTTTGTAAGTTTGAAAGTTCAGTAACTACTTTTCTCTTTTGCTCTCTGAAAGGACTGAGCATCTGTATGCCTTTTTTGTTCAGTGGAGTCCAGAAATATATACAGATACAGAGGAGATAAGTAGAGAGCCTGGGTTTATGGTGGTAAAAAAATTTGAGTCTGAAGCCAGTGAAGATTCAATTAATGAAGCATCTGCTAAGGAGTGGGAGGTAAGTGATTTTAAAGATTTCTTAATGACTGGAAGACCTAGCTTTTGTTTGGAAGATTTCAACTTTCTATATGAAGAATGTCCATGGGGGAAATATAAATTAGATGTTTTTTAATGCAATCTCTATTTTTAGGGTGCATTTTGAGCCAAACTACTGTTACATGCAGGTGTGTATATAACATGTAGTCTGACTCTGTTTAAATTGGAAAAGCCATTTTGGAGAGAGGTAATTTGCAATCGGAGAAGGGAAAGTGTAAAACATTTTCCTTATCAGACTTTCATTCCCAGCAGCTTTTCTTCTCCATGAATTGCAAGCTTGTTGAGAAGGAATTGAGCCCACCCCACACTATTTTACTTATCTCAATCACTTCCCACTCCTCACCCTGCTTCTTTTCCCAGTTTGAAAAGTTCTGTCAGATTACCATTACATTTGTTCATTGCTAAAGAAACCGATGAGCTTTTGGCTCGAACAGTTGCTACCTTGCAAAAGATATATGCAGTTTTGTACTGTTTTGCGAAAGGAAAAATAGACCTGCATGTTAATTTGTACATGTAATAAACCAAATGTTCGTGTTGCCCGGGCTTAGTTTCTAGTATAATGTATGTATGTATTTATGTACATACGCTTAACATGTTATTTTAGATGTGTGCTGGTGTTCCTAAACACACGCACTTATGTACTCCATAATATTATGTGACTCAGTGTATGCTTGTTGTGCTCATGAAGACTTGCTTGGTTCATCTTTTGTAGATGTTGTAGATGTTCCAGTTGCTGGTCTTGATTCTAAACGTTACAGTGTGTTACTCCTGGATTTGAATCAGAATCTGCTGTATTTTTTTTATTAGTTGCGAAATCAAGACAGGAAAATATGAGTGAATTTTAATGTGACATCTGTGCAGAAACAGATTACATATAAAATTAAGCACCTCTGGAATAGAAAACAATGAATTCTGCTTTATTGGTTGTTTATTTAATGTACATTTGTTTTTCAGTATTTTGATATTGCCATTTTATGAATCTAAAATAGACTTAAAATAAAATTTCCATATAATAGGTATATAGTTATACACTTTTTGTTATGGGAATTCAGTGATTACTGAGAGCGTTTCATGAATATCCTAGCAAAAGTCAGTTTACAAAGGTTAATGCTTTTAGTCCATGCACTTTCTTTTCTGAGAGATCAGAATCTCGTCTTAGCAGTCTTTTGAGATTCATTTTAAAGGGAAGGAGCATAAAAAGCAGAGGAAGTTATGGTTTGGACATTGAAATAATGAAAACTGAGTTGATCTCTTGAAACACAATTGACCATTGTTATATCCATTTTTAGTATACTCTGCTGTTCTTACAGGAGCTTTCAGGACAAAGATTCCTGAAGTCAACCATTTCATGGCTTTCTTGCCAGCAGTAGGTTATTGCTACTGGAAGAGTATGCCTGTCTTTGATTTAGTTTGTGTAGTGAAACAGCAATATTAATTCCCTAGTGTGTGGGGGCATTCTGTAAGTTACCTACTCAGATATTGCTGGTGTAAAGCTGTGGATTGTTGAGAGAGAAAAATGCAGAAAAGCTAGTGCTGATCCTTTGCATATCTGGTGTTAAAGGTAGAAACAGCTGAACAGTATTGTTGATGATAGACATTTTAATGCCTCTGTTACTCTTTAAGTGTTTTATGGGGTTTGGAGTTTTTTTTGGGGGGGGTTCTGGTCTGTGGTGTTTTTTTTAATTAAACTTATTCTAGAAAAAAAGGGACGCGGGTGGCGCTGTGGGTAAAACCTCAGCGCCTAGGACTTGCCGATCGTCAGGTCGGCGGTTCGAATCCCCGCGGCGGGGTGCGCTCCCGTTGCTCGGTCCCAGCACCTGCCAACCTAGCAGTTCGAAAGCACCCTCGGGTGCAAGTAGATAAATAGGGACCGCTTACTAGCGGGAAGGTAAACGGCGTTTCCGTGTGCTGTGCTGGCTCGCCAGATGCAGCTTTTCACGCTGGCCACGTGACCCGGAAGTGTCTTCGGACAGCGCTGGCCCCCGGCCTCTTAAGCGAGATGGGCGCGCAACCCCAGAGTCTGGCAAGACTGGCCCGTACGGGCAGGGGTACCTTTACCTTTACCTTTATTCTAGAAAAAAATGGTCTGCTTTCAGCTATGAGGGCAGCAACATACAGTTCTGGGCTAAATTATTTTGATGTACAGAACATTTGTTTTCTGGTCCCCAACTTTACCATTCTCAGTATATCAAGTCCATAGTTTATCTTGTAAATTCACCCAATTTACACTTCAGCACTTTCCAGATGGAAAAAAGGAAGAAGGACTTTAGTGATATATAACACTGATCAAAGCAGCATTTTACCCCTACAGAAAGGTACCAGAGGTTACCATCTCTGGCTGCGTTCCCATGCAGACTCACTGGAGTAAGCCTCTCTAAACACATGCATAGGTTTGTACTGTCAAGTCTTTTTTTAAAAAATAGGAATTCAAATGGAGTGCTTACTGCCGTTTGTAAGAGTGTGGTTTGTTAGTTTAACAGTTAGGTTTGTGTGTGATATACATACAGTAACACAAACTTTTTTAAAAGAAATTCAGTTTTGTGTAAGACAGTTAACAAATGTGCATGCATTGCCTATTTCAACACAAAATTACTAATGCATGATGCTGGTGGGTGAGGTAAATAGTAAAAAGGTGAATGACTGTAAGCTTGTTGGAACTGTCTTTCCAATGCAAATACCTGTTCAGATTGTTTTCTGTTTAACATCAGATGCGATATATTTTTCTACATAGGAGGAGCCATTAACTTATGGACTGCCCCTCCTGCCAGCACAATACAACTTATCTTTCTCTTTTTATAATTCTATTTATTAAATTTTCAATTTTAACAATCCAATCAAACCACATCATATATTCTGAATTATACATATTATTCAATAATCAAGCAATTCAAATATTATGCCAAATTATAAAAAAAATTCGGGGGCACGTCACCGTGCTCCGAGGTTAGTATACAACAATACTACTTCTCTCAATACAACCCTTGAGAGAAGGTCACCTGTATTACAGTTTCTAGCGCAGGCCCTCCAGTTCCAGTAACACCTGCACACTAACCTAAAAATAAAAAAAATAAAATAACCTGCAAAAGGTATTTGTAAGCTGCAGTAGAATAAATCTTCTTGACCTGTGTCCAGTTCTATTGGAAGCTGTTTCGAAGAAACCACATCCTGTATTGATACAAATAGAAGGTGTAATGCTTATTGAAAATATTAGGATTTGGATTCTTTCCAATATTTGGACTTATTCCCGTTACTAATAAACCGTGAAACTTACCCCCACCTTTCTTTAATAAGCCTTGAAATAAGATTCTGCAGTCTCTAAATACTGTTTTTAGTTTGTTCTCTTTACATTCATCTTCATGGCTATGAGAATTCAAAAGCTTTGCAAGTCTCCCTGCTTGTTATGTCAAAGTTAAAGATATCAAGGTCAAAATAACTTTTGACAAGAGGCAGGGTTTATTTAGTTTTTTGAATGTGCATGTGTAGGTTGTAAACCATTCATTGTCATATATCAATTTTGAGGGCAAAATTGACATTTAAAAAGAGTGTAAGCCTTGTAAGATGACATGTTGTCATAACAGTCAACTTCATATTATTGCTCTCCCTAGGTGTACTACTACATATGATTGTGTTTGCGAGAGACAAATCAAATACTTTTTTCATACTGTGCTGATATAAATATTCCTATAAAGCACCTGGCAGCACCTGGCAGAACTGTCACCTGACAGCAGCCATTATATCTTAAGGCAGCCCTGTTCAGGGAAGTTTTTAATGTGTGACATTTTAGTGTATTTTTGGTCTCTTTGGAAGCCGCCCAGAGTAGCTGGAGAAACCCAGCCAGATGGGCGGGGTACAAATAATAAATTATTATTATTATTATTATTATTATTATTATTATTATTATTATCATCATTATTATTATTACTACTACTACTACTACTATTATCAACCTCCCTCAACAGCCACTTTGCAGTACCTATTATATCAGGCTGTGATAGAGGACAGAAGGGAAGGGATGCAGGTGGTCTCTCCTGGTGCAGTTGAGAGGCCACCAACTTTTGGTTTCTCTTGAACTTTTTTCACCCCAGCTGGTCATTAGAAGAATTTGAAACTACAGTACTGTAAAAACTAAATTCTTAGTTTCTTCCTCTCAGTTTGTGTTCCCTTTTTAGTGATTCTTCCTAACAACTTTGCTACCTATCCTATATCAAGGGAATAGCAAAATACATGAATCATTTCAAGGTGCATTGCACACAGCTGAAATAACTTGGCATCTGTAATCCTGAACTAGCTTTTGTAACAAACTAGAACAAAATAACTTCCCCCAGAGGCCCATATGTTATCATCGATTTGAGATTAGCCATGTTGAAATATGCAACATGATGTTTTTATAAAAACAACTTAGGTTTTGTAAATATAGACTACTAACACTAGTGGAACATTAGTATGTGGCTCTTGCCTGTAACCTGATGATAGACGTTACCTTTACATAAGAAGATAAGAGCCCTGCTGATTCAGATCAAAGGTCCGTCTAGTCCAGCAACCTGTTCTCACACCATATACCCATGGAAAGCCCAGAACCACAAATAGTGTTCTCATCAATTGGTATTCAAAAGCACTTGGTTTCTGACAGTGGAGAAAGAATATAGCCAGCCTTCATGACTTTGTCTAATCTTCTTTTAAAGCCATCCAAACTGCTGCTCAGGGCTCCTTTAGAAAGAAGGCCAATAGATATAGATATGATAAATAAAATACCGTATATACTCGAGTATGAGTCGACTTTTTCAGCAATTTTATACTGAAAATGCCCCCTTGGCTTATATTTGAGTGAGGGTCCTTTTGGGCTGCTCCTTCCTCCTCTTCCGCCTTTGCTGCTGATCGCGGAGGAGGAGGAACGAGCAGCCCAAAAGCAGCCCTTTCGGGCTGTTTGTTCTTCCTCTGCTGCTGCCGCCACAACCAGGTTTGTGGTGTGGTGAACCGGCTTATACTTGAGTCAATAAGTTTTCCCAGTTTTTTGTGCTAAAATTAGGTGCCTCAGCTTATATTCGGATCAGCTTATACTCAAGTATATACGGTAAGTTGTGGGCCATCACTGCATCTTGTGAGAGTGAATTCTTAACTCCCTAGTTCAGGGTTGCCAAACCTTTTGGACTAGTTGGCACATTTCAATTTTCCGAGTGTACTGGGAGTGCCAGTCACATACTCACTGCCATGGGGAAGGTGTGGCATAATGCAGGATGGCTCCCATAGGCAGTGTGGCATAACACAGAACTGGAGAGACAGACACCCCAACAACTTTATGCTTCGCAAGGGAAGTCAGCTATGTCTTGCTTCACCTGGTTATGGGGAACACACACACAGTGATGCTGTTGCTATCCAATAACATCCTGTTTGCACCGCATGCACCTTTTAGCTCTTTCTGTCATCCTTCCAATTTTGAATTCATTGTACAGATGATGCTTTCCAGTCAGGATTGTCTGACAGGAAGGTGATCAGGTTTTTCCATCTAATCTTCATCTACAAAGCCAGCAAAATACCTGCCAAGATGGGTGTGTAGAGGAAAAGCCTGTATACTGCAGGACCTCAGGCCAGCTAGGAAAGGTCTATAACTCTCTGCCTCTGAGGAACGATTATGAAATGTAAGGGGTGTGTGGCAGACCAGAGCATAGCACGTCTCGTCTCTTCTCTCCACGTGCAACAGAGGGAAAGGAGGAGAATATACATATTTTCCACATAGCAACCAAAGCTAATTTATGTGAGTAGGTTTGTCATTGCACAGTTTAAATTATTTCATATGAAATAAAGAAATGTACCTAGGGAATTTGCTGTAGTGCAAAGGTTTGAGTTTTGTGGTGACTTAAATCCTTTGTTCACCTGTCTATATTTCTCACCCTGTCCAGCAATCTGGGGAAACCCCAGCTGCAGATGAAACGTACTGGGTGACATCAGACAATTATTATTATTATTATTTATTATTATTATTATTATTATTATTATTATTATTATTATTATTATTTATTATTATTATTATTATTATTATTATTATTATTGCCTAACTGTTGTTGTAAGGCCAAAATGTGATTCATTTCCGTGAACAAAGAACATGATACATTGTTTAAATAGGGATTTGTATAAAATCTGTGCTGCTCATGTAATAAATTTTTTATCAGTACAAATCTTGCTTATGCCCCTTCAACTAGACATCATTATAAACATTATCGGGATGTGGGAAGGTACACTTCCTATGCTGCATAATTCTTTTTCAGGGCTTATACAGGCATATTATCACTTTCTTCCTAAATGTTTAAGCTAGAGTAATGAGAACTCTGTGAAATTGCTACTTTGTGAAACATGCTTGTAGTACAGTGGTACCTCGGGTTACATACACTTCAGGTTACATACGCTTCAGGTTACAGACTCCACTAACCCAGAAATAGTACCTCGGGTTAAGAACTTTGCTTCAGGATGAGAACAGAAATCGTGCTCCGGTGGCGCGGCAGCAGCAGGAGGCCCCATTAGCTAAAGTGGTGCTTTAGGTTAAGAACAGTTTCAGGTTAAGAATGGACCTCCGGAACAAATTAAGTACTTAACCCGAGGTACCACTGTACTATTATATGTTACCGCATATACAGACTGTATACGGCATATACAATCAGTTTGCATAGGGTATACTGTGTGTGTCTATGAGACTGAGTTACAGGGTGTGCATAATATACATGTTTGTGTCTGTAATGCTTTACTTCTAGTCTCAGGTGCCCAAGGTTCCCCCCTCTCAAAATATTTCAAAATGTTATTATTGATGGCACTATTACTTCCATTTACAGCTGAGAAACTTGGGGTTCAGGTTATCCCATGAGACACAGCCCAGTTGTCTCCCAACATCCATAGAACTCCCTCTTTCCCTTTTGATACTTCTCAACTACACAGTTGTATCAGACAGAACAGCTGAAATGGTTGGCTAGCATACGTTCAGCAATGTGTGTTATTTAAAAGCATATTTTTCTGCAAAGATTTAAGTGCAAAATATCAATCAGATATCTTCCAGAAAAGTTGTGATCACACAAAAAAGAACAAGTGTAGCTTATTAAAATTAGTTAACTGAAACAAATGGCAGTTTTTATTTTATGTATTTAATTGTGGGTTAACACTGTTCTTGAAGAGATACAGTTCTGTTTTGACATAATTCTTACTAGATTCTAAAATGCTGTTCTGTCTCTTTAAACTATTCAGCCTTTTGAGCACTTTAGTGCACTACAACCTCCCTTGAATATAGAAACATTCCTGTTGTTCATTCACCAGGCAAGACACACCCCAGTGGATGCATACTATTCACCGATTAGCTTTCTGTCCTGTCAGTCAGTTGTCTGTGACTAGCACGTTATTCTGTCTTCTAGCAAGACTCTTCTGTGCCTGGAATTGAAAGCAGGTAGAGAGAATGTTGTGTGGAAATCCTTCTGTAAAGCTAAAATTGCTTTAATTTATTTTTCCAAGGGAAATGATTCGTTTCTGGTATGGCAAGAAAGGAAGAAAGCACCATTCAATGAAAAATAAATATACCCTGGTAATTCCTTTGAGAAATATTTTATTGATGTTTTGGCCGTCATTTTGATGATGATACCATGGCAAACTAGCAGTAGTTCCTGCTTTATTAATTCTAAGATTACCTGCAGAATTTTAAATTTTAGATAATTGTTGCCTTACAAAGATACTGTAATTCTGAACAGTACAATATTTACTTAATAGTTGAACTTTGCAACCTGAGCATAATGCTTTAAAGTGATTTGGTTTAAACATAGGATGTAGCAATTTGTTGTAGGCATTGAGGGAAAATGCCTTTTAGGAAGTTTGTTATAGCAACTTGCTTGTTCTTGTGTATTTTAGCTAAAGATTATTTACAAACCATAGTATTAATCTAAAAATACGCACGTTTTTCCATATGAAGTTTGAATAATTGTATCCCAAGACCTTGTATTGAATCTGAAATCCAGCGTGCAGAAGTTAGCTTATTTTTATTTTATCTTTATTTTATATGTTAGTATTTTGAAAATGACTCGTAGGAAGCAATTATTGCCACTGAAGTTGTTGGGTTTTTTTAATAAAATGGAGGATAGTCGCTATGTGTCTGGCTTGTCACTGTAGCTCAGTGAGTCCCTTGTGTAACTGCCAGAAACAGGAAGCAAGGAACTGCATGTGGAATACTTGAGAGAAGTTCTGTAACCAAGTGCATTATAATAGCATGGATTTTCTGCTTGTAGTTGCAAGGGTACTTTCTGCAGAACTTACTGTGACTTGTATAAACTAATTCGTCTTTCAGGAGGGAGGAGTGTTTCCTCACAGTAAGCAGTTGCTAACTGGAATTGTACTTCATGCCAAATTCTATATTTCTATGTTTGTCACAGTGGTATTTCATGATAATCTGATTTAAGAATCTGAAATTGGAAAATAGGACCAATTAAGGCAATCGGGGGAGGGGGACACACACCACATTTTTTCTGTGTCTTGGTAATTGCATCAGTTTTGATCCTTTCTCTTTTGTTCATATAGGAAAGAAAATAATCTGACAATTAGGGTTGGGGTCTGGGCATATTTTCAGGCACTGTCATTTGCATTCTATTCTCTTTGTTTAGAAACAGACATAATATAATACATGTAATGTAATTGGAAATGAGGAATGGAAAATAGTGGCTCATGTATGGGGAGAAACTTTGCATGCAGGTATAGAAATCATACTTTGACATTTTTTTTCCTGCTTGTACGTATGAGATAAGATGTCTCCATTACCAAACATTTTGACACATAAATAAAGGTAAAGCTCCTTTATGTCTTACATCAAGTTGAGGCCTGTCATCTCACTCTCACAATGCTCTAAAAACCAGAGTTTGTAAAATGTGAGTAGCGTCCTCAAAGCACTAAATATGTGAGATAGCACAATAAAGAGAAAGTGCTAGGGTGGGTATAAGAATGCTGCCTGGAATCCTTTACATAGCTGAGATGTTTCTCTGGATTTACACGGGATGGTGGTAAAAAAACTAAATGATTGCATTCAATTCTGAATGTATTTGTGTGGTGTCATTTGAGATTATTGCAGTGCAGCACCAGAACAGAGTTCTTTCTGTAGGTTGTCTGAAAGTTACCCTCCTTTAATCAAAAATTATTTTATTTAATTCTGAAGTTACTTGAAACAGCATTTTAGGGGCATTGATTTTAAAATGTGTACTGTATTAGCTATTTTGAATCACTTTCCTTCTTTCTGTATTCTTTGTTAACTCTAATTGTTTTAACTGGTTGAGTACATCCTCATTTAACTCCTGGTACTTGAACATGGGTCACCACCCATGTTCTCCGTGGCCTAAGCCACTGAGCCTCTTGGGCTTGCTGATCAGAAGGTTGGCAGTTCGAATCTGCACGATGGGGTGAGCTCCCATTGCTCTGTTCCAGCTTCTGCCAACCTAGCAGTTCGAAAGCATACCAGTGCAAGCAGATAAATAGGTACTGCTGTGGTGGGTAGGTAAACGGCGTTTCCGTGTGCTCTGGCTTCTGTCATGGTGTTCCATTGTGTCAGAAGCGGTTTAGTCATGCTGGCCACATGACCCGGAAAGCTGTCTGTGGACAAATGCTGGCTCACTCAGCCTAGTCTAAAAAGCGAGATGAGTGCCGCACCCCATAGTCGCGTTTGACTGGACTCAACCATCCAGGGGTCATATACCTTTACCTTACCTACTTGAACAAATCTGCAAAATGTGCACCCTGATTGCATAGATGATTGCATGAACTTTCCCAACCCCTTCTGCCCTTACATGTGACCATTTCTAACATGGATTAAAATGAAATTTGGTATGCTCTTAATTTCAGTTTGGGGATCCAGACTTCACCTGCCATTGTAACCATTTCCCTCAAAGGGTAGCTGTGTGTGAGCTTTTGACAACATGGTACCTGTGCAAATATGTGAAGAAGGTGAAGTACCCTGGAGAAATCTGGAGGGAGGAGAACTAGATCTTTTTCTGTGCCCCCTATTCCCTCCTCCAAAGCAAGGGAGCTAACTTCTTCCTTTGGAATTTTTCCTATTTTTCTGGAACTTCACATATCTACACCTGCAGGCTTGTGTGTATGTGTGCCAGTACCTCACAGTGCACAAGAGACTAGTTGCCTTTACCACTCTGTTCATGTTTGCACTGACTTGGTTTCTCCTACATTGAAATCACTTCCTCAAGTGTCTCCAGATTTCATTGAATGCAAGGACTGAGCACCCATCCTCCCTTCTATTCCTAGCAGAGGAGAAGTGCAAAGAGCTTAACCATTGTGAGTTAGCACAGTGGCGCCCACATATATGTCTTGTTACTGAAGGGAGGCGTGCTGTATTTATTTGGGATTATGTCGCTTTCTGTGGCAACATTTTGCATTATGCTATGGCCCATGACTCAGCCATTTTGTGACTGGAACCCGCAGCATCTTCTCAAAATTCCCCGTATTCCCACTGTCCAATAAAGCTTGGCAACCCTTGATAGAAGGGTTAGAGTCCGTTTTATCAGGTGTATTGAGTGTTATCCTGAGTTGGCAGCTATGCACAAACATGTTTGTGGAAGAGGGATAAAGATGGAGAGAAAATCGTAATTCAAAAAGTGCAGGCAGACAGTTGTGTGAAAGTTTTTTTTAAAATGTATGTTTTTTAAAGGTCACTACATTGACCTTTCCAAAAGCAATACCATAAGGCATCCTGGCATGGGTGGGTTGTAGGGGGGTACAAATGCAGACAGCCACTATCTTGATTCAGGCCACAGCTAATAGAATTTCCTTATTTATTTTTTTATTTCATTTATTAAATTTGTATACCGCCCTTCATCCAAAGATTATAGGGTAGTTCGCAACATAAAAATGAAAATAAGAGCACAAAATACATAATAAAACAAAAACAGAAGAATATCTCCCCTTCCCACAAACACATTTAAAAGGGCATAGAACGTTATAGAGAAACTTTTTCCTGGCACCTAAATATATGTAATGAAGGCTCCAGGCAAGCCTCCTTGGGGAGAGCATTGCACAGATAAGCAACCTGGTCGCCAAATTCTGCACCAGCGGAAGTTTCCGAACCATCTTCAGAGGCAGTCTTACAAATAACACATTGCAGTAATCTAACCTAGAGGTTACCAGAGCATAGAGAACAGAAGGGAGGCTATCCCTGTCCAGATTGGGGTGCAGCTGGGCCACTGGCCCAAGCTGATAGAGGGCACTGCACCACTGAGGCCACCTGAACCTCAAGACAGCAAAGGATCCGTAAGTAACCCAAGCTGTGTACCAGCTCCCTCAGAAAGTGGTGTAGCCCCATGTAGGGGCAGGCATCCTCCCATCCATCCAGTCTAGGGAACCACCCACAGACAATGCCTCAGCCTTACCTGGATTGAGCTTCAGTTTGTTGGTTCTCATGTAGTCCATTAACGAGGCATTACAGTGGTTCAGCATATCCACTGCCACACCTACAGATGTAAAGGATAAGCAGAGCTGTGTGTCAGCAGAATATTGCTGACACCATACTGTTTCAGGTTTGTGAGAGGGTTTAATCACTGTCTAAGATGTTTGTAGAGAAACTGACAGAATACCATGTGGCCTCAGCTGTAGCTCCCTGCTGAAACCATTCCAGTATATTATGAGGAACAGGTGTTAATTAGTTTACCCATGCTTGTGTTATTAACACTGTTTTATGACTTAAGAATATATAAAGACCTAGAACGTAGTCCTATGGTAAGCTTGCAAGCAGGAAATAGGCAATAGACCTTTTCTGTGGTTACCCAGATGCAGGCATTCAGAGCCACATTGCTGCCTCTGATCCTTGCAGGTAGCAAATACCCATGATCACTAGCAGCTGTTGAAAGCCTTACCTTCCGTAAATTCAAATTTTGTTCTGTTTTTATTTAGTTTTTTAAAAGTTTTATTTTATTCTATGTAAATGCTTAGAGATTTTTATATGTGCGGTATGTAAATTTTGTAAATGAATCTCTGTAATTCTATTTTAAAGCTCCTAAATTGGTGCCCATCGCTGCATCTTCCTAGTAGCAAATTTCACCATTCAACTATGTACTCTGTGTGATAAAATATTTCACTTTGTCCTGCTTCTCCCACCGTTTAGCTTCATTATAGGTGAGAGAGAAATGCCTCCTCACTTTCTTTCTCTACAAGATGCATTATTTTATATTTCCGCTGTGTGTGTGTGCCACACAAACCTCCAAAGCCCCAAATGTTGTTACCTCTCCTTGTAGGGCAGTTGGTTCATGCTAGTGCTTGCATGCAGTGGTTGGAAGGCCCAGAGGCATAAGTAGGCAGAGCAAAAGATGTGACTGTTACCTGTATACCAGGCACATCCAACTCCCAAGAGACTGCGATCTACTCCCAGTATAAAATAACTGGCAGCGATCTACTCATTGTCATTGGAGGGAGGAGGAACGTGCATTTTTTTGGGGGGGGGGATTGGCCAGGGAGGCAGGAACATTACTTGCCTGCGATCGACCAGGATCACCCAGGCGATCTACCTGTTGACCAGTTGGACACCACTTCTGTATACAATAGGCTGCGTTCCAGCCTCACCCAAGCCAGAGGCTTACAAATATGCACCCTCTCAAGGTATTATCATAGTTCACAGATACATTCCAGTCAGGCGAAATTCTCTGGGGGGGGGGGGAGGGCATGGAGCAGGGCCAGTGAGGCATGTGGATGGCCTTGTGAGAGTCCTGAGGGCATGATAAGTACAGGGGCGTGTCTTTCAGCTGAGATTGTTGTATCCGACAAAGTAGCTCCTTTAGTGCTAGGACTTGTGTCTGTGCAACTGGACTCCCACACCCCCACTAATCTGCTCCAGGGGGCTGGGGAAAACTTGAGAACAAATTTGGAGGAGGTCTGCAGGGAGGGGAAGTTCCATTGTGCAACTGGAAGTTCCTTTGTTAACAGAATGACTTTGTTGGATGCAGCCCAATTTGGGGGTGATATTAATAGCATTAACGGCTTCTTTGGTAAACAGAAAACATAGAAATTAGATTAGTTTTCTTTCTTTCATGAAAACAGACAGCATTTTTAAAGAACACTGTTTCTAATATATTAGAAGTTTCTAAAGTACTGTACCTATAATCCATATGAATTCCCATAATCCAACCCTTGGTGTGAGATTCCAGAAACATCCTTAAAAGTTGGATGGAGCCAACCAGCCTCCCCGGTACTATTGTGCAGTGGGATTGACACTGCAGTTAGTTGCTTTAAGATCTACAGCTGCTGTATTATAACGAACAAGAAAAAGTTAAGCTTACTGAGAGTTCTGGCTAGATTCCATCACTTTGGTTCATTAAAAAAAATCATCTATATATTCTGTTTTATAGTTACATAATTGCTTACTCTTCTACAGACAAATAGTTTTGTAAACTGTATCTCTGCATACATTTTCACAATTAACATTAGGCAGTTTTATTACTTATAAGTAATCTGATATACTAGTGTTCTAAGAAGAATGCAAAACTATTGATGACACTGCACTGTGGTCACCTAACATCTAAGCTATTATAGAATATACTTGTTTTTCATCAGTCAGCATTGATGTCCAGCTAAAAATGACAGGCAACATTTAAGAAAGGAAACTATTTAGTGATGTGTATGCCTACATACTATTTTATAAGATGTGCTTCTCCGATGAAAATATATCAGATTTCTGGTACCATTTTGTTGAGAACGTCTGTTGTTATATGTGTTCATTCTAAATTTGAAATGTGTCTGAGCATCACATCACTACAATGATAAACGTCTAATTACATTTTATTTAATTTATGTTTTGTTTTGTATGTTGCTTGTCCTTTTTTTTTTAACCCTGCCCAATGTCTCCATAATCTTGTTATTTATTTTCTTGCTCTTTATTTTTCTTTAACTATGAGTGGAATTATTGTCTTCCTGTCTCCATATTCAGGTAGTGTCAGTGGCTGAGTATCACCGCAGGATCGATGCTTTAAATAGTGAAGAACTGCGCACACTCTGCAGACGTCTCAAGGTGCTCTCTTAAGTAGTTAACCAGACCTCATCCAGAGGCTAGAACTTCTTTCTCTGTAGTGTCCTTGATCAGACTAGTCTCATATTCATTGTGTTTGTCTTGGTTACAACACTGCAAGAACCCAGCAGAAAATTCATTCCTCATGAATTTGTCTCCCTATGTAGTGGTATGGCTGAATGCTATGGCATTTGTGGCAAGTGGTTCACTTCTAGAGCTTAGCCAAACTTTTGCAACTTTCAATGTTCATGTCAAAATTGTAATGCATGCAAATTTTGCATGCAAAATCTATTAAAATAAAGTGCTTTTTCACGTTTTGTCCAAATCCTGGATGCTAGTTACAGATCAGATAAAGCCAAAGGAAAGCTCCCCAAGGCAAGGCTGCTTTTAATGCTCATGGGAACTACATAGACCCTGAGCAAGCACACGGAACACAGCTTGAGAATCTCTCTACTCTTCTGAGCAGAAGATGTGTGGTTACTGAAGACTGTTCAACCAGTTCCCGGCTCCCCTAAGCCAAACCTCATACAGGATTCCTTTTTATGCTCTTGGTATGTTTTTCTCCATCCTCTGTGGCTGTAGACAAGGTTGGCAGGCTCTCAATAAAGGAACTCCGCGTAAACTTTAGTTCTGTGTTGGGATAGATTCCCAAGGTTCACTGTGGCCGAACGGGTTGGCTGCGCTGTACCAATGAATCTTAAAAATCAGCACCTTTACTTTTTAGAATTCAGGACCTGGACAAAAAAAGGGTGTGTGTGAAATTTGGGGCTAGTAGGTGAAACCATGCCATAAAATGGAGGCAATAACAGAAGTGAAAATAGAACCAAAAAGACTGTTTTGGCTCGGCTCTTATTATTTTATACTCAGGGGAATTTTCTATTTATTTTTTGAAGTTTTGCTCTCATTGCTGCACATCTTTTCTAGACTGCTGAGGACTTACTTCACAGCTTGGGATGGAAGTTTGCGTTGAATTAAGAGCATTTCAAAAGAAAATGCAAAGAGCTTGCTTTAGCCCCAATTCTCAACTGCAATAAAACCCCCTTTAAATGTTTGTGGAGCATCATCTATATCACTGGCCACAAGTCAGAAAGCTTAAAAGAAGTGCCCTATGTATGGCTCAACACCTAAGAGGCTAGTTTTTCTCATACTTTGCACTGGCCAAATGGTACCCCTTGTCTTGAGTCAAAAGAACAGACTGGATGCACAATTTTATTCCCCTTTACTCCACTGCTTTAAGCTTCTTGGGTAATGCCAAACCTTTCTAAGCTTCTTGCCATCACTTTTGCATTCTCAGCAGATACACTTCTTTCCGCTTTGGCATATGTACACATGAAGATCGTTGTGTACATTGTTGCTGAAAGCATATCTTTAAAACTGCATGAGCATTTTCTAAAGCTTGAAGAAATAAACCATATTGAATATTATCAAATGAATAATAAAAGCTCTGATCCAGAACTTGTCTAAGCATTTGGATTTTAAGCCTCTATAATGCCATTCACTTCAGTCTGAGTAAATCAGTATAAATCCAAATATGTTTCAACTTAACTGAGATATGGACTGAACTGAAAGGGTTTTTTAAAATCTTTGTCTTTTTGGCTAATATTTACAATTGGCTAAATGTGGAAGAAAATGCTTTCATTGCTTTCCTGATTCTGCTTACCAGAAAAGCTAATGTTTCAAGTGGTGCCTTATTGACCTATTTTATGCTATCTAGCAATGAGCTAAGAGTCCCGATAATGTGAGTGAAGGATACTTTTTCTGCATTGAGATAATGTCTTTAATAGGTTCAATGTTCCAAAAGATAGCCTCTTATAATTGTGGATATAATTTAGTATGGGGAAAGAACAAATGGGGGAACCAACATTTTATTTTATTCCTATGGGTAAAAATGTCACTTGGGCGGTTCAGCAAAATACCTGTTTGCATATGAATTATTTGCTAACTTTGGATGCTGAATTGCTTGTACTTTTCAGATATTTGTATTCATATTTCAGAATACGATCAGTAGATAAACTTGGTTTTTGTACAATAGCTGGAAATATATAAATAGCACCTGCCACTGTACAGTAGGAAGGAGAGCTAAAAGAATGCTTGATACACTTTATCGTTTCCTTCTCCAAAGAGAAATTGTGGCACAGCCAGTACAGACCCCTGGTCAGGGGGATAGGATGGGCTTCAGGACTACAAATTCTTTCTTCTCGTAATTGTAGTGAAACATTTTGCCAGCAGCATCACTGGTTAACATTTTTGAGACAAATGCCACATCTTGCAACTATACTATAACTTTTTCTAGCTTGCCACTAATGTGTATGTTCGGATTCCTTTTTGTTTTGTGTGATAATACTTCTTTTTTAGAAGAAGTGGGAAATCTTTTAGATGGAATGGGTATTTAACATTTTCGCTCAACTCGTTAACCACAAACTATAGCCAGGAACAAACCTTGTGGTTAGCCAGGAGGGGTACAGTTCATGGTCAGCATGGAGAGAGCTTAACTATGAGCCTGAGTTTGGATAACATGTTAAGCCAAACCATTTTTTTTACTTTACATGTCAACATCTGCAGATTCTGCTATACAAAAAATGCAATAATAATAATAAAAGACCAGGAAGGAGATAAAAGAGCCATGAACTTAGTAAACAGCATAGCTCAGTATGCTTGGGTTGCTTATGTGTTAAAGAATATCTCTGACGTCTTTGTTCCTTTTCCTTGAATTGAGAAGGTTTGTTTAGGGAGGGTTTCTAACAAAGTTTTTTTTAAATGTAAAATCAAAAGTAGAGACAAAAAAGAAAACCCAAACAAAGTTACAAAACATAGGAGCAGTACAGATTTATTTTCTAAATAAATAAATAAATAGCAGGTAATGGAGAAAAATAAAAGGAGCAAAACACATCATGATCATGAAACTTTGCAACTTGGTGGGGAAGATTTGACATAAAAGAAATGAAATCCCCCGCAAACCACATAGAAATGTTCTAGGTCTTCCTTAACCTTCGAAACATGTCATTCGTGAGTTATTTCCTCTGAGATAGAGCATACATATTGTTGTACCACAATGAGAGGTTTTAAAGTCCTGTGGTATCTTTTATTTCTGAGTCACAGAAGTTCTCACTGCAGCCAGCTGCCACGTAATTCCTTAGGTCCCCCCACAAGTTCAAAAGAGCATTATGGGAAAACATGGACAGGACATTTAATAATAATAATAAATCTTCAAAAACCTCAGTCCAAAACTTGGATGCCAGAGGGCATTCCCACCCATAAGTGGAGTTTCAAAAGATAGTCGTGTTGTTTCAGAAAATAATTGTGTTTTATACACACACACACACACATATAATGGTTCTATGGGGCCAGGGATGCCAACTTAAATGAAATATTGTGGGGGGCCAGGTAAGCCCCTTCCCACAAAGTCAATCACATGACACTGTGCATGCGCACCACTTGAATAGCAATGCCCATCAACTTTGTGGAGGCCCAGCCACCTCAAATATTTTATCGCGGGAGCCAAAGCTCCCATGGCCCCTAGGAGTTGGCTTCAGAAAACAGTTATAGCAACTTATATGATCATATGTAAATGGCAAAAGGAATGTGTCTGGGAAGGTGGAGGAAGTCTATTTAAAGAAATCTTGAGCTGTACTACAAAGCGAGCTGATGTTTCTCTCTTAATTTAATTTAGTTTTTCTCTGAAGGCCAAACAAGATACTCATGACTGGCCCATGAATTACAACATAGGCTCCCACAACAGCTGTAAAACAGGGGTGGGGATTCTGAAAAGAGAGGCAGTGACCGTAGATGCTTTTCTCCTACAATCCCCTTCCCCGTTTCCTTTCTCATAGTTGGGCATTGGCATCAGAAATGAGCCAGTCTTAATGGACAGCTGCTGTACTCTTAGGCAAAGGAACACTTCAGCATCACTTTCCCTGTAGCCCATGCTTTGCATGAAATCTTTTCCCATCCTGCTGTTTTAAAGCTGTTTGGTAGATGTCCATTTTCTTGTTTTGGGATCTGCTCTGCCACAGGAATGTGTAATTCTGCCATAAGTAAGTACACTGTGCCAATCAGTAAGGTGACATTTCCAAAAGAGAGAATAAACTCCTTTTTTACTAAATTCACCAAAGTTAGAATGGAAGCTTTTTGGTGTGTATTTATGTACTTAATTTGAGCACTGGAATGCACTCATCATATTTTTTTCTGATGTACAATATTCAGAAATCAAGCTTGGGACACACATGACAATTTTGCTTATTTGCACCAGAAGTTGGCTATGCACAACACTCACTGACTGATACTCCTCCCTAAGATGTTTTTCAGCTTTTAAAAATAGTTGTCTTAAAGTGGCAAACATTATGCTGTGCTTAAAGGGGGGGGGCAGGTGGTCCAGTCGAGGCATTGCAGGGAGATAGGAGAAATACGGATGTATTTATCAGCATTTGAATCACTGATGAGTACATTTGTCTTTTGCATTTCAAAGGTGGGAAGAAGCTGCTTGCTACTTGGGGTGGATGGTGAAGGGTACTGTGGCTCCTGTTTGGGGGTCAGTTTCTATGCATCCTTTAAATGTAAACACAAATTAATATAGTATTAACTAGAAAAATATTAATAGATCATCCCCCTCCCCCTTTTAAGAGCCTGGCTAAACTTGATGGTTGACTATTTTTGTGTTGGGTTATCTTAAATCGCAGAAAGCTGGAGATTGGGGAGATCCAATTTTAAACAGCAAAATAGTCTCCTCCCAATGTGGTTTTCTCCCAGTTGGGCTAGCATGGGCCTTCACCTTCCTTCCTTCCTTCCTTCCTTCCTTTCTTTCTTTCTTTCTTTCTTTCTTTCTTTCTTTCTTTCTTTCTTTTTTTGAATGATAGGACTGGTGCAGACAATAATTTGCTACCATCTGTCACATTTGGCCCTGTGTCATGCCAGTTGAAAATATTCTGCAAGTTCCTATGTGGTTAAAAACTTTTATTTCAAATATTACAGGAGATATGTGATGAGGAAAAAAGCCAGAAGCTATTTTAACATGTCATTCAATGTACTGCATACTGGGGCATGCTGTGGCTATCTTACGATAGGGAAGAGTATAGTTGTATAGGTCTTGAAAGCTTTAACAAGTGTTTTCAGATTTTCAGATATGTTGCATGGTATTTTGAATGCTTATTTAATTTTTCCTCCATCTTTGCAGATCACGACAAGGGAAGATACACCTTCAACACAGGGAACGATAAAGGCGACCCTGGAGCCTGAGGCATTTCGGCCAAATCTTAATGACCCCAGTGAATTGTTACAACCGGAGCAAATTGAAAAGGTATGAAATAAGAAAGGTATGCCGGTCCTCAAAATGATAGCTTTGACATTTTATTTAACAATGCTGTAAAAAGCTGAAGTGTTGAAGTAAATATTGCACTCCTCCTCCTGAAGATGCTGGTATAAACAAGTTACCAAAAATCAATTAAGCATAAAGGAGGAAATTGTTCATGTGATTGGTTTATTGAAGTAATACATCCTGGCTCCTAAATGCTTCTGGTAAGGTTCAAAACTAGTTAAGTTAGTTCCAGGCTATAATTCATATTTGTGCTCCTTCTCTCTGTATATTATAATAATTATATGAATAATCGACTTAGGGTGGATTAGAAATTGTATGAACTGTTTCTGCTTGTTAATCCAGGATAAGGTGTTCTTTAACCAAGGAGGAGGGGAGGGTACTATTTATTATGGCTGTATCTTACCCCCAGTATCAGAGGTGGTATCCCTCTGAATACAAGTTTCTGGAGAGCACAGGTGCTGTTGGCCTCCTGTCCAGCTTTTGTGCTTTCCATGGGCATCTCTTTGGCCACTGCTCTTTGGCCAGCAGTCTGAAAACAGACTGCTGAATTAGACAGGCCTTTGTTTTTTTCCTTATGCTATTAATCTTTGTCAATTCCCCAGTTCTATGCTCCCTCCCCAATCTGTTCTGGAAGGTTCCCCAGCCTTTTCTCAGCCTTTTCTTCTATGAAACTTTGTGGGTAATGAAGTGATCGTGACTGGCCATGACTTATCAGTAACTCTGGATACCATGGGAATGTATCCCACAATTTACAGTATGTCTAGATGGTTCAGCAAGTAATAGAAAATGAAAGGTGAAGTTCTGATCTTTACCGTATTCTGTTTGAGACCTGTATTAGTTTACAAAACATCTGCTGGACATTCAACAAAACAATTTAGGTCCCCTGAATTGTTTCTGATGTGGGCAAGACAGACTGTCCGTTGTGCCTAACAGCCCAATCCTAAATGCTTTTAGTTGGAAGTAAATCCCTGTGACTTTAGCTCAAGCAATTAACTTTAAAAATACAGCTTGTCCCATTTGTTGTTGATGGTTTGAAATTAAATATTACGACTATTTTGTGTAAAGCAGTTTTAAGTGTTGGACTTGGAGTAATGAACTACAGAAGTCTAGCAGAAGGAAGATAGGTCATATGTGTCTGAATTGTCTCATCCTAAAGATTTATTATTATTATTATTTTTTAAAAAATAATCCAGTATATTCAGTATGCATGCATTATTTGCATTTGTGTTTTTTATTAGCTCACAAAACATCTTCCACCACGAACTATTGGGTATCCATGGACCCTTGTCTACAGTACTGCAAAGCATGGCATGAGCTTGAAGACCCTGTACAGAACCATGATGGGGCTGGACACACCAGTACTAATGGTAATCAAAGACAGTGATGGACAGGTAAGGAAACAATGAACACTATTCTTCCCCTCTCTCCCCCATCAAACAAACCCCAAAGTTTAAAACCTCTTGAATTAGCCATCGTATAGCGTAGCTTCATTTTACATTAATCACAGGAGAGGAGCAATGAGCCAGTGCTGAGTATTGTTTCTCTGCTTAACTTTAATGGAGCAGGGGGCTGGAGAAAAGTAGCCAGAAGCTGTTGCTTGCATGTGTTTCTGCAATCCTTTCTTCTTTTTCCTGTCTCTGGAGAAACTTCAGAGGTCTCAACAGGCAGAGGCTGGCTTACATGTGACTACTCTAGATAGGAGGAATATGACCTATAGCAAGGTTTTTTGTTATTGGGATCCTGTGGCCCTTTAACGGCTGGCAAATTTATTGTGCTGTAGGAAGTAGTATTTTGTCTATGAAAGTACTTAGGTGTCAATTTCATCTGCCACAATTTTTTTTAATAAAAAAATTAGGGTGCTAAAAGAAGACTCTTGTCTTACAACCACATAGAGTCCCAAACCTTAAGACCTGGGTGTATATTGTATCTATATAGTGGCTTTTTAATGTGCCATAGTACATGCCTTGGCCATTTGCAGCAAAACATCAGAACTAACTTTACTAATGTCACTAGGTTTTGTTTTTTCCTGATTTGGAAATACAGATCTCTGTGGTTCACAATGCTCTTCTCAAGCACAAGGTGAATGTTGGGCTGTAAAAGCACTTCTCCACCTCTAATTTCGGTCCATCTGGAAAAACACAAAGGTGTGCTATGATTACTGCTTCTGCTTTCCTTCATTCTCCTGAGAAGAGTTATACAGGGCCACAGGAGATAGCTAGCACCCCAGAGTTGCATTTTATGGTGTTGCGTTTTGGCAGCTGCACATTTCTTGCTCTGAGCCAATAAAACAGCAGCATGTCTTGTACTGTAGCAGAATAGGAAAGCAGAGGTAGTGAGGTGGAGGAGGAAGGGTGGAGCTCAGTTGAGCAGGACAAGGCTCAAGATTGTTCTATTGTGTTTTCAGGAAGCTGATTCGCTTGTATAAGAGGCACACTGAATCAGCATGCCTGCTGAAAGCAAGCTAAATTCGTTGCAGTGATCCTACTCTGATAACTGCTGTCCCAAATTTTCTAATCATCACAGACATTAACAATGGCAGTCAGTCACTGCTATTATTTTTATTTTGTTATTTTTTTGCACCAATAAGTACCTCTTTTTGTGTTTCCTGAGTTGATTCTCTGGTTCCTAAGCAAACTGCCATCCGGGATTGTCTTGGAAAAATAGTTACATTAAATACCTTCCTGAAGATAATTAATATTAGCTCAGCATTGTAAGTAAGGAGAAGTAAATTCATTTGATCTGAAGAGAAATTAGTGGAGGGATCTAATTTAATCTGGAGTTCTAATTGTACTGCTTACAGATATATTAAGGAAAGAAATCTCATGAACACCAGATCATTTTAATTATTATTTTTCTAGATCTTTGGGGCATTAGCTTCCGAACCCTTTAAAGTGAGTGATGGTTTTTATGGCACTGGAGAAACCTTTCTTTTTACTTTTTGTCCAGATTTTGAGGTAAGGACTAAAAGAGGTTGGTTGATACAACACTGCATAATTAACATGTGAATTTTATGCTTTTAAGTTGATATTTATCTTAAAAGCCCCCCTCAGAGAATATGTAGAGTTAAGTTTTTGTCAGCTTTCTCTAACTTCTCCTTTTGATTGTAATTTTAATGTTTTGCTTTATTTGTCTGTGGACTCTAATAAAGCAGTTCTTTAAAAAATTGCCCAAAGATGGAATGTCATTGAACTGCAAGATTATGTGTCATCTTCTTAAAATAAGATGAACCCGGTATGAGTGTGCATATAATATTCTATACTAATAATTGACTTCAGTTATTGCCCATAAGCCCCTGAATGACTTGGAAGGGAATTATTACTTAAAGGACCATAAGATCTAGCTCAGAGGGTCTGCTTCAGTGAGCATATGTAACAGTGACTTCTCAGTTATGAAATTCATTTTCTGTAGAGGACTTAAACGTACTCAGTGGCCATGGAATGCCAAATTTGAGGGTAGCATTCAGCTAAGTTTTACTTAGAATTGACCCACTGAAATTAATGAATGTGACAAGTTATGTCCGTTAATTTTTATGGGTCTACTATGAGTAAATCTTAACTGAAAACCTCTCTGTCTCTTTGAGGAAAAATCAAGAAACCTGGGAAGGGTGAATAATAGACTCATAGATAGGGTTCCTGAGGGCCATCTAGTCCAACCTCCTGCAATGCAGGAATAGTATGGATATCCTGGAAGAAGGCATAGGAGGCTCATGCTGCGACGTTTTGTAGCAGGTCCTGCTTATAAAGTATTATCCATAGCACTCTCTGAAACAAAAACCATTGACGTTGCTTTACTCCCCTCCCACCCCCGGCCATTTTTTCCCTGGGGGTCGTAATTTCACATAATCACTGTGCTTGGCTGTTGTTTTTTCATTCTTTTAACATTAGACTTTCACGTGGACTGGGGACAATATGTTCTTTCTTAAAGGCGACATGGATGCCCTAGCTTTTGGTGGCGGAGGGTGAGTGATGAATTTATTTATTTTCTTACTAAGGATTGATTTTTATGGTGGGTTCCCCCTCCACCAGATAAAGCCCTCAGATACAGAAGTGGTATGCTGTTAACTATATTGAACCTTGTAGCTATGATACTTGAATAATAAAACATTACTTTGAAGGAATTATGCAGTACTGATTATAAATGCAGCTCTTACAGCCTTTTTTCATATATATACTCACTTTGAAGTGGTCTTCTTAAGACACTGTACCATTTCTCCTCTTCTATCTGCTTCTAGACATCTTAATGCTTTTGCTTCTTGATAAATCTATACACTTACCAGTGTTTGCAAATAGAATTTTGGGGTCACATCCAAGAATTAATCCCCTTTGTTCATGGCCATGTTGACTTCTTTTACATTAAATATTGTTTCCGAGCTATCATTTCCTATAGTATTTCCTTCTCTCTCCCATATAACCTTCATTCACAGTTTCAGTTGAAATGGAATATTCCCTTCATATGAACAGAATGTCCAAGGGCAGAGAGATATGGAGAGAAGAGTGGGAGGTGAAGCAATGTAGAGAGAATAGCTCTAAGGCAGGAATCTGATGCTGTGGGAGTGCAGTTCCCATCATCCCTGACCTTTGGCCATGGTCTTTGCAGCTGATGGGAGTTGAAATCCCTTCCTCAAAAAACAACAACAACAAAAAACCCACATTTGGAGGGCCACCAGTTCCCTATCCTACTGCCTTCTGCAATCTGGCGCCCTCCAGATGTTAGATTTAGTGCAGGTATAACATAACGGCTAGCGAACTGAGCTGTGAATTCAAAACTGTGCATTTCAAACATTTGGAACTTGCTATGTAGCCTAAGGTGAGCCACTATTGCTTCAGCTTCATCTTCATTCCCTGTGCAACACAGGAGAGAAGAATACTGACCTGTCTCACAGGATTGTTCTAACGATTGCCAGAAGATTGTGTGTGAAGCACATTGAACACATATAAATTCTATGTAGTGTTTGCATATTAATAGTGATCCATCTTTATGCGAGCTCCCAAGTTTGCTTTTTTTTCTGCCCAGGACCTCTCATCTTCTGCCAAATTCTCTGAACCTTTCCCTCAGGTGTTTCAGTGCTGGATGAATACAAGGAAGACTGGATTCATGTTTTATTAGATCAAAAACTACTTAGTGAGGGACCAGGTTGCATTTCTGTACAGTGCTCTGTCTGCAGGTGCCAAACTTCAGTAGTGTGTGTAACTAAATAGGTGTAACTTAATGCTACCTGATTAGTCTATGTTCACCCTTCAGTTAAAAGGGATGCAGAAATATTTATGGCAAGGAAAGAATTCCTAGCAAAATGCGCTGGTTTCAAATGCAGTTGCAATTGTGTTCAGGGATGGAAAGGAAATGGAACATGCCTGTTGTTCTTGAGTTCTAATCATGTATGTGTTAATTCATGTAAGGAGGGTGGCTTTCTACTGTGGAGAAATAATTCTTTTTCCATATTCCAGGGGTGAATTTGCACTTTGGCTCGATGGCGATCTCTACCATGGAAGAAGTCATTCTTGCAAAACATTTGGGAATCGCATTCTTTCTAAGAAAGAAGATTTCATTATTCAAGACATTGAAATTTGGGGCTTTGAATAAAATATAAACTGCTACTACAAAAGGTTGTCCCAAACCTGAAATGGATCAGTGCAGCTCAAAAAGCCCTTGAAGCAATATAATGCAGCAATGCCTTTCAAAATTCTCTGCATGGCCATCTAAATACCTTTACATAAAACATTATTTAGGTTATTTTTAATCAGCCTGCTATATTTTTTGAAGGATGTAGCTCTCATAAGTCATAATTGGAGTTTTTACTTTATAGGGGAATGTAGGTCTCTCGTCATATGGCTTGTCATCCCTGGGTTTCCCCCTCCCCACTACTCCAAAGCTTTCTTATACTCTTTTGGGCTATTTCATTGAGAAAACATGTATTTACACAAACTGTAGTGAAACATGTCCCTATTGGTCTAAATAAGAGACAAATGGAGATTCTGAAATTTTTGACAGTGATCAGTGTGGGCCATTTTTTTTTTTAACCATTCAGATGGTGCCACTTACTAGACAAAGTATTCATCCACATTCAACGGTGTCATTTCCTTTCATGCGTAGAGAATTCATGTCTGTTGTATTTAACAGTAAAAATGTAGCTGCCCTTATTGATTGTATTGAAGTATTTTGCACAAGCTGTTCATGATCTGCAGGATTGGGACAAATGTTGGGTAACGATTGAGCTACATGGTCAAGAGAAACAAAATACCAATGCTCAGTTGGACAAAGTGAGCGTATTGCAGTGGAGAAGTCATAGCTATAGCAGGGGCATTATATGTTCTAAGACTATGAAACAGATGCATTTTTCCCCAAACAGCATAAAGTGTCAGATATATAGATATATATACTGTTTTATAGTTTTTCTGTTGTAGCTTTGTAGCACATCGTCTCCAAGAATTGCTCCTGTCCAAAAAAAAGAGAAAAAATATAGGTGTGGTGTTCTCTCTTTTTTCTTTTGAGTGGATCTATGTTGTAAACTGCAGTTAGCACCAGCTCTGATTCAATGAGGTAATGTACTCTAGGTAGACATTGTAACCCAGTAGACTTGTAATATGCAAACTTTACTGTTCCGTGACCTCAAAATGAAAAACAAGACAGGCTAAAATACAGTTAATCAGTAGCTCTCGTTCACTTTTGTAGGAGAACCGAAAAGCCATTGTGGCAATAATCGCTCAACAACAGTTTGTTTCAAAGCTTATATTCTATGTTTATGCAAAAGCAAAAATTGAAAAAAAAAGCTGTTAAGTGTGACAGTGAATGATTTTGTGCTGAAATCTCAGCTGTTCCAGATGAACATTGTATATATTTCTTTGTAAATTAATGTTTAAAAGTAGTTTTTGTTATTTTAGAGAGAGAGAGAAAGTGTTGATTGACGGGTTGCTTCTAGCACTTTAAATTATTCTAGAAATGGAATAAGAAGCCAAAGGGTTTGGCTTAAATCATTAGCTGTAGTTGTATTGTATGTCGCTAATATAAAGTTCTTTCAGAAGTTCAAACACTTATCGGAAGGATGTTTACTGCTGTGGTAACGGGAAAGGGGATGTTCTATCTCTACAATATGCTCATGCTTAATACAACTAAACATACAGGGCGTTGTTTTCTGTCTCAATGTATAGCTCTTTACTCCTGTTAGAACATAGTAGAATATATGTAGATTAAATGTTTACAAATGAAACTGTAAATAAATTAAATGGCTTTTTCTCCCCTTTGGTCTTCCACAGCAGTATTATTGTCTTTGTGGGTTTAAGACTAACTATAAACAATCCTGTAATGGATTTTAAGTACTATAAGGTCATACTGATATAGAGCAAATAAATCTTAAGTACATGTAACATAAAACTTGAGTCGGGACTTTATTTAGACACACAAATTCCCTGAAGGAAAGAAGGAATTGTTTCAATTTGGATGGGGGACTGCATGTTGGGATTCCTGCCTTTTGCAGGCGGTTGGACTAGATGACCCTCAGGATCCCCTCCAACCCTACAATTCGTATGATTCTACCTCTTATTTCCAGTTGTCAGAGTGTGAATGCTGGAGCTCAGTAGCAAAAAAACAGCACCATCCATGCACAGGATGGAGGTTTGAGCAGACTTGGGAGGATCCCAAGCTTTACAGAAATAAAAATTTAAACACCCCCCCCCAAAAAAACCCCCAAGACACCCAGTGAGGCCTGAGAATTCATTCATGGACGATGAACTGAAAACAGGTTGGAATGGCTATTTTGGATTTTCTTGCCTACCAGTGCTTGGCAGAGAACCTATTTCTTCTGAACATGAAGCATAGAGAGAGAAAAATCCAATATTTTGTCTTTTCATAATAGACAAATTACTTTCCCTAGTATCATTGTAGACAGTATTAGGGGTCAATAGTATCTTACAGGTTTATAAGGCCCTTTGAAATTTTTACCTAGTTAGAATCTTCCTTTAACCCAACAAAAATATTTTTCATTGCAGCTGTATGCAGAGTTCATGTTGATCAATACTTATTGATGATTTTGTCTGCAATTGCCTGCAAATCTTTTCAAATCTTTTCAAGCATCCTCATCTCAGGGGGTTGCTAGACTTATGGTAACTCGAATCAAAGGAACTGACATGACGTAAACAGCTATGATACTTGTATGGAATGTCCATGTTCAGAGGTGATACAGCTCTGGCTACTGGTCACGGGTAGGGCTGTTCCCTTCTGTGATGCTTATAGGTTCTTGGTGGGCATTTTGCTGGCTATTGCTAGAAAAGATGCTGGCTGAGATGGACCTTGGTATGATCCAGCAAGGCTCTTACATTTTAATCTAGGATTAACCCCCTCTGTTATGGTGAGAAATTTCTGTAGTCGATCCTCTCCAGTGACTCAGGAGAAATAGGCAACAGTTGTTCTGCTTGCTGCATGTCACAATATAGTATAGTAATCAATAAGCAACACCTTAATGAATAGCTTCCAATCAGAATAATGCAATGGAACCCACCGTCTGTGCATGCGCATAAAGTTTTCTCCAGTGCTAGTCCTGCTCAGAGTAGATCCGTTGAAATTAGGACAAAACTAATTTAGGTTATGATTTCAATGGGTCAATTTTGAGTTGGACTAGTGTTGGATTCAACCAGAGAGAGAGTGTGTATAATGCTTTCTTGCTAATGTAAAAGAACAAAAAGAATTTGATGATTGATGGTTTTTGTATTTGGCAGAAATAATATCCAACACATTGTTTTTTGACAACTTACCCTTGCGATCTGCAGACTGGGGACACTTGTGACCCCATTCTAGAGAACTACTGGTACTCAAAGCAGCTCTAAAGTGCACACACCTGTGTATAGAACCTAAGCAAATAATGGCATTATAAAGGGCAAACAATCTTCAAAATGAAATCACATATATAGAGAGAGCTGAAGTAGTACATTAAAACTCAATCTTGCAGTCTCAAAAGCAATCAATTTTTTTGTTCAAGGAGAGTATTGCCTTTTTTCATCACTTATTTCAAAGCACATTGTTTTGCAAACAATGTTAGTATGCAAATCTCTAAAGTCTCATTCCATGCCTTTATATGTAGGAAATTTATTCCTTAGCAAAATAAGGAATTTACTGCAAATAAATAAGTTTGTATTGTGAGTCAAAGCATTTTCACCAACCTATCTGTAATGCCTGAAAAACATTTCTGACAATATTAGCTTTATGACTGAAAATAGTCATACATCTTTTTTTTCTTCTGTAAGAAGATGAGTGATCTTTCAGTTTGAAAGAGAACATGGGATAGGGGTAGGTTTTGTTTTGGTACATTTTAACATTAAACAGTAAAAGTATAATACTGTTTATCCGGAGGCTTTCCCATACATTTTTCAAGCACTTGTCAATCAGCGTCATAAATACATAGTTATAAAAATAATTAAACACAGCAAAATAGTCCAGCTATACATTTTGAAGCAACTACAGGTTGACTTACATAGTCTATAAAATTGATGCCATCCTGAAGTTTATAGTGACTTAGTAAATATAAATGTGTATATTGCACAGTTTATATAAGTAATGCTACAGTATAGTTTATTATACTTAGTCTAGGAATTATTTCCATTCACCTGAAATGTCATGTAGAAAGAATGCCATAAACTTAAGAGTTCAGGCCCCAGTTTCCACTGATTTAGTATTAAAACTGAGGTATCAGGGTACTTGAACATTACTTCCAAATGTTAATAGATAAATTTGCTGCTGTTACCCCTCTTAAACCCAACAAGCATACAGTATATATTGAACAGATGCAAAGCTACTTGCATTCTGATAGAATGTAAACTTCATCCCCTTATATGCTAATCTACTCTGTGCAGTTCAGCCTTATAAAACTGGCTGAAGAAGCATGAACTTGCTAGTAACATGTAGACATTACTTAAAGGGAGGAGATTCTGACTATTTCTTATGACGCAGGCATTCAACATGATGTCCTCTAGCTATTATGGACTACAGGTCCCATGATCTGACCAATGGGTGTGCTGACTGATGGGAATCATAGTCCAAAACACTGGCTACCCCAAGAAGAACTTGGATGTCTCAGCTGGAGTAGTCAACATATAGTTGACCTGAGTTATCAGGAACTGATAACGCTTTGGGTTATCCCATGAAGAATAGCATTATTCTAGCAAAGTTATTATCACATGGTCATCCCGGCCTTGCCACAACATTTCTCCTTCAAAGTCCAGCATCCCGTGCTTCCTGGCCCTCATGAGTATTCCAACGACCTTATCCGAAATGCGGACGTATCTTTCAAACAGGTCACCAAAAGTGACTTGGATCTTGCTATCACGGCGGTGCCGAGCCATCGTTCTGATGATGAAGCACATGTCTTTCATCTCTCGGTGGATGTGGTCCTCCGCTCTCTTGGCCCTTTCTGCCGTTTTTGTACCTTCTTTAGGACGGCCATAGCCTTCATCTCCTTTGCGCAGGCGGGTGGACATGGCCAGGTCGTAATCAAACTCCTCACTGAAAGGGTTGAGCTTTTGTGTGATCATGTGCTCATCTGCCCAGTCTTCCCATCTCCCTCTCAGATTGTGGACAGGGCTGTATTTCTTGGAGGCCTTGACGTTTCTGTTTGCACTGAAAGAACCAAGAAATAGATGGTTTTTGAACTGCATTAAATGGCAACAAAATGCCTTTTAGTACTGCTCATCTTTTGCTTTAAAGGGCAGGCCACTAGGTGGCATGTTATCACCAATTCTAAAAGTCACATCTTTATAACAGCTTCATCTGAGCATGCTTAAAACTGTCTCCTTGCCATCTCTTTTATCTTGGAATGCCAGAGTTTGTTCAGGATTGCATTATTACTATTTTCCTGTCAAGAATAATAACCCTTTATTTAGCTTATTATTTGCTGCATTTCATGGTCCTTTGTCCCATGAGCTCAGGCGGAGGGCAACCTTACCTGATGGTCTCAACACACCTCTGATGTAGTTTGGCTGAAAGTGAATGATGGTCCCAAGATCACCCAGTGAGCTTCATGGAGCAAGCTTGGGTTTTTTCCCTTCTCTGAAAGGTAAGACCTGAACCAATGGCTTCAAGTTACAAGAAAGGAGATTCCAACTAGACGTTAGGAAGAACAGTAAAAGCTGTTCAACAGTAGAACGGACTCCATTGGAGGGTGGTGGACTCTCCATCATTGAATGGGTTTTTTTACTAGAAGTTGAATTGCTACCTGTCCGGGATGCTTTAGTTGAGATTCCTGCATTGCAAAGGGTTGGACTAGATGACCCTCGGGTACCTTCCAACTCTACAGTCCTATGATTCAATGATTCTGAGTTCCAGGGTGGACATCATAGCACTCTAACCACTCTACCACACAGTGCTGTTGTATAATAAAACATACATAAAATCACACATTTCCTGTGTCAGCCTGTCCAAATCGAGAATTCTTCACAGTTCCACTGGAAGATCCCAAGGAAACAAATGTCACTGTTAACGGCACAGGAACCAAGAGCATCTCTGTGCCCACGGAATCTTAAAATTTGGTACGTTAAGGGCTAAGATATCATGATACAGCTGGGGCATTCCTATCACACCTCCTTTGGCCCTGTAGAAAACTACACATCCCATCTAGACTTCTCTCTCCCAATCATCTTTACCCAGCCTATGGGGAGTTGATGGGGGTGGCATAATTCCAACCAAAAGGCTTCGATTCGGCTAGGGGGTAGGGCTGCTGAATGAAGAGGCTGTGGCACTGGAGCCCACCTGGACCTGAGGCTCACTGGTAGCCCTGTCCCATCATTTGAGGAACCCTGTCCGAGGGAAATGCAGCCCTTGACAGCAAAAGGGGCCACTTGCTCCTAGTTTTGTCCATCCCTCCCCCCAGCTCCTATTTACAGCCGTCCCCCTTCTGAAAACGCTGCTCTGTTTTCCGAATTCCTGGACAACCTTGCAGGCTGGTCGCAAGCTTTGAATACTTTGAAAGGTCAGCCCGAACAGCATTCCATCTGCTGAATGTCCCTCTGTTGTTACAAGTCCAATGACAACGCATGTGAAATACGTTAAGTGAAATGGTACTCCTAAGCTTCAGGGAGGGGAAAAAACCCATTATAGCTCACCAAAGCACCTATATTCTGAACCTTCTTTCTGATATCTTTGCTATCTGCTCAGTCACGCAGAGGGCAGATGCAGATACAGTACAGCAGCTGTCCTCTCCCAGTCTCCCCGTCTATGACTTCTTAGGCCTTGCGTGCCTTCCCTTCCTCCTTGTCTGATTCCTGCAAAGTTACAAAGGCTGGAAGCGGTGAGGGAAAGGAAAGCAGCTGCAAAGATGCCTTAAGTTCCGGATCCTATTTTAAAACTTCTGATTGCTTTGTGCCTCTGACATTTGCTCCCACCCCCTCCATTCTTCCCACTTAGTTCTTTTAATCCTCCTTTCAAACTAAATACTATTATCACCTTCCCATTTTAATCTTCTCCTTAGTGGGCTAGATTAGCACCACTTGTTTTGCTTTTGGTTTGCTGCTTTGACACCCAAACACAATCTAACGCCGACTCTCTCTTCCTTTCTCATAGGAATCTTCTGCTGTGACACTTCCTGCCTCTGTTTCCCTTTCATATTTCTTTTTTCATTTTTTTTATTATAAAGGGCCAGCTGAGTCCTCTGTACTACTAGCAGCCTAATGCTGGGAAACGTCAATTGATTGGGTCAGAAGTATGATCAGAAACAAAATGGGGACTCACAGAGCATCACCCTCGCTATGGCCACAGGCACACCACAGAAGCATCAGAGAAGGGACCACTTTAAATAGTCATGGCTTCCTTGTTGTTCATTAAGGGTGCTGGGAGTTGTTAGGAGATTCATATTCTCCTCACAGAACTACAGTTCCCAGAATGCCTTAATCTTTACAGGGAACTCTGGGGATTGAAGCTCTGTGAGGGGAATAAGGGTCTACCAACAACTCCCAGCACCCTGACCAAACTCCTGCTCCCATAATTCTTTGGGGAAAGCCATGACTGTTTAAAGTGGTACCACAGTGCTTTAAATGTACAGTGTGAATGTGGCCTATGCAGTGCCAGATTACCAAATAGGCAAAGCATGCACTGACTTACGCTTTTTAGGGGCCTGGTGACAGTGGATCAAAATAATATTGATTTGATTTTGAAAGAAAATTACAATCAAGATTTCTCAGCTCAATATTATCCCACTAGAGCATGAGCACAAGGGGGACCATGAGATTTTGACTGCCATGGGGCCTCCACAGGGTTTAATCCAGCACTGGGCTTCTCCTTGAGGCTGGTAGCATTAACAGACATGGAACCCAAGGGCATTTACCAGCAACTCTAGACTACAACTTCACATAGTCTGAGGCAGAGGTGTGGTCCTCTAGCACGTCCCTAACTGTTGGCCATGAACTACTGTTCAGCAACATCTTGAAGGTCAGGGAAGGATCTTTGTGTTTCACAGCCCTGTGCCATTGAGAAGGGCACTAGGCTGCTCTAGACCTTGTGGTACATGTCAGGAGTGGATTGAACTGAGTTCTGGTGGAGCTGGATGCAAACGTTCTACTCTGCACCCAAACTGCCTGGAATGGAGCCAGTAGGGTTTACCTATTACTACAGTATATAGCAGTGATCTTGTCCAGAGCCACTGTGGTGTATGTCAAAATAAGAACAGGGAGACCTGAGTTTAGACCCCAGACATCCATAAAGCTCACTGGCTGTCCTTGAGCTACCCTGGGCACCATCCCAGAATCCCTTTTTAGTGTTCTCCCCTCACACAATTACAGTTACGCTGGAAGAAGAGCAAAGGTATGTCTGCTGGACTTGTTCCTGCCATTATGCGCTTGCTGCCTCCCTGATTTTTTATTTTAGCAGGGTGGGGGGAGTCTTAAGTAAGGAGCCTGGTGTGTGTGTGTAGGTTCCTCTTGCAGTTTAGAACCCTGTTCCCTAGTACTGTTGTGGGAAGGAAGGAAGGAAGGAAGGAAGGAAGGAAGGAAGGAGTGTAGGGGAGAAGTCTTTTACATGACTTGGTTCCATTGAGGAAAGGAAGGTTAGAAATGTGCTTGTCATTGTTGAATTTCTGAGAGTTCTTCCAGACCTGTTAACCACCAGAAGGATCAGAACAGGGTGGTGCAATTGGTTTGGTCACACTGGGTGCCACACTTCAGGGATTGCCAAAACAATGTTGTAGAACAGAGTGTGAGAGAGGGGGTGCTGAATTTTAGCATTGCACAGGGCGCTGCTGAAATCTGAGAACCAAAAGTCTGCCTGTGATCAGAACAGCAAACACAATCTGAAAGAGGAACTATTGTACCATCTCTCTCCCTCTCCCTCTCCCTCTCCCTCTCTCTCTTCCTCAAAGGTATGTTTCCCTGCCACTTCAGTGCTAGGCCAGCCATGTGAGAACCAACCATCTGGGTGCAAGCCAAGCTAGGCATACTGAGGAAATGCAAAGGTCTTTCAAAACGACCTTGCAACTTCATGGAATTCAAAACTTTGTCGTTCTGTATAAACACACTGGGATTTCTTTAGTGCCACTTGCCTCTTACTTTCCTCCAAGGCATTGTTTTTTAAGTAGGGAGGAAAACACTCGGTGTCTTATTAACACAGCCCAAAGTGTGGGTGGTTTGTGTTTTGTCCACACCAATGTAGTGCCAGATAGTTACTGCTAGAGGATGGAGACCAAGTTATATTTATTTCTCTTTATTTAAAGCATCTTTATCCTGCCAAAAAAAAAAAAAAAAGGTTCACATGAGGTGACTCTGCAGGTGCAACCTTGTGTGATTTAATGCCTAGATGTTAGGGAGGATTTTAGACTAGCCATGTTCTGTACTGGCCAGCTCTCTATGTGCAGGAAATGGTTGTTTATGAAAGAGGACTGAATTATATGGGCCTCTCCATTGGCAATCTGGCGGTACAATCCAGACAGAGGTTTATTGCTTGAATGAGAACCAAATTACAGGTAATGGGGGGTTCAGTGTTCAGGTAAAGCAGATGCCAATGGGTGCGGATGGAGCAGGAGCGTGTGAGGAAAGGGAGGAGAAATTGAAACCCTTCATTCCAGCCAAGTCTGCCATCCAATTAGCTATACATCAACCTGTGCTTTTCTACATGTGGAGTAACAAAAGTTTTTGGGGAGAATATTGTGTTTTTCAAGCGGACACTCAGCTGGCAAGGGATGTATTGCAGCCCAAGGGCTCCATTTTCTTTCTCACAGGCAGAATTTCTTAAAGGCAATTTCCTTCATAGGCTGACACCGATTTGAAGGAAAATTTCCCCTCACATGGCAGTCCAATCTCCTCCATCTTTAGTGATTCGCCAGTCTGACTCATGACGAGAGAAAAATCATGAGGTAAAATTAATACCACTGGAACATGTACAAATCAATGCTAATCATTGATGATGATGATGATGATGATGATAATTTAAGGTGGGTACCTTCAACCTCAGGCTCCACGGTGGGTTACAACATTATAACACAATATTAAAGACAGTTTAAATCAATTTAGAATCACAAAAACAAGGTGGGTCCTGAACATATACACCTCAAATGTGAAAAGCCAATGCAAAGAGGTGCATGGGCCTGCAAAAACTAATTCTGAGGGCTGGTTTGCCTGAGGCAGTGAGATAGAATATTTATTATTTCATTTTATTTTGACCTCCAAGGAGGTCAAGGTGGCATAGATGGTTCTCTCCCTCTTCATTTTATCCTTACAACTCCTCAGTGAGGTAGGCTATGCTAAAAAAAGGGGGGGGCGGGGAATGACTGTCCTACCTAAGGTGCTTCATGGCTGACTGAAGATTTGAACTGTGGTTTCTGAGATCCTAGTCTACCATCCTAACCATGACTGGATTGGCCTAAGTCTCTTCGTTCAGCTCCTCTAGATTTTAAAGTACATACTAATCTTTATTAATATATTTCTAGCACACTTTTTAGTGCCAGATCCTTGCAAGGCACCTTTATGGAGGGATGTTAAAAACAAAGGAATTGGCAGATATAATAAAAACAGCACCAGAGAAAATCCTATGCTGGGAGCCAGCAAAATAAAAATAAAATAAAATAAATCTTTACCGCTTCTGAACAGCTGTGTTAAGGTGAAGCTCTTCAGAAAATATTTGAGAAGTTCATGTGGCTAAAGGTTACTTACATCATCACTACGGTTGCATTTTATTTTTAGTGAGTAGTTCGTGTTAATCTGGGCTGGCTCCAGGATGAACTGAATGGGCTGTTTAGTGGAAATTGTATATGTGTGGCAAATTTGAACCTCTTCTTTTCAGGAATAGATCTGAATTGGCAATGAAGCCATCCAAAGTTACTGGGAATACAGAATAGAAATGTTGGGCCATTGGTCAAAATGAACACTACAGAACTATGTATAACAGGAAGTTTGCCTGCTTGGCAGTGTCCCACCAGTCTTAATTTTAGGTTTCTAGTTCAAGTGGGTGAGTGGGCTGGCCATGATCCTTGACAGCTTGAAGGTTTTACACAGTCTCAAGTGGGTGCGAAAGCCAGTACCCCACTCCTGTGATAGTTTTACACCCTCTTTAAACGGGTGTGAATGACTATGCAGGGATACAGAAATGAGTGGAGAAGCCAGCTTGGTACTAGGATGGGGGTGGGAAGAGTCCAGGTTGCTCTGGCAGTAAAACAGACTAGATTAGGAGCATTCCAAAATAGATAAATATCACTTGATTGTTCTCTCCTGCCTCCACTGCAGGACAAGGTATGTTGCTATTTTAGGTCAATTATTTAAGTTACAGTGAATGTCCAAAATTTGGTGAGTATTGTCAATATCAGACTAGTATTTCATGAACATTCAGCGAGGATCTAGCCAGCCAATCTCACAAGGGTTGTTGTGAGGCTAATGTTTGGGGACTGGAGGGATGAACCCTGAGCTTCTTGTTTTATTCTTTTTGTAAACTGCTTTGATGTTTTTTTGTTTTTGTTTTTTTACAATCAAGTGTTTTGTGTGTGTGTGTGTGTGTGTGTGTGTGTGTAAGGAAACAAACAAACAAACAATATATAAGCTATATTTTTGGGTACATTTCTAATAATTGAATACTGCATTTAAAAAAGCAACAGTACAGGAATGCCTTGGGACTTTGAGAACTCCCAAGACTGGGACTCGGTTCAAGATTTCAAGGTCCAGCTGGTGAAAGGTAAAGGTAAAGGACCACTGGACAGTTAAGTCCAGTCAAAGGCGACTATGGGGTTATGGCGCTCATCTCGCTTTCAGGCTGAGGGAGCCGGCATTTGTCCACAGACAGCTTTCTGGGTCATGTGGCCAGCATGACTAAATCGCTTCTGGCGCAACGGAGGACTGTGACAAGTGCCAGAGCGCTTGAAACACCGTTTACCTTCCTGCCACAGTGGTACATATTTATTTACTTGCACTGGCGTGCTTTCGAACTGCTAGGTTGGCAGGAGCTGGGACTGAGCAACGGGAACTCACCCGTCGTGGGGATTCGAACCACCGTCCTTCTGATCGGCAAGCCCAAGAGGCTCAGTGGTTTAGACCACAGCGCCACCCGCATCTCCTCCAGCTGGCAAAGGACCATAGCTCAGTGGTGGAGCATCTATGTGCTTTACATGTCTTAAACCCTGGAGAACTGTTGTCAGTCCGTGTGAACAATACTGAGCTAGATAGCCAATGGTCTGACTCAGTATACTCCGGCTTCTAATGTTCCTATGTATGGAAATGATCAGCACTGCAAAAACTGAAAGGTTTTTCAAAACCACCACCCTTTCATCTATGCAGCTGTGTGAGAACGGTGGCTTAAGTTGAAGGGCACTTAAATGAAACTGAAAAGTAAATGTGGGGAAAGTACAGAACTGCAGGTGTCGCGAACCTATCCTATAAATCACTTTCTTGTCATTATTCCTTTGGTGTGTTCAATTGCTACATGACACGTCTGGTGGCAACTCATGTGGTTCTGGCCAAATGCTTTTCTTTCTTTCTTTTTTAAGGAAAGAAAATGCTGCAGTCATTATTCTTCTACGCAGGGCAGGGCAGGTGAAGTGGCTGACCCAGCTATAGGTACTTTGCAGCAGTTTTTCTTCCTGCAAACAACAGATTGGAAATTGTCCCTCTTTCCAGATTTGCATTGTGTGGATAATTGGCATTTCATAAAGGCCAGTTGCCTGGGAGGGGCAGGGCAAAATCCAGCTGTGTGCAGCTTTCTCCTACAGAGCAAGCTAATAAGCATCTACTTCTGTCTCTCCGAGTGGTTGGTACAAACTTTTGTCCACTAGGATACTAGAAGTAGCTATTCTAACAGTTATGTATTAAAACAGTTGTTTTACTTTGTTTTTAGAGGTGAGTGGCGGGTAATTAATTGTAGAGTATTAGTAGTAACTATCTATCTATCATCATCAATCTTTATAGATCTGTCATAGCCGAAGTTTGAGCCCCCTGTAATCTCTCTATACATGCAGTAGATGACAAAATAGGCTGTTTAGCTATGTGACATGTTGGTGGCCACTAAACTCATTGCTAAAGAAAAAGGATTATACAAATTAATGGATGATAGATCTAGCAACAGCCCTAAGGTAGATAAAGCTAAATAGAACATTCATTTCCAGAGGCATGAATATCAGGTGTTGACAACAAACAAGGGCAGTGGGCTGTTGCATCTGTGGTTTTCGTTTGTACTTCATGGAAGCACCTAGCTAACAGATGGAAACATCTGAAAACTTTAACACCAGTGCTAGAGTTACCCAAGTTGGCTGACCCCAAGTAATGTAGGTTCAGGGGTCTTCCAGATAACCTCTTTATTGAGTGGACTTGTTGCAGCAGAGTGTTTTCATCCACTTTAATTGTGCAAACCAACGTTTGCTGTATGCAACTGAACCTCTCCTGAAAAACACTGGCATTCTGGAGCCGTCATGTGACTACATTATTACCCACCAACCATAGCCTAGTATTTTCATTGTTAGGGTTATTTCAAAGGCAGTTGAAAAAATATTTTACTGCACATGTTGGTACCTGCTATTCCCAAAGGTCACTGGAAACTGCTTCTGTGTGAGGACTCCTTCTGGGTCCTTACATGGGCCATTGTGCCGACCAGTTCATCACACACCCAATGACTTATTCTCCACCCACTGCCAAAATGTTCTTGATGTAGCATCATGGGAGAGACATTGTAGTGACGGCTGAACATGAGCCCACTTCGCAGAAATGCAAATGGTGTATAAATGCCTTAAATAATAATAAATGCCTTTAATAAATAAAGCATCCATCAGATGGAAGCAGTTTCAAGGGGGGGGTCTCCACCTGGCAGGCTCATTGGGTGAAGCAGCCCTTGTGAAGCCCACCTAGACCTACACTTGGAAAACTTGACAATTACTTACAGTGATGATGAAGGCCGTTTTATCCTCACGGTCCGTATTTCTTGACTACTGTTGTCAGCATCCAGTTTCTCCTCTGAGTCTCCTCCATAACCACTGTCCTCGGTATCTAAGCTGTCGCTACGATAATTCTGTAGTTCCGGTTCATCGCCCTTATCTTCCTGTTCCATCTGTTTCCACCCCTTAGTCAGCTCCGACACCAGGTTAGAACACTTCCTCCTCCTTGTAGGGGACATTTTGCCACTGAGAAGCTTATCAATGTCTTCGGTACTCTTGTCTGTTGACGAACACCCATTGTCTTTTTCATACTTGTCACTGAGGAGGCTCACACCACTGCCTCTTTCGTAGGCTTTACTTACAATGGTCTTTGTCACCTCTTTGCTTCTGATGTTAAGTTTCTGGAGGGCTTCGTTTGATTCACTCGGGGCCTGCTCTCCATTTTCTTTTGGCTCCTGAGGTACTGATGGAAAGGCCACGCCATCTTTTGATTGGTCTTTCTTGAAATCGTTTGGTGGTTTGGGAAATACCCTCTCCCTTGGGGGATTCTCCTCTGAGGGCACCCACCCACTGGGCTCCTGGACTTGCTTCGTATGGTGGTCAGATGCCCACTGCTGCCAACCCCGTGCCAAGCTGATGACGAGGCTAGCCGTACGGATCTTTTTGATGGCCCTCTGAGCAGGGGTGTTCTTCTTCAGCTGTTCTTCTGGAGACATTGTGTTGCCTGTGGCTTCCTCACCCATCCCTGCGTTAACACCACTTAGTTAAGGCTGCCCTGTGGCAAGTAACTGGCAGAAGGGAATGGTAGGGATTTAAATAGATGGTGGTGGGGATTTATGATGCTGGAAAGTATGGGAAACATTTCTCACATGGAAAGAGGATCCTTACTCTGACAGTGTTCTTTTTTTAAAAAGCCCAGGCTTGCATTTCACCGCAGCTGATGGGACACTGGATATGGTAAACATGGATGACGCAGGACAGCCACAGCTGTGATGGAAATTAACAGCACCTGTATGTGCCCTCTCTAAAGGTACCTTAGTCATGCATTCGGTTTGACAGTAAAACGTGTTTTATGTAGCAGAATTTGCTTAATGGGATGGTTTTCGCTCTTTGCACTCTTAGAAGAAGGCAAATCAGTCAATGAAAACGCTTGGAATTGGGTAATGCCAGAAATATCCTGGCTATCAATCAGTTAAAAAGTCAATCACTCTTATTCATCAATAAAGGACTGCACACCAAGGCAGCTTTTTGCATGCACAGCTGAACTGAATACTGCGGGTTTGCAGTGACCACGGGATTTGGCTTGGGCCATGATTCTGTGCATTCAAAAATAGCCTGTCTCTACCCCAAGTGTGTTGTAGGCTTCTTTTCCTTCAGCTCACTCTTTGTTTACTACAATTCCCAACCTATCAATGGGAAGAAAAGCATGGTTAAACATAAGAGCCCTGAGGGATCAGGCCAACGGCTCATCTGATCTAGGCTGTTGTTTTCACTGTGGCCAAGCAGATACCTGTAAGCAGGACCTGAGTGCAAGAACATTTTCCCCACTTATGATTCCCAGAAACTGGTATTCAGAAGTGTACTGCCTCCAATACTGGGGGTATAACATAGCCATTCTGGCTAAAGGTAAAGGTACCCCTGCCCGTACGGGCCAGTCGTGTCCGACTCTGGGGTTGCGTGCTCATCTCGCTTAAGAGGCCATGAGCCGGCGCCGTCCGAAGACACTTCCGGGTCACGTGGCCAGCATGACGAAGCTGCAGCTGGCGAGCCAGCACCAGCGCAGCACACGGAAACGCCGTTTACCTTCCCGCTATAAAGCGGTCCCTATTTAGCTACTTGCACTTAAGAGTGCTTTCGAACTGCTAGGTGGGCAGGAGCTGGGACCGAACGATGGGAGCTCACCCCGCCGCGGGGATTCGAACCGCCGACCATACGATTGGCAAGTCCTAGGCGCTGAGGTTTTACCCACAGCGCCACCCACATCCCTAGCCATTGTGGCTAGTGGCCATCAAAAGCCTTATCCTCAATGAATTTGTCTGAAACCTATCCAAGCTGGTGGTCATCATGACATCTTTTGGATGACTAAAGCCTTACCTGTTCAGCATCATCTAAGTCCTGAGCATTCTTTAAAACCAATGAGAGAAGAAGAAGAAGAAGAGTTTGGACTTGATATCCCGCCTTTCACTCCCTTTAAGGAGTCTCAAAGCGGCTAACATTCTCCTTTCCCTTCCTCCCCCACAACAAACACTCTGTGAGGTGAGTGGGGCTGAGAGACTTCAAAGAAGTGTGACTGGCCCAAGGTCACCCAGCAGCTGCATGTGGAGGAGCGGAGACGCGAACCCGGTTCCCCAGATTACGAGACTACCACTCTTAACCACTACACCACACTGGCTCTAGTGTGGAGGCATAGTGTGATTTACCGAACAGCAATAGCTGGTTTCACTTGGTTTTCTTAGTTTACTTTGAGGAAGTGATTTATTATTTCGTGGTGGTCGTTCATAAAATAGCTGCTTGCAAAAGCATATAATGTTTCTCATGTAACGAGAGAAGATTCCCTTGTTTTTCCGTGCTATGTGCCTGAGGCATTTCAGCAGGTCAGCCAGCCATTCCCAAATGACATCAACTGAGAGCTCAAATGGGGCAAATGAATCATTGGTTGCATGCTAACTTCATTGTAGTCATATCAGAGCTAAATTTACACTCTGTGCGCTGCCCAAGAACAGACAGAACTGAAGGAGTCTAGGTCCCCCCCCCCCAGCCCTTATAGGCTGCCATATAATAAAAAAACAAGTCAGAGAATCTTATATGGTAATAAATCAAGTTAAATTTTTTTTTTAGTGATGCAGCTAAAACTTGAGAACCAGTTAGCAACCTCACAGCCATATTCTGGATTAATTAATATTTCTGGGCAGTTTTCAGAGACAGCCCCATTTACAACTCATTGCAGTTATTCAAACTCCCGCTACTTTTAACCCGTGTTGTCATTCCTTTGCACTGAAATGAATGCTGTGGAATAGTGTAATGAAAATAAAAAAAGAGATCATGATGTGCCTCTGGCCTGATCCAGCTATGCTATTCTTATCGTTCTTACTCACAGACAGCATTTCTATGAGGATGAAAACTCCTGTCCCACTGGAATGTAATCTCTGAATCAACCCTCTGTTTTCTATCGTAGGGAGTCGAATGCTGTTAGTCAGCCAGTCACTTGAATATGATTGTGTCATTAGCTAGTGAATGAGGAGATTGTGGGAGAAGCAAAGGACTTCAGGGCTGGCAAAGGGTTTATGCCTGTTTTTTATGTGATTTTATGCCTGTTTTCTACTGTTTTCTCTTTCAGTTTGTTTGTTTTAATTGCATTTTATGCTAGTTTAAAGTTGATTTTGGTGTGTCAAGTGTTTCAGAATATAAATACATGTCTGAAATATGAGGACAGACATTACATTCCCTCCAACATATTGAGTGCCCAAGCGGGGACACACATCTTCCCACCTGTGCTTCCGTGAAAGATTATGGAGCCCAAATGATATGCTATGTTCGGGACCATACGAGTTTGCAGTCCCCCCAAAAGCACTCTTTTTCCAGGGGGAAAAGCACTTTTTCAGGTGAGATGTTCGCATGAAATTATGTGAGATCACGGCACCCAGAGTGGAGCTCTCCACAACTGGACTTTTTGTCCTTTTCCAATCACATCCAAACTAATCTTATTTATTAAAATCAACAAATTGTGCCCATCTTTGCTTCTTTCCACAAAGTCCCCCACATGCTCACACACTCACCCTTGGAAGTTTCTTGGTGTTTTGGGGGGTCTCTTAAGGCTGATGTTTCAGAATCATTTACCTTTATTGCTGTGGACACACAGCCCCCCTTCTCTTGGCTAGGTGTAATGCATCCTGCTTGTGCTGTATATTTTTAGGGACGCTTTTAGAACCAACAGCGCGTATGAACATCTGTTCATTTTTTGTGTGTGTAGGTATGCTAATTGGCTTTTGATACCATTAATCTTTGTTGTCCTTATTGATCCTTGAGGTGCCAGATTTTGGAGGCTGTTCAGGTTTCAGTATCAAAAGATCCTAAAGTGGATGTGTGCCAGGAGTTTGGGAGGCTGCTGGCATCAACATTGTCAGTTTTTGGGCACCAGGCTATGGCATTTTTATTTCCTCAGGTTTTCTTGGTGCTTGAACATAACCCTGAAATACAAACTTGACTATCTGCAAAATCATTAGGGATTATAGTACTTTCCTGCCTCAGTTTGTTGTGTAGGAATTAATTCGATTAAAGAAGAAGAAGAGGAAGTTGCAAGTCATGGCAAAAATGCAAATAGGCTGAAAAATCTAAGCTAGGAAATGTTATGATGAATCAGTCCACCTCTGATTTCTGTCACTGCAGTCCTATTTAATGAAGATATAGCTTGTTTGTCCTTGACCTGTACATGCTTTATCCCTCAGAACCTGTCTTTTCTGACATTCAGGACAAATCACCTCAGGTTCTGGAAGCTGGTCACTTAGTTGCGAACTGCTGTGTCGTTATTCGTGCTGTCTTCGTTCTGAACTCTGCAGTCATCTGAGGCAAAACAGGATAAATATCCTGTGCTGGGTGATATAAGAATAAATCATTTTGTTCATCTCCACAAATATAACTCATTATGGAGTGCCCTCAACATTTAGTTCATTTCCTTGTTTTAATCTCATTTGTAAATCGCTTCCCATGTAACACTCCGAAGCCATTTACAATTTAAAAAGCTATATAAAAGCATCGTTTCTGGTTCAACTCTTGTAGAACTGGGATGAAAACCTCCACATAACAGCTTTGGGGGAGGAGAAAGGTCTTCAACAGGTGCCGAGATTATAACAGAGGCAATGCCCACCTTGATACGTAACAGGAGGGAGTTCCAAACTTTAGATTCCTAGAGCTGATATATGAACCTCCTGGTTGAAGTAAAGTGTCTCTTTCCTCTGAGCTCCTACATGTTTCCCCAGATTATACATGATTGGGGCAGAACAGGTCTGCCATTCTCAGGGCCAGCCAATGCAGCCAATTGTCAAGGCTCTGTCAAGGCTTCGGGAAAGCTATTCCTCCCCCAATTGCAGGAAGAGCAGAGAAAACAAGGTAGAGTCCTTTTTTAATGAGTTTTATTCAATTCTAATAGTGAGAGACAAAAGAACACAAGGCTTAACAGTGACGTTGCTCCAAACTGGGCTCCTCCGCCCTCCTTCCCAGCAGCAGCATCTTTCCTTATGGTCTGCCCCTCGTGGTCAAATGTCTCTGATTCCATTGTTCCTGTGCTCTTAACGAAAGTTGAGTTCTGGGCGAGGGGGGGGGGTCAGAAATACTTTCTAGTGACAATGTGTCATCTGGCTGCCCTGCCGCAGCCCCCAGCCCCCGTTCTTCTAACACAGTCCTCTATCTCTGAGCTTTGACTTTCCTCCAACACCTCAAAGCCCTGCTGTAAATCAAGGCTGCCTCCCTCTTCTCTTGCAGCACCAGGAAAAGGTGTGTGTGTGTGTGTGTGTGAGAGAGAGATCTCTCCACCATTCCTCCTCCTCCTCCTCCATCTTGCCCTCTTGAGTCCAGTCCCTGACACCAATGTAGTCTAAGACTCAGACCACTACAATCATAGAATTGTAGAATTGGAATGGACCGCGGGTGTTGTCTACACTTGTTGACAACAGGTCTTCATGGTTTCCAAGGCGGGGGAGCAGTCCCCTAAGCTCCAGCTGGAGATTCCAGTGACTGAACTTGGTATCTTCTGTGTGCAAAGCAGACACTCTTATCACTGAGCTATGGACCTTCCCTGAACCTGAGAACCTGAACGTTGTGCCAGCTCTGCCCTAAGCCATGAGGAGGGATGTAAGTCTGTGAGCCACTCAGACTGGCGGAAGTACAGCACAGAATTATCTACTCAGCAGTCAACTGCATTAACTGGGACTGAGGTGATTTGAGCAGAGAAACCAGTCAGGAAGAGGGTGGCTTTCTTCTAGATGCACAGGGAAATATTTTATGCCCATAAATGCATGAGTCCTAGACTGCATTGGCTACTGTGGATCATGATGGCTGAGCAAGCAAGCAAGCAAGCAAGCAAGCAAACAAACAAACAAACAAACAAACAAACAAACAAACACTGATCATGTGGAAGTTAAACCTTGTTCCAGACTGTAATCAGAGCAGGGCAGAAATCTTATCAGGACGAATAGGTTTAAAAAAAAGGGGGGGGGGAAAGAAAAAGTGTGAGAACTTGGTATGCCACAGGATTCAGAACACATGCAAATCTTCCCAGCTGAAATTCTCAAACAGTTGCAAGTAACGAACTAGGTGAAAGTATTTCATTAAATAAACCAGATGGAATCTCATGAGCTTGCAGAAGGACAGCTGCCAGGGCAAATCTCTCCTTCATTCATTCAAATCTAAGTTAAGAACATAAGAAGGGTCTGCTGGATCAGGCCAGCGGCCCATCTTGTCCACATTATCCTGTCCTGCCCCTCCCTCCCTGTGTACTGTTTCAGGGGTATCCCAACCCTCCAGAGCAGATTTGGGGGAGGCACAGAGGGAAAGAGAGAGGGGAGACCTGTTGCGCTGATGGGAGTCCTTGCACTAGCTTCTGCTAGTGTGCCAGGTCAGTTTAGTCCAACCCTATGTCTTGCTCAAGAAAATAACTATGGCTGAAATCCTATGCACACTTAAACTTAAGAAGTGTAAGCACTGTTGGAATGGGGCTGTAAAAGAATACCTACACAAGGGAGGATCACATATCCCCTGGTGGATGACTTAGAACAAATTGAAAGAACAGTGAGCAACTTGTGGAAAAAAATCTGTGTCTATACATACCTCTCACAGTTCTTTGCTTTGCAATGTGCACAGCTTGTGTGGATGAGATGCAGTCCAAGACACAGGAACCTGGGAGCAAATAATCTCTGCTCTATGGGGAAGGGCCAAGGGTCAATGGTGGAATATGTGCCTTGCATGCTGAAGGTTCAGTGTCCAGCTAGGTCTGAAATGCCTGAAATGCTGATGCACTAGATAGTGTGGACCAGCTATTTTTGGACTACAATTTCCATCATCCTTGACCACTGTTCCTGCTAGCTAGGGATGGTAGGAGTTATCATCCCGAAATGCTGGAGACCCACGTTTAGGAAACCCTGGTGTAGACCAAGGACAACCTTGTAAGGAGCCACATGCCAGAGGCTAAAGTGGGTGGAGTGATGAAGTATCATCATCATCAACAACAACAACAACTTACCAAGGTCCATGGTGGGTTACAACATCAAGACACAAGATTAAAAACAGCTTTTCAAGCAACTTGCAATAAAACAAGGTGGGTCCCAAAAATAGATACCGCAAAAGCCAGGGTAAGGAGGTGCTTCTTCAATTTTCATTGGAAGCTGTGCCAGATGCGCATCTGAGATGAGGGAGTTCCACAACTCAGGGTGGGGGGTGCCCTCTCCTGAGCCATCCCACCCCCAAGCCTCTCAGGGTGGAGGAACTACCGAGAAGGCACCCTCCTCAGCATAATTTAACACCCAAGAAGGTCTGTGGGGAGGGAGGTAGTCATTTCTACAGTAGGCTAGTTTCTACTCACCCCTTCCACCCAACATCTAAGCAAGCTTGAAATATTATTAGGGTTCAAGGACACATTCCAGCCAAGTGCAGCTTGGCTCACATTGAGAGGTGTTGCTTGTGAGTGTGAATAGCCTGGATAATGTCCCACAATTGGTCTCTGGGTCTGAGGTTCTCCATGCTGAGCTAGATGCTCAGCCTGGGTATGAGGCAGCTCTGCATGTTCCTATTATAAATGGCTGGAACTGAAAAGAGGGACTGACTTCAGAGCTGACATAGATGGATTTCTCTCCCATGGCTAAATAAATACATTACTCATGCAGCCAGGACGATGTCGAGCTTATTTCAGATTCTTTGGTGAGTTGGCCATAATTGAGAGTTCAGGTGTCCTCAGGGCTGATAAGGTCACACCACATCAGAGTGCGCAATAGGCTGAATACAGTGCATGTGAGACCTAAGGCCAGCCTGGAAAAACACATTTGGTGAACACAAGATAGCAGCAACCTACTGATCTGCTCAGTAACCCAAAACCATTTTTTTAAAAAAGTCTCTCCCTATCTTGGCATTTATACCACAGGAAGACATACTGTGCCCTTACATCTGAAACCACTTAGGCATCTTTGCTTTAAATTCCTTCCAACCCTGTCTGTCAAGAAGCAAGATTTACAAGTGGAATTGCTGCTTTCCAAAGCAGGAGACGTACTGTCCACACAGAAATGTTTTCAGAGGGGAAAAGGCTGGCTGCTGACACCAGACCCAACTAAAATTTATTTCCTAAGTTATATAACTTGCACATATGTGTGTGTATGCATATGAGCTCATGGAATTATCAATATTAGGAAAAGGCACTTTTGAACATGCGCTCCCATCCCATCCCATCCCTTTGCATCACTCCTTTTGCTGGATGCTCTGCGCCACTGCTGCTTGCAATGAATCTACCACAATCTTTCCAAATGTGGAACGCAATGCCGAAAACAGCTAGTTTGGTGCATTTGCCGGGGTGGTGATCTAGGTCAGTGGCTCGCAAATTTTCCTCTCCTTGGACAACTTGAAAATTGCTGGTGGTCTTGGTGAATCACTGCAAAGTATATACACAAAGTATCAAATGTGGTGACAGTAATAATAATACAAGAAAACAAGACCACCACAAACTGGCTTATAAGTATAAAACCAAATTTACTAGAATAATAGCTAGAATAGAGATAGACTTGTAACCATTCAAACAACAAACATGCTAAGGTGCCATGTGCAAGACAAAAGCCTGGAGATACTGTAGACATGGAGTGGATAAATGTACAACTGTCTCTTAACAAGTTACATGTGCAGTAAACGCTATATGGTGAATCACTGTCAGAATGCTATCAGTGGCTCCCAGCTGGTTGCCTAGGAAAGTATAAAGACAAGGAAAAGTTTCTTACTGTCCTTTTTCAGTTCAAACTTTACAGAGAGAGGCTATAGAACTTCTTGGATAATAGTGTTATCCCAAGTGAATCTCCACCCCCCCTTCCTCATTCGTCATCATCATCACCTCCTCTACGGGTGCCACTAAGTGCTCTCTGTCTTTGAGCTCTTTGCTCTCCTACTTTTAAGGCTCGCCGGGTTCTGGGAGATTGTGGGTCTGGAATGCTTTCTAATGACAACGTGTCGGCCAGGTGTTCCTCTGGCTCTCCCATTATTTCCAACTTTCCCCCTCATCTGCCTCTGACTGCGACCTCCTGCAAACCACTGTTGTAAATCTATACTGTCTTCCTCTTCCTCCTCCCTGGAAGGGCCAGGGTGGGGAGGCAGTCTCCACCATTCCTCCTCCTCTCCCCAGCCCCTGACAACCACTTAATAATTGTTCTGTATGTTGCAGCAATTGCAATGCACCGTGTTAGATGCTGTACGATTTTTATTGTATTTTTATGGCTTGCTTTATTTCTCATATGGTTTTCTATTATAATGAATTTTGCACTCCATTTAATTCGAACTCTAATACAATGCAAGAAATGATCAGAGCAATAGAAATATGTATTAAAATCAATGTGGATATTTAATGTGGTCATGCTGCAAGCAACCTGAATGTAGCCTGAAGACCACTGTTGGTCCATGGACCAAAGATTGGAAACCCTTGAGCTGGGTTATCCAGACAGCAGCAGAATGATGTGAAATGTGAAGTGGAATCAGTGGGAATGTTGCTGTTCTTGGAAACAGATCTCTGAGACTTCCCCCCACCCCCCGAAGTGATGACATCTTCACAGAGCAGCTGGGTAGTTTATGGACCTTGCTGCCTGCATTTTTGGACTCCCCTTGGAGGTGTGGCTATGGGACTGCTATTATGAGCTTCTGTGCTAGATTTTTGACAGCAGCTGCTGCAATAGTCCTGTTTCAGTGACAGAGGGGGCTGCACAGGGGACTGAGAAACTGGCACAGAGCTGACATTAGATCTCCTTAACTCCACCTTGCTTACTTTTCACCTAATGTACTGCTGCTGGACAGTACAATGTAATACAACCAAAAATAGGACTTCCAGGTGAAGCTCTCTGCTGGAATCCTGTACCCTCCATCATCATTTTTTTCACAGGCCGCCACATACACCACAGGATTCTTTTTCATGTAAGAAGCTTCATCTCTCTCCTTGCTCCCCATCCTCCTCCTCATCTCCATCAACTTTCCCAGTTGAGTTAGGCAGCCACTGCACACAAACACACTCTCCTAGGAATTTTCACGTTGAATGACATGGGTTGCGGCCTGGAAAAATAGGTACCAACTTGGCTACCCTGTACCTCTGAATCCAGGGGAAGCAGTGACACAGGCATTTCCCCACAAACCCATCCATCAGGTTTGATAGTCTGAAGTGGGGCTTAGCTGTTTCCCCTTATGTAAGAAAGGACCACAAATTATAGTTGAATTCCTCCAGGAGATCCCAAATAAAAAGGAAAGGTCTGCTCATCAGCCCACACATCTTACGTTGTGCAGGCCAAGTTTTAAATGCTTCCTTTTAAATGGATGAATTTCATTGGAATTATAAAATAGTATGTGGCAGTTAAGCTTGTGTTTTATTTGCAGGGAAACGGATCCTGACAGGTTGCCACTTCACACTGCTTTACTAGTGCGGACAGCATGTGTCATGACGGCAGATTTATTCTGCTGTATAAATAAAAATACCCATTGCATGCTACTATTTATTTAATTTAATTTATATGCTGCCTTCCAGGGGAGTTTACATTGAATTAATGCAAGCATCAAATGTGATTAAAGACTGCACTGAAACCAACAGGATTTAAAGCTAGCAGAGCACTAAAACTATTACCAGTAATGGTGAAAAATCAGCTCAGTTGACATATTAGGGCAGGTCAAAAGGTAATGACTGATGGACTGTATTTCTATGCTGCTTCCCATTCAAACAAATCCCTAAGTGGCTTACAAACAATAAACAGCAATAAGATAATAGATCAGCAGAAAGTACAGCATAAATCGTATCAGTAACAAACCATCAGTAAAACAATTATAACCTATGAAACAAACCAGCAATTAAAAATAAGCTAAATATCACAATTACAGCATGTCATATTATATGATTAGGAAATCAATAAGGCATTTATAATCTTCAAAACAATGTTAACAAAATAGCAACTAAAAAAAAATCTAAACACTATTAAATTGATATCCATGCACACACACTTGGACTCATAATCTTTCACCCTGTTCAGTTCATTAAAATACACACACACACACACACACACACACACACACCCCTAAATCAGCCCCTACCAACCTGTTGCTGTCCAGATCCCTTGGACTACAGCTGCCCACCAGCCCCAGCCAACATACACCTCACCTTCTCTCAGTGAGAAAAAAGTAAAAAGTGGAAGAACTGCTGTCTTGCTCCAGCTCAGCATGAGAGCTCGTGAGGTGCAAGGGCTGGAAGGTTGGACTAGGACCTTGGAGACCAGGCATGAATATCCACTCGGCTGTGGAGCTCACTGGGTGACCTTGGGCCAGTCATCGACTTGCAGTGTTGTTGTGAGGATAAAACAGGGAACTGGAGAACCTGTGCACACTTTGCTCTCCTTGGAGGAAAAGGTGGTGCATAAACGTAATAAATAAACTTGCCCTTGCAATTTTGGCTTGCTCACCTAGGCTTTGACGATGGCCAAGGTATGCATGGGTGGCACTGTGGGTTAAACCACAGACCCTAGGACTTACCGATCAGAAGGTCGGCGGTTCGAATCCCTGCGACGGGGTGAGCTCCCGTTGCTCAGTCCCTGCTCCTGCCAACCTTGCAGTTCGAAAGCACATCAAAGTGCAAGTAGATAAATAGGCACTGCTCTGGCAGGAAGGTAAACGGCGTTTCCGTGCACTGCTCTGGTTCGCCAGAAGCGGCTTAGTCATGCTGGCCACATGACCCGGAAGCAGTACTCCGGCTCCCTCGGCCAATAAAGCGAGATGAGCACCGCAACCCCAGAGTCAGCCACAACAGGACCTAATGGTCAGGGGTCCCTTTACCTTACTAAGGTACATAAGTAACACTAACCATGGTTAGCAATGAAAATGAAAGGGAGGGGAACCAAGAGTGAAGAACTAGAAATGCAGTCAGTGGGGGCTGGTTCACTCAGGCAAATGGAAGACCATCCCACCAACCTCAGTCAGACTCCAACCAGCACCTGCACCCATATCCCTGCCTCCTTATTTACAATCAGTCTAGGGGGTGGCACTGACTGTCAACTTCTTCTTCCTCTGTCTCAGTGCTGCCCTTGCAGACCTCATTGGGTCTGGGGCCACCTTCTGCCAGCCTCCCTGCCATCCACCCTCCTGGTCTCAATGGGACCCAGCCACCAGTGCCTGCAGTGCCCTCACGATCAGTTAACCATGGTTACCTCCAGTGCTACTGTTATAGAAAAAGGGACGCGGGTGGCGCTGTGGGTAAAACCTCAGTGCCTAGGACTTTCCGATCACATGGTCGGCGGTTTGAATCCCCGCGGCGGGGTGAGCTCCCGTCGTTCGGTCCCAGCTCCTGCCCACCTAGCAGTTCGAAAGCACCCTCAAGTGCAAGTAGATAAATAGGTACCGCTTTATAGCGGGAAGGTAATGGCGTTTCTGTGCGCTGCACTGGTGCTGGCTCGCCAGAGCAGCTTCATCATGCTGGCCACATGACCCGGAAGTGTCTTCGGACAGCGCTGGCTCCCGGCCTCTTAAGCAAGATGAGCACGCAACCCCAGAGTCGGACACGACTGGCCCGTACGGGCAGGGGTACCTTTACCTTTTTACCTTTACCTCCAGTGCTACTGTTATAGAAAAAGTAGTGCCTGAACACACTGTGAACATTCTCTTAGAATGGCAATGGCAGCCACCTGAGAGGTGCTGGAATCCCTCTGAATGGTGCCAGAACTGAGTTCCCGTGAGTTCCAGCTGGAAAAAAAGCCCTGGTTACCTCAGTCTAAAACAGCAGTAAAAAAAACCTCTGGGTTGTCCTTGGTGGGAAATGACCTTAAGGACAGAGGATGACTTCATCCCTGCAAATAATGGCTGTGAAATCAGAGCCATTGCCTGACTTGAGCACAGTCATGTCACCTCCATAATATTTACTGCTGCTGTGTCAGAAGCCCAGCCAAAGTTCACGGGCCCTTGGCACAGGCATTGTCATAGCTTGACTGGCAATTAATCACCACCACAGAGACCAGCTGACACTGTTCGTTCTCTGGTCTTAATGAAAATGCATTCCAAGGCGATGACGCTCAGAGGACCAGATCCTCAGTGGCTGCCTTTGGCATAAATGGAGGATAATGGCTCATGGTTTTCTTCGCAGGGTTATTCTTGGGCTGCCCTGAGAATATCTAACAATATTGCATTACTTTCTCTTCTAATCTGGCCACTGGCCTTCCAGATTTTTTGGCTTAGGGACAATGTACACTTGGACTGAACAGTGTGTGTTCCATAAAGGATTAGACAGGCAGTGATGGCTCCTTTTCCTTATTTGTAACCATAAATTTAAGGAGCAGAAGAAGCCAATGGTCTTGAGTGTTTGCCCTTCCTAGCCCACACCTGCCAACGTCTGAAAAAATAACACAATAGAGACCGAAACCTGGCGTGTACCATTGGCTGCGTGTATATTCAAATGATTGGATGCTCTTCCATATTAAGAACAAACAGAATACCATAGGCTACATACCAGAGAACCCTTTTGCTGATGAACTATTTGCATGTGTTAGGGGAGTTTTCTTAGCATTTTGATGTGAAACTATCTCATGCACACTGTGCAGAAACCAAAACCCAATTATCTTTTGAAATTTGAACTTCTCTGCATTTTGCGGTGCACTTCTCCAGCTGAAGGATGGGTGCTAAAAAATACCATATATTGGGGAAAATTACATAGAGCAATGCATAATGATGGGTAAAATCATTTTGCATGAATGTGCTATTTAGGAGAAATGCGCCCTAAAATGCTGATGAAATTCCAGGAGGATCGTTTTTTAATATATAAAAAGTGAAGATTGTTGCAGAGATGTGGGGAACTGAATTTAAGGCTGGAAAAAATGAGAAACTGAAACCCAAATTGTCAGATTTGTCCATCCCTATTCAGCATGAAGCGACATAGTCCAGGCAGTGTCTTACCACTCCATTTTTGTGTAATCTGAACTATAAGGTGCACCCCTTGCTCTAAGCTCACCATCCTCAAATTCTTTTCAAAGGGAAGCCAATAAGACTAAAGCTGGTAGGGCTCCAGTTGCCACAACGCGCACTTAAAGGGACTTGGGGCTACCTAGTTGCACTTTCATGGTTGCAGGAACCTTTAGCAGAATACCCGCGCCACAGAGGCTGCAATGAGCTCTTTGAACAATGGAAGCCACTGCTTGTTATTGCAGCCATCGAACGTTGATCCTGCCTCTGCAAACCCACAGGATGTCTCAGCAAGTGCTGAAGGAAAACACAGCACGTAGTGCATGACTAAGAAACAGAAAAAAAGATAAAGGAATTGGATGACAAACTAAAATTTTGCAGCTCAGTTGTCTCTTTTCTGCATGTGTTTTGGTGAAATTCTGGATCTCTTAAACATTGGCTGGTTCTGGAGTTGTTTATCTGCTCTTTTCTGGCCTCTCTTTAAACCCTTTAAAAGTTGCTAGCTAGTAATTTTCCATCTCTGTTTGTGATTTCTCCTTTCCTGTCCATATTGTACAGTGTTTGATGTCATCAGCTGTTGCCAAGGCAACCCAGAATCCTGAACTCAGGCTAGTCAGGGAAAGTGATGAAGGAATAAATTCCAGGAATATTTTATTTGTGTTTTCATTGATGCTGTTACATTTCAAGATACTCAGATTAATGTATATTAAAGGGAAGACAAAAGAGGCAACTAAACCTCTAAAAAGAGGAAACAAAGATAAATAAACAACAATAGGTTTGTGGAATGGCATAGATTTCTTTCAGCTCAGTGATGCTCAGGAACATCAGGCAAAACCTGAGTTGCTAAAGTCAGAATCTGGACTTGAGTTTCTCCAGCAACAACACAACAAGCTATGTTTTACCTTAAAGACAGTCTGGTGCTAAAGAGACAGAGTGGTGTAGTCGTCAGAGTGCTGGACAAGGGTTGGGGAGACTCAAGATCAAATCCCTGGGTAACTTTACAATAGCCAAGCTCTTTCAGCCTAGCATATCTCCCAGAATTGTAGTGACGAAGGGGGAGAATGCCATACATCCTAAGCTCCTTGGAGGAAAGAAAGAAAGAAAGAAAGAAAGAAAGAAAGAAAGAAAGAAAGAAATGGTGCCAGTAGGGAATCCCAATGGCCTGGATGAGCTAGTCATTCCTGTGATAGATGACGGCATTCATCCCAGGAAGTGAGGAGCCTAGGAGAGAGTGTGAATTCCATCCTGCTTTTTGATCAACAGGCTTTGTTGGTAGTTGTTATGTACTGAGTTGAATAGGAGCCAAAAGGCAGCAGTCTGATTGGTCCTAGAACAATAGGATTCAGAATGCAGCAGTCTGATTGGTCCACAGGAGCCACTGAATCCAGCTCCAGGTGGAAGTAAATCTGCAACCTGATTGGCCTACAGGTGAATCCTGGAATTAGCCAATCACGTGGGGGCCATTGTGTAAATAATGTATATAAAGCAGACCTTCTGGGGGAACTTCCATTCCTCCTCACCACTATGAGCTGAATAAAGAGCATGAAATCCACTATCGACTCTGAGTATATTTCAGTAGTAAAGGTTGTACATCCCTCTATCAACTTCACCTGCTATGTAGGTGGCACCGTTTCTGAAGGAGAGAGATGCTGCCCCATTGACACACACATTTCTAACTTCCCAGGGCTGACTGCTATAAATTCATGATATGTGTGACAGAAGTTTCAAATAGTTGGAATACCATTGTCTGTTCCCACTGCATGGCAGGTGGCTGGAGGCAGACTCAAATTGTTCCAGGGAAGCTGTACTACAGAGATGGTGAACCTGGGGCACTCCAGATGCCACTGGACCAAAACTCCTGCCATCCCTGACTATTGGCCATTGTGACTGGGGCTGATGGGAGATGGAGCCCATCAAGTTATGGAAGGTCACTGCCCCCCCCCCCATGTGTGCTGTACTTGCTAACACTTGGCTTCAGGGACCAGGCTGTGTGTGTACATTTTGTAATTTTACAATCTGTGAGCCTTTGCTGCTCCATTGGTCTTTCTTTACATGGTATGTTGTGTTGTATGTATTGCGACTTTGCTTTTAATTTCATTCATTAGACTCTACTAACAATTTACTGGTTTGGAGTGATTTTTTGTTTGTTAATTTATCATTTGCTTATTTTAAGGGTTGGTTTTATCATGTAGCATTATACTAAAATATTGAATATTACGATTTAAGCTGTTTATTCTCGTAACCACATTTTTCACGATGACTTGTTTGCATTGGATCGGGTTGTTATAGGAATGCATGACCTTAGTTGTATATTTTGTTGTTTCTATGGTCTATGGACGCAGGTGGCGCTGTGGGTAAAACCTCAGTGCCTAGGACTTGCCGATCGCATGGTCGGCGGTTCGAATCCCTGCGGCGGGGTGCGCTCCCGCCGTTCGGTCCCAGCGCCTGCCAACCTAGCAGTTCGAAAGCACCCCCGGGTGCAAGTAGATAAATAGGGACCGCTTACCAGCGGGAAGGTAAACGGCGTTCCGTGTGCTGCGCTGGATTGCCAGATGCAGCTTGTCATGCTGGCCACGTGACCCGGAAGTGTCTGCGGACAGCTCTGGCTCCCGGCCTATAGAGTGAGATGAGCGCACAACCCTAGAGTCTGGCAAGACTGGCCCGTACGGGCAGGGGTACCTTTACCTTTACCTTTTATGGTTTGTAAGCTGCCTTGGGTACAGCAATTCAAAATGAAAAAAATGAAATGGAATTGAATTCAAGGTGGTGGTTCTTAACTCGAAAGCCCATTGTTGTCTGGGACTCACACACCAAACCATTGCCTTATTCAAAATAACGGCTCATGCATTCTGTCACAGGACATGCCATCTGGCCCCATAGCTGACAGACATGCACAGAGCACAAACATCTGCAGGAAAGGAGCCTTTGCAACTGTGGAAGTAAACATCACTGGGTGTTTGTTTATATTATTAAGGCTGCAATCCAATATACACTTACCTGGGAGTCAGTAACACTGAACTCAGTGAGGCTTATACACAGGTATAGGACTGCACTGTAACTTCTTTCCTTCCAAGGCTGCTAATGAGGCTAACAATAAAACAATAGGAGGGACATCAAAACCCATTAAAACGACAATACAGCCACAATAAAATGGCAGCAGAACTGAACAGTGTCAATGAAACAATTCCAGGCACGCCTGGAAGAAGCGGACCATTTGGATCCCTTCCAGTCGGGATTCAGGCCTCATCATGGGACTGAAACTGCCTTGGTCGCACTGGTTGATGATCTCCGGCGGGCTAGGGACAAAGGTGAGAGCTGTTTCCTAGTTCTGCTGGATCTCTCAGCGGCGTTTGATACCATCGACCATAACATCCTTCTGGACCGTCTAGAGGGGCTGGGAGCTGGGGGCACTGTCACACAGTGGTTCCGCTCCTTCCTCCTGGGCCGTGTTCAGAAAGTGGTGGTGGGGGATGAGTGTTCAGACCCCTGGGCTCTCACTTGTGGGGTGCCTCAGGGTTCTGTCCTCTCCCTCATGCTTTTCAACATTTACATGCAGCCGCTGGGAGAGATCATCAGGAGGTTTGGGCTGGGTGTTCATCAGTATGCAGATGATACCCAGCTCTACCTCTCTTTTAAATCAGAACCAGTGAAGGCGGTGAAGGTCCTGTGTGAGTGTCTGGAAGCAGTTGGAGGATGGATGGCAGCTAACAGATTGAGGTTGAATCCTGACAAGACTGAAGTACTGTTTTTGGGGGACAGGAGGCGTGCAGGTGTGGAGGATTCCCTGGTCCTGAATGGGGTAACTGTGCCCCTGAAGGACCAGGTGCGCAGCCTGGGAGTCATTTTGGACTCACAGCTGTCCATGGAGGCACAGGTCAAATCTGTGTCCAGGGCAGCTGTTTACCAGCTCCATCTGGTACGTAGACTGAGACCCTATCTGCCTGCGGACTGTCTCGCCAGAGTGGTGCATGCTCTGGTTATCTCCCGCTTGGACTACTGCAATGTGCTCTACGTGGGGCTACCTTTGAAGTTGACTTGGAAACTACAACTAATCCAAAATGCGGCAGCTAGACTGGTGACTGGGGGCGGCCGCCGAGACCATATAACACCGGTCTTGAAAGACCTACATTGGCTCCCAGTACGTTTCCGAGCACAATTCAAAGTGTTGGTGCTGACCTTTAAAGCCCTAAACAGCCTCGGTCCAGTATACCTGAAGGAGCACCTCCACCCCCATCGTTCTGCCCGGACACTGAGGTCCAGCGCCGAGGGCCTTCTGGCGGTTCCCTCATTGCAAGAAGCAAAGCTACAGGGAACCAGGCAGAGGGCCTTCTCGGTAGTGGCGCTCGCCCTGTGGAACATCCTTCCAGCAGATGTCAAAGCGATAAACAACTACCTGACATTCAGAAGACATCTTAAGGCAGCCCTGTTCAGGGAAGTTTTTAACGTATGATATATTAGTGTATTTTGGTTTCTATGGAAGCCGCCCAGAGTGGCTGGGGAGGCCCAGCCAGATGGGCGGGGTATAAATAATAAATTATTATTATTATTATTATTATTATTATTATTATTATTATTAAATGTATCTCTGACAGAAGCTTGCCAGAACAGAATGGCCTGGGCTTCTGTGGGCACCAGGACCGGTCCTACCTTTAAGCAAAGTGAGGTAGCTGCCTCAGGCGGCAGAACCCGCGGCACTGGTAGTGGCATTAAGGTGTTTGAGAGCAAAGCTGTGTCTGCACAGCTTTTCAGGTAGCCTGCTGCCCTCTGGTGGAAGACACCATCTCATCCTTTAACTCAGACAGCAAAGTGTTTTGGGCCAGCCCTGATCAACACACATTTCCTAACTGGTGTTTAGATGACAGGGAATGACAGGGAATGCTACCAAGATGCATGTTGCTGCTAGTTAGTGGATGTCAATAGTATGCAACCTGCGAAAGCCAGGGGTTTCTACAAGCACATGTACCACCCCCCATCCAAACAAGCACTATCATATTCCAAGGAAACATTCCAGCTGGAAAAAAAAGTCATTGAGGAGGATGGCCAGGAGAGGGGGTGTTGCCCAGAGAGAGCCCCAATAGCTGGAGAGACTTGGAGAGTTGCATTTGGCCCCTAGGCCCCAGGTTACCCAACATATCTCCTCTTCACAGCAGACTAGATGCTGTGAAGATACATCATTTAAGGACAATAAGATACCGCTTTAACAAAAAGTAAGCAGAACAAAGACTAGCTGCTTTTACAAAATCCGTGAGGCCTCCCACCTACTTTTCTGAAAGTATCTGATGATATTATTTTCACTTATCTTGTTTGCTATCTGCAACTGCAAAAGGCTTTTAGAATTAACTGAGTAGGAGTCGCAAAGTGGAATTTCACTTAGTTGTTAATTGGAGATGTCTCAACAAGCTGAGAGTAAATAAAACAGCCTGGACATATGATTGGACTCCTCAGAGAAGCCAGTGGAAATGAAGCTGGTAGCCCCCCTTCCACCAGTGCTCTAAGAATTTCTTGTTTGTCCACAACAGAACATTTTTATTAGCTGTGCTTCATGTCTTCCTTCTGACACCACCGTGACCTTTCAATACTTAATTGAAAGCAAAGGCATTGCATGGCTCGCTTTGCACCCTAGCCTTTTGCCCCCCAGTTCTCCTTTAACAAGCTGCATACAACTTGTGCCAAGACCCAGGGATCGTTGTGGGAGAGAGCATTGTTGAAGAGAGTTCATGATCCTGGCATCTGTCACTGAAAGCTGGAGGACTGCTGGCACACAGGCCTGATCCATCCATTACCATCGTGGCATTGCTGTCTGCAGGGACCTGAGTTGTGTGCGTGTCGCTCCCCATTGTTATGCTGGTTGTGTCAAGAGGCGCCTGCATGCACGTGGTCTGAAGCGGACGGAAATGTCACCGGTGTTTTCTGCTAGTTTTGCTCAGCAGACAGGTTACAAGACTCGTCGCCTCAACAATGTGGGCTTTGCTCAGATAGCGAAGCAAGCAGAGCAGCACCCAGGTGGCTCAGTCTCCCAGAGGCAACTGTGCGGCCAGGATAATACATGAAGTAGGTATTTCAATTTGTATTTTATTTAAGGAATTTATGCCCTGCTTTTCACAATATGACTGAAATCAGTTGTGACTATTGCAGAAATTAATATTGCACAGCATGAAGCAACTGGATGCATAAATACAGACTCCTGTTGGAATAAAACATTGTCCAGACCCATTAGATATTATTCAAAGCTTTACTTGTAGAACTTTTTTCAAAACAAAACAAAAAAACAAACAGTAAATGATACATCCAAAAAGTTCCATAAGATCATGTGCATGCCCAGCACAGGCCCATCTTCTTAGAAATAAAATCTCTTATATTCAGAGCTGACAAACATAGCTCTCTCTCCCTCTCCATCAGCTTGCATTTCAGACTGTTGTGTTCCTGGAGTGAGCCATTTACACAATCTACTCCCACTCTGGTTGGGAACAAAATACCAAAGGCAACTCCCTTCAAAATGGTGATTTGCAATTCAACACCTTAACCACCAGATCTAAGGTTAAACACTACATGTTAGCTAGCAGAGAACCACTACAGTTAATGATCACCTCATCTAGGAGCTTAGAGAGCTGCTCTTGTTCTTCTTTAGCTTCAGCGGAATCTTCCAGTTAAGCCCTTTCAGAAATACATACAGGCATTCTCCATTTCAGTTATACTTAACAGTGACTTCTGTTTACAGGGATAGGAACCCTGAGAAAGGGAAAGGTTGGCAACTCAGGTAGGTAGGAAGGAGTCAACCCAAGTTTCTCTTCTGGGTCTCCAGTTTGCCCTGCCCCTGCTTCCTTTAAACCTCCTTCTCATGAGCTTCTTCCTTCCATTAATACCTGCCTTTTAATGCTCAGCCACCATGCCCTTTTGTGACATCACAGGAAGTTCACAGGCAACGGCAAAAGCTGGGGAGGCATCTCCTTCATCTCTTCAGACCTCACAATTGTGGGTGTAGTTCAGCAGCGATTTGATTGTGTGTTTGTTTACTATGAATTTATCTTTATAGTCCTCTCTTCACCTGCACTGATAATGACCTGGGAGCATAATAAAACTGGTATAGGGAATGTTTTCCGGCACAAGGACTGTTTTCTCTTGTAGAGAACCTTCCAGAGGCTGTATGCCAGCAACGGGCAGGATCAGAGGCATAGGGGAGCAAGGAAGGTGACTTTTATCTTTGAACTGTGGGCTCGATTCCAGCTGCACAAAAGGCAGAGGCTTCTACTCCCCCCGCACCTCCCAATATCTGAATCTAGTTAAACAAAGCACAATCATAGTTTAAGGAAACTTGAGGAGAGCGCAGAGGATCTGTTGAGGATCTTGGTATGTGGAGCATCTTGAGGAACAAGCAGATTGGCCTGGAGGGCTGCATTTGGCCCAAAGTGCAGAGGTTCCCTGTTCCCTGACATAAAACCAGGGTGCTCAGAGTTTTTGGGAGACCCCCTTTCCCCCTCACAGATCTACATTTCACAGTTTCCCCCGGGAAGAGGGACTGATTGTTAAACCACTCTGAGACTTGTAGCTGTGTGAGAGGAAGAGAGGCCTCCTAACAAGTCCCAGCGTCCAGAACAAACTACCATTCCCAGAATCCTTTGGGGGAGGAAAGCTATGCCAGTTTAAAGCATATGATGCTTCTGCAAATGTAGGGTATGGATGTGACCTCAGCTCTGGCTCATAATAATTACCGCCCAGTCAGTCTGACATCAATACCAGGGAAGATTCTGGAGCAGATCATTAAGCAAACAGTCTGTGAGCACCTAGGAAGGAATGCTGTGATCACCAATAGTCAGCATGGATTTCTGAAAAATAAGTCATGTCAGACTAACCTGATCTCATTTTTTGACAGAATTACAAGCCTGGTAGATGAAGGGAACGCAGTGGATGTAGCCTACCTTGATTTCAGCAAGGCATTTGACAAGGTGCCCCATGATATTCTTGTAAAGAAGCTGGTAAAATGCGGTCTTGACTATGCTACCACTCAGTGGATTTGTAACTGGCTGGCTGACCAAACCCAAAGGGTGCTCATCAATGGTTCCTCTTCATCCTGGAGAAGAGTGACTAGTGGGGTGCCACAGGGTTCTGTCTTGGGCCCGGTCTTATTCAACATCTTTATCAACGACTTGGATGATGGACTCAAGGGCATCCTGATCAAATTTGCAGATGACACCAAACTGGGAGGGGTGGCTAACACCCCAGAGGGCAGGATCACACTTCAAAACGACCTTGACAGATTAGAGAACTGGGCCAAAACAAACAAGATGAATTTTAACAGGGAGAAATGTAAAGTATTGCACTTGGGCAAAAAAAATGAGAGGCACAAATACAAGATGGGTGACACCTGGCTTGAGAGCAGTACATGTGAAAAGGATCTAGGAGTCTTGGTTGACCACAAACTTGACATGAGCCAACAGTGTGACGCGGCAGCTAAAAAAGCCAATGCAATTCTGGGCTGCATCAATAGGAGTATAGCATCTAGATCAAGGGAAGTAATAGTGCCACTGTATTCTGCTCTGGTCAGACCTCACCTGGAGTACTGTGTCCAGTTCTGGGCACCACAGTTCAAGAAGGACACTGACAAACTGGAACGTGTCCAGAGGAGGGCAACCAAAATGGTCAAAGGCCTGGAAACGATGCCTTATGAGGAACGGCTAAGGGAGCTGGGCATGTTTAGCCTGGAGAAGAGGAGGTTAAGGGGTGATATGATAGCCATGTTCAAATATGATTCTATGATTCTATTCTATGATTCTAAGATCAGACAAGAGAACCCACTTGTAAACAATGGCACTGTGAATATGGAACAAGAGTTCTTATGCGGCTTTGTCTAAATTTAAACTGATTTTTTTTATGTTGTGGCTTTAAATGTGTGCAATTAACCCCTTTCCCCAAAACAATTTTAAAAGCCAAATTTATACAATTAATCTGTCATTCCGTATGTCAATCATTCCTGTTACTAAAGTTCCCTGGATAAATTGACAGCTACTCTGCATTTTCTGTCTTATACTGACATCTAGTGGCTTCTATACAGTTCCTCTGCTTTCCTAGCAGACATGCTTACTGTGCCTATTACACAAATGCCTATTTGAATCACAGAATTGGAGAATTGGAAGGGATCCCGAGGGTCATCTAGTCCAACCCCTTGCAATGCAGGAATCTAAACTAAAGCATCTGTAACAGGTGGCCATCCTACATCTACTTAAACGTCACCAATGAAGGAGAGTCCACCACCTTCTGAAGGAGTCCGTTACACAAAATATATATTGGCTGAGTATATATGCAATTGTGCTGGAGGAGACTCTTGAGAGTCCCATGGACTGCAGGACAATCAAACCTATCCATTCTGAAAGAAATCAGCCCTGAGTGCTCACTGGAAGGACAGATCGTGAAGCTGAGGCTCCAATACTTTGGCCACCTCATGAGAAGAGAAGACTCCCTGGAAAAGACCCTGATGTTGGGAAAGATGGAGGGCACAAGGAGAAGGGGACGAGAGAGGACGAGATGGTTGGACAGTGTTCTCTAAGCTACCAAAATGAGTTTGACCAAACTGCGGGAGGCAGTGGAAGACAGGAGTGCCTGGCGTGCTTTGGTCCATGGGTCGGAGTGCTTTGGTCCACGAAGAGTCGGACACAACTAAACAACAACAACAGCAGCATATATGGAATTGTAATTGTTAATTCCTATAGTGATATAGTATACCCCCCTCTCTCCCCCCCTCTCTCCCCTCCCTCCCTCAAGTTTTTACATTTTATTCTTATTCTATGAAGTGTTGTTTTTAAAAATTAATAATAATAATAAAGAAAAGTTGCTTCTGCTCCTTATAGAGACATTGGAGATATCTGCTTCACATCTCGGTGTGTCGGTGTGTGAAGCAAGCAAGATAAAGAAGGCATCGAATGATATCCTCTTTTGTTAAAAAGAAAGAAAAAAGATGGTGGACTACATGGGCCTTTCACTTGGTTCAGCAGGCTCTCCTTTTGTTCTAGACCAGCCTGGATCAGTGTGTCTCTGTAGGCGGGGGGAGTGTGCCCCTGGCAGCAGGTTGGGATGGCAGCAGCAAAGAAGTATCCTCCATAGAAGAAAGGAATATGGCAAGCATGTGCTGGGACCACAGCACACCTCTTTCCGACAAGCTGTGTCATCTTCGGAGCCTGACTCCTCCTCTTCCTTTACATTCCTGATAAATTTTTGTGTTTTTATGACATTTTCTGGTTATGCAAGTACAATGGGACCTTGAGTTACATCGGCTTCAGGTTACATATGCTTCAGGTTACAGACTCCGCTAACCCAGAAATAGTACCCCGGGATAAGAACTTTGCTTCAGGATGAGTCAGAAATCATGCTTCGGCGGTGCGGCGGCAGCAGGAGGCCCCATTAGTTAAAGTGGTGCTTCAGGTTAAGAACAGTTTGAGGTTAAGAACGGACTTCTAGAAGGAATTAAGTACTTAACCTGAGGTACCACTGTACAGATTTTGACACCGTTGGGTGTATCGGGTGTTAGGAAAGGGGTGTACCTCTGGTGGTGGGGAGAACATCATGATCCACCTGGGGTTGTTTGTCCACCTTTGGTCCCCACCCTGCACTCAGCTCTCTCACCTGCGGCTCCTAGAAGCTGTCAGTGTGCGATTGCAGCCACACCCCAGTAAACAGCTTGGACTGGATGGTTAAACCAGGTGAGGGTGGCTGATGGGTCTCAAACCTTGGTGAGTTTGGGGCTTTCCCTGCATGTGAAGACAGGCTCTGGTGGATTGAGCAGATGAGACCAATAGGGGGTCCAATGGCTAAGATTGCAGTTACTTCCACCCCCCCAGCCGGATCACTGAGAGGACCTGGACGCCCGGCCACAACAACGCCCACTGGGGAAGGTGAGCAGACTTCCAGAGTATCTTTGGGAGAAGAAATAGCTAAGGAGTAAACACTACACAAATCCGGAGTAGAGTCCTTTTTTTGGGGGGGGGGATAATTTTTATTTGATTTTACAATACAAAATACTACTACTACTACTACTACTACTACTAATTTATTTATACCCCGCCCATTTTGTATTGTATTTACAATACAAAATACTACTACTACTACTACTACTACTACTACTACTACTACTACTAATTTATTTATACCCCGCCCATCTGGCTGGGTTTCCCCAGCCACTCTGTTTGGCTTCCAACAAAAGATTAAAAGTACAATAAAACATCAGTCATTAAAAATTTCCCTAAACATGGCTGCCTTCAGATGTCTTCTAAACGTCAGATAGTTGTTTATTTCCTTGACATCTGATGGGAGGACGTTCCACAGGGCAGGCGCCACTACCGAGAAGGCCCTCTGCCTGGTTCCCTGCAACCTCACTTCTCGCAGTGAGGGAACCGCCAAAAGGCCCTCGGAGCTGGACCTCAGTGTACGGGTTGAATGATGGGGGTGGAGATGCTCCTTCAGGTATACTGGGCCGAGGCCGTTTAGGGCTCTAAAGGTCAGGACCAACACTTTGAATTGTGCTTGGAAATGTATTCCATCTGCTTACAGTGGCCTCTTAAGTAACTTATAATTTTTTCCCATTCTTTTGCAAAGTCTCTGACCTCTTGGTTCCTGAGTTTTCCAGTCAACTTTGCCATTTCGACATAGTCCATCAGCTTGGTTTGCCATTCTTCTCTAGTAGGAACTCTGTCTTCTTTCCATCTCTGGGCTAGTAGCATCCGGGTGGCTGTAGTCACATACATAAAAAGCATTTTCTGGTAGAGTCCTTAAGGTGGTTGGATGGTGCCTTGTACACCTCCCTCTGGCAACTCCTGCAGCCAAAGATATTGTTCTGCTTTCCTTTGGACCACATCAGTGAGGCCAAGAGGGGAGGTCTTGTCATCTGGGCAGCCCAGGACCTCCATACACTCTGCCCAGGCTTGCACCCCAGGAAGGTCACTTTGGTGCAATTTAACATCTTGCATCTTTGTACATTTTGGTTAGATTGAAGTTGCATATTTTCATTTTCATTTTGGCTTTGTATTGGAGCTTGGGTTTGCCTTGGACTTGTTTTGTGTTATCTGCCCTAAACCTACATGAGAAAAAACAAATTGCACATTAGAAATATTTTAGGTTCTATCTCCACTTCATTTAGGAGAGATGCTGCCTAGCTTTTTGGCTTCTCTGTTTCTGCTTCCAGATAGATTTAGTTTTAGAAACAAAAAACCTAGTATTGAGCAAAAATGGCCTCCCAGAATTCCCAATGTTATTTGTGAATGATTAAATGCGGAGTGCGGAGGGGCACATTTTGCCTAATATCCTTTGGGGGTGTGTGAAATGATTCCATTGTTTCTCTCAGAAAATTATTTTCCCCTGAGAAATTTCAGTTTGAGCCCCTTGCTTTTGCCATCTGTATTAAAATTAAATTAAATGGTATCAAAACTGGTTCCATATTACTGGTCAAAAATAAGATATTGCAAAATTGGAGAATCTATCATCTATCTATCTATCTATCTATCTATCTATCTATCATCTATCTATATCTATCTATATCTATCATCTATCTATCTATTCTGTAAAGGCCGGGTAGTGGTGGTGCTGGTCTGAAATTGTCCAACAGCTGAGAGGATGAAATGGGGATGAAGAGTACAATTTATACCACCCTGTGTACATATTAACCAGTCAATCACCTTAGAGAATATACAAAAAAAATATGGATCAAAGTATAAAACTGGCATCTGTTCATAGAAGGAGATACTTATAGAACTATACAGATCTAATAAAGTTTAAAAGTGCCTCTCAAGTCTTATAATGACATAGTTTCATGGCATCACTTAGAAATTTTGCTACATCCTCCATAATAGCTATTTAGTAAGAAGGAAACCCTGTAGGAGTCAGAAGAATTTAACCTTGTATAGGGTTTGAATATTTATCATGGATTTTTGCATAGAATGGTCAGTAGAATAAAACATGCATGGTGGTTTCGACCTGTTTTATCACCTGTGCACATAAATAAATACATAAATAAGGGTGTCAGAAAGAAAATAAATAAATATTTGACAGAAAATTATATTCTGATAAACTTTCCCTTGGCTCTACCTAAAATCCAACTCTTAGGTTCCTACCCAGAGATATAATCAGTGCTTCTTAAAAAAATGTTTAGGGGCACTCTCATTTTGACTCGAGAAAAATCACCATTTTATAGTTCAAATTGGGAAAAATAAATACAGTAAATGGACAAAAGTACAAAGATTCACAAAATGTTTAGGGGTATGTGTACCTCTGCATCCCCCCCGGGAAAAAAGCACTGGATATAAGTCACTCTGCATTCAGAAAGAAATGGCAGGCAGGGAGACAGTAAATAGTAATTAATTAGTAAATCTATGATATTAGGAATAACCACACCTGCAATACTGCATGTCTGCCACTGTGTGGCACTGTGTCTAACGACAAGCTTTCAGGGCTTAGCTAAACTGGTGCGTGATTTTTCTTTGCAAATATATTTGACAAACAGTGCCTGAAGGTGAGAGAGCCAAGTATTGTTAGCTTGAAATAATTCACTTCCAGCTGTCCAGGGGGTGCATTAGCCTCTTTCTCGGTTATCTCCCCAAGCATAATAAATAGCAAACACTGGGAATATTGGATGCATGCCTTCAGCACCAAGAAGTAAGCAGCTATGGAGTGCACTTCTTTATAAAATCAAAATCCACAATATATGTAGAAGTTGGAAGGATTGCATCTTGGGAAAGTAATAAAACATTTGCTACAAACCAGAATGGCTGACCTTCCTAATCACGATCTGGGTTCTTGGTGGCTAGATAGCAAAGCAGCTAAACAGTCTCCTGGAAAGGCAGTCAAAATCTTTACTTTCTCGACTATATCAGTTACTGGAATAAATGAAGGGATGATTTCTGCCACCAACCCCTTTACCAGATGCAATAAATCCTTTGTGGTTTGTCCCTGCCTGTCCTAATCTACATAACCCCCTTTAGGTCAGGTCAGGTCAGGTGTGGGGAGCATGCAGCCTTGCAGATGTGTTTGACTCCAACTCCCATCATTCCTAGCCCACTTACCTATTGGCCAATGAGCAATGGATGATGGGAACTGGAGTTAAACACTTGGAAGGTCACAGGTTCCCCATCTCTGGGTTAGGTGAAACTGATGCTCTTTCTAGTACAGTGGTACCTCGGCTTAAGAACTTAATTCTTTCCGGAGGTCCGTTCTTAACCTGAAACTGTTCTTAACCTGAGGTACCACTTTAGCTAATGGGGCCTCCCGCTGCTGCCGCTGCGTGATTTCTGTTCTCATCCTGAAGCAAAGTTCTTAACCCAAGGTACTATTTCTGGGTTAGCGGAGTCTGTAACCTGAAGTGTCTGTAACCCGAGGTACCACTGTACAGCCATCTAGTGCAGGTGTTCTGAACCACAACTTCCATTAGCCACAGACAACATAGGTATGCCAGTGGGGGATGATGGGAGTTGTAGTCCAAACCATATTGAAAGCACCTGGCTGGAGGAGAACCAACACAGGGAACTAACCAATAGGCCATTGTTTAGAAGATGGGCATCTGCTTTATATATGATTTTTTTTAAAAAAAACCCATTAGCAGAAGCTTTGGGCATGGTAGGGGAGTACAAAAGTCCACCCTGGATTACTGTTGTTTGTTTTTTGTTAAATATTTTATTGAAAGTTTTCAACGTAAGATCAATAAAAGCCAAACTGATCTAAAACAGAAAAAAATACAGAAAAGCCAAAATAAGAGAAACAAACAAACAAAAAAAATTAGGCAAAAGAGAAATAGATATAAAAACTCCCTATCACAATAGTGTCATAATCCTTTATCTATACGCAGAAAAGTGATTAATGAGGTTGTTTGCATGGCACCATTGCTGAAAAAAAAGAAAGAAATCATTTTAATGGTAATAAATAGTTGCTGGCGATAACAGGTCGTCATTCAGCGCTGAGGTAGTGCATTCGCTGCTTTTTATTTCCCTTTTCAGCTTGGGTTAACAGATTATTATTATTATTAATGGCATAAGTGAGAGATGAAATGGATTAGCAGATAAGGCTATCTCGGTGAACTCCTGCAGAAGTGGCTGGTCTGTAGGTACCCAAAAGCTGCAGCTGCGTTGTGCTGCTCTCAGCAACCTGGTCCTGCTGAAAATAGCTATGATGCTTATAAATTGCTTGCAACTTAGGTTTAATAGAGCACAGGGAGAAGAAAGCTTGGCCGGGGTGTGTCTCCTGTGGCAGGATAGGGGAGGCAGAGTGGAGAGAAACTTTGACCAGGGGCAGCGGGTGGTCAAAATCTGCGCAAATAAGGCCAATAGGAATGAGATGCTTTAAGATTGCTTGGCAGCTGAAGGTATCACACAATTCATGCAGAGAAGTGGTCCGTAGGCCAGATTTGGACCAGGTAGACTTGGACTGAAAATCCACACCCAGCCATTCAGTCCAGTAGGGTCAGGAAGATCTGTCCATTTTGGTTTCTCTCGGTTTCTCATTTTTCCAATGGCTCATTTTACTACAATGAGAAACCAAGCCTTTAATGGCACCAGCCTAGGTGTTATGTACTGAGTTGAATAGGATCCAAAATGCAGCAGTCTGATTGGTCCTAGAACAATAGGATTCAGAATGCAGCAGTCTGATTGGTCCTAGAACAATGCAGCAGTATGACTGGTCTGCAGAAGCCACCCAATCCAGCTCCAGGTGGAAGTGAATCCACAACCTGATTGGCCTACAGGAGAATCCCGGAATTAGGCAATCATGTGCAGCCCATTGTGTAAATAATGTATATAAAGCAGATATTTTGGGGGAACTTTCATTCCTCCTCACCACTATGAGCTGAATAAAGAGCATGAAATCCACTCTCGACGAGTATATTTCACTAGTCCTGACCCCCACTTACCTGGAAATAAGCACTACTGAGTTCAACAGGACTTCCTTCTGGGTAGACATGGTTAGAGTTTACACATGTTACTTGCTCCACCCACTTTTGCCTTTGGCTCCACTCACCACAAACAGGTGGCCCTCGAATGGTTGCCTACAGAAGGCAATGCGGCTCTTGAGTTGAATAAGGAGGTTCTACATGGCTGCCCAGAAGCATCCTGAAGTGATGCAAAAATATAAATAATGAAAACATGCACTAAAAACAATTTCAGTTCCAATCTACTTGGATAAAAATCTCCCCTTGCTAGAGCTTGTTGGGAAAGAAACTAACTGAAGACAAAGCCTTAGACCTTGGCATTTCCATGCACAGCTGCCTCCGAACTAGGCAGTTTTCTGCCATCTCAATAAATCTCTACCAAAAAAGAAAGATGGACTTCAGGATCATGGCAGCAATAGACAGGAATCAAATCCCTTCTCTGAGAAGTCCAGCCAGAGTCCCAGGCGTTAAGGGCAATAAACGTCTCACAAATGTATCCTGGGAAAATCTCCAACACCGCTTAATTTCCCACACCCCAAATCTGTGGGCCATGCAATATTTGGGCGATAGCTTTGCCCACAAAAACCTTGGAGGCTGAATCCACCAAGCTGCAACTTCTAGAGCAGCTACATTTTAATGTCACCCTAGTGAATTTAGATACAGGGAGATATTAAAACAGATGGACGCTGTTCAATTTCATGTCCACCCCATGTCCATTTGTGTCTCTGGGCAGGCTTGGCTCTGGTTTTATTTGTCATTGGCAAGTCGCTCTTTCTCACGCTAGTCCAAAAATCCTCCTAGAAGTCTTCTAAGACCCACCTGCGTCACTGAAACCCCTGTCTTATCGCTCAGCAGAGGCAGATTTAGGGCAGTGTGACCGGTTCCGCCACATGGATGTTGAGCCTAGGGAACACCGCAGGGCGTTGCAGCTATGACATTGTGAACTGAGTAGAGGGGAAGGAGAGAGGTGGTGGTGGGGAACCAAATTTTGGCCTCGCACAGGGTGCTGCTGAAATTAGAGATACCAAGATCTGCCCCTGCACTCAATCTGCACAGAACACTACAGGGTCTTTCCACTCCCTGGCAGGGGGAGGTTGCAGGCTAATCATAAGAGTTCTTCGGATGGACTGGGTTGTATCCAACTAAATCATTGTGCATGCTGAACAATTTCCACAAGTGCAACAGGACTCCCCTCCCCTTCCTCATGGAGAGCTTTGTGAATACCGAGAGCTGATGGGATGGTTAAATGGGATGCATCAAAATTATAGTTAGAGCAAAACTGTCTTCCATCGTTAATCCGGAAACGGACCCTACAATATGGAATTAAAAACTGCTTTTTCTTCCCCTGAGGCATTTATCTGGCTCTATTTCTTGTTTGTTGACTGCTGGAAAATAAAATAAAATAGTGGTGCCACTTGCTCCTTGTGCTAAGTTAATAAATATTACCCCTCTTGTTTGCAGGAATGTCAAGTGAATAGCTATACTTTGCCCAAGAATGTGCGCTCATTCACATGCAAACAACGGTATTCACTCCAGTGTGAACAAGTGCATTCGCTTCCTCTTGGACTATTTGCTGCCTTGTTTTCACATGTCAGTCATTATTTGCCTGCATTAACGAAGGTTCTCACTGGGAACTGAAAGCAATGAGAGGGGAGACCATCGGCAGAGCCATCCTTGGCTGCAGAGGAAGAGGGACCAGACCATGCCATAAGGATGCATCCTCAGGTTGCTCTTTGGTAGTTTCTCATGCAAATGTTTCCAGGTCAACCTGGGTACCAGTTTAGTTCTCTTCAGGCTTTACCTTCTGGGCTCTGCTCCTTTCTTTCCTGCTTTCCTGCCTTTCCTGCTTTCCTGCCTCCAGCTCCCTTTGGACAGACACCACAGGCTGTTGAACAACTTGGTTTTGGATGGCCTTATTCTGCACAGTATCCTTAAACCAGTGGCTCATAGCTATGGCTGGCCTGTGATCTTTCAGGTACTCAAGCTTGCCTCTGCCTTAGAGTTGAACTTGTATGTGTCGTTGAATGCATTCGTGCATTTAACAAGTCTAGTCCCTGTCCCACAGAACAACATCCATGGGAAAGCCCAATCAGGATCAGGGCAGCAGTGTGTGGGCAAGAGTGGGTGTCAGTGCCAATCACCACTCCACTCCCCTACCCCTTTAAAAAAAAATCTGGCAAAAAGCTGCTATTTGCTCTGGGAGAGAAGCTTTCATTGGCACCAATGGATTTCTCTTGAAGGGTACATATACAGAGATGCTTTCAACCAGACAATTTGCAGTGTGAGGTGGTGGTGCCTCTCCCATGGGGAGCCTGTACCACTTCGGTGAAGCATGCTTGGCTTGGTTGGCCCTTCGCCACCAAGTTTCCAAACCACTTTCTGTCAGCCTGCTTGGGTGCATCCATGCCGTTCCCTCGCAGGCCGAGACTGAAAGACAGCACTTCACCCCTCTTTGCCATTTGCTCCTTGCGGCGGCCGGGTGCGTCCAACTTGTCACAGCTCCCCTCTTAGGCACGCACATCGTTTTTCATGGAACGTAAAACCTGATTAACGTGAAATATCATCCGCTTTATTCGGAGATTAGGAGGGTCTCTGTAGAAATAACGGGATGAAAGACTACCTCCCGGTGGACATATTTAAATGACACATTTGGAAACACATAAAATTGTTATGGAAATTTAAGCCCTCTGTTGGAAAGGAAAGTTGGGAGAAACAAAATGACGACGTCTCGGTAATGATAACAGAACAATTAGGCACTGGGGTTTTGTATGGGGGGGGTGTTGTACAACATATAACAAAATGTGAAGCTCCAGCTGCCTACTTTGGGCCAGCTTCCCAGCTGCTGTAAATTGTTGTAGCTCCATTCAAGTTGGAGATGTTTGCCTGTCTTACATCAGCAGGGGAGCCTATATATAACTTGTCTCCTGCTGGAATGGGTTTTAATGAAGAGTCCATCTTAGTTATACAGACCATAAACACCGGGGATTTCAACTATGGAATAATGTCTGAATGAGGATTTCCTTGTCAATTTTGCTCAGCCCATAACTTTCCCCCTTTGGAACAAAGGGATAGGAAGGTGAGTGTTTGCTATTTGAAATTGCCATGTAATGTTTTGAGAATCCTCCCTTCAAATTACAGATGGTGAGGCTGATTTATTGCAATTCTTTTTCCTGTGGTGAGAAATGCATAAACTCTCATGTCATTGAAAGTAGGGGTGGCCTGATACATTTTTCTGCTGTTCTTCCCTCTCTGTTCCACATGCAGAAGCCATATTAGAGTAGCACCTGAATGTTAGGACACATTTGTGCCTTACATTTAAAGCACTATTATATCACTTTGCAGTCATGGCTCTGCCCAAACAATTCTGGGAACTGTAGTTGGTTAAGGGTGATGAAAGTTGTTAGGAGACACCCACCCACCCCACATTTCCCTCACATAAAAATTCCAAGAGTTCCCTTTGAAGAGGACTTGACTCCAGAATGTGGCAGCTAGACTGGTGACTGGGGGTTGCCACTGGGACCATATGACACCGGTCCTAAAGGATCTGCACTGGCTCCCAGCACATTTCCAAGCACAACTGAAAGTGTTGGTGCTGACCTTTAAAGCCCTAAACGGCCTTGGTTTAGTATACCTGAAGGAGAGTCTTCATCCCCATCAATTCAGCCCAAACACTGAGGTCCACCTCCGAGGGCCTTCTGGTGGTTCCATCACTGCAAGAAGTGAAGGTACAGGGAACCAGGCAGGAATTAAGAAGACCCTGATCATGGCTCTCCTTCCTTACATCCCCTTGGGCCCAATCTGAATTCTTGTGCTAGTTGCTGGCGTTAAATGAGAAGTTAAGCTTATCAGCAGGCAGAACAATAATCAGACAATGTGGTCAGTATTTTAGGAGGAGAAATGCTTGTGGCCTGTATCAAGGCAGCGTTGCGGGTGACCTTGGCAAAGAGAAGCTGGGAGGCAAAGGCATAACAATAATCCCATCTAGCAGGAATGCTTGACCTTCATGATGTCTAGCTGGAGTGTGGAGGCTCTGTAGGTGGGTGTTTAATTTAGCCAAAGCAAAGAATTCCACACAGACGTAGCCTGCCTCTTCAGGAATGCAGTTAATAATAAAGGAGGTCTTCCCTTCTCTCCTGCCCCACTCCAATAAACCCTCTTCCATGCCAACAAAATCCCTGCCTGAAAGTGGCTTTGCCCATGATGCACAAGCATGGAGAGAAGATGGTGGAGAAACTCACACATCTTCTTCCAATACTTCCAAGAGCTTCATCTCTAAGATGCAGTGTAAGGAGATGTGTTTAGAGGAAGGGGCAAAGCTCAGTAGAAGAACATCTCCTTTGCATTCAGAAGGTTGCCATTTCAGTCCCCTGCATCTCCAGGTAGGTCTGGAGGAGACCCTTCTCTGAAATCTTGGGGAGCTGCTACTAGTCAGTGTGGTTGAGGGCTGAAGAACCTCCACCCTGTGAGCCTAATCCAGACCACCAGTCTTCTCTACCCTCACATTCAGATACAGTCATACCTTGGATCCCGAATGCCTTGGTACTCAGACATTTCGGCTCCCAAACGCCACAAACCCAGGAGTGATTGTTCCGGTTTGTGAACATTCTTTGGAACTTCCTGAAGCCAATCAGAAGCTGCACTTTGGTTTCCGAATGTTTTGGAAGTCAAACAGACTTCTGGAACGGATTCCATTCAGCTTCCAAGGTGTGACTGTACTCCTCTCTGTTCTCCATCTAGGAGGCATCATCAGAATTCAAGGACACATTCGAGCCAGGAAAAACATCAAAGGAGGGTATGAAGCAGAGTTGGTGAGGGCTATGGCTTAGGCAGACAGTGTGTGACTGAGAAGCGAGTGTGGCCTGGAGAGAGTCTCGGTGGCCAGGTAAGCCTGAAAGGTTTCCCACCCCATCCAAGATGCAGTTGCCTGGCACTGTCAGGGTTGAACCATGGGCACACACCTGACCCATAATTTGTTCTGGGCAACAATGGAGTGTGCATCTGGGAGTGTAGTCAAACTGATATGTTAGCAGAACCGAAATGACCTCCTGGAGGCACAAGCCTGGGCAGTGTGTATGGAGGTCCCGGGCTGCCTGGACGATGACCCCCTTCTTGGCCTCATTGATGTGGTCCAGAGGAAAGCAGAGCAATATGTTTGGCTACAGGAGTTGCCGGAAGGAGACATACAAGACACCATCCAACCACTCTGGATTTGTGTAGGATTTACTCCTCAGCCCTTTCTTTTCCAGAATATAACCTGCAAGGCTTTTGAATTATGGTGCTGGAGGAGACTCTTGAGAGTCCCATGGACTGCAAGAAGATCAAACCTATCCATTCTGAAGGAAATCAGCCCTGAGTGATCACTGGAAGGACTGATCGTGAAGCTGGGGCTCCAATACTGTGGCCCCCTCATGAGAAGAGAAGACTCCCTGGAAAAGACCCTGATGTTGGGAAAGATTGAGGGCACAAGGAGAAGAGGACGACAGAGGACGAGATGGTTGGACAGTGTTCTCGAAGCTACCAGCATGTGTTTGACCAAACTGCGGGAGGCAGTGGAAGACAGGAGTGCCTGGTGTGCTCTGGTCCATGGGGTGACGAAGAGTCAGACATGACTAAATGACTAAACAACAACAAACCTGCAAGGCAGCAGAGGTTTAGGGTCAGAGTTTTCCTTCTCCTAGATAGGCTGCCTTCCCAGGTTGATGAGTCCCATCTGCCCCCCTTCCCCATTTCCCTCTACAGCATGTGCAGAAACCGCCCTCTTGATTGTTGGACCCACAATTGGTCTCATCTGCTCAATCCACTGGAGCCTGACTTTGCAGGCAGAGGAAGCTCCTGACTCACTGAGGGTTTGAAACCCATCAGCTACCCTCACCTGGTGTAGCTGGCAAGTTGAAGCCATTTTCCTGGGTGTGGCTGCTGTCACATCCTGACAGCTTTTAGGAGCCACAGGTGAGACCAAAGGTGGACAAACTACCCCAAAAGGAGCACGATGTATCCTCTGCCAAAGGTACTACCCCTTTCCCTAACTCCCCAGACACCTCTGGCCCATAATATCAGTCTTTTATACACAACATTAGTGCTACACAGAGTTGATGTATATTGCAAATATACGATTCCTGCTAATCATGATTTGACTCTGCTCCCTCAATCTCCTGTGTACCTGATTTCAGAAGAGCCCTGCAATGTGGACACCAAGTTGAGAAGAAGGAAAAGGCTGTGTTTCAAACTTCTCCATCCTGTTTTTTTTTTTTTTGTCAAAGCAAAGGTCACACCTTCACTCAGTGCTGTCAGCATTTCAAAAAGTTGTCGAAACTAATTAGACTGCTTATTTTTCATAATCACCAAGCTGTACAACGCTGCCCATCCACTATAAACAATTGCACAGCCGATTCAGAAAGGAAGTTTAACAGAACAAATGGCTTCTTTTAAAGATATAAACACTAACCACAAAGAAGCTTATTTTTCTAAAGGTCCACACCAATAACTAATTAGGACCCTATGGCCTATACGACGCTGTTGTAAATAATTAACTGACTGATTCTTTTTAAATACTGTGTGTGTGTATAAGCATTGCTATGCAGCATTTGTAATTTTAGCAGATTTACATCTGCAGTTAATGTAGTGGTGCGCTGATGATGCTTCTATATTCCTGGTGATGATAGCCGAGGCAGCAGTATTGTAAAGGAGAGAACAACAAATTTCTTCATGAGTTAAGAAGCTCAGGGGCAGCCTGGTAATATGGCTCCCTGAGTGAGGACAACATTTGGTGCCCTCCTAAATATTTCTTATTTTCACAATAATCCCTTTTGGTATAGTTGCTTTTTATGGATCTTCTCAGTAGGTACTCATATAAATATATGTATTCTTATTCTTATTCTTGCCTCTTTGGCTACTGCTCTAAATCCAGAGCAGAGAAGCTCATGGATTATTATTATTATTATAATTATTAATATTATTATTAATATTATTATTAATATTATTATTACTACCCCGCCCATCTGGCTGGGTTTGCCCATCCACTTTGGGCGCCTTCCAACAAAATATTAAAAATACAATAATACAATGAAATGCACAACCTACACAGGTGTAAATGTACTTACTCACAGCTGCTAAGCCATTATTTCCAATGTTGGCTTTCGGCTGACATGTTCTGCAATGAATTTTTTTTGCCTGTTTATTCATGATGTGATTTCTACCCCTGCTTTCTATACTGCAATAAAACTGGGAGGTTGAAATGTCCCCGCACTGGGCATTGGATGGTGCCATTTCTGTCACCTGATTTGGTCTGGTCCCCATTTCAGTATCTTTATGACGATGATAAGTGGCTGTTTTAGCTGGGCAAAATATGGACAAAACAAGGCCAGTGATTCACAGGGACAGAGACCTGAAGATAGTGGTTGTCCCTTAGAAGAAGGGAGCATACGGACGAGTAGGTGTACTTTCCAAGTGCCAAGACAAATGGATACTGCAGAGCTGACAACCATTAAGTTAATCACAGCGGTACAAACTAATAAAGGCAAGAGATTGTCCCTGTATTATAGTCTCCGTAGTACAAACAGCCAGTCACACAGCAGAGATTTTGCTTACAATCTGTGTTGCTTTCATGGAAGGTTGTTCATTGCATTCAAAGAAACATAATCCCCAGACTTTAAACTACTGTCAATGGGAACGGAAATACTACATTGTCAAGCACTTGAAATGTTTCAACTGTAATAGAACCCTGATCCTTGATTGTCCTTTCTTAATTACCTTTTTGGTAAACAGCACCACCCATAAAGATTCCTCTTGTGTGAATCGCTGTAAGAACAGAATTTGCAAAATAGCAAGAAGCTTCAGCTCCCTCCTTGCATCATTTTATTTTGTTATCACTAGGTTGGGCACTGCTTTCCCTTTGAGTGAAGACAGAGGCAAAGTAGGTGTTGAGCAGTTTCGCCTTCTGTCATCCAGTAGCATTTCTCTGTCTTCTCCACGCAGAGGGCATAAAAGCTAAAGGTAAAGGGACCCCTGACCATTAGGTCCAGTCGTGACCGACTCTGGGGTTGTGGCGCTCATCTTGCTTTATTGGCCGAGGGAGCCGGTGTACAGCTTCCGGGTCATGTGGCCAGCATGACTAAGCCGCTTCTGGCGAACCAGAGCAGTGCATGGAAACACCGTTTACCTTCCCACTGGAGCGATACCTATTTATCTACTTGCACTTTGACGTGCTTTTGATCTGCTAGGTTGGCAGGAGCAGGGACCGAGCAACGGGAGCTTACCCCGTCCCGGGGATTCGAACCGCCGACCTTCTGATCGGCAAGTCCTAGGCTCTGTGGTTTAACCCACAGTGCCACCCGCGTCCCTACGCAGAGGGCATACTGCTTGCTTATTCTTGTTGCTTCAAACATAGTCAAAGAAACCTTCTAAAATTAATTTTAACCTATCTTGCAAGCCTGAGCTCATTCTGAGCTTTGTCCCGGCCTGACTTCCTCTCTGCAACTGTTGGCTACTCAGGTATATTCTTCCTTCATGACTTCCCCTTTCTCCCATTTCTTAGACATGCCTTTCTTAAATCTCAGCTGATCTGTAAGCTCTTTCTGCGGCCACACTGATTTCTTTAGATGCCTCCACTTTCCTTACTTGTTGGAATTGTCTGCACTTGTGCGTTCGATATTTCACCTTTAAGAAACTCCCACCCATCTTAGACTCCCTTCCCTTTGAGTATTTCTGCCTATGGGATCTCATCTAGTAGTTCCTTAAACTTTTTGAAATCAGCCTTCCTAAAGTCCTGAAAGCATAACCGACTACACTCATCTTTCCCTTGCTTGTGTATAATGAAACTCAAGAGGACATGACCACTTTCTCCCAAGGTCCCCAGTACTTCCACTTCGTCAATCAGTTCCTCCCTGTTGGCAAGGACCAGGTCCAAGTTAGAAGATCCTCTTGTTGCTTCTTTCACCTTCTGGAAAATGAAATTGTCAGCAAGGCAATTGAGGAATTTTTTGGACCTTATATTCTTGGCTGAATTTGAGTTCCAACAGATATCGGGGAAGTTGAAGTCTCCCATGACTACTATATCTCTCCTTTTTGAATGTTTGGTAATCTGCTGTAGGAAGGCATCATCCAAGTCTTCAATCTGTCTGGCTTGGCGGTCTATAGCAGACACCCACAGTAAGCTCATTGCTGTTTCTCTCTCCTACAATTTTTACCCATATACTCTCAATCTGCTTTCCATGCTCCAGTCGTGGATTTCTTCACAAGTGTACACATCCTTTACATATAATGCTACTCCTCCTACCTTCCTCTTTGGTCTATTGCTTTTGAATAGATTATACCCCTCAATTTCTACTAGTCATGAGTTTCATGCCACCTAATAAGCAGTTTTGAGTGTGTATAGGCATGTGTTATTAAGCAACCAAATGTGATAAAAATCAAAGTTTTGGTTGATTTCTATGTGCTAAATAAAAGTGTATGTGTGTTTATCTATCTTCCAAACTCTCAATTGATCTACAGCATACTCAAATAATGCTCAGAATCCTAATAAAAACTATTTGAAAAAGAGCAATGAAACAACATCACAAAAACACAGCAGACACCAAAATATGTGTGTATATGGGTGTGCATGGGTGTGTGTACACACTTCTATCATCTATCATCTATCTATATCTATCATCTATCTATCTATCATCTATCTATCTATCTATCTATCTATCTATCATCTATCTATCTATCATCTATCTATCTATCTATATCATCTATCCACCCACCCACCCACCTACCAGGATCTGTATATTTCCAAAGTCTTCTTTTTTAAAAAGTGACTCCTTCTGTGTTAGAAAAACAGAAGCTGGTTTGGAATAAACTTCTGAGAAGAGTAAATGTTTGAAATAGAAAGTTACAAGGAGAGAAGGAAGGGTTAGTTGTTGCTGAAAAGATAACAATTTGGAATATCTACCACAACGCCCTACATGAGAGGAACAGGCCTTGGTGAGGTTAGGTCAGAAGGCACATGTTTTAAATTAGTGCTTTCTAAACAAGGAAGTGACAATTATTTGTTATGATTATTTGTCAAATAATCACATCTGTCCCTAATTACCACATATGCTCCAGTGTTTGTATTGCTCACTAGGCAAAATTCACGAGCAATAGGTTTTTAAGAGGCAGCTCTTTGAGCCTTTGTTTTATTGGAAAAACAAAATAATTCCTCCAATGATACCTTAATGTCAGGGAACTGCCATCTGAGACTAAGGAGGTGAAAGGGCTCATGGAGGGTGAGAGAGACCATTCAGCGGAGGAGGGGACCAGCAGGGGGAGAAGTGGAGTTCCAAGGGAAAGTGAGTCGGAGGGAGGGCTCAGAGACACTTCAAGCGGGAGCAGCGGGGAGATTTCAGGACCTCCTGTAGGGACACCCACTCCTCGGCGGAAACTGTCACGCCGAGAGTCCAGAAGACGCGTTTCCGTTAAGGAGCTTTTATGCTGGAAGAAGTTCCGTAAACGCCCACTGTCCGATTCAACGAGCGATTGATGGAGTCATGTTTAAGGAGCTCCATCACAGACAGAGGTTTGGGGACTTAGCCAAACTCTGAGGGATTAGGATTTTACGCACAAGCAGCTCATCATCCCATCACAGCAATCGGACAGTCCCTGAAAGCAGCTTGTGCAGAGAGGCATCATGAGTAACCCAGCCGGAGCCGGAGGAGCAGCAGGAGCTGGAGAGGGTCCAAGCCTGGAAGAAAGGTACAGAGTGTTGGAACTCCAGCTAGCAATGCAAACGGCGAGGCTAGAAGAAAGGAGGGCGCAGGATGCAGAAAAGGCAAAAGGCGCTACACTAGCAAGAAAGATGCCAGGAATGGTGCAGAAGTTTGGGGGGGACCCCAGGAACTACCAAGCCTTTAGGACAGAGATGCAGTATGCTCTTGAACTGCAGTTTAATGACTTTCCCGACGAGGCATCGAGAGTGGCGTTTGTGATTGGCCATCTCGAAGGAGGGGCGAGAGATTGGGTCAGACCCCTGATGGCAGGGAATAGTGACATGCTGAAGGACGCGAGGAAGTTTTTTCGCGCCATGGATTTGATGTTTTCCAGCGAGATTGAACAGGGGCTGGTGCGCAGACAATTGATGGCGTGCAAACAGGGGAGCCGATCGGTTCGTGAGTACTGGACTGAGTTTACAATGTTGATACATAGATTGGGGTGGGACCTTTCGGCGGAACCCATTCAAATGCTCTTTGAAGAGGGGCTTTCTTCGGCGGTGAAAGATGAACTTTCCCGGGCGCCCAGGGCGGAGTCTATGGATCAGCTGACCAAATCAGCGCTGACCATTGGAGCACGCCAGGAGGCAAGAGCCTTGGAGAAGCGGGAGGGGAAAGGAGAGCGTTGGAGGGATTTCCGCATTCCAGAGATTCCAGAACCAAGTTTCCCGCCAGGAGAGCCGATGGAAGTTGGAACAGCGCGCACGCGCGCAGTTTCAAATCCCAGTGAAGGGAGGAAGAAGGAGGGAAAGAGCGCCAAGAAATGTTATCTCTGCCAGCAGCCAGGTCACTTTGCCAGAGTCTGCCCGCAAAGAAAGGAATGGCAAGGGATGGCTGGAGCTGTTGGGGGGAAGGAGGAGGAAGTCCAGGAGCCAGTAAAAGCCAACGCCTGTCTGCCTCTGTCAGGGCACTGCAGACAGGCCAAGGAGCAGTAAAAGTGCCCACTCCGGAACCTCCAAGACCAGCCCTAGTAATAGAGGTGTTGCTAGAGCTGGCAAACGGATACCCACTAAAGACTAAGGCGCTGCTGGACTCAGGCAGCTCCTGTAATTTTATGAGCAAGGAGTTTGCAGCTGAACACCAGATACAGACACTCCCTTTAAGCAACCCCCTGCAGGTCACCACGATCGATGGGAGGGAGCTGCTGGGAGGAGAAGTCAGCCTACAAACCGTCCCAATGGTTATGAGGGTGGCCAGGCACACTGAGAGGATAGCGTTCAATGTAGCCACCCTGGGAGGGGCTCCAGTCATTTTGGGAATGAGCTGGCTAGCGTTGCATGACCCGCTAGTGGGCTGGCATCAGAGAGTGGTCTCCTTTGGGTCAGCACATTGTCTGGAACACTGCAGAGAGGGAAAGGTGCCAGAAGGGGCAAAAGCCTCTCTAGCAGGGACGGAAGTGGCGGACAAAGGGAAGGTGCCCAAACAATACGCTGACCTGAGCAAGGTCTTCAGTGAAAGGGAAGCAGATAAATTACCACCGCACAGAGACTTTGACTGCCAAATTAATCTGGTCCCTGGGGCCCAGCTCCCCGTGGGCAAGCTGTACGCCATGTCAGACAGGGAAATGCAGGAGTTAAGGGAGTTTATTGATAAAAAACCTGAAGAGGGGCTTCATCAGAGAGTCCAGAGCGGTGGGGGGGAGCCCAGTGTTTTTTGTGGACAAAAAACACACGGATAAACCGAGATTGGTCGTGGACTACCGGGCCCTAAATGCCGTGTCAGAACCAGTGACTTTCCCCATGCCCAGGATTGATGACATTTTGACCAGGGTGAGAAAGGGAAAGATATTCACGAAACTGGACCTGAGAGGAGCATACAACCTGATACGAATAAAGAAGGGGGATGAATGGAAAACCACCATGTTCACCCCTTTGGGGGCGTTTGAATATCTCGTTATGCCATTCGGATTACAATCAGGCTCCGCCTGTTTTCAATCGCTCATGAACCACGTACTGGGACCGTTGCTCTACAAGAATTGCGTGGCCTTCCTCGATGACGTGCTGATATATTCAGAGAATGAGGAGCAGCATGTAAAGGATGTCAGAGAAGTGCTGAGCCAGCTGCAAGCAAACCAGTTGTGGGTGAAATTGGAGAAGTGTCAGTTCCACACCAAGGAGGTGGAATTCCTGGGGTACCGCTTATCAGACAAGGGATTAGCCATGGATCCAGGGAAGGTCCAGGCGGTGCTGGAATGGAAGACACCGAAAACGAAAAAAGATGTGCAAAGGTTCTTAGGGTTTGGGAACTTTTACCGTAAATTCATCAAGAACTTTGCCCACTTAACGGCTCCCATCACGGACTGTCTAAGCAGCAAGAAGAAATTCGTTTGGACGGCGGAGGCGGAGCATGCTTTTGAGGAATTGAAAAGGGCATTCGCTTCGGAAGAACAGCTCCTGCATGTGGATTTACAAAAACCCATGAGAGTGGAAACTGATGCCTCAGACCGGGCGGTGGGGGCGGTGCTGCTTCAGCCAGGGAGCAATAAGTCGGAATGGAGACCGTGTGCCTTCTTTTCGCGTAAGCTGAACAAATCCGAGAGGAACTACACGGTATATGACCGAGAACTACTCGCCATTCACGAAGCGTTCCGGAGATGGAGACACTTACTAATTGGCGCACAACATAAGGTGCAAGTGTGTACGGACCACAAGAATTTGGAGTATTGGAGAACGGCACGGGTGCTCAACCAACGACAAGTGAGATGGGCCCAGGAGTTCTCCAGATTCCATTTTGAAATTTGCTATGTGCCAGGTCCAGAAAACATCAGAGCGGACGCTCTCTCTCGCAAACCTGAATATTTGGAGGGGGAGGGAGCGCCGGAAGAGAGACATATTATCCCAGAGGACCACTGGGTGTGTGGTGCGGCCTGGGTGGGGCAAAGAGAACTGGTAGAGGGAACGGTAAATGATGAGTACGCCCAGGACAAGCTCAGAGGTCTAAGGAGAGAGGGAGAAGACCCCGGGGGTTTTGAAGAAAGAAACGGGGCATTGTATTACAGAGGGGCGCTATATATACCCGAAGGGGAATTGAGGGGGAGAGTACTCAAACAGCTGCACGACAATCCCACAGCGGGGCATTTTGGGCAACACAAGACCATGTGGTTGGTGACCAGGGAGTTTTGGTGGCCCAAGGTGAGGGAGGATGTACGGGAGTATGTGAGAAGGTGTGACCAATGCCAGAGAGCCAAAGGAGAAAGGCGGGCACCAGCGGGGTTATTAGAACCGTTACCCACACCAGAACGACCGTGGGAGGCGGTGTCGATAGATTTTATGACTGATCTGCCCAAATCCCAGGGGAAAACCGCCATACTAGTCGTAGTAGACCTGTTAACTAAGATGGGTCACTTTGTAGCTTGCTCACATGCAGTCACGGCGGAAGAAACAGCGAAATTGTTTGTAGAACATATTTTCAGACTGCATGGCGCCCCCTTGAGGGTGGTTTCCGACAGAGGGAAACAGTTCACGTCCAGATTCTGGAGGAAACTTATGAGCTTATTGCACGTAGAGGTCAACTTTTCGACTGCCAGGCACCCTGAGACCAATGGGCAGGCGGAGAGAGCAAACGGTATTCTCCAACAATACCTGAGGTGTTATGTCAATGACAGAGAGAACGATTGGGTCGAAAAGTTGGCACTAGCGGAATTTGCTTACAATAATGCTGAGAATGTGTCCACCGGGATGAGCCCCTTTTTGGCTAATTATGGGTGCCACCCCAGGGCGTTTCCAGGGGAAGGAGGGGAAAGATGGAGTGTTCCGGCCGCGGAACTTTTTGTAGAAGAAATGGAAGCGATCCATCGTCAACTCCAACTCAACTTAGAAAGGGCCAAGGAAGAATATAAGAGGCAGGCAGACAAGAGCAGAAGGGAAGGTGAAACAATTAGGGTGGGGAGTCGGGTCTGGCTATCAACCCAAGGGTTGCCGTTCAAGGGGGGTTGCAAGAAATTGAGACCCAAAAGATTGGGACCATTTGAGGTCATCCAACAGGTCAACCCAGTGGCGTTCAGACTCCGGTTACCGAACCACATGAAACTGCACCCAGTATTCCACAGGTCATTACTGTCACCATACAGGGGGGAAGGTGAAGGGGTATCCACACGGGGGCCAGCCATAGAAGAAAGGGAAAGCCGCAACCATGTGGCGGAAATCATCGACTCCAGGTGGAAGGGTAATCAGGTGGAGTATTTGGTCGCGTGGGAAGGGGAACCGGAGTCGGAAAACACCTGGGTGAAGGCAGAGGAGGTCCGTGACGAGATCTTGATCGAAACGTTTCACCAAAGGTTCCCCAGGAAACCTCAGCCAGTAGCGAGGTTTCGGAGGGAGTACTTTGGCACCACCGACGATGAGGAGGAACTGGAGGGATTCAGGGAATCGGAGTTGGAAGGAGGAACAGACTCCGATGAGGAGGAGTACTTGGAAACCGGAGACAGCAAAAGGTGGAGGGAAGTGTTCGAAACTTCGGAAGATGAGGGAGGTTCCTTCAGGGGTTTTGCTCCCTCGCCTCCCGCAGAGGAGGGGAGGGAAGGGGGTGAAGGGGGCCCTGGAGGGGAGGTGGATGTCAGGGAACTGCCATCTGAGACTAAGGAGGTGAAAGGGCTCATGGAGGGTGAGAGAGACCATTCAGCGGAGGAGGGGACCAGCAGGGGGAGAAGTGGAGTTCCAAGGGAAAGTGAGTCGGAGGGAGGGCTCAGAGACACTTCAAGCGGGAGCAGCGGGGAGATTTCAGGACCTCCTGTAGGGACACCCACTCCTCGGCGGAAACTGTCACGCCGAGAGTCCAGAAGACGCGTTTCCGTTAAGGAGCTTTTATGCTGGAAGAAGTTCCGTAAACGCCCACTGTCCGATTCAACGAGCGATTGATGGAGTCATGTTTAAGGAGCTCCATCACAGACAGAGGTTTGGGGACTTAGCCAAACTCTGAGGGATTAGGATTTTACGCACAAGCAGCTCATCATCCCATCACACTTAAGTTAGAAGTTCTAAATATAACCTGTCCCCTCTGGCTATAGAAAAATCATTCTTCTTAAAAACAACAACACCTACATGCAAGGGAGACTCCAGTCATAACGAGAACTGTGCAATTTGGAATGGTGTGAATTGTGAATGTTATGAGATTGGCTGTGTGTTTTGGTTCTGTTTTGCTTAAACAATAATTGCAAAGAATTAACAGGTGAAATCCTGTGTCCTGTGTTGCATGAATAAACCGACATTGTGAAAGGAATCAACCCAGAGAAAAAGCTTTTCTCCAAACAAGACTTTTAATCCCGTTTTTGTAGCTGTGCTCAGTGAATTTCTAAAATGCAATAAAATAATAATAATAATAATGCAATGATGAAATATTTCTCTTCAGATCGTACAATAATATGTCATTGAAAATAAGGACTTTGAATTCTATGTGTTTTTAAATTTTTTTGTTTCTTTTTTATTTTTTGATGTATTATAATGGAAAAATCTCAATAAATATCATTTTTTAAAAAAAGAAAGATAGTAATAACAACAACGTTTGTGTAATATGAAAAGGTGTTGAATACCTTCAAATGGAAGATTACTTCATAGCCAGCAGGTATTGTAAAGATTAATCATTATCCCAACAATGCTCATAAAATATAAAACATGCTTTACCTGCTTGCCTCCCTTTCCATTTAACCAAGTGATCTGATCATGCCATGCTTAATAAAATCACAATTTCTAGGCTATGTCATGACCAAATGAAGTACAGTCATACCTTGGAAGTTGAACAGAATCTCTTCTGGAAGTCCGTTTGACTTCTGAAATGTTCAACTTCCAAAATGCGGCTTCTGAATGGCTGCAGGAAGCTTCTGCAGCCAATCAGAAGCCACAGAAGCCCCTTTGGAAGCTCGGCTTCCAAAATAACATTTGAAAACTGGAACATTCACTTCCGGTTTTTGATCTTTCAGGAGCTGAAACGTTCGTCTTCCAAGGTGTTTGGGAGCCAAGGTACGACTGTATTCTGCAACCTATGAAAATAAGGCCCTATTAGGCTTGGCCTGTCAGTGACTGATAGCTGCTGGTGGCTAGCGGCAAGGCACCTTTGAATAGCATATCCTGGAGAACAAAAAAGAGAGAGACCTTCATCCTCATGACTTGGGGACAAGGTTCGCTCAGGCCAGATGGACTGGGCACACATTTGTACATGCAAATGCTGGGCTCACGGGCAATATCATTTGCATGATGGCGGGCATTCTTATTTGCAGAACATGAGTTTGCCAACTCAAACTCGCTGCCCATCTGTGTAGACAATACTAAGCTAGAGGGACGAATGTTGGACTGACTTTGTTCCTAACTACATGGAAGCCTTTTTGTTACGCCCTACAATTAAAAGGAAGCCTTGCTTCCAAGGTGATGTGTAAATTGGGTCCCTCGTTGTCACTTCAGTGAAACACGCCCATTTTGCTTCTTGGGGATTTTGGCTTTTACAGTGCTCATCTATCTCCTTAACTCCCTTGCCTCTGCCTTTCAGTTCTGGTTTTGGATACACTTCTCTAAACACTGCCTTGTCCTTGCCAAGTTCTGCAATGTGCCAAACCTCTCTCTTGTGGAATTCTCTGTGTCCCTCTCTGTCAAGCTACACAGAGTCTGCCCACTCGACTTCCTGCCTCCTGTGCCTTTGATGGCCTTCCACATTTCTCCAAGGCACTGTCCCTTCCTCCCACTTCTGCTACTCCTGAAAACTCTTCACTTTCTACCCCCTGTTCATCTCTGCCTTCAGTTCTTGACACATCTACCCTGCTTTCCCAATGAACTATTCACCCCCTCTCATCAATGGGCTTAGGTTACCTCCTCCATTTGATATCTCTGTTGTACAGCTGAGCTCCATCTCTGGAGGAAACCAAGGAACTGGGCTGACTTCCTGCACAATAAATTGACCCTTTCCTCCTTCTCATCTGACATCTACAAGGCCAAGCAACATTACTTGACCTCCACACTAACCTGAGGTGTTTTCAGTGTGTCTTTTGATGCCACCCTAAGGCTCACCCTACCATGTCCTTCCTCATTACTTCAGTGCTAAAATTGAAAGCATCTACTCTTAGCTCTCAGTCTTTTTTTCATCCAACACACACCTTTACCACATCTCCATCTCCTACCCCAATCTCAACCCTTTCCTCTTTTCTCCATCTCCATGCTTGTCTAACCCATCCATGTCCATCGTTGATGCCCTCCCATTCCTGGCCACCATTTCCTCTATGTTTCTATTGTTTGCACTGCAACACATGATGCATTAACCCTTGTTTTGACCACACAACCGACCTCTTTCTCTCTTCTGAATTCTTCCCTGTTTGCAAGGAAGGCAAAATTGATCACTGTCATAGATTGGCACGGGGTCCCTGTTATTATTTACTATTAGGCCAAGTTACTTGCTTTGTAGGTCCAGGACAAGGGGCTGCTTCTTGATGAAGAGTCTTAACACACAACTCCAAAGGAAAGTGAAAGTAACCACAAGGATAAGCTAAAGGGTGGATTCTTAGCTCCAACCCATAATGACTGGAGACAGTATTTTACTCTATAATTACCAATTACTACAGTCCCCTTCTAAATTGTGGTCTATAATTCTGTTGGGGAAAATAACATGTAGAGATGCAGGGTACTGTTTAAATGGGTGGGAGCATTCAAACATGAAAGATTCTGCCAGCAATGTGAAGTGGAAAACTCCTAGCAGGGTGATGTTCTGAATACCGAGGCTGAGGCTAGCAACACACACAAAATCTAGACTTCCATGTACCCAATAGGTGGCAACAATAATTGTCTTACGACTTTGGATGGTCTATTCATGGAATGTAAAATGTGCACAGGAGAAACGAGTGAAGGCACATGTTGGATCAGATCAAAATCTAGACCAAGTCATGCCCTTCTGGGCAGAAATAATTGTATCTGCTCTGGCACTTATTTTCATCTTTTTTTTGCAAAACCGACCTCAAGGCGCCTTAAGGGTAAAACTCAAAATCCGCAGCGCCTACTTGGGTGTTTGTTATAACAAGATATAATTGGTTACATAATTGGATCTTGAACCACAGTCTGCTTAAATGCGAGATCCATAATTTGTTTAGCTGCTATGTGGTTGATGATATCAATTTTCTTCTCAGAGAAGCAATCTGAAAATAGATTGTTTGCTGTATTATAGCAGTCGTCTTCTTCTTCTTCTTCTTCTTCTTCTTCTTCTTCTTCTTCTTCTTCTTCTTCTTCTTCTTCTTCTTCTTCTTCTTTAAAATATGCCTCGCTGGTGTAGGTATGTCCAATAATCATACACTTATCATGATCAGACCAATGACAGGCTCATTGACGTGCCTGCTTTTCCATTTGCAAATGGTTACCTACCCTTTATGACAGGGAAAAAAAGAATGCCCTCTTGTTGTTCAGGGGGAAAAGATGCTTGAACACCTATGCTCAGGTAGTGCTGTGTGTAGCACAAAGAACCATTGCCAGAAAGTACAACAACAAATATACAAAATTCTTACACCAATCTTGAGCTGTGTACACATTAGCATTTACTCCAGCTTCCATATTGTTGGAAATATTGTTGTTTGATATGTTTGCCCTCAAATCAGCATCCACCCAGTTTAAAAATGTAAGCCACAGTTAAGCTTACTTGTGTACATTTGAGACATCCATTGCAGGCACCCTGCTGTTCCAATAACCAGTAAATAAACTCTGCTTCTCTATATATTTTCCCTCTCTATGTTTCTTAGTTTGGTCATATATCAACTCATATGCATCAATTTTAGGTGGGTACCACTTCTTGGGAATCCCAACCCCCGCAACCAATTCCTTTGTGTTTTCAAAAAGACACCAATTAAACTTGCACCACTGGAATAAATTTGTTGATTTTTTAAATAAAAAAACCACATCATCCCAACAAGATTGATGGTGGAGTGGGGTAGAGGAGGCATTTGAAATACAAAATAAACAGAGTTCTTGGGTCATTTTTGTCTCAAACATTTTCTATACATAGTGAGTATGTTTGTGTGTGAATGGACATTGTTTTTTACTACACCAATAGCTCAGTTGGCTAGAGCATGGTGCTGATAATGCCAAAGTTGCAGGTTCGATTCCCATTATGGGACAGCTGCAATTCAGGTGTGGGACTAAATGATCCTACAATTCTATGGTTCTACTCTGAAGGTGACAGCGTCTTGGAAGGACAACATTGTAGCTCTACTTCTGGGGAAATTCTGCAAGCAGGAGTGACAGCCAGCGTGTCTTAGTGGTCAGAGTGTCAGTATGACCCAGGAGACCAGGGTGGAATATACACACATATTAAAAATGCTGTGAAAATGCTTAAAAAAAGTTTTGAAAAATACATTGACTTTTACATAGCTCACTGTCGCCATGTAGAGTCACATTTCTATATTGCAATTTACAACACATTGATAACTTTTTGTTTGCACCTTTGTAGCTGAGTCCCAGGGTTCAAATGCCACTCAGCCATGAAGCTCACCTTGGGCCAGGCATTGTCTCTCAAGATTAGGCTGCCCCACAGGGTACTTGTCAGAATAAATTGGGGAGGGGGAGAACCATGTAGGTCACCTTGAGCTCCTTAGAAGAAAGGTAGGCTATAAGAGTAAACAAATAATACATTCCTTTCAAACCCCCACCCACAAATATCTGGGTCAGAGTGTGCCAGGCTTATCTCTCCCACTGAAATCAACGCAACTCTCACGTCCTTAAGCATTGCTTGTTTCCTGCCTCAATAATTGTGCTGGATTCCTACTGAAAAGTGCACAACTCCACTGATGCCAATAAAACTGGCTCTGAACATTTGCAACACACCTCCTTGAGTCAATGGGGAGTTTCTGAAAGGTTGTAGACTCTGTCGCTTCTCTTCCTTCCCAAGGATTTGAAGAACCTTCCCAAAGGAGTTTCAACTTAAGAAGCAATAAAACTGATGTGTGGTTAAAGCCCCTTTCTAATTCTCCCCAAATCTCTTCCATGAAAATAGGAATTCTTGAAAGGCTCGCTGCTACTCAAACCAAATACTTTTAAATTTTTCAAAGACAGGGTTCTAAGTTCTGCCAGCTTTCGTAGAAGTCTTCTACACAACCCCAGGACTTCCAAGGCTGATTCTGTGAGGTCATTGAGCCTCCCAAGGAAAACATCTTTAGTGCCAGCTCTATTTAGGAGTGACTGGATGCTATTAAAGTTGGAATTTGTCATTTTTTATGAAAGCACTGACAGCTTTATGTCAGGAATCGGAGCAAAAACCCCCCACATTATTTGCATTTCATCCCTTTTTATTTCCCTTCTTGGCTATGTTCTGGCCATCTTGACGAAACCATCTAAAGCTCCAATATGGCCAGCACAGGCATCTTACTCAAACAAATTTCTGGGAATGTTAAGAAGATAGAGACCTGCAGGCTTTTCATCTATGTAGACAACCCCCTAGTGGCTGCTTTTGACAATTGTAGCTGAGGGTTTATAAGATGCTCCTCTGTTTGGGCAAAGCTGCATATATTGTTGCATGCCTCCCCAATCTCCGAGTGGTGTTAGATTTCAGGGGTTCCAGAAGGGGTTCTGTGTATTAAGATTATTCCATGTACCTCGCTTAGAGATACTTTTTTATTAAGCAGTTTATGTTTTCCCCCTAACTAACCATCTAAATAAATTGGCTGTAGAAAAGCTGAGAAAGATCTCCTTTGCACTTTTCTTCCCAGTTCCTCCCGTCTTTATCTCCAGTGAATCTATCCTGTCCATATTTTTTCATTTCTTAAATGCATCTTTAAAACGTGCCTTGTTCAGCCACTCTGTATTGTACATTTCCATCGGTTTGTGAACGTGCATCGTGCTCTGGTTACAATTTGCTTCCAGATTTTTGCTAGTGCTTATTCCCCATTTGTCAAGTACAACTCTAAAATTACATTTTCCTTGGTTGGTTTCTTAAGTTTCTGGAACGAGAGGTTGTGTCCCACAAAGTTCAAGAATGCAAGTTCTTCCTCTCCCATTTTCTTTTACTGAAACGGGAACATCAGATTTGTCATATTAAATCAGAAAATGTGCCTATCGTCTTTTCTCGTGGCTGGTTCCCAGATGCTGGGCAGGGAAGTGAAGACCAGTTCTAGATTACTTCTCTGAAAGTGGAGCTGTACAATTGATCCCTCTGCCCCCTTTAAGCAACACGGTCAGAATCCAGCAGTCCTCCTACCCAAGTCTCAATGAATCCTTAGAACCACAGAGCTGGAAGGGATCTCAAATGTCATCTAGTCCACTCCCATGCCGATGCAAGATATCCACTGTCTGGTACTGCCATTATGATGTGCAGCTCCCATTCATCTCATTGGGATGTATCCTGGCATCCTTTCTGTTGGATAGTACACTTTGCATGCACTGACTTGTGGGATGCAAATTCCTCCTCTGATCTTAGAGGTTAAAACTCCAAATGTATGCACACTGTCTTGGGACTGAGCCCCATTAAATTCAGTGGGGCTTACTTCCAAGCAGACAGGAAAACCATAAAAGTACAACTGTTATCTTGCTTTGATGCAGCAAGATAATTCTTGTGGTGTAGTCTGATGGAGTCATTCAGCACTAGACTGGTCTAGTGGCCAAAGTAATCATTTTGGTAGAATCCTACACTGAATGTCATGCATTTCTGACCTATATGTAATGGATCCGAGGGACTTGGATGTCTGCTACATTGAAATTTTCACATCACATTCAACAAGCTTCTTGCATGACACTACGAATTCCTTACTTTCAGCATGGTGGAAAAAACCCACCCTGTGTGTACACTGGAAGTTATAGTCCTATATGCTGGAAGTCCAGAGAATCTTGTTTGTTAAGTTCTCTCATTTTACAAACTTAGTTTAGAACAGCAGATCTCAAACTGTTGAGCAGGCCTCCAGAAGGGGAAAAAGAACTAGACAGGGGAACTGAATTCCTTAAAAAGTAGAGCAGAAGTTGCCAACATGGCATTTCAACACTCTTGATTTTTCTCCAAAGCATCTAAACTCTCACCACTTCAACTGCTTCCTTTATCATGAAGTGTGGCTACCTTTTTCTCCCTTGCAAAGTACATATCATTCTTTGCCTTTTCTGCTCTCAGGTCCAGAACTGTTTCTATCGCCATTTATTTGCTAATGACTAACAATGGTAGCTGCACACAGCTTTGCTTTCTCCAATTGATTATGTTGTGTGGTAACAAGAGTTTCACCATAACCAAATGATTGGTGTTATCATCATTAGATAACTGGCAAACATAGAAGTCATACATCTCTTTAGTGATGAGGGATGCATTTTTTTAAGAAAAAGGAAGGAAGAAAGGAAGAAAGGAAGAAAGGAAGAAAGAAAGAAAGAAAGAAAGAAAGAAAGGAAGGGAAGGAAAGTCCTTAATGGACAAAGGTTTCCAATAAACTCCTCTGTTTTGGAATGTGAATAATTTTCCTCGGCAGCAGACTTCTCCACAGATGGTTACCATTTCAGCATCAGATGGCAGAAAGCACCATATCCAAACAATTACAATGCCTTTCGTTACAGAACCAAGCAAACAGGCTGGCAGGCCTTAGTTCTCGTAATTTCACCCAAATCAGAGACACCTGCCTCACCAGAAGGAAGGATAGGTTGTTGTATTGGGGCATTTGATTAAAAATGGCATACCCTACGCCATCCCAATCACTTTATGGAGTCAAGCAAGAGAAATCATTTTAAAATACCTTCTGTTTCGCATACCAAACATAACAAGGTGCTGAATACAAACTGATCAAGGCGCTTTAAGAAGAACTTAATAGGGCCTCCTTGTGTTGTGCTGTATCTAATTATAAGAAATATTTTTACTACTTTTTTCTTGAAGGAATGCTTTACAAGATGGGGTCCTTCTTAGATCCCTACTTTGTATTCTTTGGCATTTGCAATTGCTTGGACTTCTATATTCTTCCATTTGATTGTTAAGTGATCAGTTTGGGTTTTTGTATACAAATTTGCCATGTTATGAGATAATTCTCACCAAAGTGCTCAACTGCAGCCTAATAAAAGCAAGTAGTTTAGTTATATCCCCATAAGATGGGCTCCATATGGTTTGAGATGGAACTTCGGGATGACGAGATGATGATGTCAGCTAATGGGCAGGGTGGGGTTTGATTCTGTGTTGCCAGTTTCACAGCTGGGAACAGGCATGCATAGCCAAAACTCACAGCGGGGCTGTTTGAAAGCCCTTTTGCAAACAGCACCATGCTGCTCTTTCAGCCTCCAGATTTTGAAGGTTGAAAAGGTAGAGGGACTGTTTGCAAAGGGCTTTCAAACAACTTTGCCTTGTGCTTCGAAGTACCAACAGTCACTATGACATCAGGCAATAGACAGGTCTTGGATGACAGGCTTGCTGGAGTTGATGGGAACTGAAGGCCAACAACATTTGAACACTCCTGATCTAAAGGTACAGGTGAGATGCAGGTTTGCTACATCAGTGAGGATGAGGCCTATGTTAAAACTGGGAAATTCCATCCCTATTATAGCTAAAAGACACAGTTTAAAAGAACATTGTGTAGGCCTCAGTTTCCAAAATCCAGTGTTTTCATAAACAGGAGTTCTGAACTGGTCAGACTGGATTATGTTGGCTCAAAATGCGGCCTATTTTGCTCAACTGTGTCAGTGGCCAGGCCTTTTCCCGTGTGGCTGGTTTTGTGGTTATCTCATCTTTATAGAAAGCACAGCCAAGATGTCGTCCCCTCCGCTCCCCAACTTGGCTACATCTTCTTGTTTGGAATCAGATTTCAATTTCATGAAAATAAAATTCTGAAGAACTCCTTGTTCATAACCGATATAAACGTAGCAGAGGCGTCCATCGTCTTACTGGCTTTCCTTGTTCAAATTATATTTGACTTACCTTATTTTAAGTTATTCCATAAACCAGCCTTTTAAAATATATACATGGCAGAGAGATCCATCAGCTTGCATACAATAAACCGTATAATGTAATAATTTGCTTTTTGGTTTGAGATTTGGGAATTAACTAAGTTTAAGTGGGCTGCATTTACAGCATGATTGATTTGGCGGCAAGCGTTTGTATATTCTATGTAGCCTGGAACAATCCCAATAAGCGCAGTACATCTGTGTTTAGTATTTGTAACTTGAGTGGCTCATTATATTTCAGAGAAAGAAAGCAGTAACAGCAGATGCATTTGTGTAGACGTTCTTTTCATTAGAAGGTGCCACACAGCTGGGGTCCACCTGAACAAACTCTGAATAATTGTGAGTGAGTGGCTTCTGCATGAAGCCCTGAGGAGTCAGCAGGGCCGGCCCACCCAAGAGGCAAGGTGAGGTGACTGCCTCAGGCAGCAGGATCCACAGGGGCAGCAGATCTAGATGTACATATTTCTTCCCTCCCCCTTGTGGTGGGGAAGGGGAAGCCATTTTGGGGTCTGCCTCAGGTACCTCCCCAAAATGCAGCTTCTTATGTGCCAATGAGAGGAACTGAGGAGCAATGAATAGGGCTTCCACGGCTGTTCTTTTAGTGGCCTGCTGCCAAGTTGTAACCAAATGTTTTGCCTTCCCCACATGTCTTTCACCCTATTCCAAACATCCCTATGTACCACTGGCCCATCTAGTCCACCATCCTGTTCCCACAGTGGCCAACCAGATGATGGTGGGGAAACTTGCAAGCAGGACCCCTTTTGTAGTTTCCTAAAGGAGTTTCTTCACCCATCGTTCAGCTCGGACACTGAAGAACAACTCTGAGGGCCTTCTGGCAATTTCCGCACTGCAAGAAGTGAAGTTACATGGAATCAGGCAGAGGGTCTTCTCAGTAGTGGTGCCTGCACTGTGGAATGCCCTCCTGCCAGATGCCAAGAAGATAAATAACTCTACAACTTTTAGAAGACCTCTGAAGGCTGACCTGAACAGGGAAGTAGTTAATGTTTTATTATGTTTTTATATTTGTTGGAAGCCACCCAGAGTGGTTGGGCAACCCAGTCAGATGGGGTTACTTAGAACTGGTCCTCTGACCATGAAGGCACAACATATTCAGTAGTCACTGAGAGGCTTATCCTCCATGAATTTGTCCAGTCCTCATTTAAAGCAACCCACTTTGGTGGCCATCACTGCTTCCTGTGGAAGAGAGTTTCATTGTTGAACTGTGTGTTGCATGACTAAACCACTGAGTCTAGGAATTGCCGATCAGAAGGTTGGCGCTTCGAATCCCCGTGATGGGGTGAGCTCCCATTGCTCGGTCCCAGCTCCTGCCAACCTAGCAGTTCGAAAGCACATCAAAGTGCAAGTAGATAAATGCAACCGAAATGAAATTGAACCAAACAAAATTGTCCTTTTTACTTTTTGCTCCTGGCAGTTCTTAAATTCTCTGTTAATTTCTCCAAAAAAGAAATATCCCAATCTTTAGTATAAAGGTAAAGGTAAAGGACCCCTGACAGTTAAGTCCAGTCGCAGACGACTCTGGGGTTGCGGCGCTCATCTTGCTTTACAGGCTGAGGGAGCTGACATTTGTCCGCAGATAGTTTTTCTGGGTCATGTGGCCAGCAGGTCTAAGCCGCTTCTGGTGCAACGGAACACTGAAACCAGAGCAGTGCACGGAAACTCCGTTTACCTTCCCGCTGGAGCGTAGGTACCTATTTATGGAAGAATATAGCCAAGAACCCCATCTTGCTTATGAGCAGATTTGGTTAATACATTAAACATAAAGTAAACTTAATGTTTTGATCAGTTTCCCTTGACACAGTAGGGTTTTATGATTCTGTTTCTGATTTCAAGCATGATGGCTGAATCTAGATCACGTACCCACCCTACAGCCCTAAATATAATTCCCCCCCAAGATATTCCACACCTTCTGTTTGTAATATCTTTGTTATATGCTTTACGGTTTATTTTGTGTATGGCTAAGAATAATTGTTCATTTGAAAGTATACTGTAGCTGAGAACTATTTGCAAATCTGGAAAAGGATAAAAATATTATTGTTGGTCCCCCCCACCCCCAAAAAGAAGCACTTTCTTATTGAGGCTGATGCTGAGGGAGTGTTGGAGTCCAGCCACTTCAGCAGGTAATTCCACATTCATGTAGTTCCACCCCTATTCTATAAAGGCAGCTTCCCATATTTCAACAGTGGTTAATCCTGCCGCTTCTAAATCTGATTTTCTTCTTCTTACCCAAATGAGGAGACAGCTCAGAAAATCTTAAGCAGAATCAACATGCTGACATTTCTTCTCAATCATTCATATATATATATATGTGTGTGTGTGTGTGTGTGTGTGTGTGTGTGTGTGTGTCCCCATTGTTGCATCTTCCACTTCGGCCTTCCCATGGCTTTGCTTTCAACCCAGCAGTTGCTTGAGATGAGATAAAAGTGATTTGATTTCTGTCCCTCAGGATTAGACATCGGAACTTGGTGTGATGTCCAGGCATAGGCGACGTTAACTGTTTTGTGCTGTGATTAAGTGCTATGATATTGCTGAGCCTGGGATTTAACTGCAAATGCCTGTGCTTCCTGATGCAGCGAAGATAGTATTGTTGAAAGAAAAGCATTTGGAAATCCCTGTTAAGAGAGAAGGGATTAAAACGCAATTGGATATTTTGTTCTTTGAACGGAGTGCAGTTAATGGTGCGCGTACATCGAAAGGATTGGCATTGCTTTTTCTGGCCGATGTGTCTGCATCGATACAATAGGCCTGAGGAGAAGCAGGGGGAAATGGTCAAAAGGGGCTTAAGAAGCAGATTTCTTTCCCCTTGGCAGCCTTGACAGATAATAAGGGTGATCAAGAATGACAAGTTTAGACAGATGTCAGGGATTGCCGGAATGATCGATGCCTTCATTTGGGAAAACCAATGGAGGTTGTCATCTGGTAGTGAAAGATCAGCAAGGGGGCTGAGACAAGAACGGCTTGTGGTGAGATCTAGTTAAAAATTCCATTATTTTGAAACCTGGGGCAGAGAGAACCAAAGGCCTCTTCTGGGCCAGAGACCTTCCCGTGTGGCGGCTACGCTGCCAGTAGTTAATGCAGAGTTTGTACTTGCAGTTTGCTATAGAGCAGGGATGATAAATCAGATGAGAAGCGTCAGATTAAAAAGCAGACTAATGGTGCTCGTCACACAGGGAACATAAGGAGAGCCTACTGGATCAAGCCAATAGCCCATCTAATCCATACCTTCCAACATTCTTCAGATGAAAATAGGGACATTTCTCTACTCCCCCTCAAATTGACCCACCTCAACCCTCCTTTTTTGTCCACCCTCACAGAATATTTCCTGTCAGAAGAAGTGAAAGTGCCGCCACCACTTCGCCAATGGGACACAGCGCACATGCCATTTGCCATCCTGATATTTACACAAAAAAGCACACACCAATAAATAAATTTTAGAAACAGGCAAGATTAGGTGTGGACACCCAAAGCATTTTAAAATAATAATTTATAATAATAATAATAATAATAATAATAATAATAATAATAATAATAAATGGCTTCTTGTGCTCTGTTTCCCCTGTCTTCCTGCCCATGGTGGCCCTGCCCTCTGCTCACCCCTTAGAGTTGGCACATCACACAGGACTGGGCCTTGGCAGTGGCAGCCTCTTGTCTTCCTCACCCAATCTCCAGCAGCTGCTACAAGCTACCCAAGGGAGGAGGCCAGCAGTGGCAGCCATGGAGAGGCCATGGAGACCCTACCCGTCCACAGACTGTCTTGCCAGAGTGGTGCATGCTCTGGTTATCTCCTGCTTGGAGTACTGCAATGTGCTTTATGTGGGGCTACCTTTGAAGGTGACCCAGAAACTACAACTAATCCAGAATGTGGCAGCTAGACTGGTGACTGGGAGAGGCCCCCAAGGCTACATAACACCGGTCTTGAAAGTCCTACACTGGCTCCTAGTACGTTTCCGAGCACAATTCAAAGTGTTGGTGCTGACCTTTAAAGCCCTACATGGCCTCGGTCCAGTATACCTGAAGGAGCGTCTCCACCCCCATCATTCTGCCCGGATGCTGAGGTCCAGCGCCGAGGGCCTTCTGGTGGTTCCCTCACTGTGAGAAGCAAAGCTACAGGGAACCAGGCAGAGGGCCTTCTCGGTAGTGGCACCTGCCCTGTGGAATGCCCTCCCACCAGATGTCAAAGAGAAAAACAACTACCATACTTTTAGAAGACATCTGAAGGCAGCCTTGTTTAGAGAAGCTTTTAATGTTTAACAGACTATTGTATTTTAATATTCTGTTGGAAGCCGCCCAGAGTCGCTGGGGAAACCCAGCCAGGTGGGTGGGGTATAAATAAATTATTATTATTATTATTATTATTATTATTATTATTATTATTATTAAGAGGCCACGGGATGTTCTCTCACCACTGCTGCTTGGGACAAGTGCCGGCTTATCCTCCTGCCTGAGCTCAGTAGTGGCAGCAGCACCGGCAGGGGAAATAGGGACATCCCAGGAGAAAATGGCTTCACTGGTGAAATTTGGGTCCACGATGCATTTATTAGGGTCACAGGTGGAGGTTTGCAACCTGCGACCTAATGGTTGGGTATCAGCATTGTTGACAATTCATGGTATTCATTCTTCAGGGTTTCAGGCAGGAGTCCTTCCCAGCCCTTTTTGGAGGGTCTTTACCTGCACCTTTTGCATGCAAAGTTCTGCCACTGAACTATGACCTTTCACCAAAGATTGCGCTTGAATACAAAATGGAGCCCCTCTCTGTGAAGCAAGCTGTTACAAGACATGGAGTTTCGAGCCACTTCAATTTGAAGGACTCGTTTTTCGCAACTGACAAGTACTCATTTGGCAGTGACCTATTTGTTTCAATTTGCTCTCAATAAGTTTTGGGGGTGGGATCCAAGTTGCTGTTAAGATGTAGTTAAAAATATACCCATCTTAACTTCTTATATAATAAGATCATATTCCACTAACCCGAAGGGAAATATTCTTGTTGGAATTGCTTGCTTTAGAACACAGGGGCCAATCAAAGCTTTGTAATATTTTCACTATAACATACAATAATATTTGCACTACACAGCAAAATTGAAAAAGGAGGAGGGGAAATCTGCCTATCTTTTATGAGAAGCAGGGCAGGAGAGAGGCTGTGAAGAAACTGCTCCTTTAATTGCTACAGAATGCAGCAGTATAAATCTTTATCAGCGCCCTACCCTTGGATTTTCAGAGGGATTTGTTGGTATCCACAGCAAAGTAAAATTAAAATATTTTAATTATTGCCCCAACCCCGTCTGTGGCTCTGGATTTATCTATCTATAAATCTTTTAATGGGTTTCATTTTGAATTATATGCCTTGTTCCCATAACCTTGGCAAAACCATTTGCATTGTGTCACTTTGTAAAAATGCATGATGGATGAATTATTTCAGGCATTCATTCAATATGTGTGAATGGTAGCATAAACCCAACGACATTTCCCTTCGAGTTTGGAACCAGGATCTGAGATCAGTAATCACAATTTCCAGTAGAAAATCTTAAGATTCTGCAGGAACACACTAAAAAAGAATGAAAAAGTACTCTAAGCACAGTACAGTGGTACCTCGGGTTAAGTACTTAATTCATTCCAGAGGTCCGTTCTTAACCTGAAACTGTTCTTAACCTGAAGCAGCACTTTAGCTAATGGGGCCTCCCGCTGCCGCTGCGCCGCCGGAACACGATTTCTGTTCTCATCCTGAAGCAAAGTTCTTAACCCGAGGTAATATTTCTGGGTTAGCAGGGTCTGTAACCTGAAGCGTATGTAACCTGAAGCGTATGTAACCTGAGGTACCACTGTATACTTTATTACAACAGATTTGGTATCAATACCATACCCTGCAAGTGTACCTGGAAAAAAGAGACATCCCATTTTCTCACGCAAGAGAATGGTAGCCATTTTGAGTGCTGTCATCTCGCACAATTTCACACTGAGATCTCGCGTAGGAAAATGCTTTTTTGGGGGGGCACCTGCAATCTCACACAGCACCCCAAAACATGTGTTTGGAGGGGAGTGTGATCTTGTGCAGTTTACATAACTTGCATGGGAACATGGGTGAGAAGACATACCTCTGGGACTCAAGATGTTGGGGGGGGGGGTTGCATTACAATTACTTAGAGCCGTCTTGTGGACCAACCTGGTATCTTCTGGGGGTACATCTCCCATCATCCTTTGGCCAGCGCAGCCATGCTGGTTGAGGATGAAGATAGTTGCAGCTCAAAATATCTGAGAAGGCACCAGACTGACCTTTTTGGAGGAGGTTAGCAGTCCACACAAAAGTTCTCATTCCGGTGTGTGGTGGCATCAAATTCCATGAGCAGAGCAGATCACATCAGGCGGGTGGCAGAAATTTGACCCCTGTACCTGACAGAGGGCTGTCAGTGGACATTTCAAAAGCAGTTTGTGCTGCAGCATGGGGAGGGGAAAGTGTGTTCTGTTCTTAGCAGAGGTGTCTGTCAAAGTTGCCCATCAACCATTTGCTCCTGAGCAAGTACACAGCTGACCTGCTCCCAAGCTTCACCAGGAATAATAGTAATTATTCCTGAATTAACATCTAGACATATAAATTAACTGATGCTAATCTGATTATTTTGTGCCCCCCTCTCCTTTTTGGATGATGAATTTCCTTTTTTTATGGTGACGTTTATGCATGTATGCAAGATCCTCTCAGGACTGCTCCTCAATTATAGAAGGGGGGTTGCTGTGCAAATGAAAAGCTGAGGACTAGAATATTGAGTCCAAGACACTGAGTGCAAGAGTACTACTTTACCAAAAATGCTACACAGCACATGGTTAACAATTAGCATAAGTTGTGAAATAAAGAATTACAAGGAGGAACAGATGTTTCTCCTGACATGGGCAATGCTTTAAACCCTGAAAGGCGGCACTAATTAAACATCCGTCAAAACATCCTAAACACAGTGCCTAAAATCTCAATAAATTTAAGAAAATCCCCACAGGTGTCTGGCACTTAATTGCTTCAACAGGTGGGTTCCAGAAGGCCGCAAGACAAGGCCTGCACAGTTTTAGTAGGGTTACAAGTTGCAGCAATTGTATTTTAATTGCAATCCTTATTAAATGGGTATTTAAAATATAAATCTTGTCAGCGCTTCATGCTCTGTTTAATGACTGCCTAATTAAGAAAAGCAAGATGCAGGGCATATTTTTTTGCATTCACTTACTTCTCTTGCCACTCAGCCCTACAAAGAAGAAGATAAGATGTGTACAGAAACATTCGAGCTATGATTCACAAACTTTGGAATGCGTCCTCCTATTGTAACTCTCGCCGGATAAGTTAGAAAGCTTTAATAAAAACATGGTTAAGCAAATGCTCAGCCGGTTCTCTATTCTTCCCTCAAGGGATTACTCACCATTCTGGTAGATGCTCATCTGAAAGCAATTGAAATCAATAGGCTGGCATGATCTGAAGCTGTACTTGCATTCCTCACTGTCTTAGTTTTTGATGCATTATTTCTGAATGATGAGAGTGTGCTCAACCGGATTTTCCATCAAAGGGTGAGCCTGTCACCAGCTGGCCCTGATGGATCCACTGACTTGGATCCAGAATAGGGCTCCTTCTGTTCTGGAAAAGGGCTTGGGTTTAGCAGATGCTCTTGCTCACAGAGAAAAAGGAAGCAATTCTTGCTAGTATCCCCTTTGCACAGCAGCCTTCCTGTGCCATCTTCCAGGGGGTTCTAGGTGCTCGCCCATGGTCTGTGTTCCTTGGAGAAGACAGACATGGCCGGGCCTGTCATGCCCTTAGGAATATGTACAGCGCATATGCGGCATTGCTACATATGGCGCATGCGCCGTACTTGTGACACCACACATGCACTGTACATAGTGGTTTGGCACTGGAATCCTCTGCTCGCAGCTGCAGCTGCAAACGGAGGATCCTCCACATGCGGCTGCGGTGCGATGGCAGCTTGCCATATCACACCCAGCAACCTCCCAAATCTCCTGTCTCTGTTCACACCTCAGGGCAGCGGGGAAGGGTGGTTCTCTTGCATTGCCAGTGGTCCTCAATGGCCCTTTATTGTTTCTTAATGGCCCTAGCTTGGCCAGGTCTTTCTGCATAGACTAGCCCAGGAATTCCTCTGCAGCTGGTATTTCTCCCTCTCTATCTCAAATCATCAAAATCCTACCATTTATTAATTTCTAGGGTTTAATGGGGTCTCTCCACTAAGCCCTATTAACAGGGAGGGGGCTCAGAGGGCAGATCACTTTTCTTCCTTTTCCATAAGTGCGAGTATTCTGTGTGTTCCAAGGATCTCTGGATTCAACCCAATGGTCTGAAAACAGAAGGCATTAGTCACACCTAAGCAGAACCATTCAGCCCAAACTTATGTAGAACTACTCAGAAGTCTTACAGTGTTCACCGAAGGGCAAAACATATGACAGCCACATGAGTCCATTAGAAAAACCCAAGCAAACACTGTTGCACAATTCCCTTATTAGAAGGAATTAAAATGGCAAAGCAGAGAGAAAGCTTTCAGGCTAGAGAATGGGAGAAAGAAAGGAATCAGAGAGAAAGATGCTGGTGGTAAAGGAGATGCTGGAGTATTCAATACGTGAGAATGTTAGTAACATAAAAAGAGCTTTGCAGGATGAGGCCAATGGCCTTGTAATATCCACGATCAACAAGAGATCCACTTTTATTTTTTCATCCTTTGTAATTACAGTTCTTCTTTTCTTTCTCCTGCTCTTCCTCTTTTCTCTCTGTCCTCTTTCTCTTTCCGGGGGTGGGGGGAAGCCATAACCAAATAAACAGAAAGACAGAAGACCAATCTCAGGCAAGAGGGAGCGAAGCACGCTGTTGACTCTCTTGTGTTTTCCTGTAAGTCTTTTGTCCGGTGCTGTAAATGTTGGGATGGCTTAGATCTTTTTCAAGCCCTCACCTTCTGAAGCTACTCATCAGTTGTTTGTTGTCTCAAGCCTCAAGCCGACAAATAGAATCTAATGTAATTACAGCTTCTGGTCTTTCATCTCCCTTGATGGGCCAAGTGTTTTATTACTGTCCTAGTGGCCTTCATCGCAGAAGATCTTTATCATCTGAAACATTATACTGGGGTCAAGAAATGAACAGCACCAGGAAAAAAATGTTTTGCTGTGAAATGTAGTTTCTTTAAACCCCAAAATATTCTCAAAGATGCTCTGATTTCACTTTAGATTTATACAGTCCTCCTTGTACATCACAGCTTTGAGGTTTCAAATCACACAAGGGAGGATTGGCTGTTTGAAGCAACCTAATAACATCCAGTTCCAACAGCTAGTTTGTTCATAACTTGGATGGCTCGATTTTCAACTTTTTAAAATAAAACAACAACAACAACAACAACAACTGTATTTAATTATCTGCATTTTATACTACATTCAATCATATTCCCAGGATAGTTTGCATAAAATGATGACAAAACAATTAAAATATAAATACACAAGCCTAATGGACTACAAATATCACAAGTTCTCAAGACCAACATAAGAACAACAAGGTAGATTTTTAAAATGTGCCTAAAAGGCTCAAGAAAAGGCAAATCTCTTTGGGAACAGCATTTTGAAATCAGAGCAACACCAGCAAGAAGACCCTCTCTCTGATAGCTATCATCAGAAACTGCCTAATTCACAATTTCTGAAACAGTATGCAAATGGCGGCACAGCTACTCTTCAAAATTCATGCTTCTCTGAATTTTGTTGTATAGTTCTCCACTTGAACAATATGTGAAAAAATGCAAATATTAGTGAAAGCAACATAGAAAAATATTATTATATTAGTCAAAGTTGAAATGTGCTTCTTAGGAGAAATGCACATAAAAATCTGATGGATTTTCACGAGGATTAAAAATACAAAAACACAAATTCCTGTGGAAATAGGGGAAAATGAGGACCTAGAGAAGCAAAATTGACAGATTCATCCATCCCTGTTGCCCAGGGGTGGTTGATGCTTGAAACACTGCTTTGCAAAATGAATTAAATAGTTCCAGACCTTTGGACAGCCTCCAGTCTGTCAGGAGTGGCGTTAGTAATGGAGGAGACCCAGCTCCTTTTTCGCATGGAGATGGTCTGACATTCTTCTCATCACACTTTGTCCACAGTTTGTCCACAAGCAGAACACCTTTCCTTCGTGTAGCATGGTAGGTAGCCAGCTTGGAATGTGGGCAATAATTGTGAAATCACTGACCCGCAATAGTTCCACAGGAGCAAACAGAAGCCAAAAGCATGTAAATTGTTGCAGATTGAGATCCTGGCATACAGCTGGCAGGGCAGTTGCCAGAATGCCCCCAGCTAATCTTTCCTCCCTTGGCTTTTGAGAAGATGCCGTTGAAGAGGGAGAACCAAAGAGGCCGGAGAGTCGGATCCAGTCTCACTTTAGTGTTTGCCTTTCTGCATGCACACAATTGAATTAACCAATTTCACAGACATGAGGTGTGAGATCTAAAAAGCATGAATCCCCAGCCAGCTGTCTAGACATTGGTGCTGATACATAAACATGCAGGCTGTATAACTGAGCATCAAGATCAACTCATGAGCATGGAAGATGGTTACAAGTACATTTGCAAAATAGTGCTCACCCCTTCATCAATAACTGTTTCCCATGGCACTTTTTGCTGCCTGTTGGGATGGAGCTGGTGGCAGACCTTCTCATTTTAATAATGAAGAAGTTGTGATGTCTAAGATATATATATATATATCACATCCTAGATGTGTATTTATTTTTTTAGTGAGGATGATTGGACTAATGTGAGCCTTATGTTCTCACTTTGAGCCTAGCCAATCATTGGCAAACACCCTTACTTACATGATCTAATGCTTACATGCTTGAGTAGTATTAATCTGATACATCTGTGTTTGCCTTTAGCATGCAGATAGACACGTCCTGGGGATGAAGTACACATCCAGGGAACTAGCCCAAAGGCTCATCGGTTCTGATGGGGCTTTATGTATTTACCACGCTAGAAACTTTTCTGTTCACTTTTAACAAGTCTCTGCTGCTTTTCTGGGCTGGTGTAGCATTCATGTTCTGTCTGCTTTCTGAGATCTAGGCTGTAAGTCTGTGTCTTCACAATATCTTTGCTTTAGAGGTTGTTTGCTTTTCATGCATCAGAAATAGCCCAGTGTTCGTTTTTCTGAATTTTGTAGAAAGCCCTGCTCATCCACAATTTACTCACATTTTTGGTTCCTCCAGTTCATTCATGTTTTTATTTTCCCTACCTTATATATTATTGATGTGGATGTTCAGTGCACTGATACAACACTGCAAGAAAGGGAAAGGGAAAGGGAAAGGGAAAGGGAAAGGGAAAGGGAAAGGAATCTTGAGGTGGTTATATTGAGATTCTTTTTGTGTAGTGTTTTACCAAATAGCAGGAGAATATTATATGGCAGTAAAACACTGTGAGAAAAGAATATTAATTCAATTGTACAATGATAAGATCAAACATGTTTTGTGCCAGTCTTTTATAAGTGTGCACATATGTGACATAAAAATAATGGGGAGAAATATGCAAATTAATGGAAAGCTCCAGTAAACAGTTCCTACTTCAGTTTTTGAATTTAGAATTTTTCTTAGTTAAGCTGGTATTCAGTATTGGAAAACAGGTCCAAGTGAGTCCAGAAAACAATAAAATAAGGGAAGTGGGGACAATTTGTTCATCTTAGAGCCACTGATTTTACTCAGATTAACTGCTTTTCTTTCAACAGAAACCAACTTTTGATTTACCCCTTTGATAGAGAGGGCTGGAAGTGAGTTTTTTACATCAAGATAACTTCATGGGTAAAGTAATCAGCTGTCAACCAATGAGAAAATGTTCTGCTCAAGCTGGCCATTGTATTCATTGTTGAGCATATCTGTGGAACTCCTTCCAAAGGGAAATATATTTGGCTCCATCACTACCAGCTTTGAAACTCATTTATGTTTCCAGCTGCTTTTAGCTGAGTTTCTGAGTTGTCATGATTTGTATTGCTGCTCTTTAAAAATAAAAATGCTTTCTCTAAAAACTAAACAACTTAAAATTTGTGTCAGCTGGTATTATATGAGTTCCTGGATTGTGAAATATTTTAAACTTCTTTTTAAAATAACTGTACTTTATTGGAACGAGATATCAAATGGAAAGTCTGTTTGTGTTTTAAATGTAAAGTGTACAGGGTGGGGGTAGATTTGCCCGGAAAGGTGGCATAGACATATTTTTAAAAATAAGGAACTTAAAAAAGGGGGTGGATTGGGGTCCCTTCCTCAAGATTCCAATGTGCTTTGGGGGGGTCGTTTATTATTTTTTCCTTTTATGTTTTGTCTTTGAAATATCAAACATATTTACCTTAAACCATGGGTTAATTCACTTTCCCATGAGGAACTGGGTATGTCTCCAGCTGTATTTTGACTGAATGTTACTCACGGACCATTAACATTGTTTGAAGCAAAGCTTTATCTTTCGAAGGGCAAAATTTATGGCATTTTTTAAGGAAGAGGAAAAAACTAGGTGCCTTTGGAGTAAAACATGGTTATGTGGGTGGGAGTGAGGAGGCGGTCCGAGCATGTTCCCTTTGAAAACTTTGGCTACTTTATTCGACATATGCTGTTTAAATATAGTGCTCTGTGATTTGTGTGTGTGTAATAACAAGAAGGGTCAAATAACCCAGCACAGATTCCAGTGTTGCATATGCCCATTCAAACATGTTGGATGGTAAAGAGCTCCCACAGTTGCTAAAATTGATTTAGGTTCTGCACATGTTTCGAATTGGGAGCTTTGTTTGTGCAGAAGGTTGAAATCGGTGAGTTGGTGAACCTGCAGCAGGGATGTCCTCAGATTCCCCCCGCCCTCCCATTCTCATCTTTCTCCTTGATCTTGATGTGAAGACGGTTATTATTTTACCAGCTACACAAAAATGCAAACATCTCTTGCATATCATATGCATTCTTACACACATTAAGATATGCTTATATTCTATGCATAGATGCTCCAGGTTTCCTAAAGTAGCAACACACAAATAGATACATACAACAAAGCAAATAACTGTATAAAAATACCTATGTATTAATGGACATAAAGCCTGCTTAACACAGTTAAGAATCTAGAAGTGGTTGCTGACTTGCTTTATTTGAGTCATCCAGTTTCACAGCTTATAAGCGGGACTGTGTAATTAGTGGCAGGGTATTTTGCCCCAGTCCTATATAAACCTGTTTCCACAGCTGCCCCCAAACCTAGCTGGGATAAGGCAAAGAACACTAATAAAATAATTTAAAACCATAATAAAATCAAAACTTGAAAGCTTCAGCAAAATCATGAATAATCAGGAAGTCAGCTGAGAACAGCAGACTATTTAAAACAGCAACAACAACCTGTGGAAACAAGAAGAGTATATGAATTGCTTAATATTACTATAGTTGAAATTAATAAATGGTAGGATTATGATTATTTGGGGCATTGAAGGGAGAATTGCAGGCCAGTGGAAAAATGCAAGCTAACCATCCTTTCCAGGCCAGGGCCTCCCCTAGGACTAAGGTGTTGACATGACAAAGGTGTAGGTGGTCCATCTAAAAGGAATCTTGGGCTTGGGCAGATGGAGGTGGCCAAGATGGTGCATGTTTGTGAGGTGAAAGGAGAAGAGTCTTTTTAGTGAGGTACACCGGGGAGAATAAGGATGAGAACAAAGACAGATCCATTTTCGGCAGTCTAGCTGAAGGCAGGCTCAGAGAGATGCCGTTGAGTGCACTGCGGTGGGGAAGAAGTCCTTCTTGAGATGGAGTTCCTCCATGCAGACTGAAGGTGTAATATGTGAATAAATCATATTCCATATATAAAAATTATTAAATTTTCCGTTTTACAATTTAAAGTACTCATTTTTACATCCTTAAAATATCAATGACCTCTTCTCTTTCCATGGTTCATTTTACATATCATAAATCTCTGCATATTTTACAAAAACTATACCATTAAGTATTCTATTATTACATCCATCAAAACTTATTTACACTGTTGAATTTATCTTAATGCTGCCAGCGTTTTCAGCTGTACAGAGTTATTTCCCATATAATCAATAAACGTTTTCCAATCTTCTCTAAACGTATGTTCTTCTTGTTCTCTTATTCTATACTTTAAGTCTGCAAGCTGCACATATTCTGTAAACTTAAGTTGTCATTCTTCTTTTTGTTTTCCATTTTGGGGCTAACCAAACACAGGCCGCAGTAGTGAATTACATAAATATCCTTTTTTGACACCTGGGAATTTCAGTCTGAATTATCCCCAACAGAAAGGACTCTGGTTTGGGGGCGGGGGAAAGTACTCTTAAACATTTTTTTCCCCCAGTTCATTATGCATCATTTCCTTAAAGCTATGACATCTCTGCCATGTATTCAATTCTCCAAAGGAGTATAGACCCTGGGTGAGCGCCTGGAACCTCCTGGAATCTTGCTACTGCTACCCAACTTTTGTTACAATACAAAAATATTACTATTTTGCTATTATATTTTGATCCTACCCTTCTTCCAAGGAGCTTATAATGGGGTACAGGTTTTCTTCTGTCATTTTATCCCCGCAACAATCTACAGTGGTAGGTTAAGAGTAGAGAGAGACTGGCTCAATACTTCTGAGCAAGCTTGATGGTTGATTGGGGATTTTAACCCAAGACTCTGGTTTAAGTCAAGCACAAGACACTGACTCATAAGGCCTTGTGAATGAGATAGACAGAATTTAGAAGGACACATTCACAGAGGCCAAAAGGTAGAAGAAAGGTCAAAACAGGCTCTTCATTGCTCTTCCCATGAACTTGTTCAGCTCATTTGATTTCTTTATTATTCCTGAAAGGAGTGAACCCCTCAAAAGGATTTATTTATTCTTTTTTTACAGTCAGCTTCTTACAAAGTAGGGACATCTATTGGTCTATGCATTGGGGGCTTTGGGGTTTAAGCTCTGCTGGTTGTATTGCTTACTGCAGAGTTATGCAATGAGAAGAAATTCTGATATCCTACCCCATGCTTTTTAAATATAGTGCTTTGGCACAGAAAGTGTAACTCTATCCTTAAAAAGGAAATTCAAGCCTTCAGCTCTGATTCCTATCCCATACAAGATTTCTCATGCCTAAAACATCACATCGTCAGTCATATAAAATCACTTGCCATTCCAAGAGGTTTAAAACAACAAAGTGAGGTTACCCTGCATTTTATTTTTTTTAAAAAGCATATCTCTCCATTATCTTGGTTTGTCAGTTTGCGTTAGATCATTAGTATTGGTGTTTTTAAAAAAAGCATTTATATATGTATATACATATTAATAATGCTTGTGGACACAAGCTTTGTTCAGGGCATTTCTGTTTTATTTGTGTTGCCATGATTGATTTGCTTGCTTTATAATATGCTGGTTTCAAATTTCCTGCAATGTGGATCAAGTTTATAATCTAATTTGAAATTTATCCTCTGTGTGTTCTGGTCCAAATCAGATAGCAGATAACATCTTACATTTGTCATGACGCTCCCCCCCCCCAGCCCTACTTTGGAAGTTTTATTAGATATTTTAAAGTAAGTTTAATAGGACCCTTGGGGTTGCCAATTCCATGTGAACCCCTGAATCAGAAGACCAAAGTTGTCATATCCCCCCCTAAATTGACATACTTATACTTTTAGCTGCTTGTTGCATTAATATGATATATTTTGGCTTGCCATCCCCACAAAACACCATCAAACTCTTGCTTTCACAGCATCATAAGCGTTTAGGTGTTGCAGTAAACCTGAAGCATTTGATGGTCTTTTTTCATATTATTATTAGGGAGTGAGGGTTATTCATGGACCTGAAGAAGTCTTCATATCCAGGTCAGTGCTGGTTCCAGTCCTTGGCTTAGCTCATCAAGTACCTTCCTGGTGAACCAGAAGTGTAATGTTGGTCTTCTACTGGTTCTTTCCAAAGACTGCTGGGAGGTGGTTACTGGTGGTTGCTAACTGGCCGGCTGCTCCCTGCACAGGTGTGGTGGGATGGAGATGGGCATGAGGGCATCTAGCTAGTCAGTAACCACTTTCCTGGTAGAGATGGAGATTCCCAACACCACCCCTTGTTTGCCACACATTTGATTGGTGGTCATTCCTACCAGCGGACTACTTCAGAGCTGCTGGTGGTGCCAGTGATGCAATGGCGGAAAAATCTAAAGCCAAGACAAGTTAGCAAAGACGTGCTTTAACATTTTAGCTGCCCTAATCAGCAACTAACAAAAGCAGAAACTTTCCAGGTACCAGAATTTACACTCCACGTCCAACTAAAAAGCTGGTTGTGTGGGTGGTCAGGACTGCGTGGTATGATGCTGGGAAAAACTACTTGTAAATAAGAGAAGAGTAATTGGATGGGTGACTGAGTGAATTGGGTTGTTGTCTTTATGGATTTGCACCTGCCATCCACATCAAAGCAGAAGAAAAGGGTGTTCCACAAAAGTGTGGGAAAGATAGGATTAGCTGTAAACCTTCCGCAAAGACTGCTGTCTTTCTGATCCAGATGAGACCATGATACGGAATGTAAAAAAACCAACTGCCCTCCAAGAAACATAGAATCATAGACTTGGAAGAAACCACAAGGGCCATTGAGTCCAACCCCCTGCCAAGCAGGAAACACCATCAGAGCACTCCTGACATATGGTTGTCAAGCCTCTGCTTAAAGACCTCCAAAGAAGGAGACTCCACCACACTCCTTGGCAACAAATTCCACTGTCGAACAGCTCTTACTGTCAGGAAGTTCTTCCTAATGTTTAGGTGGAATCTTCTTTCTTGTAGTTTGGAACCATTGCTCCGTGTCCGCTTCTCTGGAGCAGCAGAAAACAACCTTTCTCCCTCCTCTATGTGACATCCTTTTATATATTTGAACATGGCTATCATATCACCCCTTAACCTCCTCTTCTCCAGGCTAAACATGCCCAGCTCCCTTAGCCATTCCTCATAAGGCATCGTTTCCAGGCCTTTGACCATTTTGGTTGCCCTCCTCTGGACACGTTCCAGTTTGTCAGTGTCCTTCTTGAACTGTGGTGCCCAGAACTGGACACAGTACTCCAGGTGAGGTCTGACCAGAGCAGAATACAGTGGCACTATTACTTCCCTTGCTCTAGATGCTATACTCCTATTGATGCAGCCCAGAATTGCATTGGCTTTTTTAGCTGCCGCGTCACACTGTTGGCTCATGTCAAGTTTGTGGTCAACCAAGACTCCTAGATCCTTTTCACATGTACTGCTCTAAAGCCAGGTGTCACCCATCTTGTATTTGTGCCTCTCATTTTTTTTGCCCAAGTGCAATACTTTACATTTCTCCCTGTTAAAATTCATCTTGTTTGTTTTGGCCCAGTTCTCTAATCTGTCAAGGTCGTTTTGAAGTGTGATCCTGTCCTCTGGGGTGTTAGCCACCCCTCCCAGTTTGGTGTCATCTGCAAATTTGATCAGGATGCCCTTGAGTCCATCATCCAAGTCGTTGATAAAGATGTTGAATAAGACCGGGCCCAAGACAGAACCCTGTGGCACCCCACTAGTCACTCTTCTCCAGGATGAAGAGGAACCATTGATGAGCACCCTTTGGGTTCGGTCAGTCAGCCAGTTACAAATCCAAATGAGCTCCCTAATCCTTAGGATGGATTATTTCCCTTGAGTACTAAAAGACCTTTCCAAATGTGATGTAGATGCTGGGCAGATGGGAGATCAGATCTACTGGTAGTGATTTGTAGTACACTGACAATAACTGCCGACTCCAAACCGCTTAACAGTGACAACAAAATGACTTTACCACCTAAATTAGGCATATGAAATAAAGCAAACTAATAAGGAGTGGAGTTTTGTGCAAAAGAATGGTGTTCAGATCAGTTCTTCTACTGAAAAATGAATTCCTAGGCTCAGAATGTGCTCAGAGGCACCCAGTTTGCTGATTGGTTGGTAGAGCTTGATGTTGTAGGAAAAATATTAATTTGACCCGGTAAGTCTGAACTCTGCATGCTCCTGACATGGAGGATGCAATGTTGGGTTCAAAGTCCCCAGTTGGCCGTGGAGCAGATTGGATGGCATTGAGTCAATTGGAAGCTCTCAGCTAATTCACTGAATAGGGTTAATGTGAGGATAAAATTGGGAAATTGGGAAGGGCAGGGAACCCTACACATACATTGGAAGAAGAGGAATTTATCGTTCCCTGCTAATTAAAGAATAAATAAATAAAATAAAAAAACAGAGATGCTATACAAGAACTTCTGCTGTCCTACCACAAAAGCTTCCTAAATGTGCTGACTTCATAGGTTAAGATTATGATTATTTTTAAATAAGCAGGCTTTGATTGGAGCCTTAGAATTCCTTAAGACCTCACACCTATCTGGATATAAAGTCATTCACCATCTCTGCCACCTTCAAGCCACCTAAATTTAAACCCACTTAGCCCTTTAATGTTAAAACATTTATCTTTCATTTGTTACCCATTGAGATCCAGTGAGTCTGCAAGACACTGCCGTATTGAAACATCTGGGTTTGATTGCTTGCATTCTTTTAACCGCAGCCACTTTGATCCATTCCAGATGTATGATAACTAAAATTACATTTGAATTGTTAATAACTGCTTTTTTTTGAGGCTGGGGTAGGATAAGCCAGTCTTAAACTCCATACCTCCAAAGAAGAGAGACTTCTAGAAAGGTATGCCTTGGAACATATGCTGTTCACATACCAAAGCCTCCAAGGTGAGATAAGCCCAACACAGATCAGCTTGTATACCATAAACACAAATAGGACGAAGCATACAATACTCATGGAACTCATTGCCACGATATGGCTTTTAAAAGGTTAGGTGGGCCTGGGAAAGGTCTTGGCTGCTAAAAATCCAGCCTTCATAATCAGAGCCATGTGCTGGAAAAAAAGGGGGGGACCTCCATCTTAAGTTATATTTCAACATCCTATAGGCTCTGGAATAGCTGTTTTGGAGAAAAAGGCTAGATGGACTTTTAGTCTGACCCAGCAAGCCAGTAATTATGGTTCTTTGCATTGCTTTATCCAGATGTTTAATTTAATTTATTTTGTTTAAATATTTATAAACTTTCCTTTCCTCTAAAATATTACAAGGTGGTATACACACTAAAAACACAATCTTACAATAAAAACAATATAAATGTCAAACACATCACTGGATCTCAGATCTGAAAGGCCTGTCTGAATAATACAATTTTTAGAAGATGTCTAAAAGCAAGCAGGGACGATTCCTGCTGAACCTTCATTGGCAAGGAGTTCCACAGGGCAGAGCCCATCACACTGAAGGCTTGGCACCTGGTAAAGGCCAACCAGGGGTATATGCCCCATCAGAAGACTTTGGCGTTCAAGGAATAAAGAATCAGGAGGTCCTTGAAGTACTTTGGCCCAAGTAATTTAGAGCTTTGTGAATTAATAAAAGAACTTCAAACCTGGCCTGGTAGCAGAAGTTAAGATCTGCAAGTCCTTGGATGGAGAAAAAGGAGAATAAAGTGGAGTAAGAGATGCTCATTTGTGGGTCAATGGTAAAATGCAGCTCCACACTTGACAGATTGTTGTTGTTTAGTTGTTTAGTCATGTCCGACTCTTCGTGACCCCCTGGATCAGAGCACACCAGGCACTCCTGTCTTCCACTGCCTCCTGCAGTTTGGTCAGACTCATGTTTGTAGCTTCAAGAACACTGTCCAACCATCTCATCCTCTCCTTCTCCTTGTGCCCTCCATCTTTCCCAACATCAGGGTCTTTTCCAGGGAGTCTTCTCTTCTCATGAGGTGGCCAAAGTATTGGAGTCTCAGCTTCAGGATCTGTCCTTCCAGTGAGCACTCAGGGCTGATTTCCTTAAGAATGGATAGGTTTGATCTTCTTGCAGTCCATGGGACTCTCAAGAGTCTCCTCCAGCACCATAATTCAAAAGCATCAATTCTTCGACGATCAGCCTTCTTTATGGTCCAGCTTTCACTTCCATACATCACTACTGGGAAAACCATAGCTTTTACTATACGGACTGGCTTCCTATTGCAAGTAATGGCCATTGTGCAGCCAGAGAAGAAAGGAAGAAGTATTACTACTGGGAAAACCATAGCTTTAACTATATGGACCTTTGTCAGCAAGGTGATGTCTCTGCTTTTTAAGATGCTGTCTAGGTTTGTCATCGCTTTTCTCCCAAGAAGCAGGCGTCTTTTACTTTCGCGGCTGCTGTCACCATCTGCAGTGATCATAGAGCCCAAGAAAGTAAAATCTCTCACTGCCTCCATTTCTCCCCCTTCTATTTGCCAGGAGGTGATGGGACCAGTGGCCATGATCTTAGTTTTTTTGATGTTGAGCTTCAGGGATGGTGGGTGGGGGTTGGAGAAAGATGGACATTGGGATCTGCTACCCCTGTGAATCCTGACACCTGAGGTAGTTGCCTCAGCTTGCCTCACGAGTAGGCCGGCCCTGTGTTGGATGCTGGCTTTCATGTGTGTATCTTACTGTAGACATGGCACTGTGTGTCAGATTGGGGATATGCATGTACATTTGTATGTATCACAGTGAACTATCCCTGCAATCCTTGCACCCCTGATTTTGAGATGGACCCCACTGTGTGTCACTTGCACAGAGGACTCCCCTGCTCAGTGCCTGAGGGCCCCAGTCCTGCCACTCACCACACGGCCTAGGGTGGGGCCTGACGGGCTCCATAAAGGACTGCTGCCGCTGCTGCTGCTGGGCTGAGAGGGCTCCATTTTTGTTTTTGTTTTTTGTTTTTTAAACTGCTGTTATTTTTTACCTATGTCATTTTGAACTGTGATATTAATGCTGTATTCTTAGTTATAGTTTTAGATTTATATTGTTTTCCATTTGGTTGTATATTTTTTGATGTGGTTTATTTATTGTTTATGACTTTTGTAATTATGTAAATCTTGTCATGTTGTAAGCTCCACAGTTGTTTTTAACTGTGGAAAGGCGGCATACAAATAAAATGAAATAAAATGATGGGGGGGATAATGAAATATACCCAAATCATATGAGCCCCAGATGTTTTGGACTACAATTCCCATCATTCCTGACCACTGGTCCTGTTAGCTAGGGATCATGGGAGTTGTAGGCCAAAACATCTGGAGGGCCGAAGGTTGCCTATACCTGCCATATGCCATCACTCAAGCAGTATTCACAGACTGGATGAATTTGTGAGGCGAGGTTCAGTCACTAGGGGACTTTTGTAAGTAACTAATAACAGAAGTGGGCAGGCACACAGCTGTACTTCCAGTAGACCAATATAGTAGGAAAGAAGCAATGCCATTATCAGCCTTGGCAAGAAAGTGACAGCAAATGACCAATGAATTTAATAAAGCACAGGCAAGATTGATTTAATGTTCTGAAAAGCGGCATGAATGTTAGGCATCCAACAAGTACATAGATTAAGCTTGTGTGTATGTGGGAGAGAGAGGGAGAGAGGGAAACTGTGGTAGGAATATGGGTGAGTCTGGTCAACACCTGTTTTATAGGTCATGGTCAAAATAGAGGTTGTAAAACCTCTTATCAAACATTGGAGCGCAGTCATACCTCTTGTTACATTTGCTTCAGGTTAAATCTTTTCAGGTTGCGTCTCGTGGCGACCTGGAAGTACCAGAAAGGGTTACTTCCGGGTTTCGCCACTCGCACACGCGCAGACGCGGGTTGTGTTCTGCTCATGTTGCGAACGGTGCTCTGGAACGGATCCTGTTTGCAACCAGAGGTACCACTGTATTGGTGAAAAGAATGCAAATGCTCAGGTTCCACACTGTCTTTCACTAGCAGTCTTTGCTTAAAGACCTCCAGCAAAGGAGATCACAGAGTGAGTTGTTTTGTGCCTTTGCTCCCTAGCATATCCATTTCCATGGGGTTTGTACGCAATGGCTATGGCCACATCCTCACCATGCATTTCATAAGAACTGCTGCTGTTGCTGCCCAGGAGGACTCCCCTGCTGTGAGTGCCTGTGGGTCCCGTTCCTGCCTCTCTCCACCTGGCCTAGGGTGGGCCTGACTGGCCTCATAAGAACTGCTGCTGCCCAGCAAGGACTTGTGTATTTTGGGGGAAGTTTTGTCGGGAGTTTTTGCTGTTATTGATATTAATTTTTTGTATCTTTATTTTTATGTGGAACTTGTTCAGTTTGGTTATGAAGTTTTTGATGTGTCTTGTTTATTTTTATGACTACTTTGCTATGTTTATAACTATGTAAATCTTTTCGTATTGTAAACCACCTTGAGCATTGTTTTAACTGTGGTGATGATGATGATGATGATAAAGCATGTTCACAGCTTCCCCCAAGGAATCCTGGGAATTTCACTCTATTAAAGGTACTGGGAACTGCAGCTCTGCGAAGGCTAAACTATTGTTTGGGGGAAGCCAAGTGCTTTAAATGTAAGATGTGGATTTGACCTGTATTTCTGCAAGTTGATCAATAAAAATTAACATGCATATAAACATAAAAAGATGTTGGCTCATTCTTCATGTGAAATTTCTCGCTCTGTTTTCTCTTTTTTAAAAAAAACACTGTGAAAAATCACAATGGGTGGAGTGCATTTAGAATGGCATAAGCATCAGTTATACACAGCTACCATTGTGATAAGCAACATTTCCCAATACATACATATATATGTAACAAGGGTGTGAACCACCATCTTGGGCAGAAGTGGCATATGGTCTTCCTTCCTTCTCTGGCTGCACAATGGCCATTACTTGCAATAGGAAGCCAGTCCACTCCTTCCATCACCCACCCTACAGCTACCCCTCTCTGGTTCTGGCCCACTAGTTGTTCATTCTGAGTGACGTACAAGCAGCAGCAGGTATAAACACCCAAGGGCCAACTAGGAAAGTGAATGGATGGAAGCAAGATTCACTGAGCCCTATGCTGATTCCTTCCATGAATGTAGCATTGTGTATGGAATGTGCACCAACTTTCTACTATTTATATCCTGTTGGCAGCCATCAGTCTCTGGAGACAATGGGGGTGAAGATATCCAGTGTTCAGTTGTCCTCCCATCCTATCTTTTGAGGCTAAGAAGGAAGGGAATTCTCAGAAACGAATGATTCATGGATCGAAGGGCCAGTCCATAGCTTGTGCTATCTCGTGTTGATGTGCACAAGAGGAAACAGGTGCAGATTTTAGGCTCTGCGTGGTGATCAAGGCGTACGAGGGTGCTAAGGAAAACAAGGGTTCATTTCTTTAGTGGCTGACTTAGCACCGCTTTCAGAAAACAGTGAAATGGCCTAACTGAAAGAGCAGGGAACTAATCAGATCAAATGAGTGCTAAGTCTGCAGCGGAATGCTTCACAAAATTGGAGGAATGTGGCGCTAATGTGCTAGCTTGTGTTACAAGCAAAGCAATGGCCTGCTCAGACCGCAGAGGGTGTTGCAGCCTAGTGCAAATAATTCCTTTGCCACAAAGATGGGGAGGATTTATTAGCGGGCTGACTTATAATTGAAATCTTACCCTTTTTAGGGATTATTTCTCACTGAGCTGAAGGAGAAGCATTGTGCTAAAACAAAATATTTGTTTTTCTCGCTGTTTTGCTAAATGGACATTGAAATGAAGGTTCAGGGAGAAAGGTTTCAGACAGATGTCTCTTAAAGCACCAGTGTAAAATACACAGACACACACAGGTCATGGTGGAAACCATGAAATGTCCCCCCCACACACACCATAGGTTTGTAAGCTTACTTTAAGCATTTATGTTTGCCAGATCCTTCAGGGTTGCTACTTAAATACCCCTAGCAGCATGCTATTAATTCATTCTCTCATTCATTAATTGCATTTATATCCCACCTGTCCTCCAAGGGACTCAAGGTGGTGTATATAGTCGTCTCTCTCTCCCCCCCCATTTTATCCTCACAACACCCCTGTGTGTTAAGATAGGCTGTGAGGCTGTGACTGGCCCAAGCTCACTCAGTGGGGATTAAAACCCTGGTATCCCAGGTCCTAGGGACATGGGTGGTGCTGTGGGTTAAACCACAGAGCCTAGGACTTGCCAATCAGAAGGTCGGCGGTTCGAATCCCCGCGACGAGGTGAGCTCCTGCCAACCTAGCAGTTAGAAAGCACGTCAAACTGCAAGTAGATAGAATGGTACTGCTCCGGTGGGAAGGTAAACAGCGTTTCTGTGCGCTGCTCTGGTTCGCCAGAAGCGGCTTAGTCATGCTGGCCACATGACCTGGAAGCTGTACGCCGGCTCCCTTGGCCAATAAAGCGAGATGAGCACCGCAACCCCAGAGTCGGTCACGACTGGACCTAACGGTCAGGGGTCCCTTTACCTTTACTTTATCCCAGGTCCTAATACAAAACTTTAACCACTACACTACCCTGACTCTCGTAGAGCAGTGGTTTCCCAAAGTGTGCTAGTTCCAGGTTGTGGAGCTCCATCACATGAAGTTTATTTATTTAAAGGAGGGTTTGTTGCACTAGGGCAACAGAGTGCTTTAATCCACTTTAATTTCACAGTATTTCTGGCATGCCTTTGAATCCCTGTTGCAAAAATACATCTAGAGTTGACCTCTATGCACTTTGAAAAGCATGTTCTTAGGGGCCTGCTATTCAAAGGGCAGGAGGGGAAGGCAAAAATCTTCTCCCCTAAAACAAAAATCACACTTGGGCATGCTTAAAAGTTGATATTTGGATTGTGGCCAATATGTCTGCTTTCCACCTTAGGAGGCTAAGTGCCATCTTTTCAGTTATGCTCTGTGAGAAATAACTTGGAATGGCAATATCCTATCAGTCCTTCTTAAGTAGTAATAGTACACTGGGGAAACTGGAGTTGGAAAAAGTACTTTGAAAGTGCTTTAATTTGCAAATTCCCCGTGGCCTGTAGCGCATGAACCCTTGGCACAAATGTGTTCTTTTTCAAGTACAGTTTACAGCAGAGGACGAGAAATTGCATCACACTTTTCTCATCTCTTCTCAGATTTCCTTAGGATCGCTGATTGCAACACTCCAGGCTATTGTGTTGCTCTGGGTGGCTGAGTGAAAATGATCATTTACAGAAACGAAAGCTATTCCAGAGTTGAACCATGAACTGGTTTACTTTTAATCACAAACCCTGAGGTACCAGTGGGCTCCAGCCGCGGGATAGGACCACAGGGTTCAGGCTTTTTATTCTCTGCTCCATAAAAAAGAGTAGACTAAGGGGTTTGTTTGTTTTTAAAATATAAAAAAGGGCTGTATAATCCTGGGCATTTGGTCAGCACTGATGATTGGACACGCACGGATAAACATCATCTGGAGGGCACCATGTTGGCGATTACTGCCCTATGTTAGTAGATCTCCACCAATGCAAGGCCCCTTGTGCTAGCAGACAGACAAGTGTTGGATGGAACTCATAGTTTAAACAGATAATGTAGCACCCTGCTTGTGGTTAACGCTTAGATGGAATGAAATATTCAACGCAGCAATAGAGAAATTAAAATAATAATTTATTTGTCAGACAAATAAATGAGAGGCACAGTGGTATATGGTTACCAAAGCTCTGGCTGCCCTCCAGCCCTGATGGCCAGCACTTATATTCCCTCAGCCCAGCCCCCTTGCTCCTCCTTTGGCTGCCTCTGTCCAATCAGCCTGGTTGAAATTCCTATTGGCTGTTTGCTAGAACCAATCATAAAAGATACACCCATTTCCTATTACCTTTTATGGGAGACAAAGAGCTATATTTCCTTCTATCCATAAATGGCAGACAAGTAGCCATATATCTTACATTTGCCTCGACAAGGCACCTTAATTACCAGATCACCTTTTGCTCCTGTTGCCCCTGCTGCCCCTGCATTCCAAAACAAATGGCTAAAACAGATGGCTTATGGTATTAAGTTCTATCTAAACAGAGATCTTACTATTTACCAACTCTTAATTAGTGTTTTTGCAGCTTGATTGTATTCTGTAATATGTAGGGTCAGTGTAACCTTTGCTCCCAGCCTGTATTTCCCTTTTATGACTTTGAGAAACTTGTCTCCTGCTTCTGCTATAAATCAGGGGGGCCCTTGTACAGGAGAGCAGAAAGATAAACAACTGAAAAAAAGTACTTAGCCAGCTGGTTTTCTGCCTGGCATGAAACATTTGCAAATCTTTAAGCTCATTTTAAAATACAGGCCTTGATCAGATGCCTCAATAATAGGGGTAGGTAAACAACCTTGTCAAGAGCATTCTACAACAAGGGGGCCACCACTGAGGAGAAGGTGATATATTCAGAGAAGGTCATTCAAAGCACTCTATATGGAAATGTAGGCAACTCCCCATTTACATGGGGGTTGAGTCCCAAGGCAAGTTCCAAGTGAAATTGCGTATATTTGAAACACTATTGGAAAATCTTGCAAACACCTTCTAAACCTTTGGAAAGTCTTGGAAAACTCTTTAAAAATACCAGCAGCACTTATGTACTGAGTTGAATAGGACCCAAAAGGCAGCAGTCTGATTGGTCCTAGAACAATAGGATTCAGAATGCAGCAGTCTGATTGGTCCACAGGAGCCACCCAATCCAGCTCCAATCCAGGTGGAAGTGAATCCGCAACCAGATTGGCCTACAGGTGAATCTCGGAATTAGCCAATCACGTGGGGGCCATTGTGTAAATAATGTATATAAAGCAGACATTCTGGGGGAACTTCCATTCCTCCTCACCACTATAAGCTGAATAAAGAACATGAAATCCACTCTCGACTTTGAGTACATTTCAACCTACCAGACACCAAACTCTGCCACAATCGCTCCCTTCAAACTCCCAACTCTCCACAGGCCTCAATGGTCAGTGCAAGGGCTCCTGGGATTGTATTTGCAAAGGTTCATGGGATTTCTGTTTTCATGACCCCCCCCTTCTATTTTTAAAGTCACTTCCTGGTTCAGCATGATGTGCGTGTGCCTGGCCGCGCATCAGTTGGACGTGTGTACATTGGGTGTTGCCCGTACTGCGGGCACTGTGCTGTTCTTAGAGTTTTCTCGGAGATTTCCTAGTCATTTTGAACTTGGTGCTACCTGGGCCCTTTTCACACTCCTCCCCACAAAAGTGTCTGCATATTGAACAAGGTGGAGACAAAATAAGAGACAATATGGCAAAGGTGGACTTCCAGATGTTCCATCTCCCATCAGTTTTAGCTAGCACAGCCAATGATCTGGTTCTAGCAGCACGTGGAGGGCAGCACCATGAAAGCACGACACATAAGCAACCTTGAGGCTAAAGCTGATGACGGTTTATTTTAGTATCTTGTGATAAGGAAGAACGTTAAGCGTTGAGGTGAAGGCCCGTATGTCCATAACAGAAGGGAGATTCAGCAGAGGGGAGGAGGGGAGGAATGTTAGTTCAGCTGTTTTGCCAAAGAAAGTCCCCTGAACGCTGTAGGTGCGTGAGAAATCCGTGTTCCCTTCCTGTTTGCCATAGCCAACAACCTGTGAATTCAAAGGCCAAGCAGTTACCAAAGCAGCAAACACCTGGGATCTAAAAGTTCAAACAGAGTCTGGTCTCCTGCAAGCACAATCCCGACATCATGTTAATTATGTCATTTCTGACAGGCTTCCTATCAACAGATGATACGTGAACTAACTGTAGGCACGCTTTTGCATATGACAAACTTGGCCCAAACATCTGGGTTACTGCAAAATGATTTCCTGGTGTACAAATTCAGTAAGCATATAGCAAACTTGCACATTATCTTATACAGTGGTACCTCAGGTTACATACGCTTCAGGTTCCAGACACTTCAGGTTACAGACTCCGCTAACCCAGAAATAGTACCTCGGGTTAAGAACTTTGCTTCAGGATAGAACAGAAATCGTGCTCCGGCAGCGTGGCAGCAGCAGGAGGTCCCATTAGCTAAAGTGGTGCTTCAGGTTAAGAACAGTTTCAGGTTAAGAACGGACCTCCGGAATGAATTACCGAGGTACCACTGTAAACAGAAAGTTACTGCTTGGGTAATATTGGGTGCTTGAAGTCAATTAGCAGATGAATGTATCGGATTTCACTTCAGATGGCAAGCAGCACAGTGCAAAATCCCTAAAACAAACTCCACCTGCAAACTTTATCTAGTACAGTCATATCTCGGGTTAAAGACGCTTTGGGTTAAATCTTTTCAGGTTGTGTCCCGTGGCGACCTGGAAGTACTGGAAAGGGTTACTTCTGGGTTTCGCCACTTGTGCATGTGCAGATGCTCAAAATAACATCATGCGCATGCGCAGAAGCAGTGAATCATCACCCACGCATGCGCAGATGCAGGTTGCATTCTGCTCATGTTGTGAACTGGGCTCTGGAATGGATCCCGTTTGCAACCAGAGGTACCACTGTAATGTAGAACCCTAATAGTCAAAATTGTGCCCTCCAGATGTGGCTCATCTACATGTCCAGTTGTCCCTCTACGCTGGCCACACTGGCTGGAGCTAATCATAGAACTGTAGAGTTGGAAGGAACACTGAGAATCATCTAGTCCAACCCTCTGCAACGCAAGAATATGCAGCTGTCCCATACAGGGATCGAACCTGCAACCTTGGCGTTATCAGCACCACGCTCTAACCAACTGAGCTATCTCAGTGCTTTTTAATGGAAGGTCAAGCCTGGCAACATCTAGAGGGAACCACTTGGCAAACCTTGAGATAGAATGTTAAATGTAGGAACTTAAAAATTTGAGATTGACATCTAATACACTGCAGACCTTATTGAGAGAAAAATGAAGATCTCATCACTTTTGTTTGGATTTAAGCCAATTAAACCCCCATGAAACAAACAAACAAACAGATGAGAAGATAACAAACCTGTAAAAGATAACAAAGGAGCATTTCCATAATGAGTTCAGATAACTGCAGTTTTTAAGAAAGCCAAAGGTCATGAGATGGAAGAAACATTGATTAAATCTCAAAAATAACCAAATCAGTGTTGTACAGCTCTGACTGCAAACATATGGATTTTGAGTAGGTAGTATGGAATATTTATTGATTTTTATTTGCATGTGTGAGCATGGCATATGCATCATAGCTCAGACAGAGCACACCTGCCTTCCATGCAGAAGAATCTTTGGCATCTCCAGGCAGGGTTGGGAGAGGCTCCTGTTTAAAATCCTGAAGGGCTGCTGCCAGCCAGTGTAGACAATGTTGAGCTAGATGGATCAAGGGACTGACTTGGCATAAGGGATTTTCTTATGGTCCAGAGTGGTGAATTTTAGTGTGGTGTGTGTCTGTGTTAATGAGTTGCAATCTCTGTTCTTCTAAATATCCAAAGCAGAACCTACAGTACTAATCTCCCCATGCTTCCACAGGCAGGGAGACATGCGTCCTCCCCACAAGGGAAATGTGGAAGTTCTTCTTCTTCTGATGTTACAAAACAAGAAGCATAAGTGTGAAATTGTGCAAGAGAACAGGAAGTACATCTCAGAATGATGCTTCTAGGTCATCATGCCAGAGGCTGAAAGCTACAAAGGGGGCAAGATTCCATAAGTCTAGAATTACAGGTTCTGCCGTCAAGCGGTTAGCAGATGTTTCATTCTTAGTGTAACAGAAGAATGTGTGAGAGAAGGATTGACAGCAGGGGAGAGTGATGGAATGGTGGGTGGTGACTGAGTGACAGGCGGACCAAGACTTTGCCTAACAATGTCAGTTAGGGAGCTAGATAGTTGGACAAAGTTGAAGGAAGAGTGGGAAGAAGATGGAGAGTTATTAGAGACAATGAAGACACTGGTAAAAAGATGGGGAGTTAGGACAGGTGATAGAGGGATGTCAGGTATCTTATAACTGCTATTTGTTAGTTCTTTACCAAACAAGTTGCTCTTGGTGTTCTATCCCACAAATACACATTTTCAATTCATGAATGTGTCCTAGATCTGGAGGATTTTAGATTAGACAGGGGAAGCTGGTGTGGTGCCCTCCATTTCCCGTCAGAGCCAGTCAGCTTGGCTGATGGTTAAGGATGATGGAAGTTGTAGCCTAGCAACATCTGCAAGGCACCTGTTGGCTATCCCTGGGTTAGGGCATCGTCCCCTGTGCTGGCTTTGAATGACACAGACAAGTAAATAAAAGGAGAGTCTTCCTACTGCTTTCTGTAAATCAGTAGCACACAATAAGTTATTGAGGGAAGCCTGGACTCAAAGGCCAAGGTATAGTAAGGGACTAGAATGCCACTGTTACTATCCATCTATAGGCAAAAGCAAGAGAGGGACAATGGACGTTGCTCTTACCATTTTATAGTAAGCTACATTCCAGGCATGCAAAAGCCCAGGGGTTTCTACAAGCACTCAAATACACAAATGACTCTCCAACTAGGTAAGGCCACATTCTAGGTAATCCAAAGCATTCAAGGAAGACACGAAACAGGTTTGAGTGAGAAATGAGGCCTGTGGGGGGAGGACTCCAAGGGCCAGACAGAGAAGCGTTTGACCCCCCCCCCGGACTTCAGTTCCCCATCCCTGATATATATATATATATATATATATATATATATATATATATATATATATATCATCCATTGATACTCCCATATTTACATATTTATCTGAGAGAGAGCACACATACTCTGATTTCAGGCATACTCACATGGGTGCTCAGCACTCGTTTGTTCTTGCCCCTGAATCCTAGGAACCAGTCAAGCAAATGGGATTTTCTAAAGCTCTTCAGGGCTACAATCTATAAGCCATAAAGAAAGAGAGCTTCTTAGGACAGATACACACTCCTTTGTGTCCTCAATCCAGCAAGCAAGAGACATTATCAGACACATACCAGACAGGCAAAAACTCTCAAGAAGGGTGCAAAGTAAGACTGTGGCCAAGGAAGAGGCTTAGCTTGGTTGGGAAGGGCAAGACAGAGAGACCCAGAGGACCACATTTTGGACCCTGCAACTGAGGTTCCCCACCCCTGATATAGACCTAAAACAAAATGCAGATATTGCCCTAGGAGGAGTGCATTATAAATGAGCACCATTACATAAATTCTTCCATAGTTTCTTCTCCCTTTCCCCACAGTAAAGATATACCTTGAGCCATCTTATACGGGATAGTTTAGCTTGCAGTCCTATGCCCACTGACTTAGAAAGACTGCCAATTGAAAGGCTTGATCTGGCTGTATTAACAAAAATATAAGGGATATGCTGCACATCAGTTCGGCTGTTTAGATTCTCATTTTGGAATCCGCCCAGTGCAAGTGTTCCAACAGCCCCGTACACTCATCACAATGTATAAACTCACATTAGCAAGCTTAGCAGAACAGTCACCCCAGCTTAGGGCAGATGGGAGGCAAGCTAGATGTTTATTCCTACAAGTGGGAGAAAATCTGACACCAATTTAAGAAATTTCCCCCCGTAACCACATTTTGGGATCTTTAAGATCTCAAGGCACAGCTGCCTCACACATGACAAACACCGAGAGAACATTCAAGTGGTAAATGAGCTGTTCATTTTCACTTGTGAAGAGCTGTGCGTTAATTTTTTTGCTTTGTTTTGCAAGAGCATAATTCAATTAGGAAGCCTAGATCTCAGGTCTCCCCTTTTGGCCTTGTCAGCACCATGTAGGCAATCACACACAGTCAGCCCAGTCCCACAAAGGCAATAAACCAACCCCCCTCCATTTTATGGACCAGGAGCAAAGCCACTTAACGATTACAACAAACAATTAACAAGAGACGAAGATGGGTAGCGTTTTACTATTTACTACCTCTCGGGCAAGTCTGTCAAACACGTACTGCTGAGTAAGCACTTCATTCCAGTTCCTGTCCACCTCTTCCCCAAGATGGGCATCGTCAGTTTGCTTAAGCTTTATGAGGGCTGAGACCTGTAAAACATGCGGCTCCTGTAGGAATGTCTCTGCTTTTGACAAAGTTCTGCTTCCAAAAACTGTATGTCTCAAAGCAAAACTTGCACATTGCCATGAATGTTTGTTTTTCGTTCCAAGGCGTGCACTCCTTTTTATGCTCTAATCCAATGAACAGGCAGGCAAAATCTGTAACTCTATGCAGCAATGGATAGGCAAATTTATAGTGTGGCAGCAATCTATTTGACCTTTATAGCTGAATTTAGGGCTTGTCCATTCTTCCGCTTGTCTCAGTGCTTTCCCCGAGGAAAATCTACACTTTAGCACTGAATTAGAGCAAACCAGGTGTGACGTTAACATACGAGAGTGCTGGAGGTGAAATAGTCAAACAGGTTACCCAATCATGACCCAGGGGGTGGAGTCAGAGGGACTATAAAACCAGCTCTGGGAGGGGCAAAAGGAGGAGTTCGTTGGGAGTTGGGTGGTTGGTTGGAGTGGGAGTGAATTAGGATAGAGTTTGTGGGTAGCTTGAGTTAGTGTCGTGAAATAAGCTGAGTCAGGAACAGTTAGGGGTAGGAAGACAAGTAAATATCTGAGAGGTGGTTTAGTGAGTGAGAGCAGGCAGCGGAAGTTATAGGTCTGGATAGGCACTCCACATTTGTAATTGACCGATACCGTGTATGAAACCACAGGCTTGTTAAACTGCAATAAATAAACAGAAGTTTATGTTCCAATTTAACCCTGACTGGACTCAGTATTGTACCAGGTAGGGCCTGGGTGGTGGCAGCAAGAAATAAAATGGTGGCACAGGGATCAATAGATGGTGAAACATCCGGGGACACTGTGTGATCGCCACACCAGGTATCCAGCAGATTGATGTTTGCTCCGATTCAGTGGTAAAGAGCCGGCTTTCCGAGGGAAAGTGGCGGGGAAATGGAAAACAGGACAGGACAAACACATAACCTTTTGGATCCATACTTCAAGGCACAGGACAAGTGTAGTGTATATGATCCTTGTTGGTTGCTGGCACCCATCTGTCTTGAGAGACAATGGAGTATGCCTCCAAGGGTAAAGTCAAACTGCTATGTTAGCAGCACCAAAATGACCTCCCTAAGGCGCAAGACTGGGCAGTGTGTATAGAGGTCCTGGGCTGCCCAGACGACAATCCCCCCCCCCCACATTGGCCTCATTTATGTGGTCAAAGGAAATCAGGGCAAGACGTTTGGCACCAGCTTGGCTGCAGGAGTTGCTGGAAGGAGGCGTACAAGGCACCATCCAACTGTCTTAGGGACTCCACTCCAGATTTGCGAAGGGCTTACTCCTTTGCCTTATTTTCCACAAGATGTCCAAGATAAATGCTCAGGTGCCTAAACCAGTCTGGATGCAACGCACAACGTAAAACAAGCCACAAGTCTTACCTGAGCAGAGAATTCATCTTCAGTTAATTTCCGGAGCTTTTCTTCAAAGTGCACAAAGAACTCTTCTATTTTTTTATCAACAAATTCAGTGCTAAAAGTTATCAAAGGCATTAATAAGAAGTTTAGTTGTTATTGACCTAACTCCTTAGGTGCCCACATGACCTCTTAGATCTGCGGAACTGGCACTTTTACAAGTGCCACATGATATAGGTATATTCTGCAACAAATCGAGGGCATGGCAGATGCCACTCTTGGGAACTTCCTTCCCATTGATAGCAGTCAGCTAGCTGTCTTCACTGTATTGTTTGTTTTCCATGCCCGCTAGCAACATTTTCTTTTCTGCAAGTGCATAATTTTTGCATGCCATATTAACATGTAGTTTTTTAGTTGCTAGCATTGTTTTTAAATTAATGGCTTTTTAAAAATGTAACTTGTTTTTAATGTTTTCTTTTATTGGCATTTAAAAAGTGAATATTTTAGGTTGTCTTTTGTAAGACGTGTCTCTATTTAATTACGTTATTTATATACCACTCAATCTGAAGTTTCTATATGGTCCTTTGTTTTAGGAAGCGGTGCATTCATTTTGTTAGAGGAAATAAAATTTCACATAGGAATTCACAAAGATTGAATTCCGCAGCAAGCATCCCAAAAAGGAAGCAAAGGGACCAACAAGAAACCAGAGTGTCCTGAAGCTTTTGGTATATCATGCACCTGCTAAGCCTGGGGAGACTGAATCTGACAGGCCTCAAATGAAAAATAATAGTAGCACTTGTGTGGAATGTATTGCATTCAACAAAGGTAATCTTTTACAGCTGCTTAATTAAGATAACAGTTTCTCTCAAGCAAACAATAGGGAACTCATTTGTTGCTTGAAGATTCATCTCAAACGCACTGCCCGAATATAAACATTCTCAGGTTCTTTATATTACCAGCAATGAGCATATTTTCACAGGCAAGAGCTTCATAAAAAAAGAAAGAAAGCAACAGTGCTGGCTGGTGATCTTGGTTCAGCTAATTGATTAATTATGACAACTACTCAATTGAGACTTTAAAATCTAAGAATCATATTTACAGCACATAGAAGAAACAGGTGTTTTAAATTCTGGGGGTGACAGCTGTACACATTTGGAAACTGAAACTTTGTTTTTAACACGCTGCAATAAGACCAGGACAGGCAATCAAGCAGGGGGGTTGTGGAATCCAGGATTTTGTTTTTCTAGCTTTGTTGCTTGAAAAACAATGGGTCCTTTAGGTTAGATTCAGACTTTGCCTTTCAAGATCCTTCTATGCCATGGAAGGCTGCTTCCACTGGAGGTAGGGGAGGCAACATTTGCTCATTAATTCCCCACCATTAAGTCTGAGCTCTTCTACATTTGTTTCAAAGCAACATATTAAATAAAGGTTTTTATGAACTATATAGTCCTATAATGTCTACCTTTATTAGACAGCTCCCAATCCGGCTAAAGTCCGATGTGCTATTCAGGCAATTGGACTTACGTTAACCACAATGGCTGCGTTGGACCAATAACACCAGAACTTATAAGCCAAGATACATATGAGTCTGATGTCCCCTCATGCAGCCATTTCACTGTTCCCTTCACCTATCTGAACAAACAAGCCAGGATGTTTTCATTCTATCCGTCTTGAAATATGGTTTGCGTGTCTGTTTGTTTTCTATAGGTTGGGCAACCTCTCAAGATATCATCACCAAGCTTGTCACAAGGACTCCTGAAGTGGTGTTTGTTGTTGATGTTTGGGTGCTCACCACCAGTTTGAATCAAGATGGTGGACCTAAATGTCACTTTGTTGTGACATTGTCCATTTTTTTGGCATAGGCACAGCCAGCTGAATCTTGAGATATCATGGCCAAACTCATTGTCCTTTAGTTTTTAGCGTGATTAATTGTACCTGCCTCCAGGCCACAGACAATTCATGTAGAAAAGCTTATACAAGGAAACACATAATGTATACATAAGCAAATGCATCTTGCAAAAGACACTAAGATTCTCAAGCGCTTTGGAAGAGAGCAGTAGGAACATTATTAATGGGGAATTATGGGACATACAATGCACCTTGGCTGCAGTTTATACTCTAAACATGTCATAGCTGTTTTGGAAAAGTGCAAGCCTATGCAGAGCCCTAGGATGGAAACAATAATATTAAATTTAACTGCTCTTGAAAAAATATTAATAGGCGACTTACTTATATTTGGTTGCCTGTGTTGTTACGGTAACAGAGAAACCCAGGATCCCAGATGTGTTTCTTGTGGAAGGGTAGACATGGTAGCTTAAATCAAAGGAAAAGAATAACATTCCACAAGCACAAGTCATTTTATTCTGATCATTAACAAGTACTAACTAGTATATGGGAGCTATCCATCAAAACTGGTTCTCCCACATGCTCAATTAAAGTGCATGGAAGCAATACTTGGTAGATGGTTCAGATTGCATCATTAGAATTAGTGCTTTAAACCAGTGATTTCATTACTGCCTTTCAATGTGCCAGCTGCCTAAATGGAAGGCACATTTCAAGATTTGTTCTAACTATGTTGTACTTTTTTTCAGGCTAATTCTGTATGCCTTACCGTAACAGTTGTGACATTTGTGACTACAGCATGGCATCATATATTAAACTGTTTTGGGGATCTTGTGTTTGCATTGTGTCTGCACCGAAACTGAAATTACTGAACAGCTGGAGAGGCAGGACTTGAAAGGTTTTGGTCCCTGGTTCTTGGTAATGGGATCATGAGAAATTTCGCATGCAGACAAAACCTAGAGTGGGCTGGAGTTGACCCCTGAAGCATCTTTATTTAACTTCCTCCTGCCCCTACTATTTCTTTAATACCAGATTTGAAATAGATGTAATAAAGGGTTAGCTCTCAGAGTCATCCATTGGAAGATGATATCCAGAATTACTCATATTTAGAGTAACTTTATTCCATAAATTTCAGTGGGTTTACTCTGATAATGACTAGGACATTACTCACAGAGCTTTTGGATGCAATATCATCCAAGTCTTCTTGTACTGTTGCCTAATGTGCATTTTGGAAAGGGCCACTGCTGATTTTCTTATTTGGGGCTTCTTTTCTTGCAAGCTCATTTACACTTCATTAGTGACTTTACAAGCGCACATGGCGTATATCTGTAAAAACTTTATTGCTGGAATAATAGAATGATAGGGTCATCTCAAACTCCCTGGGGCTGGACTGCAACTCCCATCATCCCTGGGGCTGATGGAAATTAGGGTCCAACAATATGTGCTGGATACCACATTAACCACCCCTGGGTTAGGGGATACCAGCTGTATTACAGAGCCTGAACATCTCTGAGTTTTGAATTTTTGACTGTCCCCCTTCCCTATGACATGTCTGGACTGGTGAATGAGGGGGCCTCCAAGAATACAGAATTTGGTGACCCTGACTTAAGCACATTCCATGTTCCTATCTATTATTAAATAGCAGGAAGAACTCAGAGAAATCAAGTACTCTGAAATTCTTGTATATGAAGCGATATTTACTGCAAAGCCTTTCTTCAGATGGCAAACTCACCCCAGGGTATTCTTTGTCCGCAAGAAGTCAAAGCATGGCTCCTCCATATGCATCTGAAACGGAACATGACATTTGCAGGGATATTTTCTTTGACCCAAGAAACAAATACAGTGGTACCTCAGGTTAAGTACTTAATTCGTTCTGGAGGTCCGTACTTAACCTGAAACTGTTCTTAACCTGAAGCACCACTTTAGCTAATGGGGCCTCCTGCTGCTGCCGCGCCGCCAAAGCACGATTTCTGTTCTCATCCTGAAGCAAAGTTCTTAACCTGAAGCACTATTTATGGGTTAGCGGAGTCTGTAACCTGAAGCATATGTAACCTGAAGCGTATGTAACCCGAGGTACCACTGTATTCAAAATGCAAGAAACAATAAACTTCTGCACGTGTGATTATTTCCCCCCCCCCTTAAAAAGTTACCAGGTTTTTAAAACTTACCTTGGCTGACACTCATCATTTGAGAGTATAATAGGGTCCATTTAAAAAGAAATGATTCCATCATCAAGGAGTTCACACAATATTTTATGCCACGCCTGCTTTTTGGCAGCCATATGATGCTGCAGCCCAGTGAAGTACAATAAAGGAAAAGGGAAGGGAGGGAAGACTTCAACTGGGGAGCTGTTGTAGGGGCTACCATACCCTGGATCCCATCAGGGCTTGGATTATTGTGGCAAACATCTACATGGTATTTTGTAGGATGGTGTCCAAACCACAAAAGATGGTGAACAAACCACTTCACTGAGAACAAACTCTTAATACACATTAAACATGAGAAAAGTGAAAAGTAAAGGTAAAGGTAAAGGTAAAGGGACCCCTGACCATTAGGTCCAGTCGTGGACTACTCTGGGGTTGCGCGCTCATCTCGCTTTATTGGCCGAGGGAGCCGGCGTACAGCTTCCGGATCATGTGGCCAGCATGACTAAGCTGCTTCTGGCGAACCAGAACAGCATACAGAAACGCCGTTTACCTTCCCGCCCGAGCGGTACCTATTTATCTACTTGCACTTTGACGTGCTTTCTAACTGCTAGGTTGGCAGGAGCAGGGACCAAGCAACAGGAGCTCACCTTGTTGTGGGATTTGAACCGCCGACCTTCTGATCGGCAGGCAAGTCCTAGGCTCTGTGGTTTAACCCACAGCACCATACCAGTATTATTATTATTATTATTATTATTATTATTATTATTATTATTATTATTATTATTTTGCAACTGACTCCAGATCTAGTCTCTAGAGTTTGTGAACTTAGTGTAAAACCTAGACTGGAGATGATCCAGACTCTGGAGAACTGGAACACATAAGATGCAACTAGGTTCCCTTACATTACATCCCTCTTTTCTTACCACTAAACACAAACTCCCATTGCCATGTTGCTAATTCAACAGACCTACTGAACAAACTGCACTTTACATTAGCTTGTTCCTGAACCTTGGACATTGTGTTTACATAATCAGCAACTGGACAGCATTCTGGGGAAGAAGAAAATGGGCATTCCAATGTGCAGTGGGCAAGGTCCGTCAATGACCAATATGAATGATACACCTTTTTGTTTTGCATTTATTTCACACTTTCAAAGGATACACTGAAAACCTGAGGATACACATTAAGAAAAGCTTACCACAAGCAGTTCTGTGAGGGAGTATTCTTTTAAATTCTTTGCACCAGTCTTAAGCAAGAGAGAGAGAAAGAGAAAATGAAACAGAGTCATTAACTGGTCTGTGATTTCTCTATGAACCTGAGAGCTCCATTCAAGTCTCTTAATAGTGAAGAATATGAGTAGTTTTCTAACTTCCTGTCTTTAGGGAGCCTTACCATACACGCCCCCCCCCCGTTTTTGCTAAAGCAGTCCTGTCACACAAAGTTGCCAGTCAACCTAGCTGAACTTGACTTTTGTCCCACACAAACTGTGTGGTTTTGAATGCATTCTGGGGGACAGCTGCTCGTGGCTGACAATCTATTTTTCATAGAAGCTTCTTTGTCATGACATTCTCCTCAATGAAAAATCCTGTCAAGTATCTGGGCCTCTTTTCCTAGAAACCCACGTTTCCTAGAAACAGAGCTTGACAATTACTTTCTTGGAACATTCTCCATGGATTTGCTATGGCATGAATGCCTGTTAGGACACAATTTGGTGTGGGGTGAGAATTTGAAGGAGCAGAGGTGCCTGGCAGTGCCAGCCCCACTTCTTGAAATTATGCGAGGGGCAACTAGTCACCCCCACCTTAGATTGATGTGAAAGGAATAGGATTGAAATTCATTGGCTAAACCATCTCCTTTAATTTTCTTGCCTTTAGGCAAGAGAATGTGGGTTAAATAGCAATTATCTAGGTCAGAGGGTGGGGGTTAATCCTTCAGGGCTAATCAGTGGGTGGGGGTCAGGGCTGCATCCTGGTAGTGGGTGAGACCAGAGTAAAAATGGATGGGGCAGCCCATTCTCTTTCTGCTACCCTTTTTTCTTTTTCTGCCACCCCCTCTCTCACCTTTTCTTACCCCATTCTCCTTGTATTCCCACATCCCTGAAATTAGTATGGTGGCCATATGCTGCTCCCCCTGCCCCAAAGTCTAGCTGGGCACTGCTATGTTTCAGAATAGCAAATAGTGGGGCTGGACTTCAGAACCCCACAGCTCAGACAGAGCCCCAAAGGAGATATGCAAATGATGGGGGCAGTATTTAAATGCAACAGAAACATAATGCAAATGGGGAGAAAATGGAATCAATTATGAAAGTGAATATTGATCCTATTTGCTGGACTGGTTTCCATTCTGGACATAGGACAAATAAGCAAACATCAGCAATTTCTGATCCTTTTCCCAGTCAGAATTCCCCACCATCCCTAATGAATACAAAACCCAACATAAAGGCAGCAATCCTTTAACAGTTTCTGGGGAGTAAGTCCCATGGAACTCAATGGAGCTTACTTCTCAGTAGTAGCACTCAGGATGCACTGTAATAGGTCAGAGTCTACAATACCTGATAGTAGACTGTCACATCAGAGTTTGGATCGCCTGCATGAAGGGATTTCACTTTGCACAGAATGTGAGTGTTTGGCAGTTCTATCACCCGGAACTGAATAGGGCATGGGTGGATGAGAGGAACAAACTGTAATTTTCTGAAAAGAGAGAGGGGCAAAATGAAAGAGGAGCCACCGTTTCTCATCTTCATCATATGAACATATTTGTGAAGGAAGTAATCATCACAGATATGTTCATATTCACACTTGTACTTTCTACCTATACGATGCACACCAGTACTTAGCCTTAGGTGTACCCTGAAGTGATAGACTGCTCCCATGAATAGCCAGTGTTTGCCTTCTGACCTTTATCTCCTCCTGACCTGGGCACAGTTACTTGAACTTCAGCAAACTTGCACCAAATATAAATTACCAATACTCTGGTAACAGCTAGGCTTGACTACTACAAAGAGTTACTTAGATGTTTGGAGACCAGCACTGTTGAGACACAACCCTGATGGGATGGCAATAAGAGTGTCTCTGTTCAAATTTTGTTTGTTTGTTTGTGGAGTACAACTTATGTGTGTTGAAATGTCTGAGGCTACTTCTTAGTAAGAGGAACGTATGATGCATGTGTATTGGCAGATGTGTGAGAGTGGAATAGGATGACCAATATTAAATGAGTAGCAAGTATTGTATGATTTGAGGACAAATGACTCAAGCATGACTGTGAAACTTCTGCTCCCCCACTTAAAAAAAAATTTAATCACAACTTCCTGTGCGATCCAAACCTGACAAACTGTGGTTAATATCACTGTGGTTTTTTGAAAAAAGCCCGATTTCATTTTGTACTTTAAGAAGTTGGTTTGTTTGAACAAATTCTATTTAAGAGTAATCATTGCTTACATTTGAGATGTAACAATTGGATGTAGTTAATCTAAAACAGGAGAGGGACCCTCCAATTTTCTTCTCATGGCCTCACTGAAGAATGAGAAGCCTGAGAGCCGGACGTCTACTGCAGCTCATCTTTGTAATGCTAAAACGTGGTTTATTGTTACATCCAAACCATGACAATGTATTTCATTCTTTTAAAAAATTAGGAGGAAAATCAAGGATGGATGTTAATAAACATTTTACAGCATTCAGCAATGTTCATCGAAATGCAGTTTTCATTTAATAATAAACTGGGTTTTCAAAACAAAGAAACCTCACCAAATGCATCACTCTTCCCTCTCTCAGAACCTTATGCATATTTCTTAATAGTAAGAATCAAACCAGGATACTCACCCAGAAATATAATTCATAAAGTCCTTTGCTTCCTAGGACATAAGGGTAAAAGATCAAACATTATTGAAATGAATGGGGCTATTTATAAACACAATATAAATGGAACAAGGCATTTTTGCATTCATGGAAGTCATATTTAGTGTTCAACAACTATGTCTATTTTGTTTGCTTCCATTGCAGGCAGAACCCAAATTTCAACTGTCCAACTCTATACTCACATTGCTCATAAAGTTTCCTTGGACAAGTCCCTCTACCCACAGTTTTGATTTGAAAGCTGTCACAAATGCTTGTAGATCTTCTATGGTAATGCCACTACTAATAGTTTGATATTTTTCTGCTAAAGACCACCTGCCATGCTCCAGAATAGAGAGTCGAAGATCTCTGTAAGATGCATCAGTAAATGTACGTTAATTTATTTTTTCACCATCTTGGGCATTTAGTACCCCTAAAATGGCAACACTCAGAATAATTGGAAATGCAGCCGCAGCTAACTAAAATATATCAAAATAACAAATGCAAGAGGAATTGGTGATATAATTTTGCTGTGTAGCCTCCCCACACTCCCAAGACAGCAATGAGGAACCTGTGGCCCTTCATATGTAGTTGGTCTCCCAAGTCCCATCAAACCCAATTGCCATGGCTAAAGGACATGTTTTCATCACTCCCTTCTTTGTTAGATGGCCATGGGAACCTGTGCCTGGCAGTGTGGCAGCTCTGGGATGGCAGGGTAGGTAGAGCCTTCCTGTTTCTCACAACTCCTCGTGAGATCCTGCACCATTAAAAAATGGTGACATGAGCAGTCATTTAATGCTTGGCAATCATTTTGATTCTTGCAAGTGGAAAATCAACACAAGGCTCATATCAATCTGATCTTAGACTTATTCTTGGCTATATGTGAAAGTTTCTTTAGCAAAGACGATTTTCTACCACTGAGCCTTTCTATGTAGTCTCCCTGCAGACACTCACTTTGCCAGCGAATCTGTTTTGAGGAGATTGTTAAAATATGTCTTTTTTAGCTGTTCAATTATCATCTGGAAAGCTGAAGGCGAGACACTGAGGTTAGACAAGTGATCAATGATCAGTTGAAAGAGCAACTGCAAAGAAAAAAGGGAAATTTGACCAAATGAAGAGATACATGGTACATGAACGTTTACTCAGAAGTAAGACATGCTAGTTCTGTGGGGATTGTCTTCAGGTAAGTGGGCACACAGTTGTAACCTAACAGACACCTCATGTTGTGTCATTGGCTATGCGCATCTCACTATTCTATAGTCAGACAAAACCTTCAACAGAAGGACCAGTCATGTCAGACAGAAACTCCCCAGATCATCCAGGAACCTATCAGATCTCATCCATCTCTGAGGGCAGAACCTCTTAATGGATCTCCCAGCCTTGAACAGTGGAGTGAATGAATCTTTATTGCTAAAAGCTGTACGCCGTTCTGAAGAGTGGAGTAGCTACATTCAGCTCAAATGTCAAGAGGGAATGGATGGCCAATGGCAATGGATGTACAGTGATGCCCCCTCCAATCAGTGGAGTATTACCAATCAGTTCTGTGGCAAAGACCAGGTCAAGGATGCATCCATGCATGTGTGTGTGTGGGACCACTGATATACTGAGAAAGGCCCCATGGCTGTCATGGAGGCCCTGAAATCCAGAGGTGGCCCATTTGAGGCAGCCTTGACGTGAATACTGAAGTCCCCTAACACCACAATGAAAGGGTTCTCCAACACCACATCTAAGAGGACCACCACCAGCTTAGTTTGGGAGACTGTAGCACAGCTGGATAGATGCTACACTAACAACATCCCTGTTCTGGCTCTCTGGACCAACATCACAAACAATCCTTCAACCTCAGACATAGAATAGATATGATACCATAAGGACCACAGGAAGGACTCCTTATTCTTTCACCTTATTTAAGCTGCCCAATATGATGATGACATTACCATGTTCATGTTCACTGGGGCCGACACAGATTAAATTGACTAAAATATATGGACTACTCACAGGTAGTTTATGGTTAAAGCCTTTCACTCGAATGACCAGACCATGTTCTTTGGCTATGATTTTGTATTCCATCTGAGCAACATCTGCTTGATATGCTGGTTCAGCAAGGTTGTGGGAAAGTGTGCTTACAAAAGTATCAAAAAGCACCATACTGGGTGGAGAAGAATAAGCGGAAATGTTTAAAACAGTGGACTCAAAGGAGTTCAAGTAATTCACAGGCTACACATGAAAGTGGGTGTTAGTACAATCTTATCACTTAGGAAGGATAAAGTTTCGAACAATGAAAAATCCTCTTTATATGTTCTTGAAACAACTGTAATATCAAGATAGCAATCATATAAAGGCAGATGCCATTAATTTCTGTGGATTTTCATAAAAGGCATCATTTGACGGTTGCTCTTTTTTAATTATGAAAAGATATGTAAAGACTATACAATATATTCATGCATTAACTGCCCTGAGACCTATGGGTATAGGGCAGTATATAAATTCAATTAATAGTAATAGTAATAGTAATAGTAATAGTAATAGTAATAGTAATATAAACACACACACATATAAAACTCAAAAAATCTCACTCTATCAATCATAGCATGTTATAATATACCACTATTATAAAAGGCACCTATTGTATTGTATTGTGGGTAAACTATTGTATTATTATATTCCATCTAGATATATTTTCCAGTATTCAGAGTTTCTTAATGTACATTACTCATCACAATAGGGAGAAAGTGTCAAAGGAGGCTTGTTCTATTTTCCTTTATTTTTGGTCTTTGACTTTTTCAGGCTAAGGACATTGCTGTGAAATGAGAGTTAATTGTAGGAGGTGGAAATGAGAGCCTAATGAGAGTTCCCTAGATGATGCCTTCTCATAGTAGGAACTACAAGCTGTTATGAAGCAAAAGGGTCAAATCCAGCCATGTTCAGAAGCCACAGATACTTTCCACTACATCCTGTGTCTAGAAAAGCAGACAAACAAACGTTGAACACCATAATATCGACTTGCCACTTTATACAATCCAGGCAACAGCAAATTAGGAAAAATGGAAAGTAATCTGAATAGAAATGTCCTCCTATCTCCCAGTTAAATTAATGTAATATATTATATATCACTACTTACTTTAATGCAGACTGTTGTATCACTGGAGTCACCAGATAAAAACAAATAAATGCTGGGCAGGAGGGAGAAGGGAAACAGAGAAAAACAGAAGAATCAAAATTTCATGAACGAGGAGATTTAGTCAGGAGGAGGGGGGGGAATACACAGTCCTCAGACTTTTTGCCTCTGCCCCTCTGGGCTGTTGTACTTTAAAAAAATGCAATTCCTGCACATTTTGGTGCTCCAGTGAGCAGGCTGATGACACCCTCTTTGTTTTTCAGTGGCCATCTTTGGGCACAATTTCTATCAGCACCAAGTTTTGGTAATAAGTGGTGATTAGCACTATTCTAAATGTACATCCACTGGACAGTCTCCAACTGGACAGTGTGCAGGACAACACATTTGGGTAATGGGGTAGGGAGAAAGGAGACACAGGAGGCGGCCATGCACCTAAACAGCTTTGCCCTGGCAATGTAGTCCTTCAGGTCCAGCCAGACATCAAGGGAGTGCAGAGCTTTCTCTAGAGAGTGAGAGGGATTTGGACAAAAGGTAGGAAATACCAATTCCGGTTGCATGTGAAAACAGGACGCTACCTTAGGAATGAAGGAGGGGCCAGTTCTGAGGGCTACTCTATCCCTATGAAAGGTGCAGAGATGTTTGGCTACTGAAAGGGTCCAAAGTTCAGAGACTCTGTGAGTGGAAGCGATAACTACAAATAGGAGATTCTCCTCGCAATTTCTTTATCCCTTCCCTCTCCCCACCACGCAAAGCTGCAATCGGAGCTTACCTAGCTTTGAGGAGGTGGTGTGAGGGCTCTTGAGTCCTCCTGTTTCCTTCCCAAAGCTGGGCAAGCAGACCTCCATCTTGCAGGTGGGGGGCAGTTCCTGGATTTATGCATTTTTGTGTTTACAAGTGGACCCTCAGAACTGAACCCTCGTGTACCATGTTAGCTGTATGCTGGACCTGGGTCAACTAGCAAGTGTATCCTCAAGTCAACCTCACATCAACTGTGCAGGAGGACAGACACCAAATTCAGCTTCACTTTTTGTTAGCTTCTTGTGAAGCACTCCTTTTAAACCCCTTTCTTGTCAGTTTCCCCAATGGGTACATTGGTAAGAAGCTTTGAATGATAAGAACTCTCCAGAGTGCTGATTGCATTTAACAGTAAACAAATTTGAAGTTTTCTAGCGATATTTAGCTAGTCCTCTCCCAAACTTGTAAATGTGTGCACACCACACGCCTTGGTTGTACCCATTTTATAAATGCAATATATTGAGTTTTACCTTTCGGGACACTAAATTTATTGTCTTTCTTGTACCACAGACAACCTTGTTTGGTATCCAATATTTTGTGTGGATATTCTGTTTTGTGCTCGGTTGATTTCTTCACAGTGAAATCTGTAGCTAGCATGGGAGATACAATAACAGATTGCTAAATGTGAACACCATTCATCCATAACACTTGGATGTAAAGGTAGTTTCTTATGTTACTGCTGCATATGTGCTTGTTACACCTGCCTTTGAAGATGTTCAGAGACATAAAGCACTGGTCCACCCTTGTAACAATAAGTATCTGGCTTTTGTTCATGATCATTGGAAGTTAAACAAAGACATGAGGGAGGCAGTGAGAACCACCGTGTCAGTTCCACCTCCTGTCACTGTTCTCATTATTCTCCAACCTGTGGAGGACAATCTTCAAGCAAGGAGACTTCTGAATGACTCTGATGGAGCATCCTTGCAGCACCAACCTCACCACCATCCTGCAGCAATGCTGGAGGGCAGCTCTGCATCGCCACAACAACTGTTCCTACAAGCATGCACTCAATGACCCTTAGCCAAAGGTGTGAATTTGAAATGTATTGTGTTTGGACTGACCTTTGGTGATATGAGTTCTTTCAGCTGTGACTGATCCATGGAAGTCCATAGGTAAAGGTAAAGGGACCTCTGACCATTAGGTCCAGTCATGACCGACTCTGGGGTTATGGTGCTCATCTCGCTTTATTGGCCAAGGGAGCCAGTGTACAGCTTCCAGGTCATGTGGCCAGCATGACTAAGCCACTTCTGGCGAACCAGAGCAGCTCACGGAAACACCGTTTACCTTCCCGCCGGAGTGGTACCTATTTATCTACTTGCACTTTGATGTGCTTTTGAACTGCTAGGTTGGCAGGAGCAGGGACAGGGCAACGGGAGCTCACCCTGTCACGGGGATTTGAACTGCCAACCTTCTGATCAGCAAGTCCTAGGCTCTGGTTTAACCCACAGCGCCACACCCATGTCCCTATGGAAGTCCATACAAGTCCATTATTGAGGCTACAACTAATGACTGGATGAACATGGCTGAAAACACAGGATTAGGTGACAGTGTACTGACACGTCAACCAAAATGTACTCAGGGTAAGGTCTGGAAAGAGTCCTCTGTGTACAACAGTATTCATGGAAAGCTTGTTCTCAACCCAGGCAATTGCAAGACTGTCTTCAGGCAGGATATGCAGTTGGAAGGGGATCCTCTTCTTGTACTGCTTACCTATAAATTGATTTTCTTCCGGTAGGTGTAAATCTGGATGCAGCATGAAATCAGTGTCCCACAATGTGCTCCAGTATGCATCGATTTCTGTGGATATGACATAAAATGGCATTATTCTGCTATCACATAATGTAAGTTGGAGGGACATCCAAGCCAAGTGTTAACCAGGTTCAACAGCCAGGACGCTGCACTGAATCAACACTGGGCCTAAATTCAGACTGGCGTAATTCTGCAAGCAGACACAAGCTTTAGGCACCTAAAAGAACATGAGAAGAAACCTATCGAATCAGATCAAAGGCTTGCCTTGTCCAACATTCTGTTGTTACAGTGGCCAACCAGATTATTATGGGAAGCTCACAAGCAGGACATGAGTGGAATAGTACTCATGACACCCCAGGAACTGGTTTTCTGAGGCATCTGATCTCTGGTGCTGAAGGTAATAATAAAGGTAAAGGTAAGGGGACCCCTGACCATTAGGTCCAGTCGTGACCGACTCTGGGGTTGCGGCGCTCATCTCGCTTCCTTGGCCAAGGGAGCTTCTGGGTCATGTGGCCAGTATGACTAAGCCACTTCTGGCGAACCAGAGCAGCGCTACCACCTAATACAACTACTTATACTGAGTCAGAGCATTGCTCATCTAGTTCAGTATTGTCCATGCTGACCGAAAACTGCTCTCCAGGGTTTCAGACAGGAGATGTTCACAGTTCAACCTGGAACAGCAGGGAGTGAACCAGAAAGCTTCTGCATACAAAAAGCAGATGCTCTTTTGCTGAGCTACATCATGTTCTTGTTGTGAAAATCCTTAGCTGTCAACTTGCTCGAAAAGCTTCAGAGGCATGTTTTAAATCGCAGAAACTTTACATTGTTTTACCTGTTGTGCTGTATTGTGTCCCAAACCATTTCTCCTTCAAGGGACATTTCCCCTCATGGTAAGGAGAAAAGAAAACGAAGTTTGCCTTTTGAGGGATGAGATGGTTAAGGGCATCAGCAATCACCTATAAGCATAATAATAATAATAATAATAATAATAATAATAATAATAATATTAATAATAATATATTTTTATTTATATCCTTCCCTCCCCAGCCGAAGCCGGGCTCAGGGCGGCTAACAACAATAAAATAATACAACATATCAGTTTGTTTTCAACTAGTCATTCCTAACTTCAGGGCAGGGAAGTACACAATTCAAACGTTTGATAACGTGATTTCTCCACTGGAAAAAGATCTGGAAATGTTCTAGTTACCAACACATTTTTTTAACTCCTATGAGGGAATTTCAAAGTGACTTCTACATAGCAGCTTTCCTCCTAAAGACAGATGGAGATTACTTACTTCATCATTATATTCAATCAGTAGCTGGTCTCCTATCAGAAAGTCCTCCTTTCGAAATATGTGCATATATTCAGAAATATTTTCTACATATTCAAGTGGATCAACCTGGGAAATGAGCAAACTATGATTTGGAAATCATCACAATGTTAGGATGTCTCTTAGAGAGCAGTCCCTGAAACAGGAGAGGTTTGGGATGTGTGAACACCAGTATGCAAAACTAGTCACATATTGAAAATATCAGTATTAGTATAGATACAAGAAAATGCTGGAAAATTGAATAGATAATACCTGTTCCTGAAAGCAAAATTCATTGCCTTCAATCTTCTGAATGTCTTTCCATATTCTGTGAGGGAACAAGTTGAGTCCATATTAATCCTTAACTCTCAAGAAAATAATCAAATTGAATTTCTAAGTAAGATATCACGCAGAAGGTATTTATTCTGCATTAAGTATTCATACTGTTGAAATGGGACTACCAGACCACATTGGTTAAAACCTGCTGCACATATCTGTTTGCAAAGATTGGAGAGGTGACGGTGGTTTTCCTTGAGGCTTCATTTGGCTGCTGGCTGGGCTTTCTGCCTTTGGCCCAGAGGGGCTCAGAAGTTGAACATACCTGTGCTGAGTGCTCGGATCGGAATTGGATGGATACGTAGTTGACGGCCCACTCACCCTTGCCAGCGAAAAGGTCTGTCTGGAGTGGGGGCACATGGTGGGGGGAAAGGAAAGGAGATCTTGTGGCGAGGGGGGGAGGCTGTGTGTGTGTGGCTAGTTAATGCAAGCTGAGGGGTTTTTTTAATGCTGGACGCCATTTTGTTGCACGTACTGCTGCAAACTTTGCAGTGCAAAGCCAGGCCGGGGAGCCATCTTAAGTTGAGGCTGCATAGGCCTTGTGGTGCATGTGATTCAGATTCTATTCAGTTGAACCTCTGGTTACAAAGTTGGTTGGACAGTGTTCTCGAAGCATGAGTTTGACCAAACTGCAGGAGGACAGGAAGACTGGAGTGCCTGGAACAGGTGAGGCTGCAGGTCCCTTATTTTGGCTGCTGGTCCCTTATTTTCAAATCTGTAAGTTGACAGCTATGAGCAACAGGCCCAGAGTGGATTGACCCAGAGTGATTTTGTGTGGTGGTATTGCTATTAATAATGGTTTTCTGAGTTGTCTTCAGCGTATTATATATTGCATAATAAGTATTTGTTGCTCATCAGAAACAGAGTAACTATTGTCCCTGTAAGTTTTGCTGATTAGAATAGTGTGTCTAGTCGCTTTCTTTGGTTCTAGCACTTCTTTTTTAAAAATCACCTTTCTACAGGTCCATGCTTTCTCAACATCTTCAAGTACTGGAATATAATATGAATAACCTGAAGACAGAAAAAGAAAACGGTTCATCATCTAGTTACCCTTACCTACAAGAAAATGTTTCACAGAATTTAGCAGAGGGTCCACGTTTTCCAGTACATTTAAATGTAAGGCAGCACTGTAACGAAAGAGCTAATCTATGATACTTTACTATCCTACTTTGGGCATTCCTTGCATGAAGGGGGCATCAAATGATGATTGAGCAGCAGGAATGTGCCCCTGGCCCTGTCTCTGAACATCAATGCCATAACAAGGTCATCTGTAGGGAAGAAGGACTGGGCCACACTTCCACACGTCTTGTGCCTAGAAAGCATGAGTCCAAGCAGTTTCCCACTTAAAGGTAAAGGTAAAGGGACCCCTGGCCATTAGGCCCAGTCGTGACCGACTCTGGGGTTGCGCCGCTCATCTCGCTTTATTGGCCGAGGGAGCCGGCGTACAGCTTCCGGGTCATGTGGCCAGCATGACTAAGCCGCTTCTGGTGAACCAGAGCAGCGCACAGAAACACCGTTTACCTTCCCGCCGGAGTGCTACCTATTTATCTACTTGCACTTTGACGTGCTTTCGACCTGCTAGGTTGGAAGGAGCAGGGACCAAGCAACGGGAGCTCACCCCGTCGCGGGGATTCGAACCGCCGACCTTCTGATCAGCAAGTTCTAGGTTCTGTGGTTTAACCTATAGTGCCACCCGCATCCCTAGTTTCCCACTTACCTCATGCTTTTTAGGCACAGGTCCAAGCAATTTTGCCTTTGCCTTGCTGCTTTCCCCAGGAAAACCTACTCTTTAGCAATAAATCAGAACAAACAGCAACCTGCAGAAAAGCTGATTGCTGTTTGCTCTGATTCAGCGGCGCTAAACAACATGTTTTCCTGGGAGAAAGCAGTGGGGCAAACGGAAGTGTGGATTAGCCAGGTGCAAACAGCTGTTCACGTGAGAACATAGGAAGCAAACTTATATCAAGTCAGACCATTGGCCTAATCCAGCTCAGTATTGTCTACACTTTCCAGGGCAGCAGTGGCAGTGGCTCAAAATCTATTATATGCTCAATATACATGTAATATCTACAAATTAACTTTTCATAATTATTGTTTTTACTATACTCTATAACCCCCCTTTATAATCATATTCAAGTTAGTCATATTAACTTAGGTTCCATTCATTTCTATGGAACTACTCTGGGTAAAAGTTAGCTGGCTACAGCCCTCTGTCCTTTGTACTGATAGTGATGCCTGTCTGTTTCAGGGCTGGATCATGTTTTGTAAATAATAAAAGTAAATAAATAACAATAAGGGAAATTTACCTCATAATAATGTTCAAAACCTTCATCAGTCAAAGTCACAGAGATGCTGAAGATGGAGTAAGTAGAGTTTTGTTCAAATCCTGTCTCACCATTTCCTCCAAATAATGCAAGAGCCCAAAATCTATTGCAAAATGAAAACCATGATTATGCAGATGAACCACATTGCATTTTAAAGCATCTTACCTTTGAGTGCATTACTGTTACAATGAACTGGGAACAGAGGTGGAATTAAGGATGCTGGTGGTAGCTTGCCCCCTCAAGCAACCTGTGGCGTTTGCCCTCCTAGGTGTGTGACATCATACTGGGTTCATAAGGAAAGGGTTAACTAATTGTAAAATGACTAACCAATAGGAACCCAAGGGGAGGAGTTAGAGTTGTTGAGAAGTCAGTCTGAAGTTAGAGAAGAGACGGAGAGGATAAGTCTGTGGGTTGGGCTAGTCTGGTGTGAGAGAGTGAGAGAATCTGTTAAGACGAGTCAGTCAAACGGTTGAGATAATCAGTCAGAAGGTATTAGGAAGGTAAAGAAACTAAAGTTAAGAAACTGACAAGAATATTATCTGAGAAACCATAAACTTGTTAATATTTATAAAATAAACTTGTTTAGTTGGTTCAATTTTTAACAACTGTCTGGACTCAGTGTGTACCTGAGAGTAACAGGTTGGTGGCAGCGGGGAAGCGAGCACAGTGGTGGCACAGGGATCAATAGACCGTTAAACGTCTGGGGACCCTGTGTAATTGCCACACAACCTAGTAATTGTGTTCTGTACCAGCTGCAGACTCCAGATGTACCTCAAGGGCAGCCCCACACAGAGAACATTGCAGTACTCCAACCATAAGATTACCAAATCCTTGGACAACTGTGGTCAAGCTCCCCTGATCAAGGAACAGCTATAGTTGTCTTGTTGACCAAAGCTGGAAAAAGACCCTCTTTGCCATCAAACTGAGCTGTGGTTTCAGTGACAGAGTTAGATGCAACATCCATTATGAATCCATAATGGATTATAAAAACCAATATCTATTAAAATTCAATAGCCATTAAAACAAAAACACAACCTAAAAACCGATCAAACAAAAGTTTAAAAGCAAATAAAGCAGAGAAGGGGTGATTTATGCATACTCACAACAGCTCAAAGTGTCTCAGAACCTGTAAGTCATCTTACTGCCTCTCAATATTCAAAAGGGATAATTTGACATGTTTAGCTGTTTCATCACGCAACATAAGATTACCCCATTTCAGTGCAAACTTGACAAAGCAAAATCTTCAAGACATACTTTTTCCTCAGAAGCGAGAGCACGCTGCCATTGCCTTCATGTCCCACCAGCCAGGAGAGGTAATGAAGAGGCTTAGTCCTACAAAGATTGGGGGAAACATTAAATAAGTTAAATAAGTTTGACATTTGCCCCTAAACTCCTAACTCCAACACTTGTCTCCTCTTCTTTAATCATCTGTCTTTAACTTAACCAATCCATTCTTCAACTTTTAATAATGTTGTACTGAACCTCGGTGTTGCACTGCGACACTACCCAAGAGTTATTTGATCCTTTCCCCTTTTTCTTTTGCACAGCAGATCATAGAACTAGGGACTTGGTGGGTTTGAACTCCATGGTTTTGCCAAAATGGACTTGTCAGCTATGCACTGAGGAACACTTTGGGCAATTCTGGATTGCATGGTTATATGCTGGATTGCAAAACTGGATTGCATGGTTATATGCTGAATAGCTTCATAGACAATAAAGGGAAGGACCATAGCTCAATGGTAGAGCATCTGCTTTGCATGCAGAAAGTCTTGGGTTCAATCCTTGGCATCTCCAGTTAGGGTGGGGAGAGATTCCTGTCTGAAATCCTGAAGAGCTACTGCTCGCCAGTGAGATGATACAGAACTAGGTGGCCCGGTGGAGTACAGGGACAGGTTTAAGGTGCTGGTTTTGACCTTTAAAGCTCTATGCGGCCTAGGACCCACGTACCTACAGGACCGCCTCTCCTGGTATGCCCCGCGGAGGACCTTAAGGTCCACAAATGACAACATTTTGGAGGTCCCAAGTCACAAGGTGGTTAGGTTGCTCTCAACCAGGGCCAGGGTCTTTTCAGTACTGGCCCCGACTTGGTGGAACGCTCTGTCACAAGAGACTGGGCCCTGCGGGACTTGACATCTTTCTGCAGGGCCTGCAAGACAGAGCTGTTCTGCCTGGCCTTTGGTTTGGACTCAGTTTGACTACTGCGTTGTATAAATGGAAGTAGGTTTAAAATGATCTCTTACCGATAATTCTTTTCTTGTGGGGGAAGACTCCAAGAGATGCTTAGAGAATGTATTTCTTTCACTGGAACAACTGAGGCAGGAGAAATGAGTCAATTTCAAACATTCACATGGGTGGTTATTCTTGCAGCAGACATTGAGAAAATGGGCAAGGGAAACGAAAGAGGTGGTGAGAGGAATAAACATGCACACATATTACTTCCAAAGGTTATAAGGCCATGTAAAAAAAACACCAAAAGTTGGCATCCGTTTGTCTCAGGAGGCAATGGAAGAGTGCACCTTCAGGGGCATAGTCAAACAACTAGAGAAGAAGAAGAAGAGTTTGAATTTGATATCCCACTTTATCACTACCCGAAGGAGTCTCAAAGCGGCTCACATTCTCCTTTCCCTTCTTCCCCCACAACAAACACTCTGTGAGGTGAGTGAGGCTGAGAGACTTAAAAGAAGTGTGACTAGCCCAAGGTCACCCAGCATGTGGAGGAGCAGGGAATCAAACCCGGTTCACCAGATTACGAGTCTATCGCTGTTAACCACTAGACCACACTGGCACTGGAGAGTTACAGAGCCTGCTGTGGCTGAAGAAACCAAAACAGGAGAGACATATTAGAGACAGCTGAAGCTAAGATAGTAGCTTGCCTTAAGGTCACACTGTGACCTTGTGGCTGAGGTGGACTTTGAGTGGAGAACTACTTCTTCCAATATGTCTTGTCAGTAGAGATATTTATCCCACATTGCATCTATATTTGAACTATTTAAAACCATATGTAATTGTTTTAAATGTTTGTATTGGTTTTTTTACAAAAATATAGAGACCTGTTTTAAATTATTTTTACACTTTTCTTGTTTTTTTAGCTGTAGTTGTAACCCATCCTGGGACAGTAAAGGTTTTTTAAAAAAAAGCAATGTAGCTGTGATGCAATTTCCCATTGACAATGGATTGCTGCTCTACATCGCCTTCTGGTGTCACATTTTTACAACACATTTTTAATGTTTTAACTGAACAGTGTAGATGGGTCCTCAGTTTGGTAAGTGATATCCCTTCAGATCTCCCAATGATAAATTTTTTTGGGTTGAGACTAATTACCTTTGTAAAGCTTGTGAAATGCAGGTGTGTCAAACGGCTGTGGCAGATGACCAAAAGTTGGTTTGGGTAATCCACTTAAAAACAATAAAGAAACAATAAATAAATAAATTGCAATTCCCACTGATTCCTGCTCTCAGTTCTCTCCTCCAAATATTTATATATTTAGGTGGCAACCCAATAGACACTTACAAGGGACTAAATCCTATTGAATTCAATGTTATTTGCTTCTGAGTAGATATGTACAGGTTTGCATTGAACTAAGACTGCATAGTTAATTACACATTATTTTCATGGGATGCTATGACTACATCTGAGCCTTTGCTTTAGTGGGTTCTCAGAACGGAATTTATTTCCTTGACACTGATTACAAGTTTGGTGGAAGACCCAGCATTTCCAATCTAATGTTTGTCTATTGTATCTCTAATTAAAAGGAAGTCAAGGATCAGTACCTTTTACTAGTACTTCCATCTATTTCTCAAATATCTAGTTCTCTTCCCCTTAATATAATTCTTTGATTCTCTTCCCTGGCTTGGCAGAATTCAACAAAAACAGATCTGGTAAAGTAAAGGTCTATGATAAAGAGGATAAAACTGGTAAAAAAATCCAACGCTACACATAAACTCCACCTTACAATTATATCTTAGGAATGCATAGTAATATTTGACCGTATTCTTTCTCTTTTATATTTCTAATTGATATGTCATTGATATGTCACAAAGTATCAGATTTTGCAAGCCATCAACAGTTTTAGGATAAAGAACAACAACAAAATTTCTTACTTATTTGGGATCTGTGAGAAAATTTCCGTCACCCATTTCTCCAAAGTGTCCAGAGTTTCTAATAAAGAAATATTGAAATATTTAGATAGATAGATAGAGAGAGAGAAGAAGAAGAAGAAGAAGAAGAAGAGGAGGAGGAGGAGGAGGAGGAGGAGGAAGAGGAAGAAGGGGAGGAGAAAGAAAGCAATATGTTCCCACAAGGACAAAGTTAAGGTGAAAATATTGAAGCAGCCTTCTTAAATAATATGAACACATGGGGCTGTGTGGAAAGAAGTCATTGCACTGATGGAACGACTTCCACTCATGCAATGGTACTTCTCATTCCTCTTCCTCCTGTGCGTCACCCACACCATCTCAAATCTGCTATGGGGTTTTCCCCAAGCCTAAAGAGCACATTTCAGGTGAGGGGCGATAGGGGAGGCAAGGGAGGGGGATTTCCATTGTACAAATGAAAGTCCTTCCACATGTGCAATTAATTTGTTTGCTACAACCCACAATGCATAGATGTTTGCATCAACTAAATGGCAAAGTTGCAGGAGCTCCCAACTTTTTCCACACTTTTTGATGTTCATCCTCAATGAACTACCTAGTCACATTATACCTAATAAACCTTCACCCTATGATTTGCCTTTTGTATCAGACCAGCAACCTTCTCAGTTATTCTTATTCAGGCATTACTCACCAAATGAAAAACATTGATATAGTAGGGAACCCTTTCTGTGCATTGAATCTCCTTGTGTGATTAAGAACCCTGAAAAATACCCACTGAAGACATCCACACTAAACTTGCAGTTCAGGAGACACTAAACGTGAGAACACTTCAAGTAATTGAAGATTTGTCTGTTCCAGCACTTTCCCTAACTCTTACAATATTTTGAATGGGTGATGCTATGCTTTTTACCTTTCTAGAACTTTATTGCATTACATGGTACTGTTGCGTTTCAGTTTTATTGTTTCATTTTGTGCAAATGCTTATAAAATGAAATACAGTGGTACCTCGGGTTACAGATGCTTCAGGTTACAGACACTTCAGGTTACAGACTCCGCTAACCCAGAAATAGTACCTCGGGTTAAGAACTTTGCTTCAGGATGAGAACAGAAATCGTGCGGTGACAATGGGAGGCCCCATTAGCTAAAGTGGTACCTCAGGTTAAGAACAGTTTCAGGTTAAGAACGGACCTCCAGAACGAATTAAGGTCTTACCTCGAGGTACCACTGTATGTACATTCTATATGCATATCTATCTATGTACCATATCTGTAAGTCTTTGTAAGCTGCTTAAATATTGTTTTGGTGTTAAGTGAATTGCATTATAAACACAGGAAGGCCTGGGGTGAACCATGTCTCAATTACATAAAATGGCTGCCAAACAGAAAGAAGTAGAAAAATAGACTGGACGACAAAATAGTGTCGATGGGCGCCCCTCCATCAATGGGGAAAAGTGCATATTTCACCCACTGCCATGTTCACTCACAGAGAAAAGCTCTTTGCATCTCTCTCTTCCTTTTCAGAACAGAAGAGAGGGTAGGTTTCTAATCCAGGCATCTCAAGAAATGTGGGCTTATTTAAGAGCAAGTATTTGTTGTAGAAAAGGGACGCAGGTGGCGCTGTGGGTTAAACTACAGAGCCTAGGAATTGCCGATCAGAAGGTCGGCAGTTCGAATCCCTGCAACAGGGTGAGCTCCCGTTGCTCGGTCCCTGCTCCTGCCAACCTAGCAGTTCGAAAGCACCTCAAAGTGCAAGTAGCTAAATAGGTACTGCTCCTGCAGGAAGGTAAACGGCATTTCCGTGCACTGCTCTGGTTCGCCAGAAGCGGCTTAGTCATGCTGGCCACATGACCCAGAAGCTGTACGCCGGCTCCCTCGGCCAATAAAGCGAGATGAGCGCCGCAACCCCAGAGTCGGCCATGACTGGACCTAATGGTCAGGGGTCCCTTTACTCCTTTACTATTTGTTGTAGGAGGAGCTGAGTCAGTCTGAATATGAACTGAACAGGAAGCCCAAACAGTCTCCCATTCACTGAGATATTTTTCGTGGGTGCCATAGGAGGTACTGGCATGGGTGACCCCGTAGTCATAAATTGCATGCCAACTGCTATCTGCACCTTATCTTGGGTGCTGCATTGTCAGCAAAACAGTTCATGGTACGGGATCTCATGCGAACCATGACAAAATTCTTCCAAACATACATGCACCCCCCCCAACCAACAACTTAACATAGCATCGTATAACAGACATGCATACTCACATATATATAACTTATAGTTCAGCACAGGGAGATTTTTATACCTCTAGATTGGACAACTAGATTCATATAGTGGGCTGAGTAGTGACGCGTCCTGAAATCCCTAAGCCTCTGATAGGTATTAATTTTGTTCCTTTTCGGCGAATGTTTAAGTGTCTCCGCATTACCTGCAAATTTTAAACGGGAAGAGATTTGCTTTCTGACTTTGAAATAGCGAGGGTTTTAAGTTTGTGTGTTTGTGAATCAGATATCCTAGTCCTAAAAAGCTTCTCCAGGACCAATCATGTATCTATTTTTTATTTTTTATTTTAGCATGATTAGCCCAAGTCATGAATATCAATCTTGACAGTTACACTGCATTCAGTTAGAAATTCCACCTAATAAACAAGTCTCATCCAAATAATGACAAATTATGGATACTTCCAGAAGTCATGTCTCAAGAACCTAAACAGCTCTCTTATAATACCATATTCACTTGAATCTAATGCTCACCCTTTTGGGCCAAATTACGCTGCCAAAATTAAGGAGCACATTAGATTTGATGGCATATTTACATTCTCCATCAAATACTTTTTTTGGTTTCAAGGTTATAAAACTTGAGGTGCGCATTAGATTCAATGGCACGTTGGACTCGAGTAAATACAGTAAGTCAGATTATCATCTAGCAATCCAAGAGCAGAAACTCTCAAGGATTTCAGATAGGAGTCCTTTACAACCTTCCTGAGGAGACGCCAATGACTGGCATAGCATCTGTTCCATTACTGAACTATGGCTCTTCCCCTATTTCAGGGGTCGAGAACCTCTGGCCCAAAAGCCTAATTAGGCTCACCATTTAGGCCTCACCATTTAGCCCACCTGGTCATTTGGCCAAGCCTTGTCTGCCTGTTCAACACCTGATGCTAGACATAACTGGACCAAATGGGGTTTGTAAAGGTTGGACATCAGCTGATCATCTACATGGGCAAAAACGGGACACCTCAGGTCATTGGCCCATGGGTGATAGGGGAGATAAGGATTTAGTCTGTCATCCAGGTCCAATGTTGGCATGATAGGAACGGTATTTTTGTTCTTCAATGCCGGGTTGTAGACCGTAACAATGTGCCCCCACTACTCAATTACTCTGTTGTCTCCTGTATACTGAGTTAATATGCACTATGAAGTCAGGGCTGCCTGACCTGCTATTCTGCTGGGCTGACAGGCCAACTTCATGCAATCAGCTGGTCAAAAATAATCTGCTAAATTTGTTTGCCAGGGCTTGCATTTCAGGGCCATGCTGGGTTAAATCCCAAACTAAGCAGAAATGAAGCCAGGCAGGAAAAACAACAACAACCAACCACCAGCCAAAGATCTTTGGAAGGAACCAGTATTAAGGGCTTTTGTTCAAGTACAACAGCTCAAGAATTCCCTAATGCTTTTAAACTAAAATCCCGCACTTTAAACTGAACCTCGCAACATTATACTTACCCCAAAAGAATTTTCTCATAGGATGTCCTTGTTTTGCAAGGCTTCCAAGGAGCAATTCTCTTCTGTTAGCATCAGAGGGCCTGGCTATTTGATATTCTGTTTGTTTTGAAGAACACATTAAGCAGCAGAAGGGAGAATACCTTTTTCAGTGATAAGATCATTTAGAAAAGGAGACAGCCTAATAACACACATACACAAAGCAGCAGCGGATGAACTGACCTACCTACCTCATCTACAACGAGAGGGATGGAAAGAGACAAACCATTCTGCTGCGTACATCTGATGGGCTGCATCATGGAGTTCCCAGGGCACCAGGGAAGGGAGGCACTGCCCATTAAATGAACAGAAATAGCCAGCATCACAAGGAAAATGGAAGCTGTGGGAGCTGCGGTAATTGCCTTCTCCTCCTTTAAGTCCATGTCAACATGGTGCCATGGGATGAGCAGGATGGCAAGGAAAGGAAGAGGTCAAGTGGCCCTTTAATGCATAAGAAGAGCTTTGCTGGATCTGACCAAAGGCCCACCTAGTTCACCATTCTGTTCCTGCAGTGGCAAACCAAATGCCCAAGCAGGATGCGAGCGCAACAGTGTTTTTCTACTCATGTTCCCTAGCGACTGGTATGCAGTTACCTTTGATACTAGAGGCAAGATACAGCCATCTCTGATAGTCGAGTCCCCTTTTAAAGCTGTCTACCAGCGATGTAGCGTTGGTTGTTGGCGCCTAGCCAGTGTGTGCACTGAGCAGCGGAAAGGGGTGCTAGCCCAGCCCTCGCCACTGACACTGCCAGAGCGATCCCAATGGAGCAAAGCGGGGCTGACCTCAGCCACGTGGAGAGGAGTACCAGGCTGGGCTGGGCTTGCCTGCATGTGGTGGCCTGGTTTGTGTCCCCACAAGAATTGTGCACTCACAGCCACCCTCCCCCTGGCAGTCCCACGCTACGCCCCTGCTGTCCACACTGGTATCTTGTCTACGGTGCACTCCCTAATAGTACAAATGGTACAGAAAACTAACTTTTGTGTATCTGATAACCAGCATCCATATAGCACTGCTTTGACTCACACCTATCCTCCAGTTTGCCTTTTTTGAATAATAATAATAATAATAATAATAATAATAATAATAATTTATTTATACCCCACCCATCTGTCTGAGTTTCCCCAGGCACTCTGGGCGGCTCCCAATCGAGTGTTAAAAACAATACAGCTTTAAATATTAAAAACTTCCCTAAACAGGGCTGCCTTCAGACGTCTTTTAAAAGTGGGATAGCTGCTTATTTCCTTGATGGGAGGGCATTTCACAGGGCGGGCGCCACTACCGAGAAGGCCCTCTGTCTGGTTCCCTGTAACTTCACTTCTCACAATGAGGGAACTGCCAGAAGGCCCTCGGCGCCGGATCTCAGTGTCCGGGCTGAATGATGGGGGTGGAGATGCTCCTTCAGGTATACAGGACCAAGGCTTTAAAGGCCAGCACCAACACTTTGAATTGTACTCGGAAACGTACTGGATTGCTGAACTGCAGCTATATCCTAAGCAGGAAAGTGTGGTCCATCCAGCCATTCATCAAACACCATCCTTTGAGCATGCTGTATACATTTGCTGGCATACAATGTTGTAAAGGCTGTCCCCAAGGTGGTTGTGAGCATCCTCTTCCTTTCTACCCTCTCCCTGTCCAAAGGTTCCTTTTCATGACACACCAAGGCCTTTTTCCATATGTAATGGCTGTTCTTGTCACCTGCCATGCTCTTAACTGCCTAACTGCTACAGTCCAAGTTTCCCCTGCAGTGTGACCATTTCTCTGCATCTCCTAATAAACACATTTTTTTATGCAGTTTAGAATAATGTGCACATTTTTGAAAGTAATTTCCCCTAATATAATGTGCTTTTGTATTTCACTAATGTATTCATTTTTAGGCACACTTTCCCCAATATATGCATTCTTGTAAACATTGATTGGTTGGGAGAACCACATCACAAAATTGGGAGAAGGGCAAATTTCAAAGGATGGCTGTGTTTCAATTCTCATATTGTTTCAGAAAATTGCAAATTGGATAGATTCACCTTTAAATGCAAACAGGATCTAATTTCTCCTCCATCCCTACAAGAAGACAGGCATAGATGTGCAGTGTAAAATAGCAAAAAAAAAAAAAAAGGGGGGGAGCCAGATTCAATGCTCTGCAGTATGATATGAATGCAGGACAAAATCTGGGGTCTGGAACTGAGCCTGGCACAGCAATGTCTAGCACCAGATCCTGTCCTACGCTCTGATTGTACTGCAGCCTGTTGAATATTTCACAAAGTGTGCAAGGCCAATTTTAAATGGGATTACAGGTCTAAAATCCTACCAGACTAAAGAAGTAGGCAATTAATAGTCCTGCTTTACAAATGAGGACTCAGAAATTAAAGAGAATATATCCACAAAATCAGACAGCTGAAGATTAGATCCAAAGTTTGGAAGCACAGTTGAAAAATCCAGGATACATGGGTTGGAGGGGAAATAATTTTTCCTACAGTGAGAAACCCACGTTGTCTGTTGTGCTTTGTGAAGCTTTGTATTTAACCTCAGACATAAAAGACTAGAGTTAGACAAAGGTAGTCACTCTTTTCCTCTTAGCCCGTCACCCATGTCATCCTCACAATTAACACACATTGTGAACTCACACCAGAAAGTGACATATCTCCACATTTTATAACAACTTATAGCCTGAATGCATTTAAAGTCCTACTGAATTCAATGGGATTTATTTCCTGAAGATATGCTTAGAATTGCAGCCTTACAGTTAATTACCTAGTTCGGTATGCTCTGGGAACTGATAAAATTACACTCTCAAAATTTATTGACCACGATCCAACATAAAGTTAAACACTCTTAAGACCATTATTTCAAAGGGCTTAAGGAGGCTTAAATATTTGGATTGTGGCCATTGTATCTAAATATTACTTTTATAAAGTGGTTACATAAAACATGGGTCATCCAAATTTCATGATAGGAATGCTACTTAAACCTGATGAGATCGTTTCTCTTAAGAATTGCAAGAATATCAACAATAAAAAAAATTAGATCAAACCCATTTGTTTTACCACTATCTACAGCTTCAACTTCTCGGTCAATTGCATCCTTAATCATCAGTGGCTGGATGAAAAATTGTGCCCATCTACAAGAGAAATTGAAAATCGGGTTTCTGCTGTGCTGAAAAGCAGAACTATAATATTCTGTTTTCAAAAGTGCATATACAGTCCCTTTGGGTTGCATTCAAGTAACTTACTCAGAGTAGACCATTTAAAATTACCGGTCCAAATGGGGATAGGAAGAGATAGGACAAATAAGAGCATTTTTTTCCTTCCATGGTTGCCTTTTGCAAGGTTTCAGAGGGTTTCCTGGGGTTTCCCTGCTCCCCCCCATCATTTGGGGGTCAAAATTCCCCATAAGAATCAGTGCAAATTGTTGCTTGTTATGAGAATGCTCACCTCGCAAACTGTTTCCTGAGAATGCATTGTGTTCAGATATTGGGAACTGCATATAATGACCATTAATAACTTTGCACATTGCTTCTCACTCCCACTCCTCTAGTGTACATCTTCCTGGTTGTTATTTGGTTTTGTCTTGCAAAGTTACCTGTCGAGGGCTTCCCTAAAATATTTTTTCTGGATATCAAAGTGGAAGACTGTTCGCTCTGTGTCTGTCGAAGCATTGTCTGAGCCTCCGTGCTTCTTTAAGAATGTATCGAACCCATTCTCATCTGGGTATTTCTGGCTACCCATAAACACCACTGAAAGAGAACATTGAAAAAATTGGGTGCATGCCTTCCAATCCTTGGATACTTGCATGCTCAGAGCATGCACAGATGTTGATCATTTCAATGAACCCAATGCATACCTCTTGCTTTAAGCCAAAAAGCTTTCACGATACATTAGAACAGCCTTTCTCAACCTGTGGGTCCCCAGATGTTGTTGAACTACAACTCCCATCACCCCTAGCTAGCAAGGCCAGAGCTCAGGGATGAAGGCAGTTGTAGTCCAACAACATCTGGGGACCCACAGGTTGAGAACCGCTGCATTAGAAGGAGTGCAAGGCTTGATTGTGGCAAACCTCAAAGGCTGGGGGGTGGTGGTTTTATAACACTGGGGTGATTACACTACTGTCACAGACTGGCTGGACACAGAGGAATGGTGGGAGGAACCAGCTGGGGAACCCCCAAAGGAAGAAATTTCAGATCCCGGGAAGTAGTGGTGGGACAACGATGAGTGGTCAGAGGGAGAAGACTGGGAGGTCTTCTGAAGCTGAAGAGGTCACAGGGCTTAGTGAGCAGGGAGAGTCTGTGGCAGAGAGATGTGCAGAGTCACAGTCAGAAGCTGAAGCAGGGAAGGAGGGAGGCCAAGAGGCAGAAGTGAATCAGGCTGGTGAAGAAGTTAGGGTGTCCCCCCTGCCGCCTGCTGTGACAAGCTCCCCTTCCTCCACATCTCCCAGAACCAGGAGAGGCATGAAGAGGGCGGAGGAGAAGTCAGTTTCATGCTGCCATAGTCTCCAGTTTCTTGGGAAAACCCTGGAGAGAAGGGACTTGGGCAGCTGGGAGCTTCCATCTCAGCAATTGCTTCACAGAGCAAGACCTGCCAGAGATGAGTTGCTGTGCTCATTAGGTCTGTACAACCCGTACAGCACATAAAGGTAAAGCGACCCCTGACCATTAGGTCCAGTCGTGGCAGACTCTGGGGTTGCGGCGCTCATCTCGCTTTACTGGCCAAGGGAGCCAGCGTACAGCTTCAGGGTCATGTGGCCAGCATGACTAAGCCACTTCTGGTGAACCAGAGCAGCGCACAGAAACACCGTTTACCTTCCCGCCAGAGCGGTACCTATTTATCTACTTGCACTTTGAGGTGCTTTCGAACTGCTAGGTTGGCAGGAGCAGGGACCGAGCAATGGGAGCTCACCCTGTTGCAGGGATTCGAACTGCCGACCTTCTGATCAGCAAGTCCTAGGCTCTGTGGTTTAACCCACAGTGCCACCCGCATCCTGTACAGCACATAGGTAGCAATTATTGACACAATTAATATTCTTGTTCAAAAACAATTTTTCACCATTTATCAAATCTGTGAGAATAAGACAACTACTTACAAAGTGCCATGAAAACTTATAAGCTATCTAAAATAAAGTGAACTTGCAGTGTCAGATTATTATTATTATATTTATTAATTGTGAGAATAATTGCCTCCTATGTGCTGTATGGGGTTGCACAATTGTTATTAATGGCACAGGTTGTATTTCTTCAGCAGTGCTCCTTAAGCCTGGCACTCCCATGCAGATCCTGTTTTTGCTAATAGTCGTCTCCAACTTGCTCAGTGTAATTTACTGCTGGTTCGATGCTGTCACTGCAGAGCAGGCCCTGCTCTGAATCCAAGGCTAATCTCAGCACTTGGGACCTTGGGCAGCTCCTAAGATCCAGGTGCTGTAGCAGAACCCACGAGCATTGCTTTGGTTTCAATGGTGCTGGCACTTGTTTGGGCCCTCCAGACTGCTTTTTCCCTCAGCCATGAGTTTATCTGGTAGCAGCAACAGAATCTTGGAAAGTGCCTGCCGTTTTAACCTCCCCCTGCAGGGCCACAGAGTACACACAGAAGTCTTCTCCCCTCCCAGACCTCTGAAATGAAGCTCAGAAGAAGCTTTGTACTTCAGGATAGTTTGCTGTGTGTCCTTGGTTGTGAACTGTGTGTGGGTTTGCAAATGTGCCCACGGGCCAAGAAAGGTTGGTGACCCCTGTTCTAATGTGATGTTGCTCTGAGGCATTATGGGAAATTTAAAACGTGGGTGGCTTCCCAGACTCAGCTGTTACTGGTAGGCAACCACTAGAATGGTCTACCTGGAGAGATTTTGGAAGGTCCCCCTCAAATGTGGTACCGCATATCACATGGTATCACAGAGCAGGTAAATAAAGCAGGCTTCCCCAACCACCGCAATGATTTCAACATGCAGATATCTTCACAAAACCTTCCTCAAGCCTGATGTTTTGGACCATCTCTGACCATTGGGCATACTGGCTGGAGCTAGTGGGAGCTGGTGTCCAAAATATCTGGAGACACCAAGCTGAGGAAGGTATGAGATTATGGGAAGACTTTTCTTTCTTCGGGCCATTAACTGCTAAGTTTATTTATTATTAATCTATTAATTCTTTTCAACCATGATTTCATCAACTTTTAAAATAAAGCTATAAATCAGTTTCAAGCTGTGAGTAAAAGAAAATATTGATAATTTTGTTTTGATTCCAAAAAACTGCCTCCCAGGCCAATAAATTATAGGCTATCTTTTCCATGGCTTTCTTTTTTTTGGTAGAAAGACATATAGAAGTAGCTACGTACTGTGCTCCAAAAAATGAGCTAGTCCAGGTAAATCATCAGGGTCACAGAAACTGCCAACACCAACAGCAAGGGCAGCTGCAGACTGTAAAATATATATATATACAGAGAGAGAGGATAGACATTATATCACAAAGAAAGCAGCATGTTTCCCCAATATAAAAGAATTCCAGTTCCATCACAATGCTTCCCCATCTTAAAGAAAACAGATCAAGACTTAGGCTGCATTCACACCATAAATTTAAAGCACATTGAATGCAAATTATTTTCCCCCAGCCCAAAAAAAATACTAGGAGCTGTAGCTTAGCCTAGAACTACAGCTCCCAGGATCTGTTAGAGGGGCAATAATGTGCTTTCAGTGTATGGCGAGGTGTGTCTCCAGCTCCAAAGGCCTTCTGGTGGTTCCTTCTCTGCAAAAAGTGAAATTACAGGGAACCAGGCAGAAGGCATTCTCAGTTGTGGAATGCCCTCCCTTCAGATGTCAAGGAGATAAAAGAACTACACAACTCTCCGAAGATTTCTGAAGGCAGTCCTGTATTGGGATAATGCTTGATATTTTGCTGTGTTTTTATTATGTTGGAAGCCGCTCAGAGTGGGTGGGGCAACCCATTCAGATGGGTGGTGTAGAAGTAATATAATATGTTGTTGTTGACACCAAAATTCTCTTTGTAGTCACCTGTATTTTCCATATTGTGTAAGTAAGTATTAGTTCTACGCAAAATTTTGAAATGCAGTGCCCCTCCATCCAATCCAGTCAGAAGTATAGCTCATTCTCCTCCTTTCATAGAGGACTCAAAACCTTATTCCTCCTGTGGTCTCCAGAAACTGGTATTCAGAAGCATTACATGAAGGTGGAGCATAGCCACTATGACTAGTAGACTTTGATAGCCCTCTCCTCCATGAAACGTGCTGTGATATTCCTTTTCCTTGTTCATCACTATTGCTTTTATCCATTTTGTAAACTGCCTTTGGAAAGATCTCATTTTGAAAGGCAGGTTAAAAAGGGGAAATATATATTAATAAAGGTTAAAAACCACTGTCGTACGAGCCAGTTCAAATAATATATAGGTATACACCTACAAAAATTAAAAATGTGGCTAAAAAAGGCTTGCATAGAGATGTGTATTGTACAGTTATACTCACTGATTTGTTGCTCCTCCCTGTTGAACATACCTTACAGGTTTCCCTTTTTGTTGTGAGTCAAATATTTAGCTTAGGGAAAAGGTTGCCTGGTCAACATGCAGTTGTGCTGCTTGCTAACGTACCTGCTTTTCTGGGCTGTCCATCTTATTTTCCTCTTCTTTCTTGACTAGCTGTTCATAAATTTCATAGTCATCGTTCTCATCTTTGATTCTGCTTTCACGACGCTCTTTTCGTTTACCTTTTTTACCAAGACCACTTAGAACTCCACCATAACCTTCAATAGTGGCCTCTCTTCCTCCAGGTACTTCTCCAAATTCTTCCACATTCCCATACTTCTCGTCCTCAAAGCTGCTGTCTTTCCCATCGTCCGTATCAGAGGACATGTCTTCCTCTTCTGACGCCTCAGAAGAATTGCAGTCATCCATATATAAGTCAGAAATCAGCAGAGCGTTCAGGCCATTGCTTAATTTTATGTACCTGCAAAAGTAATTCCATGAGCATTTATATCATTTCTATTTCTCTTTTTGCCCAATGTGGACGTGCATTTACCAAGATGGCAGTCATCGCTCCCTTTTCTGCTAACCTGGGGATGTGCAGGGAGAAAAATGCAAGGATAATCCGGCCAAGGAGACGGTTTTCAAATGCTTATCCAGTAACTAAACCCACCCTTTGTGGAAAGCAGCCTGTTGAGGATAAGTATGAACGATTCTGGATTGAGAAGAACTACATTTATTTTTGCACTATGGATGGGTCAATGTGAGCACAGCCCAAGTGTCCAACCAGCACCATGTCCTGCTTGCAACAGTAGTCAACAGACAATCACAGGAAGTTCCCAGCAGAGCATGAGAAGAACAGTCACTCCACTCTCATTTGTTGCCCCACCCCATCAACTGGTATTAGTTGCTTGCCTATCTCTGAACCTTGACGTTCCAGTTACCTAATATCCTAAGTAAAACTGATGTGTCCTCCATAAATTTATCTACCCTCCTTTTAAATACTATATCTAATTCGGAGTCCAGAATCAGATCTTGTGGCAACAAATTGCTCTAGGTGATTAAATGTCATTCAAATGTCTTCCTTTTTTTGTCTGTTTTGCATCTATTTACCCTGAATTCTAGTGCCATGAAAGAGACAGGAAATATTCCCTTTGCACGATGTTTAATTGCATAAATCTCTATTATGTCCTCCAGTTTGTCATCATCTCCTTACAAGCTCCAAGCAGTGAAGCATCTCCAACCCCTTGGTTGTTTTGGCTGCCCTTCCCTGCAGCTTTTCTAGCTCTGTTCTTCAGGTGGGATAAGACATAAGAGCATGAGAATAGTCTGCTGGAACAGGCCAATGGTCAGTCGAATCTAGCATCCTGCTCTCACAGTGGCCAACCAGACGCCTGTGGGAAACCCTGCAAGCAGGAGGTGAGCACATGGACACTCTCCCCTCCTGTGGGTTCCAGCAACTGGTATTCAGAAGCAATTCTGCCTCCAACTGTGGAGATAGACCCTGGTTAGTAGTCATTCATAAAATCATAGAAACGTAGAATTGTGCCCCCACGAGGGTGATCTAGTTCAACCCCCCTGCAATGCAGGAATGTTTTTGCCCAACATGGGGCTCAAACCCATGAAGCCTGAGATTAAGAGTCTCATGATTAAGAGTCTCATGCTCTACTGACTGAGCTATCGTCTCATCTATGAATTTGTCTGATCTTCTTTTAAAGCCATCCAAGTTGGTTTCCATCACTGTGTAGGACACCAATAAAACAGGAGATGTAGCCATGGGTGCTCTGACCCCTTCCTCCCATTGCTGTTTTAACATACCCTGCCAAATTATTTCAGGAGGGAGAAAAATGCAAGCAGACCGTGAAGAGCTCAAAAAGAACATGGAAAACAATTCTCCACGAGATTGCAGCAAGCAACCTTCGCCTATTGTAACTGAGTTAAGCACAGCCTAACCCCTTCCCAATAATAGGAATTCATGCAGATTTCCTGGGAGTCAAGTTCCCACCATTGCGTTAAAAAAAATAAATGCCACTACTAGCCAGGTATGCTGGTGGGAATGCCTTGATATTGCTTAATTGCTTCTTAATTTTTAAACTTACTATGTGACCGAGTCTGTACTTTTAGGTTATTTACGTACTTGGGACACACTGTGACATTCACAGTGCTCTTGGCCTCTTGAGGGGGGTTGCTCTTTTCTCCAGACCCTTTATTCACCTGTATTCTTTGTGGTCGCTGGGGGACTTCACAATATCGGGGTCCCCTGCATTTTTCTTGGCCCGGCGCTTGTGCCCTTGCCCTTCCTCGTCAGAGTCTTCCTGTCGTGCCTGGGTCCTTCGACACCCCTGCTGCGGTGGGCGTAAGACTGGGCAGTTCTCAGTCGCATTGGGCTTTGTCCCTCTAGACATTGCTGTGGCTCTGAGGTGATTTGCGAGGTGCTTGCCAGCCACCCTGCACTTGAATTTCCCACCTAGTTACTGTCTTGCAGTAACTTCTGTTCTTCCATACCAAAACCAGCCTCCTTGCCAGGACTATACAATCCATCCCAGACCCCGTTGGATGCTTGGATTCTTGAGAGATAGCATCTGTTTATGACATAGATAAAGGAACAAGCCATGATTCCATGAGGGGTAGTGAGGGAAATAAGACAAGAAATGGAGAAAACTAAACACATCAAATTCATTCATTCAGTCACCTTTGTATAAATTGGTTGGTTGGTTTGAAACCTTTGTATCCAGGTTTGTTTGTTTTTTACTTATAAAAAGACCTCAAGTTACTTCAAGAGAGATTTGGGTTTTTCTAAATTTTACTTTAAAAACTTATATCTTGCCTTTCATCTGAAATAATCTAAGGATGGGTAACAACAATCAAAATCACATAAAACCAGATAGGAAAATTAATACACAAGGTAGCAGCAAGCAGTAGAAATTACCACAAAAGGTTGGCATCTAAAAATCTGTCTGAAAAAAAGATCATAAATATCATTAAAAGCTTGAGTGAACAGGACATGTGCCATAGGGTATCTAAAAGATTATTCTGTTCTACCATATGCCTCATTATTTGTGTAATCAATGGAGTTACCCCAAGACTGCATAAAAATTGTGTACCCGTAGTTTGCCATGCATGGCAAAAAATTATTATTTTTTGTTCCTTCCTCTTGCCTACATATAAACTCTTGTACCGTGGTACCTCGGGTTACGTACACTTCAGGTTACATACGCTTCAGGTTACAGACTCCACTTACCCAGAAATAGTACCTCGGGTTAAGAACTTTGCTTCAGGATGAGAACAGAAATTGTGCGGTGGCAACGGGAGGCCCCATTAGCTAAAGTGGTGCTTCAGGTTAAGAACAGTTTCAGGTTAAGAACGGACCTCCGGAACGAATTAAGTACTTAACCTGAGGTACCATTGTAGTCTGTTAAAACTGTGATGGTTTTGGTATATACACTTTGATGTAACTTTGTTAGTATATTGGGAGACATTGTTTTATTTCCATTTTGTGTGATTGTTACATGTCATATGTTCTAATAAATACGTTTTTCTAAAAAAGAAAGATAACAACGAAGGCACCAAAAAACTACGGCTCTGGAGATAGTTCTACCATTTGGACACCTGTACAGAAAAGGTCCATTCTTTTGTAGCCTTTGCCCAACACAGTAGTGAGGAACCATTCTTCAGCATAAGGGTCACGTTTCCTTGTGGTCTGCCTTCTGGGGGCTGATGGCCAGGGGTGAGCAGAGCAACAAATGTGGTTCTTATCTCTGTACAGTAGGCTTCAGTGCAGCCACACAAATGTCAGAGGTTTCAACATGTATATCTCTCTAGGCATCCATGCTTGGTGTTGGTTAGGTTATTAGAAAGAAGAAGAAGAAGAAGACGACGAACTGGAGAACATATTACAAATTTATACGATTATACATGGTAAGAGTAACAGGGTTGCACTCCTCTTTCTCTCTCTCAATAAAGGTCATCCACCAGAGTGATCAAACCTGATTCTATCCTCAACCCAGCCCTGAAGTCAGACTGAGGTGGATCCAGATAATCAGCGTCATCCATTGTAAAGGTGGTCTTTCCCTTTCGCAGTTACACTCTGGCACAGTCAGTGTGGTATTTACAGTCTTTATTACATATATACAGTGGTAGCTTGGGTTACAAACGCTTCAGGTTACAGACTCCGCTAACCCAGAAATAGTACCTCGGGTTAAGAACTTTGCTTCAGGATGAGAACAGAAATTGCGTGGTGGCGGCAGCGGGAGGCCCCATTAGCTAAAGTGGTATCTCAGGTTAATAACAGTTTCAGGTTAAGAATGGACCTCCAGAATGAATTAAGTTCTTAACCCGAGGTACCACTGTACTAGAAAGAGCATCAATTTCACCTAACCCAGAGATGGGGAACCTGCGACCTTCCAAGTGTTTAACTCCAGTTCCCATCATCCATTGCTCATTGGCCAATAGCCAAGCGGGCTAGGAATGATGCGAGTTGGAGCCAAACACATCTGCAAGGCTGCATGCTCCCCATTAGCAGGTAACCTTAGACTCCGCTAACCCAGAAATAGTACCTCGGGTTAAGAACTTTGCTTCAGGATGAGAACAGAAATTGCGTGGTGGCAGCAGCAGGAGGCCCCATTAGCTGAAGTGGTACCTCAGGTTATGAACAGTTTCAGGTTAAGAATGGACCTCCAGAACGAATTCAGTTCTTAACCTGAGGTACCACTGTACAAGAAACAGCTACAGTTCAGAACTACGCGTCCGAACCCGTTGAGTCAGATACGGGGAGTGGCTTCCTATGATTCCTGTGCCAACAAAGAGCTTCCTTCCCAAGCCTCTGGGTGGTTGCAGGGCTCTTCAGCATCCCTGAGCCCTTGCTCTCCCTGGCTACTCTCCGCCCTCTCTTCCGCTTCCTCTGTCTCTGGGTGGTTGTGGGACTCTTCAGCATCCCTGAGCCCCTGTTCTGCCTCTTCTGTCCATTGCTCCTCTGAATCCTCCCTGACCATCCATGAACCCTTGAAGTTGCTCCACCACAACCCTGTCCACCACCTCCACCTATGGAACCAGACAGTATTGGTAACTGGCAAGCAGTTATTGCAGACCATTGGAGCATGTTTATTATTTGCCTCAGAAATGCATTGTGTGTGTTTTTAAATGACAATATCTGCTTTGCAAACAGAAAAAGGCACGTTACAGTTGCGTGATGAATAGCAACAGATTCTCTGCTATCAGTTCTGGAAGAGAAGGAAAACAAGAGTGAGCAATCAAGGTCAGTAAGAAGCATTGGCAAAGAATCGTTGTAGGTTTATAGTGCCATTATCACCTCTACTTATGTCAAAGAATAAGCAGTGCTGTGGAAGAGCCAACTGAAAAAGTAGGAATGAGGGATTTGAGGTTTACAGGGTAATTTATATTCCTAATGCATCTTCCCATAGAAAAGATAATCCAATTTAAAACCTGATTTATCTATAATGGATCACATTATATTTTGCTTACATTCTGAAAGTTTAGTATGAGTGCCTGGATTATGCAGTGCTCCGAGCCAAAGTTCATTTTAATGCAAACCTAAAAAAACAAAACAAACTGTTTTATATAGTTTTTGGATGACTATCCTGTTTGTATCCAGTTGTGTTTGGTTTCAGTAAAATGGGCATGAAAGCAAAGTTGTGACGGTTAATAACACTTAACAGATATTAAAAAGAAGAGTGCAAGTAGCTGAGACTACCAGACAAAAAAAAGTGTATAATTGGAGAAGTTCCGAAGGTGCTCTGAAAATATAGACAATCCTTCCTTGCACAAGGTTTTCAGCCACGTACTAGGTTCCAGCTGTAGCGAGTAGGAGAGCAGTCAGATGAATCTAGGAACCACAGTAAGCCACCAGAATGCTTGTGGGTTCAACATAAGAATTTGGGTGGCCACCATGAGACCAGGATGCTGGACTAGATGGGCCACTGGCTTGATTCAGCAGAGTTAGGGAGGATAACATGAGAAGACCCTTTGGGAAGAAGCTTGAGAGACAGAAATGAGATAAAGACTTCTTTGTCAATGTCTGTGAACATGGCCGTCAACATCATTTGGCTCTGGAGAAATGTTGGATCACATTGTCACCATCACATTAGGAAAGGCTGTGGCTCAGTTGTACAGCACATGTCTGGCATGCAGGAGGTTCTAGGTTCAGTCCTAGGTGTCTGCAGGTAAATCTGAGAGAGGCTCTTGCCTAGAACCCTGTCAGTCAGTGTAGACAATACTAAGCTAGATGGACCAAGTATCTGACTCCATGGAAGGCCAGATTCCTATGACCCTACTAACTGATTGTGGTAGAAATTATATCTGTTGCCTCTAGCTAAGTTGTTGTCAGTGAGTGACTCCATAACTGAACGGAACAAATTTCCTGAATATTTTTTTAAAGGCACTCTTTCATTTCTTGTGGGGTGATTCTCAACTTTCTCCTTCACCCTCAATGTTATTAATTAAATCTACTGTATGTCAAGGGCAGCTATTTAATTCAAGCCTTGACTAGTCCATGAGAGCCAGCACTGTTGGCAACCTGTCAACACCAGCCCTCAGAGTGAATTCTTTTGACAGGTTTGCCCCTTAGATCTGGCTGTTTCCCCATGTGCAAGATGGCAACTCTTTTGCAGTGCTTGTACTTGAAAGCATGAATGTACTTTAATTGTTTTTCTAATGCCTTCTATTCATGGAGTTATTACTTTCCTTGTGAAATGTCTTGAGGACCACTTGAAAGGTGGCTAGCGAGAGCAAGAGAAAGGTCACAGATATCAAAGAGGTGGCTGTTTTCAGAAAATCAATACTTTCAACCTGTTATTCCACATTGTAGTCTTGGGTGGCAGCCATAAGCCAGTTAAACTCTCAGTATTTGGATGACATCTGATTGCCCTTCAATGGGAACCAACTGAGTTAAATCCCACTACTTATTTGATAGGGTCCCTAAACCCTATCATAATTTATATGTAGTGCACATTTTAACATTCAGTATGCTTCCTTAGGCAATTTGTGCTTTGAAAGGCAGTTTATGGATGCTGAATATTAGTATTAGTATTAGTATTATAGTATTAGTATTAGTATTAGTATTAGTATTATAGTATTAGTATTAGTATTAGTATTATACCTTAAGTTATTTGTAGGTCAGGTTGCAAGAGATGTAGTCAAAGTGTTAGAGTAGATAAAGAAACATTTTTATCAGACTTCTTTCCTTAAGGATGAAAGAAAGTTAGTGGTAAACATGTTTTAACATTATCTAAGGTTTTCTTTGTGTGAAATTCAGGCCTTGTGAATTTCAACAGAGGCCAGATGTGTCCTGTAGAATTATGAACACCAGATTGTGCAACTGTGCATACTGCTTTCGGAATTATCTTTCTGAAGTCATATGAAATGAATTTACAATAGTACATACGGACTTACTTCTGGATAGAAATTTATAGGACATGCACAAAGTTTGGAGCAGCTTATATATGGTTCTCAAGAGTCCCCTATCTAGACAGCTTATAGGCCCAGGAGCCCTTAGCTTCAGCAGTAGGACTGTGTCACATGCCTTCTGACTATTGCTTCATGTCCATGTGGATCAGACCAAAGGCCTGTCTAGTCCAGAATCTTGTTTCCCACAGTGAGCATCAGGATGTCCCTGGGAAACACACAAGCAGGATGTGAGGTCAGTATCCCACTCCTCTAGGGATTCTGTCTGTGATCCTAGAAGTAGCATATAGCAGTCATGACAAGTAGTCATTGGCCACATTCACATATGGTGATACCCAGGTATCCTGGCTCAGTAAACAGGAGCTGTGTGAAAGGGCTAGCTCAGTGTAACATCTGCACCTGGGCTCTGGTTTCCTTCTCCCTAACAAGCCAGGATCTGATCTCTTGCCAGCCTCAAACCAGGGTTTGTTGCTTACTTAAGAATCCTTGTTAGCAAAAAACAAGCCAGGATTCTAGGTATGGACACCATGCTAAGCTATCATTTCCTGGCTTGTTTACTGAGGCTGCATACACACCTTCCATTTAAAGTACCACCCCAAAGAATTCTGGGAACTGCAGTTTATCACTCACAGTGCTAAAGTTCCCAGAGCCCTTAACAACCTAAGATTCTTTGGAAACACTCATAGGCTTTATATGTGCTTTGCTTCACCATAAAGCTGTCAAATCCCCCCTTGAAACCATTTAAGTTGGTGGCCACCATCACAACTTGTAGCACAACCACTATAACTTAAATATATATCAATAACTTTTGTTTGGGCAGAATCTTCTGCCACTCCATTTCATTAGATATCCCAGGGCCTTGCGGTTTTGGGATGGGAGGTGAGGACTTCAGCTTATTTTCTCCACACCATGCAAAGCTTTAAAAGCTTCTATCATGTCCTTCTTTCCTTGCCTTTCTTCTAAACCAAAAACTCCAAACCTTTCAGAATTTCCTAGGAGAGAAGCTGCTCAAGCCCACAGATCATTTTGGGAGCCATTTTCCAGTTCCACAACATCCTTTGTGAGATGAAAAAAGGACAGCTGTACACTGTATTCCAAGTGTGCATGTATTATTGACTTGTATGGAACCATTACAATATTAGCAGCTTTATTTTTCAATCCCTTTCCTAATGATTCTTAGTGCCCCTGGCAAACAGCTTGCCACCTGCAAGCTTGCAAGCAATGTTGACCACACTGCTATCAAGCCCCACTTTATTTTGTACATTTAGGGGAGTGTGGGGCAAATCACCTGATCTGAATGATGAGCTGCTGCACATGAAGGCAGAAGACTGCCATATGAAGCAATTTAATGTAGCCATCACGTAGTGGCCTTAATATGTAACACAAGCCCTAAGCTTTTGCCCACTGTGACCCTCCATGAGTCAATTATTATGCTGTAACAAAAGCTCCTCACAGGCTAAATTGGGAATTAAAAGAAATACCTAAAAGTTGGTCTCATGCACCAGAAAAACTAATATAAAATCTAATCTAATCATTTTTCTGACATTTCTGGTGTTGCGGCTGAGAAAAGACCTTAAAACATTTCTCAGCGGTTTCGTAGACTTCCAACCAATTTCTTTCGTTATATTAATGATGGGCAACCTGCCGCCTTGGAGGAGTGCCGCTGACCTATCCATTTGTCCAGCACTCAAAACTCAGCTGAACCTGTGCCATTTCTCAAGAGAGGGGAGGTTGGGATTTGGAGTATTTTTATAACACCATTTTTTTTAAAAAAAATATATTTTGGGTGTCTCAGCTATTGCTAGTTCCAGCTGGGTTCGGTTATAGCTTTTCACAGGATTAGTTCTGTAGCAGTCCTGGGCTTTCTGAAGCACTGAATTATTATTTTTTATTATTTGTAGGCTTTTTTTATAGAGTGCTTGAAGGCTTTGCAATCCTTATGTCATTCCTCCATGGGGAGTGGAGGGAACCACAGCTCTCTTGCGATCCTGGCCATTAATACCCCCTCTTGTCCAGATCACGAAATGAAAACAAGGGATTCTGCAATGCCAAAGGTCACTCAGTGACTCCGTAGATGCTCCCCTGGCCTGCAAAGGAGCAGCTCCCTGATTCAGCAAAAGATCTCTCAGCAATTCATGCGCAGTTATGTGAGAATCAAGGCGCCCTTGCCTTTATTTATACCCTACCACCAAGAAGCTCAAGGTGGCAAAACAGAGTTCTCCCTCGCTCCTCTTTTATAATCTCAATAGCCCACCAAGGTAGATTGGACAGAAACAGGGGGGCGATATATCTTTCAGCTTGAGGACCACGGCTGACTTTCTAGGAAAGGAAGGATTTTGCACACATACAAGCAGATTGCCTACAGAAATATATACCACACACAGATTCTCCCTCTCCCTCTCTGCTAGCATCAGTGGAAAACTGCTTTCAAGCCTGATTGCCACGTGGGGCAGATTTTTTATTTTCTCACCTCCCTGCTGAGAACAGCCTCCTGCTCAGCAATTAAACTTGCTAACAGGGTTGGTGGGTGCAGGACTCAATAACCCTCCCACCCCATCTCCACCATGGCCCTCCATGCAGTAATTAAGCTTTGAGCCAATGAGAATCTTTTTTTTAAAAGCCTCATTTTTTTACTGGTGGTGGGAGAGAAGTGATTATCCTGCCAGCTGGGTAGGGAGGTTCTGTAGCTTTGCAAGAAGGTGTAGGAAAAGCAAGAAGGACAGCATCACAGGAAGAGGCAGCTTCTCCACCAACAGGAGGAGGAATGCAAGCTGGAGGGGGACAGTCTCCATCCACAGGGACCGTTGGGAAGAGAGCCTTAACATATCCCAGACTTATCTCTGTGAGGTGGATGCTGCAATGTATCTGTACCTGAATCCAAAACGTAAAAGGGAGAATTGGAGATGCAGTAGAACAACAATTTTGGTCAGCGGCCATTCATCTATTATTGCAGCGGATCCAAGTGATTAAGTCAGACCCTGCACATTTTCATGGCTTGTTAACTCAGATTAAACCAGAACTGTCTGGTTCTGAAGTAATTGGAAACTCTGGTTTAATACAAACTAGGAATGCAGCCAGGAAATCTGGTTCGTGAAGCCGGGATAGATTGTCCCAGTGAAGCCAGTGTGTGAAAAAAAGGTTTCACCCTTTAAAACGGTGCCCAAGACTCCATGATGTAATGGGCAAATAATGAAAGAAAACAGGAAAAATGAGAGGAACAAACCCTAATGCTATGGAAGATAGAGAAGTGCCAATGAAACAGGCAGTGGTCTAGGAGAATTAATCTATATAGGGTGGTTGAGTTTTTCTGTTGTACCTTATGGGAAAGAAAGAAATGAGATCTTACAGTGTAACAGCTGACAGAGCTTCCATCTTAGCATCTATATAAATGAGTGAAAATCCAGGACAGAGAGCAGAGGTGGAACCCACAATTTCACTTTCTTTAAGGTCTTAACCAGAGCAGAATCTCAGTCCAAGCTATTGGGATTTCCACATGCCCAAACTGGAAATTATCTGCACTTAGATTTTAAAAGCAGAATCCCTTGAATTTTTACAGATACAGTACTTCCTGGGACTACCATGCTTTAATTAGAGGTGCAGCAAACTTGGCTGGGTTGTAAATTTATGAATTAGCACAAAATAAGAAGGCATCGGTTATCTGCTCAGCTGATAACTCAGTTTCTGGTTAATGTAATGGAACCAATCAGAGCATTATTTGGGTGTTTCAAATCTGGTATATAATTTGTGTTATCCTTTAACGTTTCCTGCTTCTCTTTTATAAACTTCTATTAACCTAGAATATTATAAGCTTCTTCCATTAACCTATCAGTGAAGCATGACATAGTTGCATTTTCATTCAGCGTGAAAAAAGATGGCTACCCTCTGTTTAGTGTCTGATTCCAGATAAAAGTTGACCTTTTCCTCTGTGTTTCAACATGTAAAGCCAGTACCCAGTCTGCATAAGATCCTGGTGTAACATCTTTTAACTAAACACACTTAAGGTATAAGTCAACGGTTTGTAGTATATATCATGCTCTTATTTCCACACAAATGTGTATACAGTCGTACCTTGGCTATCGAAGCGTTATGCATTTCCGTGCGCTCTGGCACTCATCATGGTCATCTGTGAGCCGGTAGCAGTTTAGTCATGCTGGCCACATGACCCGTTGGACAAACACCTGCTCCCTTGGCCTGAAAGCGAGATGAGGGCCACAACCCCAGAGTTGCCTTTGACTGGACTTAACCATCCAGGGATCCTTTACTTTTTACCTTTACCTTATCAAAGTGTACGTTTTGGCTCCTGAACGCCGAAAACCCGGAAGTAAGTGTTCCGGTTTTCGAATGTTCATTGGAAACTGAATGTCCGACACAGCCTCTGCTTGAGTGCAGGAAGCTCCTGAAGCCAATCTGAAGCTGCGCTTTGGTTTTCAAACGGTTCTGGGAACAGATTAAGTTCGACAACCAAGGTACCACTGTACATTGCTGGTGAACTCAGCATTCAAAAGAACAGGAATATTAATGGGCAGGGCAACCCTATTCTGACATCATTGGAATGGACCTCTTGATAAGATGTTAAGCCAGTGAGGTGCCCACAGATGATTGGCTGGAAAGGGTTAGGATTACAAGGCAGTGCCTCTCCTGCCATGCCTTCCATGCCTTCACTTGCAGGATGGGGACCTCCTCCACGGAGGCTCTGCAGGCTTCGCATTGCCTTAGTGATGCTCCCACCAGGGTTGGCCCAAGACACCCGGCACCTAAGACGAACCACAAAATGGTACCACCTCCCACTGTGGAAGAAGGGAGAAGTGATGATCTATATCAGGAACATCGGGAACAAGGGTGGGAAGAGACCAGCAGTGTCTCCTACTTGCTAAGAGGCCACTGTAGAAGTAGCATGGGGGGTGGGGCCTGCCAAGATAATGCCTCCACAGATTCAGCCTCCACAGAGTATGCCACACTCATCGCTGCCACCATGGCAGCGGCAGCAGAAGATGCATTTCTTGGAAGCTGGATCTGCTGCTCCTTTGGATCTTGCCACCTGAGACAGTTGCCTCACCTTGATTCATGGGTGGGCCGGCCCTGGTTCCCACCAACAGTAGCTGGCATTAGGCCCTGAAGTGAGGCATGCAGTGAAGTTGGGACAGACAGCCCTTCAGAGAGCTTTCAGATGTAATTTTGCAGGATGTGGCTATGAGCAAGATGTCCGTCTGTTCTGACTTATTTCTTATATTGACATAGGGAAAAGACTTTGATATCTAACTACACGTTAGACCAACATTCCTAAAGGTCAGCAATCTAAAGGTTATGGCCCTGATCCAGCTAAACTTAGTCATAATTAAATTGAATTGAAAGCAATGGAACTTAATAAAAGTAAGTCATTACTCAGTTATTCCATGTTTTCAATAAGATTAGTGATAACTGCCTTAAACTGGACCAGAGCTGGTGTGTGTCTACTTCCAAGCTCCATTCATATCCATTATAACCACCTATCTTGCAGGCAACTCTCTGGGTTTTCTATAGTCACCAAAAGGACGTGGGGGAGGCAACAGACCCTGCAATACAAGAAGCACTGTAAGTTGTCTTACTGAAAAAAATGGCTTCTTTTTCTTGTCCTCTTTACCTGATCATAATCTTTTAAGTAGGCTTTTGTGAGAAAGTTTCTACCGTGGCCATGAACCAATCTGAAATGAAGTTAAGTTTGACTTTCAGTGGTACTGTAAACTTCTGGCTGTATTCTTAGATGTCCTCTTGAAGGATAGTTTCACACATGTCCTGCTAGTGATTAGATAAACACCCTTAAAGGTAAAGGGACCCCTGGCCATTAGGTCCAGTCGTGACCGACTATGTGATTGTGGCGCTCATCTTGCTTTATTGGCCAAGGGAGCCGGCGTACAGCTTCCAGGTCATGTGGCCAGCATGACTAAGCCACTTCTGGCGAACCAGAGCAGCGCACGGAAACGCCGTTTACCTTCCCGCCAGAGCGGTACTTATTTATCTACTTGCACTTTGATGTGCTTTTGAACTGCTAGGTTGGCAGTAGAGTTTTTGAATTTCTTCATCAGAGAACACTGTTGCCAGTGGAATTGCTTGATGAGAGGCTGGCAGTCCAACCTACTCAAGTTGAACACTTCACTTACTCCTTCTAACAGCAAATTCAGCTGGTGAGTGCCAACAGTAGTCAAAACAATATGACTTAAAAACAATAAGGAGACATCAGTATGCATGCAAGCATAATGTGAGCATGTTGTGTGGTGCCGGCCCCCTCAATTGCGGGGGCAAGCTGGTATGCCTGGTTGAGTGGCAGACATACAACTCTTAGAAACATGAGAAGAACACCTTGGAATTGGATTGATAACATACAGATAGCTCAATTGGTAGAGCATGAGACCCCTTAATCTCAGGGTTGTGGGTTCCAGCCCCACATTGGGTGAAATATTCCTACCTTGCAGCGGGTTGGACTAGATGAGCCTTGTGGTCCCTTCCAGTTTTGCACTTCTATGATTCTATGGTCACTTTTATCAGATGGGGCAGCCCTTATCTTTCTAAGCCTTTATTGTCCATTGCAGCATCAAAAGGAAAGCAAGGCTGAGCCTATAAATGTCTGCAAACTGTTTCCAGAAGTAAAATGTGGTCCCACTTTGCTGTAAATCTAGTGGAAATGCACTGAACTTTGCAATTTTATCACTAGTGACAGTTCATAAATTGAACTATCATTATTATAATAGGCCAATATATAGCGCTTTATAATTCAAAGCTTAAAAGCCATTTCTTCCCTTCTTCCCTTTGATGATTATGTCTGTTTCTATTACAAATGATTCAAAGGGGAAAAGCTGTAGTTTTATTGGATGAATGTTTTAAAAGGAACAGTCTTTGCCCTTGGCAGTTCTACTATGCAGGATTTTATAAGAAAGCACCGCACCGAAGAGAGAACAATAAATGTGTGTTGTACTAAAATATTTAGAGCCCCTGATTTCTAAAGGATAATCAACTTTTGCATTCATATTGCTGAGAGTGTTTTCTTACAAAAATATTATGTAGTAAGATATACAAAGTCATTTAAACACACAGAGGAAATATCTGTCGCAGACCAGATGTTAATGGTAGACTGCAAGCACATTTGACGGGTAAAAAGCACTTGATTAATCAAAACCTCGTAATCAACAAAATGTTAGAAATGCATAGTATTGCAACTGTGATTAATTACTGCTTTATGTTATACTTAAGGAGAAATTGATTGGCAAGCTCCTTATTTGGCCTCCAACTCAAAAGCAGCATGTGAATTTCAGTCACATAAAGTCGCATAAAGAGCAATCCAGGGCAAATGTTCGTAAAAACTTTCATTCCTACTTGAGCTCCTTGCACAGAAGGAACGTCCATGTGGACACCACTGTAGCTGGAGGTCGTTTCTTGCCCTTTCAGTCAGGGGCTTAGCGTTGGGGGTCGCAAGGGAGCCGTGGCCCCAGGTGCACAATTTTTAAGGCGGTACGAACCAGGCGACCCCATGCAGACAATCCCAGCATGGAATAATAATAATAATAATAATAATAATAATAATAATAATACTTTATTATTTATACCCCGCCCATCGGGCTGGGTTTCCCCAGCCACTCTGGGCGGCTTCCAACACAATATTAAAATACAGCAATGCCTCAAACATTAAAAGCTTCCCTAAACAGCTTTTTGCTGGTTGAAGGAATGGCTACTTCTTGAGAACACTGACATCTTAGATCTTGAAGGTTATGATAATGTATTTGGGTGGCATGCATATTTGTGGTATGGCAAGGTTAAAGTGCATAAAGCATTCAAAAACCATATTGTCAGGAAAGCACTATTTAATGTCTGGACAAGATATAAAGACTTTTTGGAGAACAAAACCCCAAGGTGGTTATCTCCTATGGAAGCGAAAGCTATGAAAAAACTTAAAATGGAGGCAAAATGGCCAAAGTATTGTGAAATTTTGGAACAGGAAGGTGACAAGCTGAAATTGCAGAGTTATGAGAAGCTCAAAGGGAAGGTGCGAGACTGGTTACATTATTTTCAAATAAGAGAGGTTTACAATCAAGATAAAAAAATTGGTTTTCAGGTGGAAAAATCAAAGTTGGGAACAGAATTGTTAGAACCCAATGCTAAGATATTATCAAGAATGTATAATTTGCTGTTGAAATGGAGTACTGAGGAAGAAACGGTAAAATCTGCTATGATTAAATGGGCACAAGATATAGGACATAATATCATGTTTGCTGACTGGGAGCAGTTGTGGACCACTGGGATTAAATTTACGGCATGTAATGCCCTAAGAGAGAATATTATGAAAATGATGTATAGGTGACCCCAGTCAAGCTTGCAAAAATATACCATTTGCCCGATAATAAATGTTGGAAATGGAAAGAAATTGAAGGTACATTCTTTCACCTTTGGTGGACGTGCCCGAGGATTAAGGCTTTCTGGGAGATGATTTATAATGAAATGAAAAAGGTATTTAAGTATACTTTTGTGAAGAAACCAGAGGCCTTTCTCCTGGGCATAGTCGGCCAATTGGTGTTAAAGAAGGATAGAACTTTTTTTATGTACGCTACAGCAGCAGCAAGAATACTCATTGCAAAGTATTGGAAGACACAAGAATTACCCACCCTGGAAGAATGGCAGATGCAAGTAATCGACTATATGGAAATGGCTGAGATGACTGGCAGAATCCAAGACCAGGGAGAAGAGTTGGTGGAAGAAGATTGGAGGAAATTTAAAATTTATTTACAGAAGTATTGTAAAATGTATGAATGCTGATGACATTGAAATAAAATGAAGGGGTTCTAGTAATAAGAGATAAAAATTTGAAATTTGGGAGGTAAAATATATAAGGATAAAGTAGTAGGATACGAATTTGCTGAACTAATTGTTAAAAAGGGATATAAAAAAGGGAGGCGTGAGGAAGTCAGGAAAATAAGTTAATTGAAGATGAATAATTAGAAAAGAGTGATTTGGGTTTTTCTTATTCTATTTTTTGTGTGTTGATTGTTCTTTTTCCCCTCTTGTTAAATGTTTGTATTTTATGTATTGTGAAAGTTTGTATTGTTGTGTTTTATATTTTTTGTGTGTTCTTATTGTCCTATTTTTCTATTGTTAAACTTAATAAAATATAATTTTTTTTAAAAAAAGACGTCCAAAGTTGGCAACCACCACCACATCTTGTGACAGAGTATTCTGTACCTGCTGCTCAAGGATGCTGCTGTTCAATCTGTTTCCTGGCTTTTATCATGGTTCTGAATATGTACGTGTTATTTATTTTAGAGTATTTCTTAACTGCCCTTCATTGAAAGATTCCAACACAACGTACAAAAGGAAGAATTAAGCCATTAACGCACAATATGAATACAATGCTTCTTCTTCTTTTTTGAAAAGGAAAAGGGCCGACTAAAAATGTAAAACCCAAGAGCAGAAATAGCAAGCAAATTGTCACCTAAAGTGTCTGGACAAACAGGAAGGTCATAACATGGCTCCGCAAATATTGTTGATTTCAGCCATGCTTCTTTTCCAAATGTAAGTTGCAAGGCCCCTATTTATTGACTAGGGTGGTGGTGGAATACCTTAATCAAGCACATAGTAAATTTTGGCAAAAGAGAATAACAAGTGATTTTAGGCCACCCTGCCTTCAAGATGGCTTCCCTTTTGTCTGCAACGTATTCATATCCTCATGTCATAAATTGGTGGAGATGATTTATTTCTCCAATAAAAATTAGAGACTAACCACATGTCAAGTAAATGGTAGGGCACTCTTGAATTACTCCTCTTTAACATTGATATATTGTAAAAGTATGGGATTTTCGTCGTCTCCTTTCCTGCAGACATGGGTATTTTCATCTGGGCTCTTAAGTAGAGCAGACACTTGAGACACACAGAGAGCAATCTTCCTGTGTGACTTGATGTTTGAAATATCCAGATGTGATAGATGCATGATGTTTAATGTCTGAGTTTAGAGCATTCGCCTTAGCTGGAGATTAAAAAGTCATTTAATATCAAAGGTATTTCGGAAAACATAGGCATGAAGTTCTTTGGAATCTGATTAAACCAATTACATAGAGAGAAACAGGGGAAAAACAAGGGGCCCTATGCTGCGTTCTTGACTTCAGATGTCAGGTTTGCATGTTGATCTGATCATCTGTCAAAACTGCTCCACTTGTGCAACAGGACTTCCCCTTCCTCTCTTCTCTCCGTGTCCCCCAGGACTGCTCCAGAGGGTCCTCAAACCCTCTGGAACAGACTTAAGGGTTATGCGGGATCTGCAGGGGAGAAGACAGGAGACAGAAATTCTATTGCATCAAATAGATTTACAGTGGAAGTTCGGGTTGCAGATGTAATCCGTGATGGAGGCACGCCTGCAACCCGCAGCGTTCATAACCTGCAGCGCCACATCTGCACACGCGTGAGACGCGATTTGGAGTTTCTGCACATGCGCAATTTGGCACTTCTGTGCATGTGCGAGAGGTGAAACCCAGAAGTAACCCTTTCCAGTACTTCTGGGTTTCCTGCAGTCCGTAACCTGAAAACGCGAAACCCAAAGCGTCTGTAACCCGAGGTACCACTGTGCTGGTGTTTATTTCTAAATCATTGAAACATGAAGTTTCCAGACCATGTTCTCCTTTACACTTGGCTTCCATCCATATGAATTTCTTGATGCAGTTCATTATATCAACATAGTTTTGTATTTAATTACATTAACATAGATTAATAATTAGGATACAGAGCAAACACAGTATTTGTTGGCTGCTTTTCTTTTTTCTGTGTGAAACTTGTCATTCTTTCCTCCCTCTAAAAAAAGAACATCATAGCTACACAAAAAGCACTAGATGTGATTCCTGTGATTAGAGTTGAGGCTAAACATTCAATTTAATTGTTTTGGAACCACCACCATCGGAAACACACGATCCATTTCAGCAGGTTTCAGCACTGGAGGTCATTGCAAATGACCTGGATTTTGCTGCCTAGTTTAACCAAGGCAAGCTGTCTCAATTCCTTATTTGACAGGGTGGGGAGACTCTGATCTCCTTTCAGAGATTGTCTTGAACTCGTAAGGCAAACATTTCAAATGTATTTACATATAAAGAGCTACAACTGTCAGCAAACGTGTATGTGCCCTTAGGGAAAGAATTAATCATATATGCTGGTAAAAGATGAACTACCTACAGAAGATCAGAGATTTCACTGGAATCTACCAATAACTCTCTGTCTGCATAAAATCCTCCTTGTCCCCTGTCAGGGACTGGCAGGACACTGGCAAGAGTGCACTGGGAGGAGAAGGGCTGGCGTCTGACTTGGGAGAGAGGGGCAGTGGTTTGTGGGGACCTGTACCAGGCAGAGGGCAAGAGTCAGAAGCAGGGGAAACTTCAGAGCTAGAAGCTGGAGCACAGGATGGGTCAGAAGAAGAAGAGAACCAGGCAGGTCAAGCAAGTGAAGGGCCGGGTGCTTCCCCACCCTCTCTTGCACCATTGTCTCCCAGAACCAGGAGGGAATTAAAAAGGGATGAGCAGAGGAAGTTCCCAAGCAGGCACAGTCTCTGGCTGCATCCGTGAAGCTGGTTTGGGGAAGGTACATAGACTGGTGGAGTCCCCTGTTGCTGCAACTACTCCACAGAGTTTGGACCTGGGAATAGCTGTCTAGCCATTAGATTGGTGTGCATAGATATCCAGAGCTGTAGAAGGGTGTGGCGATCACACAGGGTCCCCAGATGTTTAATGATCTATTGATCCCTGTGCCACCACTGTGCTCTCTTCCCCGCTGCCACCAACCCGTTACTCTCTGGTAAAACACTGAGTCCAGTCAGCTGTTAAAGTGAACCAAATAAACAAGTTTATTTTATAAACATTAACAAGTTTATGGTTTCAAAGATAATATTCCTGCCAGTATCATAACTTTAGTTTCTTTACCGGCCTATACCTTCCTAATACCTTCTGACTGATTATCTCAATTGTTTGACTGATTCCTCTTAACAAATACTCTCACTCTCTCACACCAGACTAGCCCAACCCACAGACTTATCCTCTCTGTCTCTTCTAACTCCAGACTGTCTTCTCAACCACCCTAACTCCTAACTCCTCCCCTTGGGTTCCCATTGGTTAGTCATTTTACAATTAGTTAACTCTTTCCTTACAATTAGTTAACTCTTTCCATAACCCAGTGTGATGTCACACACCTAGGAGGGCAAATGCCACAAAGGGACTGTGTTATTTTTGACAACAAATACCTAATCATCTGCTGTGTACATCCCTTTGGCTGGAAAGCACTCTTGACCTGCACTGGGATGATGTCACTGCCCATATACTGTATTTTTTGCCCTATAGGATGCACTTTTCCCCCTCCAAAAATGAAGGGGAAATGTGTGTGCGTCCTATGGGGTGAATGCAGGCTTTCACTGAAGCCTGGAGAGTGAGAGGGGTCAGTGCGCACCGACCCCTCTCACTCTCCAGGCTTCAGGAAGCTCTGCACAACCCTTGGGAGACCAGCGCGACTTTGCGCCGGGCTCCCAAGGGTTGCGCAGAGCTGCCTGCATTCCGAAGCCTGGGGTGCGCTGAAGAGTGCGCCCAGGCTTCGTACAGCTCTCCGCAAGCCTGGGGAAACCGGCGCGGCTCCCTAGCCTTGCGGATAGCAGGCTGTTCTGGGGGCTGGGGTCGGGGGAAGCTCGGGCTGGCGCGGGGGAAGCTCGGGCTTCCCCCGCGCCAGGCCCGTGCCTGGGGGGGAAATAATTTTTTTTCTTTATTTCCCCCCCTAAAAAAAAACTAGGTGCATCCTATGGGGCAGTGCACCCTATGGGGCGAAAAATACGGTAGGTATGACCTAGCCTCCAATATGATGCAGCCCAAATCTGGGATGCCATCTTCCAGCTCTGCACTCCCATGCAAGATCACGGACCCAAAAGAGTGTGTTTTGGTGTGGCAAGTGAGACTGCGGACCAGAAAAACACACATGCCTTTTTCAGGGCAAGATCTTGGCCCGAAATCATGCAAGAGTAAGGCGCCCAAAATAGCTGCCCTGCTCTCATGAGAAAAAATGGGATGTCTCAGTTTTTTTCTGGGGTTGTTGATGGGTGTAATATGATCAGAGAGAAATAGGAGCTCATTAGCGCTGCATGGGGCCCTTCTTATTCCTAATGGACATTGAGGGCACATCCAACATAGTGGTTTAATTTTACAAGGCACATTTAAATCCTTGTTGCACACAGTTTGGGAGCATGCATGCAAGCACCCACAAATTCACACACCACAGCTCAACGGCAGAGCACCAGCCTTGCAAGGAGAAGGTTCCCGGTTCAATCCTCAGCATCTCCAGGTAGAGGTGAGAGATAGATTCCTTGTTGAAAGTCCTGAAGAGCTGCTGTCAGTAAGTATAATCAATATAGAGCTAAATGGTCCAGTGGGTCAAACTCAGTGTAATAAGGCAGCTTCCTATGTTCCACCCGAGAATACTCTCTTGTTGGACCTGGTGCATCGCAAAACCGGCCAAAGCCAAGTACCACCAAACAACACGATCTGTCATCACGGCTTATGAAGCAGAAAAATTAGCTGCAATTCTCATAGGCTGCCCATAAAATGAAGGACAACTCCTCACATTTCATTGCATTTGCACCCCTGCTTTCCATATTGAGAGTTTATTTCCATTATACAAGAGTACACTTCAAGATGTCTCTCCAGAACATATAGATGCCTCCTAGTGTTATTCTTCTTCCCCACCCTTTCCCTTAATAATTCCACAGCCTTTGCCAGATCTACCACAGATTGGCTTCCTTTCTGAAGAACCTGTCATGCTCTTCTTCGGCCTTGTGATAAATCATATTTGTCACCATCAAACTAATGATAATCTATTTGGCCTTCTTTTAAGGAATGCAAGTTTCAGCTGAATGACTTGCTGGCAAGAAAAGAGCTGGCAATAGCGTTTCACAAAGAATATTGTACTGATCTAAAATATTGTTCCTTACCCCTTTTGGACATTTTTTTCCCAATGAAATGTGGCTCTTATTTAGTAGATTGCATGTCTTTGATTGAACATTTCCAGTACAATGTGTTATAATCACTTAGCATGCATTCCTGTGCACATAAATGGTTCAATGGCTTTGAAGACTGGCATTCCATAGGGAGAAATTCATCACGCATGGCAATGCAACTTTCCCTAAACACACACCAATAATAATATTGTTCTCCACAGCAGTGATATAGCAGGTTTGGTGGAAACACAGGAACCCCAATGCTCAGAGAGTTGCCATACTTAACGAAATCTGCTCCCTTCTTTCAAGGGACAGTTTGAGTGATGAGGAATCTGTCCATAATAAGAAGCCTGAGTTATTCTGGAATGTGATGCATCTGTATACAAATATTTTAATGTGTTTGTCTGTGCAATAATTAGCTAAAGAAGTGTTTGGGGAATATTTACAGGTGGTACTATATTATTAAAATGCAATTGGGAGTAAGAAATACTCAGTTTTTAAAATATTCTCATTGAAATCGTTCAAAATTTGCAATCTCATGTAATCAGGACAACTGGTCTACAGGTTGACTCATATGATCTGAAATATCTAAACTGCTTTGCAGTCTGATCTTAATCACTAATAGAAAATAATTACAAAAGTGCGTAAATTTAGGTAGTATGTTAGGGTCAAACCACATATGATGCAGGAGATCTGTGACTGGATCTCTTGACATTTTCATTTAATCTGATTTTTTAAAGGTGCGAGAGATTTTTAAAAGGTGTGGTGACTCTTCAGGAAGGGCTGTTCATTGATAAGGCATCAGAAATCATAACCTATTAACCTGTCATCTGCACAACCAGTCCTGCACAAGGGGGCAGCTGCTGAAGCAAGAATTGTCATTGCTTTGGCGCATTTACTGTGCCAGAAGTGGGTTGTCAAATGGCTCCTTTGAAAAGTTATATGCTCTCAGTATGTTCCTTCAGTGACACTACAGCCAGGCGGACTGGTCTTAAGCATGCTTTTCCAAAATTAGGTCACACAATTGCAGCCAGACATACTCTCTAGTAAGTGTGCTTAGAACTGTTGTCTTAGAACAGCACTGTGTCCATTGCTTTCCAATATGTACAGGACTGGGCATCCAACTGCTTTGGAAGCTGGAAAGAGCTGGGAAGATGAGACAGCTCTGTTTGAGAATAGTGGTTTGTGCAAAATTCTACTTTCTTAGCCTAATTCTGCTGAATATAGCCCCTTGGGAGGTAAACATTAGCATCTCCATGACAAAAAAATATCCCCCGGTGTACATTTATGCACTCCAGCATAAAAAGCTGAACTCCAGCTTTTTGCTTGATACATTAGTCAGACAAAAATAGAATTGTCATTTTCACCGAGAGTGATTCATCACATTCAGCAAAATATTTCAGACATCTGCTTTATGTTTCTGTGCAGAGATGATTATCTTCCCCTACTCCGGGTTGCATGTATGTACTCTCCCTACATACCTATCCGTAGCAGGAATACATGTAAAATGAGGGACAAAGGGTGGCAAAGTCTCTTGCACACAGAGCTTGGTCAGGAAGGAAGCTACTGGGATTTCAAAGCCCTAGCACAGTCCAGAGAGGCAAAATCTCACTTTTGGTCTGTGCTGAGCCTCCCATTGGCTGCCTGGCCACCTGGAATTTGTTTATTTATTGTACTTATATCCCACCTTTTTCGCCAAGGCGCTCATTCCCCACAACAACCCTGTGTGAGGCTGAGAGGCAGTGACTGGCCTAAGCTTCATGACTGAAATGGGCATTTGAGCCCCGGTTTCCCAGGTTATAGTCCAACACTCTGACCATTAGACCACACTGAATTGATTTATTTCGGTCACTGACCAGAGTGACTATACCACACTAGCTTCAATAATGAGCACTCACACTTTACATTGTGGGTGCCTGTGGTGCTTGCCCATTCTTTGGTGATATTTTTGTATTGGGTGAAGAGAAAGGGTAAATAGATTGACCAATAAGAGCCCGGAGGCAGAGCCTAGGTGATTTTGAGGCTCAACCCAGAGGTTTTGACACATAGTTCGGTTGGTTCTTTTGAGAGGGGTGATAGAGGAGTCAGAGTGAGTTAGAGTCAGGGACAAGACTGAGAGGGAATTGAGTGACAGCTTTTCGAATATATTTTAAAACTTGTTTGTGTTTGAAATAAACTTTAATCTTCATTGGTAACTCTACCTGACTAAGACTCAGTACTTCATTGGGGAGCCCTGGGTTTTTTACCACAAAATTGGTGGCAGCGGAAGAATAAAGTAGTGGTGCACAGGTCAATAGTCTGTGAAACGACTGGGGGTTCTGTACGAATGCCACAGTGCCCTTTGCAGGATTGCGCACGGCGCTTCAGTTCCCAGGGAGCTTACTGGCAAACAGGGGCTGGCTTGCCTCTCAGTGTTAATTTTTGGAGGTTCATGCCCAGCCTCAGTAATCAAGTTTCCTGCTGGGAGGTGGGGCCAGCCCCATTTATAAATAGGGGGTGGAGCCGACAATAGCCAGGCAGTCGGCTCTGGAGATTCACCCTCCCTTTGCTTAATGTTTCTTGTTTGCAGGTTAACTTTTTCTTCCTGTTAAGCAGGTGCTGCTACAGTCTTTGACTGGTTGCTGTTGAAGGACTGGGAAGAAATGTTCCTGCACTGACAAGTTTTGTCTTCCCCATAGCAATTCGTCACAACTTTGGCGCTTATGGCCTTGGGTGCAATCCTTTAGTCTTTTCTCCCCTATATGGGGTGGGTGGGCATGAAGTGGTGACTCACCCCCCTGCGGGGCGATTCCAGGGTCCCCCTCTTAAAGGGGTTATATATGTGGGTGTCACTGGCCATACACTGAAAGGCCATACACTGCGTGTGGGGATATGGGCTTGGCTGCCTGCTACAGTTACAACTTGCAGAGCACCCCCATATCCCATTTACCGTGATGAGCCCCAATTCCCCCTGCCTGGGGGGCTGGGAGAGATACACGCCCAAGGCCTAAGCCAAGGTCTTCCTACATTCAGAAGTTTATTAAAGTTGTGGCCTAATTTAAATTCCATATAACATTGTTAGAGTCTTTATTCCTTCCTTATGATCCCTGGGGGCTGGGGCTGTCACTGCCTGGTCACGCAATGACTACCACCAATGACCTGTGCAAGCAATACAATGGCATACCCTCCATCATTTCTCCAATGAAAATAGGGACGTCCTATTCAATATTAATATTATTATTTATACCCCGCCCAGCCGACTGGGTTGCCCCAGCCACTCTGGGCAGCTTCCAACATATAAAAAAACACAATAAAACACGAAACGTTTAAAAACTTCCCTATACAGGGCTGCCTTCATATGTCTTTTAAAGGTTTTATAGTTACTTATCTCCTTAGCTCGGGAGTTACACAAGTCCATACCCTCCAACATTTCTCTGATGAAAATAGGGACGTCCTAAGGAAAAGCTGCACATTCCGGGATCAAATAATAATAATAATAATAATAATAATAATAATAATAATAATTTATTATTTATACCCCGCCCATCTGGCTGGGCCTCCCCAGCCACTCTGGGCGGCTTCCATAAAAACCAAAAATACAGTAAAATATCACACGTTAAAAACTTCCCTGAACAGGGCTGCCTTAAGATGTCTTCTGAATGTCAGGTAGTTGTTTATCTCTTTGACATCTGCTGGAAGGGCATTCCACAGGGCGGGCGCCACTACCGAGAAGGCCCTCTGCCTGGTTCCCTGTAGCTTTGCTTCTCGCAATGAGGGAACCGCCAGAAGGCCCTCGGCGCTGGACCTCAGCGTCCGGGCAGAATGATGGGGGTGGAGACGCTCCTTCAGGTATACTGGACCGAGGCCGTTTAGGGCTTTAAAGGTCAGCACCAACACTTTGAATTGTGCTCGGAAACGTACTGGGAGCCAATGTAGGTCTTTCAAGACCGGTGTTATATGGTCTCGGCGGCCGCCCCCAGTCACCAGTCTAGCTGCTGCATTCTGGATTAGTTGTAGTTTCCGAGTCACCTTCAAAGGTAGCCCCACGTAGAGCGCATTGCAGTAATCCAAGCGGGAGATAACCAGAGCATGCACCACTCTGGCGAGACAGTCCGCAGGCAGATAGGGTCTCAGCCTACGTACCAGATGGAGTTGGTAAACAGCTGCCCTGGACACAGATTTGACCTGTGCCTCCATGGACAGCTGTGAGTCCAAAATGACTCCCAGGCTGCGCACCTGGTCCTTCAGGGGCACAGTTACCCCATTCAGGACCAGGGAATCCTCCACACCTGCCCGCCTCCTGTCCCCCAAAAACAGTACTTCTGTCTTGTCAGGATTCAACCTCAATCTGTTAGCCGCCATCCATCCTCCAACCGCCTCCAGACACTCACACAGGACCTTCACCGCCCTCACTGGTTCTGATTTAAAAGAGAGGTAGAGCTGGGTATCATCCGCATACTGATGAACACCCAGCCCAAACCTCCTGATGATCTCTCCCAGCGGCTGCATGTAAATGTTGAAAAGCATGGGGGAGAGGACAGAACCCTGAGGCACCCCACAAGTGAGAGCCCAGGGGTCTGAACACTCATCCCCCACCACCACTTTCTGAACACGGCCCAGGAGGAAGGAGCGGAACCACTGTATGACAGTGCCCCCAGCTCCCAGCCCCTCAAGACGGTCCAGAAGGATGTTATGGTCGATGGTATCAAACGCCGCTGAGAGATCCAGCAGAACTAGGAAACAGCTCTCACCTTTGTCTTTAGCCCGCCGGAGATCATCAACCAGTGCGACCAAGGCAGTTTCAGTCCCATGATGAGGCCTGAATCCCGACTGGAAGGGATCCAAATGGTCCGCTTCTTCCAGGCGTGCCTGGAGTTGTTCGGCAACCGCTCGCTCAATCACCTTGCCCAAGAATGGAAGATTTGAGACTGGGCGATAGTTGGCCATCGTGGCCGCATCTAAAGATGGTTTTTTAAGAAGCAGTTTAATAACCGCCTCTTTCAGCAGGTCTGGGAAGGCTCCCTCACGGAGGGAAGCATTCACCACCCCACGAAGCCCATCGCCCAGTCCTTCCCGGCTAGCTTTTATAAGCCAGGATGGGCAAGGATCCAGGAGACAGGTGGTTGGTTTCACTCGTCCAAGCAGCCTGTCCACATCCTCGGAGGTAACAGATTGGAATTGATCCCACTCAACTTGACTAGACAGAACTCTAGCACTCTCCCGCCCCGGCCCTGCTCCCACGGTGGAGTCTACTTCTTCCCGAATCTGAGCGATTTTATCTGCAAAAAACTTTGCAAAATCATTGCAGGAGAACATGTGGCCCATACTGGGCCCCGATGTTGCAGGTGGTTCCGCTAAATTGTGAACCACCTGAAAAAGTCTCCTGCTGCTGTTTTCTGCAGATGCAATAGAGGCAGTGAAGAAATTCTTCTTCGCCGTCGCTATCGCCACTTGGTAGGCTCGACGTTGAGCTCTAACCTGTGTCTGGTCAGATTCGGAATGAGTTATCCGCCACCGGCGCTCTAGCCGTCTCAACGATTGTTTCATTGCCCTCAGATCCGTGGAAAACCACGGGGCTGTCCGGGCTCCATGCAATCGGAGAGGGCGCTTCGGAGCCAAACAGTCAATAGCCCTGGTTAACTCCACATTCCAGCGGGCCACCAGGGAATCGGCTGAAAGGCCATCAACATGGGATAAAGCATCCCCTACCACTCTCTGGAAACCATTTGGATCCATTAAGTGGTGGGGGCGGACCATCCGAATTGGTCCCACCTCCCTGCAGAGGGGATGGGTCGCAGAGAAGTCCAGTTGCACCAGGAAGTGATCTGACCATGGCACTTCTTTCGTTTCGCTTTTACTTAGTGTCAGATCACCAACATCCATAGAGGTAAACACCAGGTCCAAGGCATGTCCGCGGCTATGGGTTGGGCCAGACTTATTCAGGGACAGCCCCATGGAGGCCATGCTTTCCACGAAGTCCCGAGCGGCCCCTTGTAAGGTCGTGTCGGCATGGATGTTAAAATCCCCTAGGACAACCAAGCTAGGTGTCTCCAGGAGAAAATCCGCCACGACCTGAAGCAGCTCGGGCAGGGAATCCTTGGTGCAGCGGGGAGGTCGGTACACCAAAAGGAATCCTGTACTGCCCCTATTGCCCAACTTCCAGAACATGCACTCGGAAAACTGGGTCTTCCCAATAGGACGCCTGGTGCAAACTAATGACTTCCTAAAAATCACTGCAACCCCCCCTCCCCGCCCACATGACCTGGGTTGCTGTGCGTAAGAGAAACCTGGTGGACAAGCAGCGGCAAGGACAGGCCCATCTGCTTCATCCAACCAAGTCTCTGTTACACATGCCAGGTCAAATCCTCCATCCATGATCAAGTCATGGATGGCAGTGGTCTTATGAATCATTGACCTGGCATTGCACAGCAGCAGAATCAGAAACTGGGATGGCTTCTGTAAATCAGGGACTGTCCCTGGAAAATGGAGGATCTGCAAAGGGTGCCCACTGCTAAGGGCAACAAGCCTGTTTATCTTGTTTATCATATCTCACTTGTTATAACCATAGTGGGGAACCCTCAACAGCTGGAGAGCTTTGTTCCTGTCTGGGCAATCTTATGAGAGTCACATGCAAGTAGTGGGTGGGGGTCAGAGACAAAAGTGAGCAGAGCAATGAATGTAAGCTCTGTCCTTGTACTGTAGGCTAGTTTCTACACACATTCCTCTCTATCCTTCATCAGAGCAACTGAGAGGCATTATCAGAGCTCAAGGACACATTCCAGCCAGGCAAAAACACTTGGGGTGCAAAGTAAGTCCCAGCATGGGGAGAATTCTGAGGCCCAGATATGTAGGCCCGAGGGCCACATTCAGACCATGGGCCTGAGGGTCACCCCCCCTGCCCCGTTTTATAAAGACAAGGCAGGAGAATGTATTTTCCAATTGCTACAAGTTCTTGGAAGTTTCCAGAGAGCTTGTCCTTACTGAGGGATGTTGGGAAATTCCAACAAAAACAGAAACGGGACTGGAAATTGGCCAGTGCTCACTTAGTTGTCCCATGTCCAGAATGGAAATCAGTCCAGCGGATACAACTGGTATTCACCGTGGCTGTTGTTGCTTTGAGTGTGCAAACAATAATTTTCCAGCCATTGGATTTCCTTTGCATTGAGGGAATGTTCTCCTGACTCCCCCAGAGCCAGTTTTGGGGGACTGTGGGGCTTGTGCGGGAGGAAAAGCGGGGAAGCTCTCTTATGCAAGCAGAAGTCTTTGCACAGAGCTTCTGCTGATGGGGCTCATGAGAGGAGGGACCCTACCCTATGTAAGTTACATAAACTATGCAATTTTGTCACAGTGGACAGTGAGACAAATACCATCAGTTTTGGTGGCAGATGAACTGCAGCAGAATGCAAACAGTGCTGCGTGTGATTAATCCAGGGCAAATGGAAAATGATACCTTCTTGTCTATCCAGATCATCCAGTGGAACAGTGATTTACACAAAACTACTGGTAACAATCATTTACACATATTTATATTATAATTAGCTCTTGCACAATCTACATGGCTTCTCAGTTGTTTACTGCATTGTTCATGCAAAACTCAGTTCACCATCTGGAACTGTCCCTCAGTTTTCTTCTCCCTTCTAGCATGAGGCCTCTTGATTTTGCCTTTTATGAGGCAAACCCTTTTATATTAACTTTCCCCTTAGCTAAAATGTGAGCAACTGCCCGCTCCTGAGGACTGCCGTAAGAAGAGGAGGCAAGTGCCATTCAGAATTGTTTTTCCAACTTTGATCGCCTATTTCCAATCCCTCATTTGAATGGAATTTAAGAAATTACTAAAACGCAGCTGGAAATGAAGTAAAGGATACACAAGCAATCATCACCACTTACTCAAAGAATAAGCCATGTTTTTATATGAACTTGAATGCATACCCCAGGGTAATATCCATTCCTCATAACATCAGATTGGACCATAAGCATCTCTTTTAGCAATGCCCTAGAAAAAATAAAAATCAAAACCTCAAGAATTATATTTTGCAAACCAGAATTTGTGTCATATAATCTTCTTTATCTACAAGAATTCCTCATGATCCAGGCCGTCACCCTGAACCTATCTGAGCCTTTGTCACACAGAAGCAGTGTAGCCAAGGGATGTCAAGTATAATGTCCCCTCATCACACTGGGGTCTAGATGAAGACATAGAGAGAGATCTGGCCATCTTAGGCATCTCCATCTGTGTCCAAAGTGCATTGCTGAATTTATTTGGGATTCTGCAAAGTTTTAGTGGATCAGAATTCTACTTTCTGGCAGCTGTTTTCAGCAAAAGTTACCACAGCAAGGAAGTGACTGTTGGTGAGGGGGAAAGGCCAAAATCTGCTCCATCTCAGATATGCATGTGGCAAGTATAGAAAGGGGATCTTCAAACAATCAGAATTATTATTATTATTATTATTATTATTATTATTATTATTATTATTAAAAAGAATGACCATCAGAGTCAAGTATGGGGAAGTATGATGCTTTCCTCTTCTAGGGACTTATATAGGTAGAGATTGTGCTTTCAATACACAACAGACCTCATTAAGAGGATTATGAATGAACTGATCTGAGTCTGTGAGGTCCAGTGACAAGTGATTTGGGTAGACTTGGAAACCTGTATCTGGGTCTAACATTGGGGCTTTGAGACATCATTGTCTATTTGTAAAATGAGATATTTTATTGTTAGCTACAACTATGACAACAACAGCATATTGATGAGGTTTGTTATTTGCTGTTGCCATTATCATTGCCATCATGAAACATACAAAGAGAGTATCTCTAAAGAGCAAGCAGAATGCTTTATTTCCTATTGCTGGGCCACTTCCCACGTCTTGGAAACCTGAATTCAGCTTACAGACCTGGGTTAGCCACCCATAACAGGTGCCAGGAATCTTTGGCCCTCCAGATGTTGCTCAACTACATGGCCAATTGCAAGGGGTGATGTGAGATGTAGTTCAGCAACACCTGGAGAGCCAAATGCTCTTCATGGCTGCATTATAAGGTTGATACAAGAATGAACATGATGAAGAACGTAAAGAACTCGGCATTCAATACATGATCAATCTGTCTATCTATCCAGTAATAACAGAAGACACATTCTGCTTTTCATGTGGCCGATAGTTGAATGCTGTAGAAAACTGTTATAATTGTGTCCTGCATTGCTCTCAGATGTTTGACTACCTCCTTGGCTTTGCCTGTAAAAGCTGTGAGAACCCAAGCGAAGTAAGAAATTCAGTACCTTAATACAAAAGAAGGACTCATATATCAAGTTCTATTAAATTCTTTACAAGGTCTTTCAGAACTCCCTTACAACCTTCTTGTGAGAATTATTTTTACAAGGCACGCTTGGTTGGCATTTTGCAGTCCTTAAATATGAAGACAACTGAGTATAAAAATGAAAAGTTGTCTTGGGGTTCAAGGATAATGTGGCCTAAGAAGGAATTGGTAAGGGGAGCAGGGATATTTCTGAATAGTGGAGCTTGAAGACAATCTGAAGGTCAAGAGAAAAGGACAAAAGCTTTGGGTGTAAGTTGGCCATTCTTTTTAATATAGCGTGTTCTCCCTCATGGAGAGTATGTGTTACAGTGGGGGCTGACAAGACACCACGCTGTTGCTGGGCAAAAGGGTTTGGCCATCTTGAAAGAGGGGCGGGCTGTTACCAGGGTGATTTATATGTTGCCATTTATTGATTGACAGCCCTATTTGATAAATACACTGCACGCAGCGACAAGCTTTCTCTTTTCACTGCGTGCTTTGTATCACCTGCCCTCCCTCCCTAATGTTTAGGTTGTTTGCTTGACCTTGCTATGCCTGTCATGGGGTCGTCTGCTTTGGGACAGGGGCCTGGTAGGAATTTTGTCCATTTGGCTGATTGGCTGGTGCCGTTTGGTTTTTGCCTACTGCGTAGCAGATCGTCACAACTTGTAAGGTTGCGGTTAGGCATTGGTTTGAGAATTGGTTGGTGGAGGGGTATGGATTTGGCTGTGCCTGCCCATCCAAATTGCTGGTGCAAGTGTTTTCCGTTAAAGGAACCCAGGGGCTCGCCATGCTTTTGTCCGAACCCCCTGGCAAGGGGCTAGGGCCACACAAGAGCCCCTGGGAGCATTCTGGGGAGAGGTGAGGCATGATTCCCAGTCCCGTCTCTCTCCCCAGGTGACTTACCCTTTCTGACTTTGCGGGGGGTGTGAATGTCAGAGCTGTCCCCGTGCGGTCAGTTAGTTGCTACCAGTGCCTAAGCAACCACTCACATTGCTGTAATTTAATAAAGTTGTGGCCAAAATTATGCCAAAAACCTTAAACAAAAATCAAGTGTCATTGTGTTTTTATTTGGGGTGTCTTGGGGACCTCGACGCGCAAATAGACACATATGGTGCTCAATATTTTGTATCTTTCTTGACTTTCTTCACTGTGATAGCTCTGTTAACAATTGGCTTTTACAACAATAGACTTGCGCATAAAACTATTTTACAAGTATGTTGAAAAGGAAAGGGGGTAAACTAAGTACTGGGTATTGGTGAGTCATATAGGGTTGCTATACGTCTGCACCTTGTGCAAAACTAAAAAAAGCTCAACAACTTTGCCCTGCCCCTCCAATATTTTCACTTTTTGAAATATAGTAGTTTATAGTAGGGGCAATCTTCCTTGTGAGTAAAACCTTACATGATTTACTGGAAAACCAACATTCTAGGATGTGCAAGCTGTAAAATTGTTTTGTCCCATCTGCACTATCCATTTGGAGAAGTATCATACCACTTTAACCATCTTGTCTTCCCTTAAAGAATCCTAGGATCTGAGGTTTGTTAGAGGTTGAGAGTTCCCTGGGAAGAGGGACTAATTGTTCAACCACTCTGGGAATTTTAGCTCTGACAGGGGAATAGGGGGTTTCCTTACAACTTATAGTGCCATTAACAACTTGGGTTCCCAGGATTCCTTGGGGGAGCCCACAACTTTTTAAAGTCTATGATGCTGCTTTAAATGTATAGTGCCAATGGGGCCAAAGTTTATTATGATGGACAGCCACTACCATCATGTGGGAAAGCAGTACAAGAAGCAGAAATAAAAAGAAGAAAATCAACAGGCTCGTAGTGGAATATGGCATGCAGTGTGAACAACAGAGTGTTCACAACTTGCCAGAAACAACGGAAAGATCAGACAATTGATTGGTGGCTTGCCACCACTGTCAATGGAGCTACACATTCATCTTGTGTGTTCTGGACAGAGAGGAATAAATCCAGATGTGGAATGAACATGTTCTCCTGGGTTCTGTTCCCAACCCAGATTTCTCTCTCTGATTCGCGTAGTCAAGAAGGAACAAAGGCAGACTATCAGGGTGATAATACTTGCCTCGGAGAAGATTGTCAGCTTCAATTAATCTTTGCAGAGTGCTGAGTTTCTTAGATTAAAAAACAAAACAAAACTCTGTAAGTGCAAAGTATTCATTAATTGGCTGATTCCTAACTGAAGTTCCTTTGAAATAAAGCCTTTTATACTTTTATAGAAGTGGACTATTCTTCTGAAGAATAGAATACCGATATTCCCTCTAGTTCGGGCAAAAGTCTGTTTCTTGTAACTGTCAAATAATATAGAGTCCAAAAGCTCTTTAGCTGTTGCATTTGATTATCTAAAAATGTTTTCAAGTTCTGCCCCACGGGTACATTTTAGGGGTGTTTGTTAATGGAAAGGGGTGGGAATATTTAGACAGGTGTGGATTGCTGGTGTTGTATGGAAATTTGGTTGGAGTCATCAGGTTTTGTTCATCACGTTCTGCTGCTTTAGCATGGTGGCTTCCAACAGCAACTGGTTGCCCAGAAAGGCCCACCACAACTTCTGAAAGGCTTATCTCATGAGGTGGGCAGTGAGGAATGAAAGGGCCAGAGTTCAACTTTGCAAGCAAAAGAGTCACAGAAGCATAGAACTGTAGAGTTGCAAGGAACCACAGTCGGTCTTCTACTCCAGCTCCCTGCAATGCAGGAATCTTTTTGCTCAACATGGGGCTTGAACCCACAACCCTGAGATTAAGAGTCTCATGTTCTACCAACTGAGCTATCCTAGGGATCTCAGGTTCAATCTTTGGCTTCTTCAGGAAAACATGGAAAGCTGCTGTAGACAATAACTGATCTAGATGAATCTTCTTATTCCCACCTTCCTGTGGTTCTATAATATGCACACACCTGTTCACTGCTCATTTCATCCTCCTGTTTATGAAATGTAAATGATACACTTTAAGGCATCACATGACACATGGTTGTTGCAATGGTGGTTATTCTTCTGGAGAGAAGTTCACCTTTGGAAGTTGGATGGCTTTAAAAGAGGATTGGACAAATCCACTGAGGACAAGGCTTTCAACTGCTACTGGCCATGGTGGCTATGTTCTGCCTATACAGTCAGAGGCTTCATGCCTCTGAATACTAGTTGTTGGGAATTGCAAGTGGGCAGCATGCTGTCGGACTCATGTCCAGCTTGTAGGCTTCCCACAGGCCTCTGGTCGACCACTGTGAGAACAGGATGATAGACTAGATGGGCCACTGGCTAGCTCCTGCAGCCTTGTCTTACGTTCTTATGTTCTTAGACTTTTCAGAATCTGAAATTGATTTAGAGATGGATAGTGGGAATCTTGGTGCTGGAGGAGACTCTTGAGAGTCCCATGGACTGCAAGAAGATCAAATCTATCCATTCTGAAGGAAATCAGCCCTGAGTGCTCACTGGAAGGACAGATCATGAAGCTGAGACTCCAGTACTTTGGCCACCTCATGAGAAGAGAAGACTCCCTGGAAAAGACCCTGATGTTGGGAAAGATGGAGGGCACAAGGAGAAGGGGCGACAGAGGACGAGATGGTTGGACAGTGTTCTCGAAGCTACCAGCATGAGTTTGACTAAACTGCAGGAGGCAGTGGAAGACAGAAGTGCCTGGCGTGCTCTGGTCCAGGGGGTCATGTAGAGTCAGACATGACTAAACGACTAAATGACTAAACGACTAAATGACTAAACAACAACAACAAGTGGGAATCTGGCTGAAGTATCCATATTTATTGAACATGATTCTGCCCGACACTATTCTGCTACCATTTCTTGTGTGTTTTGTTGCATGGAGTAGAGACTTTAACACTATAACTGCAACTGTTTACTTATAGTTCATCCCTTGTTGAACCATAGAGGTTGAATGCCGGCTGAGCTCATAACAAGGCAGATAATATCTACCACATCACCTACAGTTGGGCTTCCTGATTGTCAGCCCAATCTGTGCTTGTCTGCCATGAAGTAAGTCCAAATGAGTTTAATGGATCTCTCACTCCTGAGTAAGTGTGCTTAGGATTGCAGCCTTAAATAATTATTTCATGCCTTCCTACTGTCATGGTGAAACAATTACTTGGGTCAAGGGCCTGCACCATAGGGATTGTTTTGGAAGGGGCCCACCCACATTCCAACCTGAGCAGGGTAAACCTGACTCTGGACTCCTGGCTGGAATGTCATGTTAACAATAAATCACGAAGCCATTTAGCTTTCAGCAGTCAAGTGTCTTCAGGTCTGCCTTCCTGGTTTATGTTTTTAATAAAGTCACATATCAAAGCTCTGTGCCCCAGTTGGAATATATTTGGATCAAGAAGATTTAAATACCACATTTCAAACAAAGCATATTAATCCTGGAATCAAGCACTCTGTAATTTATTGGGGAGAGACGTCCCCAAGGGCTCATTGTTATTTTATTGATATGCACAGATTAGAATTATTTCCACGGATGAATGTGAGGTTTAATTTTGAAAAGTTTGTAAAGGAGACTGTGAATTTACCACAAACTCCTCACTTGCTCAGGCTGCAAACACACCATACATTGAAAGCACCTTTAAATGCATGATGCGTGTGTGCTTTAAATGTATGCTGTTTATCCTTACAATACCTTATGCTTTGTTACACACATTTTCCTAGGTTTTGCAAATGTTTATCCGTTGCATTAAGAGGGTTTGCAAAATGAAGACGATATGTTCCTGCAGACTTAAACCTAATTACATCTTTACCACGAGGGTGGGATACCTTCCCTTCCCCTCCTTGGCACAAATGCTCCTCTCACTGTCTTAACCAACTACCTTGATGATAATCAGGCTTTCTGTCTCAACCAAGAATTGAAGAGGATTTGCAAAGAGTGGATCCGGTTAGTGTTAACTGTAGTTAGCATGTGTAAAGGTGAACCATGATTAAAGCCAGCAAGAGAAAGTGCTGGATTTACTGGAGGAAAGATTTCCACTAGAGGAGGGAAGAAAATGAATGAAGCACATGCAAGTTGACACACAAGGCGGAGAAAAACGAGGCTATGGGGCCAAAAAGCAACCAGGGTTGGAGGGCAAATCAGAAGGCAGGAGTACAGAATATCAGGACCAAAGAACAAGACAGGATAGGCAAGCCGCATTACAACTCTGGTTGACTTTGTTGCTCAAAGAATGCTCTGCTGGAAAAGGAAGTCCTTTTGGACAATCTCGGATGGTGAATCCAAGCCATCTTTTAAATGGTCTTACCTGAGGTGGCACTGTGGGTTCAACCACAGAGCCTAGGACTTGCCGATCAGAAGGTCAGTGGTTTGAATCCCCGTGACGGAGTGAGCTCCTGTTGCTCGGTCCCTGCTCCTGCCAACCTAGCAGTTCGAAAGCACGTCAAAGTGCAAGTAGATAAATAGGTACCGCTGTGTCGGGAAGGTAAGCGGTGTTTCCGTGTGCTGCTCTGGTTCGCCAGAAGCGGCTGAGTCATGCTGGCCACATGACCCGGAAGCTGTATGCCGGCTCCCTCGGCCAATAAAGCGAGATGAGCACCGCAACCCCAGAGTCGGTCACGACTGGACCTAATGGTCAGGGGTCCCTTTACCTTTACCTGAGAGGCTGCAGTTATGCAGCTCACCACATGGGGAAGTGGTCAGCAGTTCCTGACTCAGAAACAGTGGTGTAGTGGTAAACTTGAAAATCAGGAGCTTGTCACGCTAGTCTCCATAGCTGCATCCCCAACAAGGGTCCAAAAATGTAGACAGTTATTATGTTGATCCATTATTATATAGATAGAGACACACACACAGCAGTACATAACATCCTAACACCATAATGAAACTACATTTACATTTAAGTAAATTTCACTGAAAAACACCTTGATACCCCTGCTCTTCATTTTTAATTATGAATGGGTCAATGCATGTATGCATAGAATTGTATCAAGGTAAGCCTTGTACAAAAAGGACCCACTGAACTCAATTGATTGTCCTATTTTTTTTACTGTGTTTTATAACGTTTATGTTTATACAATCTACACACACACACACACACACACACACACAAATGGCATGCAAAATTGCATGGTAAAATTACGGTACATACCTGGGTAGGTTTGCTGGAGTGGGGTTGGAAAGTCAAGTTCATTGATTTCAGTGAGTCTACTCCAAGAAGGACTGGATACAACCCATAGCCTACAATTCTGAATTGTTTGCTTCTGTTGTAAATGAAAAAAAAAAAGTTGAGAAGACATTCTTGAAATAATTTTTTTTTCATGGGAAATAGCTAGTCTGGTGTTTTGTCGGAGATCCAAACTAAATAAGTATGTTTTGATGCATCACATTAATCACAAAAAAGACAATGTTTGAAAGATTACAAATGTAAAAGCCCCCTGGGGAAAAATATACTTTTAATAGGCTTTTATCTTTTTTTAGTCTTTCATAAGTTCACTCCTCTTACAGGAAATCTGTCTAAAAGGATCAGCATGAACTGTGGAAGTGGCAGTGTTTTCTTCAGCTACTCTCCAAGGGCTTATACAATCTTTTGAAATATTAGGTACAGGGCAATCCCTCTGTTGCTAGTTGTAATCTGATTGCATTTAATTCAGTGTACAAAATGTACTCATCATCTCCTTTTATGAAAGGTGTTAGTCACTTCTTGCTACTTAGCCCTCCAGGAACCATAAACACACCATCGTTTAATTGATCACGGAACATCCATCACTTCCCCCAGTAATTCCTTCATCTCCCATAATAAAGATAACTGAGCAAAGGCGCCAGTGAAGGAACCTGGGCTTCTTAGATTTCAAATAACTTTCTGTTTGAAAAAGATGTATGAATGGGCTTGGCAGCTGTGTCTTGTATGTTCTGATTAGGACTTTCAGATGGAAGAAAGGGTTTTGCTAGGGCTTTGACTTGATTATGGACAGTTTGTGGTTGGCTGTCAATAATTTTTCCTTCGTTTTCCTTCTGAATAGTTGCAAAAAGCAATGAATTGTTGTTGTTGTTGTTGTTGTTGTTGTTGTTGTTGTTGTTATATTGTAACTATTTCAAAAAAGGACTGCAAAACATATTTGCATTCCCTCTTCTTTTAAAGACCTAACTTACCATATATACTTGAGTATAAGCCGACCAGAATATAAGCTGAGACACCTAATTTTACCACAAAAAACTGGGAAAACTTATTGACTCGAGTATAAGCCGGTTCAGCACACCACAAACCTCCTGGTGGGCTGGAGTGCGTGAGCGCACACATTCACACACAGCAGAGGGGGCTTCACTCTCCCCCAGCCCCTCCCGTCCCCCTGCCTATCTAGGGTGCTGCCGAGAGGCAGAGGCTGGTGGCGGCAATGGAGGAGGAAGAACAAACAGAAAGGGCTGCTTTCGGGCTGCTAGTGTCGGAATCTCCACTTGGCCAAGCTGATAAAGCTCCATTTTCCGGCCGAGTCTCCGGAATTGCCTCTGACGAATAATTAACGACCTCGAGCCTTTGATGAGGCTCCAAGGCACATTCTATTCAGCAGAGTTCCCAGCACAGGGAAGAGACGAGAGGTTTGGCTACATGCTTTGCTTTATTTCTAAGCTACGCAGAGAGCAAAGAAAAATACATCCTCTCTCTGTGAGAGCAGAGAGCAACTGAAACAAAGGAACAAAGGAAACCGGAAACCAGTAACGTCACATCCGTCTCTAGTCTCCAGTGAGACTTCCAATAGCCTGGACTGTCTCTGGAATGTAAACAGAGCCTTGTGACTCCAAGCAGCTGCTCAGTGGCAAACAGAAACTAACAGCTAGTTCATCTGCCGCCACCGCCAGCGGCAAAGGCGGAGGAGGAGGAAGGAGCAGCCCGAAAGGACCCTCACTCGAGTATAAGCCGAGGGGGGCTTTTTCAGCATAAAAAATGTGCTGAAAAAGTCAGCTTATACTCGAGTATATATGGTAGTTTTGAAGGCTGCAATTCTATATTCACCTCCCTGGGTGTAAGTCCCATCGAATCCATTGGGGCTTACCTTGGAGTAAATATGCATCGGATTGCATTATTAATCACCCCCAGTGAAGAATAGGCTTGTACCGCAATTGAAGTGTGTTTCCAGTTTCGACTCAGCTATCAAAAGTTACTTCTTTAGCTATCATACTTATTTGTATTTGTGTGGGGTGGGGAACCTGTTCTAAATTATGCACTGCAACTTGGTACACATGATGGAAAATTGTAGTAACTGAATTAGGATTATCTATGTCACTCTGACTTCTGCTAATGAAGAGTGATTGTGGCTCTCATAAGATTGGTGACTATGATTATCGTTCTTATTGAAAGACGGGATTCTTGCAGAAGTTAACACCCTCCCGCTGTGTTCAGATCAACTTGCATTACTTAAGCGAAGGCAGAACAACTAATTGAATGGGAAAGCAAGGTCGGTAGAGAAAGCCCAAAGTACTTTGGAAAATCATGTTGCTTGGCTGAAAACGCAGGAAAGTGAGTAGTAATTTCCCCCCTCAGAGTGTTTTTTGAAGCGTTATTAGCTGAGAAACAGCAGGGACTTATCACAGGCCCTCCTGTGTTTAAGTGGATAATCTGGGCCACCCAGATCTGATCAGATATAACAGAACTCGTCACCTGCAGAGGAATCTGATGGCACAAAGCAGCGTTTTTTCTTTGCTTAGAAAAAAAGGAACAGGTCTTTTGCATAGCGTGGCTGAGACGTGCAACAAAAGCCCCAAGTCGTTTTGCATTATGTCTGAAGCAGAGAATCCCAAAGGCATATCCCCTATGGTAAACACACACATCAAATTATACATTGGATTGTGCCTAAGTATGTCCATTTGCTGATGGAAGACTCTTTTATCCAGTGAACACTTCTGTGATCAGAAAGTAGGGGAAAATCTGCAGGCAGGCCAGGGGTGGGAGTCTTGTTAGAATATGCCAGAGATCTACTGCATCCTAAGGTGCTCATCTTCACAGATCCTGCCATAGGACTGTAGAAACAGGGTAAAACAGACTTATCAGTGAAAACAGGTAAAAATGATGCAGACTGGAAGTAGGCTGACTGTTAGAATTCCTGCTCCATGATTGCAGTCATGTGATTGTTGTCTTTCACATGACGGTATATGTTTTGACTCCACGGAGTGGGAAGTGACCGAAACAGGATGTTTGTGTTACTGTGTTCCATGAAGTGAGACTATTGTCCTTTGTTCTTTTTCTCCTCTTTGCTGTCTGATGCTAGAGAGAGAGGGAGCCATGTTGCAGTGCTCCGTGTGTGTTTATATGTAAATACAGTAGATTAGCAAAAATGCTGAGTTGCTGAGGTCTGTCACGCGAGATGCGCAAACTCTGCGGATCCCTAAGTGTGCCGGTGTCAGTTGGCATCAGTCGCTGTGATTTTCAGGCTGAAGAAAGCTTTTGAAGCTCCCGAACGATCGGCCAGGAGGGAGAGAACATGCCAATCGGGTATAGGCCGAGCTCCTGACACTGACCTGTCTATGCCATTATTATATGTCCATCCCTATATGTCAGCTGTTCTGAGCTGCCTAGAAAGGAACAGTGCTGTTGGCTATGATACAAATCTCTATATGGTTGCTGCATCTTATTATGAAGTTATTTTTAATTCATGTGTAGGCATCATTACTACAATGTGCAAAATATAGAAATAATAATTTTTATTTCCTTTCTCAGCTTTATTTTACAAGTCAATGAAACACCTGATTGGGGAAATGACTGATTAGGCTCTATGTACATGACTGTGTAACTCTGCTTTCAGAGGATGGTTTCTTATAAAGCATGCCAAGATGGATTTCCATGTTCCAATATGTGCTTAATCCTCAATGTGCTTATGTACACTTCCATAATCTTTGCATCTGGGGAGTTGTGTCTCGGCTTATTGAAGAGGCAGCTGCAAAAAGCAGCTTTGGAGGGTTTTTGTTTTTTTAAACTTATTTCTGGTAAAAGGATAATATGCTAGGTAACTTTATTGTACCGTTATGAAGTGGGCTGTGCAATTCTTTCAGTACGTACTCCTCTATTTTGTGACCAGACAAAGCAAAAACTGAAATGAATTTAAAAGCCTTTTAAAGACTTGCAGGCAGTAGTTCAGCAATGCCAAGCTTTATCCGCACTGCTGCTTGACCCAAGATTTATTGCTCTCTGGATTCAAATGATTCAGCTGCAGACAGAACATGAGAAATTATATGTTTTAAGCCAGCAATAATATGGCATGGATCTACCCTGGGCCAAAGCTACTACTTCATCTGTGAGTCTTCAGCCTCCAAGAAGCTGCAATGAAACCTGCCCATGAGTCTGTAGCAAATTTAAAATGTGCATCGGAGCGGCTCCAGTGTAGAGCCAACCCATAGATTTGCATCAGATTGCATGTGTTTTCCTGGTGGAGAAGCGACACACATCTAAATAAGTGCTTTGCAAATATGCTGGCTGGCTGAAGGTAATGCAGGAAGGACTGGGGATGGATTTTCAAGGGTGAATTGGTCAATAGGATTGTGTGCTAATGGCCTACACTGTAAAAGTAGGTCTGATGGCACTATATTGGCACTGGAAACCAAAAGTCACTTGATTTGTTCTGGTTGCTGCTCATCTAACTATTCCAACCACCCAATTATCCATGGGTGAGCAGGATATTGTTCTGAACCTAGGATGGAGAAATCACAGAAGGGACTTCCTATGTTTACCAAAGCCCATAATAAAACATCAATAGATGTGGCCAAATCTTCTGTAAAACCTTTAATCTTTGGGTTTCAGGGGCTATGAAAAGTAAGACAAAAGTTTCAAGGCTATTTTATGGGGAAATAAATGTAAATGTGTTCTCCAAACATTTAGGAGGCAGTTTCCTATTGCAGTTCTCTATATGGCACAAGCAGATTAAAACCATTGGCTGACACAGGTATAGGGGTGTGTGTGTGTGTGTGTGTGTGTGTGTGTGTGTGACAAGATGAGTGAACAAGTCAGAGAAGCTGCCAGCTGGAAGTTGTTGGAAGAATTGTGTTCTCTGACCTTCCTACAATCTGATGCAAGGGAAAACACATCCATCTTTGAGATTATTGTTTGCCCTAAGTGTAGAATGCTCCTCCATTAAACTGACAACATGGAGCTGATCTGTACACTCTTCCAGATGATACCTGATGCATATGTGGGGCCGTAATTGCTATAAGCTTATGGGTAGACACCAGTCAAATTGAGAAATACTATTTTGTCAGATGACTAGATGGGCAATGACATTGTCTATGCCATGGCAACACAAAGCCTTTGTTTCCATTCTTTGCTGGACTCAGAGACTGGCATTAATCTCCCGTACAATGTTTTAATTCTTATGTGTGCAGTCTTTTCTCCTGGGCTTTTTATTCCCCACCCCCTGCTTAACGCTACTGGAATGTTATATATATACTATCTATTATTTATTTTTGTTGTATGGGTAGTCATTGTGAAGTCCAAAACTCATTTCCCACCCCATTCCAAACAGTTTGTTTCCTTTTAATTTTCTTTTCACCTCAGGCATTTTGATAGGCTTGAGTGGGAAGAAACAGGCAAACAAAGACAAAAGACGCCCCCCTCCCCGTTTTAGTCATTTAGAAACACTATGGCTTTATCAATAGCAGACTTCAGCCAGAATACCTGCTGTTTTTCATCCAGACCAGAAATGATAGACAAGGCAAAATGTGTCAGTTTTCTTTGCATGGAAATGAGGGGTTTTTGAGAGGGAGGGGGTGGAGTGTAGGCATCTGCAAGAGGAAACATCATATCAGCAATTCAGGAAATCATATTCTAAGACACTGGAAGCCAAAATATGGAATTACAAATCAAAGCCCATGAAAAATGGGAAGGGGTTTTTTTTTTAAAGTCATGCTGGGGGAGGAAGCTGGCATTGCCAACCAGCAGGTTGCAGCAGTCCTGTTTAAACTCCTGGAGCCTGTCCAGTCTCTTCTAATAAATTGCTGTGTGAGGGGCTTTCATAGGAAGTCATAGGAACAAACATTATTCCAGACAGATTCCTGTATCGTTCAGCAGCTTCCTGTCCACACTTTGTCATGAAGTAGAAATAATGCATTTTCTGCTTGAAAGTCATGCCCAATGCCTTCCAGCTCTCAGCTGGTATGTTAACTCTCGTCTCTGACTATCAACTATCACACACTAATGCACCTTGGAGCAGGTTTAAGGTTTCCTTAAAAGACACCTCCAGAGTTAAATGGTATGGAGTCAGAGTTGGGCATTTATTTGCTTTTCAGGTATAACTTTGTGCCATCTGTTGAGCTGGTAAGCCTATTATGTTTTGTTTTTTGTTCTGTTTTCCATTAAAGCCCTAAACCAGGAATGTTGAAGCAATGTTCTTCCAGGTGTTGTTGTACTCCCAACTCCCAAACCAGTACACGCAGTGGTTAGAGGTGAGGGAAGCGCTACTGCAATTGTTTATTTATAAGCTGTGTTTTCAGGCATTATGACTACCAGAGCAGTTTACAACATTCTGAACAAATTCAAATCCTACTAAATAGTTGAAATCCACATAAAGCAATGCACGGTACCTAGTACAAATAAAAATACAGAGTGCAAAGGAGAAAAGAAAATCAACAAAAGGCCTGGGTGAAAAGATGAGGCTTTAACTGGGGGTGAAAACTCAAATGTTATCTGGATGCCATCTAAACCAGTGGTTATTGCTCACAGTTGAAGAAGATAGGAAGCTGCCTCCCTCCATCAAACCATTGGTCCATCTAGTGCAGTTCTGTTGACACAAGTTAAAAGGGTAAAGGTAAAGGACCCATGGATGGTTAAGTCCAGTCAAAGGTGACTATGGGGTTGTGGCGCTCATCTCGCTTTTCAGGCTGAGTGAGCTGGCGTTTGTCCACAGACAGCTTTCCAGGTCTTGTGGCCAGCATGACTAAACCGTTTCTGGCACAACAGAACACTTTGAGGGAAGCCAGAGTGCACAGAAATGCCTTTTACTTTCCCGCCACTGTGGTACCTATTTATCTACTTGCACTGGTGTGCTTTTGAACTGTTAGGTTGGCAGGAGCTGGACAGAGCAACGGGCACTCACCCTGTCACAGGGATTCGAACCGTCAAGCTTCTGATCAGCAAGCCCAACAGGCTCAGTGGTTTAGACTACAGTGCCCCCGAGTCCTTGTTGACACAACTGATGGGTTAATGTGTCCGTTTTGCTTGCATTTCTCATTTATTC